>NC_139352.1:65667722-66267722 GCF_055883805.1 Amblyomma maculatum | reverse complement strand
TACACGTGTGCGCTTCTGGAGACGCATCCAAAAGAATTTGCTTCACCCGTGTTGCATCTCAAACTGATACTACATCTACTTCGTCAGCCGAGACTAGTGACGCCACGCCAGACGTCCGCAAGGCAAATGCTGCTTCGTTGGAACAAAACACCCAGTCCAGCGACAAATGTAATGATGGAGGGAAGAAGCTAGCAAAAAAGAAAACAGCAGCTAGGCGACTCCATTTCAGAATATACCGCTGGTTTACGTGACATAATTCAACTATGCGACTACGCGTCTCCGGAAGAAATGCTGAGAGGTTGTTTCGTGACGGTAGTGTCTTGTTTGATAATTCGAGGAAGTTTTTTTTCGTAAAGACCCATATCACTTCTGCGACCGTGTCAAATTGCTTTGCAATATGAACAGGCTGTCCGCGACGTACAGGAATTTCTAACACCTGTTCAACCTGTAAAGCAAGAGCTATGTCAACTCATCCAGTCTCACGAGATATGGCTAAGCCAAAGCAATTTCGCCCTCACTTCCCTCCGCAAGAACTCATTTACCAACGGCAGCCTGTATAAAAGAACACCAAGATTCCAAGACTACGTCAAGACCGTACAACTCGCGACAAGCCTCTGCGAGTTACTTGTCCGCATCAAAATGTAACGCCAGAACAACCCGCAAGACCACCTGCTCCAAGCTTTGCGTCTAATGAAAGTCCGACACTGACAAAAAACGCTAAGTGCAAGTACTTTAAAATGTCAAGAACAGAGTTCACGACAGACCCACTGTTACAGTTACATATACGGATCAAACAGACAGAGCCGCCGCATTAACTTGCCCTACACAAGGCAAGACATGACACGTTATTCTACGGGAAAATAGGGCATTCGACCTCCGCATGTAAACAACACCAAGTAGTTCGAGAGATACAGAGGCAAGAACATATCAGTGCAAAGAAATTCAATTCAATGACAAAACAAAAACAGCTTTCATGAGATGCAGACTGTATACTGTCTACTCGTACTAGGGAACCAGCGGACAATTTGTGTAGCGCGCTGTGCTCGCATCTCTTGCAAATGACAGCCAGGGAGGCAACCAGAGCCTCGCGGAGACTAGCAAGACCGAATCCTACTTTTCCCTGCAAGCTGAGAGCCACGAACCGAGGTCTGCAGATGTTTACGTCGTCGAACAGCGCAACTCGATGGACATCAGACAGGAACAACGCCCTTCTACCTTCCTTTTAAGAGACTCCAGAGAGATTTAAACGCCACAGTGCAGTGATGTTATTGAAACTATACCTAATACACGCGTTATATTTTTTTTTTTATTTTCAGTGAGCAGTACAAAGTGCTTCCAATAGTAAGTAGAGATTGCAGTGTCTAAGGGGTCGGATTCTCAGCAGACCATTAGCCAGAAATAACGAAGGTCATTCACCTTTCGCACTAACTCCACTAACTCTAACGTCGTGTGCAGTCTTCCGTGGCCGTCGCCTGTGTACCCATTCATGCTCTGTGAGTGAGGATGTATTACTACATCTTGATAAGTCACGAATAGGTATGATTGCATAAATGTTTGAACAAATTTAAATTCTTTTCAGTGCACAAAGAAAGAGAATGTGCCATGTTTGTGTTTCATGTGGGGAAAATGATTGATTTATCTTCTGAATTCTGAACTGAAATGCATTTCTAAATTATTAAGTTTTTGTCCCTTGTACTTGTGTTAAGAAAAATTGTCAGCGTGCCTGTTATTCTTGTTTCACCCCAACGAAGTAAGATGTTATATCGTATATGTACTGTCTTATCTGTTTCACTTCCGGTTTTGTCTTCCGGTTTGTTTTATGCATTGTACTCGTACTTCTGTCTCGGTCTATACCAGATTATTGGGATATCTGAACACCTGAACCGAGCGCATATATACGGTGCTCACCCACTAAACATCATCTATCGACATGGACTCTTGACAACTGACTCTGGGCTCTCCTTTACGGCCGCCACGGCTGACACAATATGGTTGATTAGAGTTAGCGAGACGCCGATGATAACGGGCTTGTTGGTTAAACCAGCATATCTACATTGCATGCTCTACATTGTTGTCGACAGAACTTCTACATTGGGCTATGGGTTGCATACACTGCAGATACGATGCAACCAGGCTAGCGGCCCCCCGTCCTGCATGGACTCCGAGCAGCACCTTGAGGCAGGCATCGAAGAGGAGGGCGCGTTGAGCGCACCCTCACTGAGCCATTTGATAATTTTCAAAATTATCAGGTGACTAACCCTCAAATGTCTCTCCCTAGGCCAGTGTCACGAAATCTGCGCACATTTTTATTGAGTCAGCGCGGCGTCACATAGAGAGTTCTAGAATGTAGGAGAAATGTCTCCTTTACCGCGCGAGGAGAGACCGTAGCCTTGCGTGCATCGGCATCACAACCTCATCACCCGGCGGCAACGGTGTCTCAATCGACCGATAATGTGCTAGACCTCCCGGGGAGGTTCTGCCGCCACTAACCAATGACGACGCGCGGCTCGGCGGGAAGAAGAGGACGGTTAAGGGCGAAAGTTACGTGTATGTGCACGCCGGCCTTGGCGCGTTCTAACAGACAGACGCGGCGCGCCCTACTTATTGAGGTCTCGCCGCTTGTGCCAGGCGACCAGGTAGCTAGTGAGAAAGTGTTAAAGCGATTTTTGCGGTCAATCAAAGGGTCAACCTGCTGTTCGGAAAGCCCGCGATATCTGCGAGGGAGCGGTGCTCGTCTACACAACGACCACATCCGGACTGTCCAGGCTGCGACAGTGCTCGGTGAACATTTTGGTGTTTGATTCTCTCGTGTATTGTTCAGTGCTGCAGAGCTTCTGTGTTATTGAAAGCCTATTTAGTTGCATGCCTTGCAGAGTCTTTCTATGAACCTCTTGTCTGTGTATTTGAAGTGGTGCTAGTGTGAATTCCTCTATCATTTCCTGCTGTACGTAAAGCCTGTTTTGTTTGTTAATTCTGACTCCGACCCTCACTCTGGCTTCAAAGCTGAGCACAAAACGGCCACTCCTTTGTCGCTACAGGTTGCTGAATTCCGGTTGAACTTTCCACGTCGAGGGCATCTCCATTGAGACCGGAACAGCAGCCCCCTCCACCTCACTCTAAGGGTGCCTGGGAGTGTGCGCACCAATAGCGGCTTATCGTTAATAACATTGTAAACGGGTGACAGCCAGATCGAAGCAAGCTCTGCTCGCGTCTCACGCCGCCTGGCACAATTGTCCTTACAGTCGAAAGTCGTGTAGTGCTTTGGGAAACGCCATCGCCGACTATAAAAGATTAAGACCTGGCACGCTCTAAATGCAATAATATATCAGTTACAATTGGCTACAGCTGATCTCTGCGTCGTCTTCAGCAGTGAAGAAAGCCACGCGAGAGCAGTCTCTAGACTTCGGTCAGTTAGACTGGCTTCACCGCACAACAACGAGTGCATCGAATACTGGCTTCCTCGCATGGCAGTAGTGTCGCGTTGAAAACAAGCACAGCAGACTAAAGGCCAATTTCAAGCGGACTCGACGTTCACCACATCACGCGGTTTTACAGCATTAGCGCCGCCGCTATCAGCAGGTACCGAAGGCGGTTCTACATGTGCAGAGTGATCATGAGGCGACATTAGGGTAAGCTTTCCTCGCAGGGAGACTGTGCACGGTTCGATATATCAAATGCTCTATTAACGGGAGTTCGATAAACACGAACACTATTTTTCAAGGGAATTTTAAGGGGATGTCCAGACAGTTCGATAGAAGCAGCAATTCAATATATCCCACCCGACTGACTGTGCATCACTTGTTGTGCTCGGATTTTGCAATATGTAGCAGCGTAATCGTCCTTTGAATTATTTCAGATATTCACGCATTGTGGCAAATGGTCAGCTGATTTACCGGGCACCATGGCACTATAGCGCATGACACCCCAGAAAATAGAGCCATCTCGTATTTCACATGCACTTCCGCGTTGGATTTGCGGATGTCCTGCAATCAACACGGGAAAATATTTGAGGCCTTAGCAAATTTTTTTTTTATCTCTGCTGTCCACAACAACGATGTAAAAATATATCCGCAACGATGGGCCGCGTGCACTTTCTCCCAGTCCATTATCCAGACAGCGAGCTACCACATTAAAACTGCGCGAAACATCAACACCGCTTCCCTCTCAGAAAAACCGTGCATTATTCGAGTTATCCATAATAACCGGGATTATAACAATGGAACGTAATTATTTCAAAGAGCTGATGACCAATTACAGTAGATACTTAAGGTCGCTCTCAGGCTGGAACCAGTGGTACTTTGTCCATACTGCCACTTGAGGACTGATGACATTTAGGTTTGGTTTGTGGAGTTTAACGTCCCAAAGCAACTCAGACTATGAGAGACGCCGTAGTGGAGGACTCCGGAAATTTCGACCACCTGGCGTTCTTTAACGTGCACTAACATCGCACAGCACACGGGCGCCTTGCTTTTCGCCTCCATCGAAAAGCGGCCGCCGAGGCCGGGATTCGATCCCGCGTTCTTGGGAACAGTAGGACTGATGACATTTATGTTGCATACCTGACAAGCTGTGAATGCAATTTAGAAGAGTGTGCTGATGACAGCCCTAAATTCACGAACGTTGACCTTGCTAGGTTTGCTTTGTCAACATGCAAAGTTGTTAGGTAGTAAATGCACTAGAGGGAAGTTACTGAGACCTCGCTATAGGACATTTTAAGTGCACGCCGCTTGTGCTTTGTCAAGGATGCACTGCGTCCAGAGGCGCTGCATGCGAGCCCGCGTTACTTTGATGGGAATACGCTGCGTGAAAGTCTGTGATGGATATTACCGCCGCCTCGGGAAGGCGATAAGGCAGCTCGCCATGTTCTACCGCCGACGGATGGGCCTTCGATGTTCGAGGTTGATCGGCCTTTTCTATCTCATTTTCCTCCCTTCGTCTCTCTTGGGACCACTGTATAAAAATGTCACTCGTTTATCAAATACACGTTTATCAAATAACGCACATACATGTTAAGTAACTACGGAACAAGAAATGATAGCAAAGAAGCGGAGTTGACAAACAACGACAACAAAGCCTTGCGCACCACAAAAGAGCTGAACTGACGCTCATCTTTCTTGGCCAAGAATCACTCGTGATAGCGTGCAAGGCTGACTAATCATTACGCAGAATACAGATGATCACAGATGACTGCATTGATGAGGACTCTCCAATGTAAAATTAAACAGGCACAGGGAGTCTATCATTCGAAATAACTGAATAACTGAGTTACTTTATAATGGCATTGATGGACTGCGTTTTAAGAAATTGCGAACTGCCAGATAAATTGATCATGCAGGAAAATGATTGAAACGCGAAACGTACAATAGCTGAAAGGGGCTCTTTGTATGTTTAGTTGGGAGTTTAATGGCACAGGGACAACTAAGACCAAAAAACTCCAAAACGATGTTTAACTAGTGCGTGATGTGTGAGATGTGATGGAAGATTGATGCGTTGTGTGTCGATACCGTAAACAAAAGGACGAAATCCAGTGTAAATAACTGGAAGCAATGGACAAAATAAACTTCAAATGGAAGTTAATAGATGGAATTTGGCACGAACAAGAGAGCGAGGAGTTTCCTCATATACCGTGCTTGGTTACGACGCGCTCTTGTCAGTGCCAGGCTACCCCCTTTTCAGTTCAGTTACCCCTGTTAGTTACCAAGAATGAAAGTATTAAAACTTCATATACTCATTAAAATTCCGGTTGCGTAAATAACGCACGCCGTCATCAGATGGTGCCACCCCCAAAGAAACCTGGTGATGAAATAGTATGCAATAGTGATAAAAGTTTCTGAAATGAGTGCGACCATGATTTTTATAAAATAGGCATGTTTAACGAAAATGGGCCCCTGAAAATGGGACGCTACAGTGCTCGCAGCTCGATGGCTGTTTTCCTGAAAGCAAGTAGGCGTGTTAGATGTGTATGCCCAATTCGTAATCGTGACTATGTGGAGTCAAAATCGCTTTTGTGATGGAAATACTAGCCTTATCTTGTTCGCGGTTCCGTTCGAGCCTTCATATGGAAGGCACGTTTATATATATGTATATATATTATACATATATATATATATATATATATATATATATATATATATATATATATATATATATATATACATATATATACATATATATATATATACATATATATATGCATATATATATACATATATATATGCATATATATATACATATATATATGCATATATATATGCATATATATATATACATATATATATGCATATATATATATACATATATATATACATATATATATGCATATATATATACATATATATATGCATATATATACATATATATATGCATATATATATGCATATATATATACATATATATATACATATATATATACATATATATATACATATATATATACATATATATATACATATATATATATATATATCTATATATATATATATATGTATATATGTATATATGTATATATGTATAACCTTGATGGTGAAAGGGGCCCCTATAATCTGAAATTATAGGGGCCAGTGGTTTAACGGGAGGAAAGAACTTACGCATAATAAAAATGCTAAGCTACAGCAATGTTTAGTGTCAGAAATATAGGATCACTTAGAATGCAGAGTATGCACGTGGAATGCAACACGGTGCATGTGAATTTGCTGTAGTATAAACAAACTGGCGCATGTAGCTGTACGCAAGCACACTAGCTACACAGAAGTCGGCAGGATCACTCCGCAAGTGCCGATAATGCCGTGTAAAGCAAAACAAAAAAAGATAATTGTTCAGGTATCTATTTTATTGTAACGAAGACCATGCAGGAACTCATAGTGAGGTGTAGTTGTAGGTGTGGATGAAATGTACACTTGAAGGTTCTAAATAAGTTTCAAGCTCTCCAAAAAGGTTCTCGTTGCATGCTGGAGTAATAACCAGCTGTCGAGCAAGATTCTTTGGCACGAGCCAAAAAAAAAAAAAAAAAAAAAAAAAAAAAAAAAGCTGCGCACGAGCTTTAGAAATTATCGCGAATTGAAATTTATGCCGCAAGAAAAAAATATTGCGTTTAGGCCGGGTAAAAAGCTATAAAAGCATGCGTGAGGTGCCCTGGCCTTGTTGCACGTAACATAACGTGCGACGAATACGGCATAACGTCGGGGAGCAAATAAAAAAGAAACAGAACACAATGGCGAAAAAGAATGCAAAATACTTTCTCTCTCGAGCATGGTACGTAATTCTATTGGTGAAACTGTGGATATGCAATTGTTTGTGTGCTGAAATCTCATTTCAAACCGTCGGTGATGAGTATTTACAGATCTGCTATGAGCAGTTTGTTTGGCATGTGATGACTTTTCAGTGTTCCGATTATTGGACGTGATTAATAGTATCGCTTAATGGAGGCAAAACGTTTGATAATGAAGAGATGAGGACAAGCGTGGCAGAAAGCACACATTTATACTTGAACGAAGGCTGAGCTATCCAAAGGTGTTTGGTCGCGCTATACACTTGCAGCACTATCGAAAGCAAGTGCGGCGTTTGCCACGTCAACTTCGACCAAGCTACATCCTCCACCCCACTACAGCCATACTTAGTGACGAGTTAGCCGACAGGGTTACGGCAGGCGTGTCAAGTCTTTTCGTTTCAATAAGTCTATCGAAAACGCAGAAAACTTGACGCTGCGATGCAGCGCAGTCGAAACTTCCGACAGTTACAGTGTGGCTGGCAAAATATGTGCAGTGTGCACGAAAGACATTTTGCACGACCCTTAACTGATATCATTCCAGATGTCAGCGCCAGCCGAACGCACTACTGCAAGTGCAAGCACACCTGCAAAGAGGAAAAAAAAGATATAGGCAACCTGCTGCACACACACGAGTACCGCATTCTTTCATACTCACCGTGGCAGCAAGATAAGCCCGCCGGACTCCCGAGAAGCTCGGGAGACAAGCCTGACGCAGCTAACTTGGAAAAGAAAACGTGTCCACCCACCTTGGCTGCGCCGGAAACACGCTGTGCCGCAGACCGTAGGCAGCGTCCGTTCTTCAGAGTTGCTGGACGGGGTTGCGAGGATTTCCGAACGCCGAGTGCAGCCTCAAACCATATGTCGGTCAAAATCACGTGTGCGACCGAAATACCGGTGACTCGACATAGTGGCTTCGTAGAAATGGCGTTCGGAACGAGTTTTTTTCCCAGTGACGCAAGCGGCAGCGGGCTCGCATAACCCCCCTTGAGGCAGCGAGCAAAGCATGGGTATAGGCCCTGTAGTGTTATGCGCCAATCATACGTGACACGACATAACCCCTGGCGACGTCCGACCTCCAGAGATGCCCCGAGCCGAGGAGTTTGTAAACACGGAGGAGTGGCCAGCCGGAGGAGCAAAGAAAGGAAGAACTGGGTGCGAGCCGCGAGTGGAGTCTGTCATGCGGATGCGAGAGAATAAAGAACTCGGTTTTAACAGTGTCGTCGTTCTGGATTAACCCTGAAGACGACACAAATCGGAACCAAGATGGGATACCCAAAATGAACCAATAACGATGCAGCAGAGTGACGGCACCACACTTAAAGAAGACAGACGACTTGGCGTTGTGACACACCCGAGATGGAACAAAGAAGCTCCTGCTTCTTAGGTCAGACCAATATAAGCATGGAGATGCATTACTGCTTTTTATCTGCACGCATACTCCGCGTCACCGACCTAGCGTTGGAAGTGGTGACATTCGAGATTCGAGAATCACCCCACTGCTGTCAACTGAAGATCACAACATAAGAAGAGCGATGTTGTTGCCTCTTGCCGGAAAGATTTTCAACATCTTTCTGTCGTTCTAAGACACGAGTCTTTCGTACGAAACCGTCGTTCAATGACTAAACGATCATTCTTCACCAGAGAAGAGCATAGTCTTCGGGCGTTTCGTGTTTCACTAAGCGAAGCAGGAGGAAAACGAAACAATCGATCAGTTTCACGTACGTGCATGACAGCTGGTAGCCGCGTGCTGTTTCGTTGTGCAGGATGTAGAAATTCTATCAGAAATTAGAGGAGGCACCGCATGATCGAGGTTGAGGAGGGTCACCCTTCGAGAGCAGGAAACTCAGACTGAACCGCTTTGCTTATCGACGGACGCAGCGTAGAGAATGGCAAAGGAAAAGCTACCGGTACGGAGAAACATACGACAGTAGCGGTAAGGAAGGTAGTACCAAACAAGAAGCAGCTGGCACAACCTCCAGCAGAAAACAAAATGCACAGAACAAACCCTGATCGTGACGTAGAGGACAGCGGTCACATATGCTGGGGCAAAATAGAAATATCCAGCATGGGGATCCGCCTACCAACACAGGAAGAAAATTCACTGGGCTCAATTGTGTATATCGCAGAGGTTATAGAGCGAAGACTCCAATAACTGGAACAGACAACAGACCTCCTGAAAATGAGATCCACTGCATAAAGGGCAAGGAGTGCAAGTTCCCTACTACAGTGTTACATGGGACTCAATGGAGCCAAGGTGGAATTCTCCCGAGACTCGAGAGCCGGCATTTGTGTGATTGCAAAGCACCTGAAAGCACCATTGCAAGATACGATCAGCATGCACCTGATGTCATACGGAGTGAGTACAGTCCTTGCGGTGTTCGGAGTCTTCAGAGCAAACATTAAAGCCAGAGAGAAGCAGGTTGAAATAAACATTCACTTCATCCTGAGGGAGCAAGCAGTGAGCTGCGAAACTTCATAGGACCCGTTTCATAAAAGTCCTAAACGGAGTTATCAACAGCTCTCGTGTGAACTCTAAGAATTCCCAAGCATCTTAAAGGTATCGGAAAAACTGAAAACTTGCCTTAAGCTCAACATCATGGCAGGCTTGAGACCAGTAGCCCGCCCACACAGGACCATTCATTTCAAATTGCGAAATTGAGTGAATAAAGGTCTAGAGGCTAGAACAACTCACATAACATAAGGCATAAGGCAGCAACAGGATCGACCACGTTGGTTTGTAGTCTCAAAACAAAAGGAGCCGGGTGCAGTTAGAATGCGCATGGACATGCTGGAGCCAAACGTTGCCATAAAACTGAGAAAGACGCGTCAAGCTGACGGTGGAAGACGTCAGTACCCTCTATAATGCAAAGTGTTCTCGAACTCAAGGCCGAATGAGGGCAACCACCGGCTAGAGCTTCACGAGACATCGCGACAGATAAAAGCGTTCGGAACTAACTGCAAACAGAGAAGATGCAATAGTTCCCTTTGGAGTAAACGCTGCCGCAGAAACTTTTGAAGACGCCACCCGACAGATTCCACCTGACAAAGAGGGGATCAACAATATAAGGTTTGGTTTGGTTTGTGGGGTTTAACGTCCCAAAGCAACTCAGGCTATGAGAGACGCCGTAGTGGAGGACTCCGGAAATTTAGACCACCTGGGGTTCTTTAACGTGCACTGACATCGCACAGCACACGGGCGCCTTGCTTTTCGCCTCCATCGAAAAGCTGCCGCCGAGGCCGGGATTCGATCCCGCGTCCTTGGGAGCAGTAGTCGAGCGCCGTAACCACTGCGCCACCCCGGCGGGGTGGATCAACAATATAAGCGATGATACTTTAGTGCGCGGACGTTCTATCGAAGATTACTTATGACAATATCATTGAAAGAAGCAGGACTGACCTTGAACAAGTCTGAGGCAGTAGTCAAGCGCATGATTGGTTCAAAGAATCGCTTGGAAAGTCGAAGCTTGGGGATGGTGAACTACTGTAGCCGATTCATCCCACAATTGGGTCAGATCGTGGAACCATTTCGGGAGCTCACTCGAGAAAACAATACATTTCAATGGACCAGCAAAGAGGATGGGGCTTTGAATAATGTCAAACAAGAATTGGCTGCCAGCCATTCTCTCAACTACTGCGACAAAGAAACCTTCATCACAGATACAGATCAAGAGGAATGCAGTGCGGATTCAAAAGAGTAAAAATAAAAACTTAGTATACTGTCATGTTATAGTAGAGCGTTCTCCTACAGGAACTTATATCCTCAAATTGATAAATAAATGCTGGCCATGGTATTGGCGCCCGAACACTGTTTTTTTACTGTAACCGTCTGAAGGAGCTTTTACATTTAAGATGGACCGCAAAACGCTCGTCTCTACCCTCCAAAACCTAGTGAAAAACTATTAGCCAGACTGCCTACAAATAAGTGGAGTTCATACAAAAGAAAAGACAGCCCGGCAGCCTATTTGTCAAGACATGTAAAAGACAGCCCCTCCCTCCCCCCCCCCCCAAAAAAAAAGAAAGAAAAAAAACTAACTAATATGCACCGTTTTCAGCATGTCAGCTGTACCCAAAGTCATCACAATGAAGTGGAAAAGGCATACGAGGATGACGTGCTGATGCAGCCGCTGAAAAGTGCCGCCCAGGAGGGAGACAAAATATGCATGGCAAACACCTGCTCTGAAGCCTTTCCCCAGATTCGTCAACCGCTGACGGCAACCGACAACAATGCCACTTTTAGAGGAACTCGATTTGTCCTCCCATCAAGGCAGAGTACTTGACAGTGTTCCATAGCTTTCGCAGCGTGGAACGTCGACTATCAAAATTTTGGCAGGTTTTATGAACAATTCAACGACCGGCACACCTGGATGCAATACAATCTCCAACGGTAGGCTAATTCTTCGAACTATTATCGAGTTAGGGATTTCCGGAGCAACCACGCCGCTGCGAAATGGGGAAATGAAAGGACGGCCATGAAAGCCATGAAAGGCTATGAACGCGGAGGCGTCAGCTGCCAGGCCGAGGCCAAACCGACTGAGAAATTGCTCGCAAGTACTAACGGTAGTGAAAACACTATCTAAGCGGGATCAAACGAGGGTTTCAAAATCAAAACGACGATTGTGGCGCCTGTGACGACTTCGTCGTAGCAAATGACAGGGAGCAAGGATCCGTCCCTAGGGAAAGAACGAAGACCTAGGCAGTTGAGACGTTCACAACTGGGTACCATCTATGCAGGAGGCACGAGTAAAAGTGGTAAAAGAGTAAAAAAGAAAAATGTCCAAAAGGCCAGAATGGATAAGCTGACAGCCGCCGCAGCTAGAGGGGTGACAGCTCGGAAAAGGTCGCACAATGGATCTGGACCGAGAAGACAGCACGAAAGCCGAGAAAAAGAAAAAAAAAATCCTCTTCTACCGAAGTGCGACATCAAATTCACCATGAAATCCAAGCACGGTTTAACGCTAAGCCAATACTCAATAGTGGTAATGGATAAAGCAATCTAAGGATCAGGAGAAGAAATGGAGACTAACCCTTATCAGAGACAGCGACGGTCTTGAAGCAAATACGAAAATTGACAGAGAAGGCAGTTGCAAAGTCAACACATGCGGCGCACCGGACGTCATTCGGGGAGTCGTGCACGGAGAAATTAATCTAGTTTAGCTCATCTTTAACCGAATTTCATACTTTTAGATTAATGCCGAAATCACTACAGGTGCCATTTTGCTTGCTGGCTCAATACGTATACGCTTTCCTGCCTACAGTGCGAGCTAAGCCTAAAGCTATTGCGCACCAAGTATGCTTGCTCAGCGCGCTTCCGTCACGGAGAAAAACAACCCGATAGCGATGGTTCAGGAAACCTCTGTATGTTGTTACTTGTTGACTTTTATGCAATGCTCGCGTAAACTGAGCTAAAATTTGCGCCAATTGACCAAAAGAGGTTTTCGCGAACACAAGTCGCCCTCGCCCGCGCTCACCTTCGATGCCGACGAGCCTGGCTAGCAGATATTCCTCGGTAGTCGCCGGCCCGTCCGTCAATCATTGGTGGAAAGGCGTTGAGGCGACTCGGGAACACGGCCACAAAGTTAGGTTCACCACCACGTTAGGCACTACACAAGTTCGGCACACCACCACACAAAGGTATACAGAAGCATGTCACCGGTCGAAAACTTCCACGTATATAGCCGCTATCCAGTCAATTCAAACGGCAGTGCAAAGTCCTCTCATAGCGGCCGAAGCAAGGCCGACTGGAGCGTCTTCTTTTCAAAGCAGCGGTACCCAACAGGGAAGAAAAATACTTCAGCTTTGAACTAAGCCGAGCCAACTGCTGCGAAAACAGTGCAGCGTCGTTTCCTGGTCTCTCCGGCAATTCGAAAACCTCCACAGGGGCTGGCACTGCATACATACGCACAGGAAATAATTATTCCTGAACATCAGTTCCCCTCCAGTCTTCACGTGCGCAGCAGCCTACTTCTGACGCGCTGCCGCTAGCATAATGGCGACGACCTGTCCTCCCGGCTCTTCGTCCACCACCGCAACGGTCAGCGCGGCTTCTGAGCGGGAATGCTGTCTTTTCCGCCAAGCGCGACCACTTGCGCATGCGTGTTGCTGTGGCAGACAGATTCAGACATGTCTTTTTTCTTTTTTAATGATGGCTGTCTCTTCTGCGTTATCAGCAGCCGACATTGGCGCTGGCCGCGACCGTGACAGTGCACATAGCCACGCCGCTGCTCCTGTGAACAGACGGCCGCAGTCGCGTTTAACAAGGGGGTGCTTTATTTGTCTGTTTCTTGCTTGGCGCGACTAAGCAATATCAGATCTTGCTTACGATCTTGCTTACGATCGTGCTTTTGATACGCGCTCTGCTTCGTCGTACCTGTTTCATGCAGGTGCGCGCGCTTATCGTTCTTGCCTCCAGCAGTCTCCTGCAAGCTTTTAAAGGGCCAGCGGACACAAGATGTTTAAAGCTGTCTCCCAGTCCTCGACGTTTTGCGAATTAAATTTTTCAGTTTCGTGGCGCAAGGATATGTCTTCTAGTGTGTTTTAATCGCAGTCATTAAGTGAAACATAATTTAATATGATCTTTAATGTTACGCAGGACGCCGCTCCATATCAGCACCGAGCGATGTCAATCGCAAGGAACTGAGACCAGGTAGGCATATACATATATTGTCACGAACCTTTTAATCTTTATTTATTGCTACTGGCAGCAGCCTGTGCGTGCATCCTTACTACTTTGCATGTACAGCGCATAAAGATCTCGGGATTATTTATTCGTTTACGCTCAGTGCCGCCGAGATATAGCTTTTATATTATTTTTTTTTTGTCACGCAAGATGCGCCGATATATGTATCCCGAGTGGTTTAAGCCACTCGCGTCTGTTTCCACAATGCTCTAGGTTGTGCTAGTCCTCTTTTGCGACTTTATCCAGACGTTTCTGCGACAGCTCTAAAATTGAGCACTGACAAGTGCAACGGGCATTCGTACTGGCCGAATATTTAGAGGAATCCTCCAGGCTGGAGTAGATTTGTAATAAGGAAGTAATTACTGATTCACATCCATTCAAGCATAGCCATACAGCGACAAAGGAAAGATGTACTTGGTACTCTTTTTTGTTTGCAGTCGCAAGCTGATGAAAATGATCCAAGCTGACTCTGAAATGTGCATCATATGGGGGTTAGGTGTATGTGCGCGAAGAGCCGTGATGTCGATCAATTCTTTAGCGTTGTGCTACTTTCATTAATTTCTTGTACGCGTAGTACTTCTTTCAATAATTTCTTGTACGATATTGACATGATGGCCATGGTCGCCATGGAAATGCTCGTGTTATATGTTCACTAGCTGCGCCAAACAATGACTGTTCCTTGCATTGCGCTATCTTCGCGTACAGCACACAAAGTCATGACATTTTTTTTTTTTTTAATGTTTGCAGAGTATTATGAGGGTGACTTGGGTGAAACAGCGCGAAAGAAGCCCGAAGGCAAAGCAAAGAAGGGACAGGAAAGAGCGCTGACTGACAACTGAATTTTATTGAACGAAACTCGTACAATATATAGGAAGGCAGTGGAAAAGATAATCAGATGCCGCCAACGTCACATGGCGGTAAAGAGCCAAAAAGCGATAAAAACATAACAGGGTGATAAAGCTAAAAGTGTGCTGATTTCAACAAGAGATGAAAACAAAATGAAGAAGTTTAACTTGATGACAAAAACAGTAAAAGGAACATGGTGTAAAGAGCAAAAAAAAAAAAACGGTAAAAGCTAAAAGTCAACTGAATTCGAAAGTGGATGAAAACAAAGTGAAAAAAGTTACAATTGAAGACATAAACAGTCAATGGAACATGGTGTAAAAAACCATAAAACAGATAAAACATCTCTAGCAGAGATATTATGGAAAAGATAAAAACTGATAGAAAGTGACCACGTGTGGATTAAAATTGCGCACAGACCTTCACGAAAAACGGAGAAATCAACGATTAAAACACGCGTAGTGAGCGAAAAACCTAACAAAGTTGTTCCAAGAAGGCAAGTTCATTCTCGTACAAAGATTTTGAGGCATCGCTCACACAATCCGAGCCCTTTCTTTTTATAAAGAACGCTTCTTTCAACTCCCGGGCTACGTTATCCCTACTTACAACTGTTTCGCGTAAACGAGGCATGCATTTGCATTCTCTGCAATGAAGTGCTAAATTAGAGCCAGTGCCGTTTCAAGTGAGCGCTCATGTTCCCTTAAACGTTCGTTCAAGCCCCTTCCGGTTTGTCCGATATAAACTTTGTCGCATGTAAGCGGAATCTGGTATATCACCCCTTCCCTACACCTGACGAACATGTTAGCATGCTTCACGCCACAGGTTTGTTCTCTTGGTTTTTCGTTGTTAATCCTATGACACAACGTAGCTAGCTTGGAAGGGGCAGAAAACACTACAGGAATCTTATACTTATTGGCAACTTTTTCAAATTATGGGCTACACGGTGGGAATACGGGACAACGGCTGGTCTCGCCCTCCTGTTGCCTTCCTGGGTAACATTTCTCTTTTTGTCTTTAACTTTTTAGAGCAAAGCTTCAGTCACTGCCGATATCACTGTCTGCGGAAAACCTGCCCGTAGTAGCCGTGCTGCCTGCAGTTGCCACGGGAGTTGCCCTTCAATGAGGCTTTGTAAAACTCGAACGGTGTGGCGCACAACTCCGCAGATTGAGCTTACACTTTGGTTTTACTGGCTACTTGTATTGCGCCAGGCCACGACACCGGGCTTAGCAGAGGCGAGGTGCCAGTGCAGAAAAGTGGTAACTGCACCACCCGCAAGTAGCACGGACGGCACGTTCCTCAACATCAGCGGCGCGCGCCCACGTGACCCATCGAACATTTGAATTCACCGCCGGGTGAGGCCCGATGAAGCTTTGGTTTTGTGGTTTGCCAGCATATTGACAAGATCAGCATAAGAAACAAAACTGGCATCAAATACACATTTATCGGAAAACCTAGTAATAACATTTGATACTGCAAAAACACTGAAAACATTCATTAAATTTAGAGATTTCTACCCAAAACTACACATATTAAACAAAATTCACCCTAAGATATACGCGGACACATGTCCCTGGCGTGACAAAAAAAAAAAAAGAACAGACTATATATAACATCACATGGGCCTGTCAAAACATAGACGTGGTCCCCAAATTACGAAACCCGAGTGCGGAGCAATAGGAGACTGCTGTCCAGCGATCGCTGAGAAGACCAGCAAGGTCTGGCCACGGCAGCGGCCAGCGGATCCCTGGACTGAGGGAAACCGACCAATGGCTGGAGGTGGACGAAGTCGACGGAATAAACTCTTGGGGATGCAAGGAGACACCTCTGAATACGCCCCAAAACCCCCGAAAAATAGCATAAAACCAAATAAAGTTTTTCTTTCTTTCCTTTTGAGATCACTGCAGAAAGTCGTGGTGAATGGCCTAACTGCTCAAGACATAACACATGCGGAAGACGTTTCCATCGCATTAGCCGCCGCAGACCAGGACTCGCGAGTCATCGTCACCGACTCGAGAGGGGCCTGCAGAAATATTAAACAGGGGTGCATTCCTCTCTTTGCGCACCGCATCCTTCAAAACAGCGACTACCTCGGGGCCCCTGCGTCTCGAACGATTGTATGGGCTCCAGCTCACATGGGCCTCGAAGGCAATGAAACGGCAGACGCCGCCACCCACGCGCTCACTCTCCGGGCAACGCCTTCAGACCCTTTTGATACGGATCCCGAACCCTATCCGGCCCTCACTTTTCGAGAAATTACTGAGTTATTCCAATTCGGCCATGCAATTTATCCTAAGCTTTGTAAGGACTTTACAAAGGTGGACGAACGCACACTCCTCCGCCTTTACACCAAAACACTGCTGTGCCCGGCAGTTTTAAAACACTTTTTTCCTGCCTGTACAGGAAATTACCCGCACTGTACGGAGAAGTCTTCGGACATCTTCCACATAGTATGGACATGCCAATCAACCCCGAACCTCACCCCCAAACCCAGCTCCACATAGGAGGACTTGGAGGCAGCCCTGCTCGGCTGCTCCGACCTGGCGAGCCAGAAGGCCGTTGTCCACCGAGCCCGAGCCCCGGCGGTCGCCAATGTGCTCTTGTAATGAGGAGCCCACCTAGTGATTGCGAGAGGTTCCCGGCTACCTCAAGCTTCCTCCCTGCAATAAAGCTTTTCAGTCAGTCAGTGCAAAATAATAATAATTGCCTCAGTCAACATCGCATGCAGGTGGCCACACTAGACCCACCCTTTAAGAGAAAAACCCACCTCACCCGAAGTCGTCTTTTTGAACAAGCTCATTGCCCATGCGGCTTACGCGCCACGTATATGGCCCGCTGGAGTCAGTACACAGAGAAAATGATTACGTTCCCCCACTGTACGACTCTAACTCACGGCGGCATATCCTCTGGGATTGCCCTGCTTTTCCTACTGGACGCCCCGAGATCAAACCCTACCGCCTGACCTACCGTTCCCTTCTAGAAACTGATGCCAACACACAGATGATACTTGCCAAGTATGGCTCGCTTAGTGGCCTGATTAGAGCAATGTGATTTGAGTGACGACCTAAACAATGAAGATTTTGTCTACTCCCCTTTATCCCCATCCATGGCCATGAGCCTTCCCATTCAATAAAGGACATTCAATCAATCAATAATAATTGGTTCACAGGAACGGAAAGGCGCAATATCTGTCACACTTTTTTATGTGGACACCTGAACCGTAAGGGAAGGGAGGAAAGTGGGAGTGAAAGTGGAAAGAGAGAGATAATAGCCGTTGTGGAGGGCTGCGTAGTAATTTCGATCACCTGACTCGCGGGCGCCTCCGTTTCGCCTCCACCGAAACGCCGCTGCCGCGGCCGGAATCGAACCCGGGTACAACCGTCGGTAGCAGGTGAGCCCCCACCACAAACGGCATGCCCACCTCCCCCTTTCTGGTGTGACGTATATATGACACACACCCGCTGTGCCGCTTGCGCCCCGCCGGGTTGGTGCAGTGGTAAGACGCCCGACTACTGTGCCGGAGTTCGAAACCGACCTCGGCGGCTGCGTTTCGATGAAGGCGAAACGAAGGGGCGTCCGTGTGCTGTGCGATGTCAGCGCACGTTAAAGATCCCCAGGTGGTCGGAAATTACTCCGTAGCCCTCCACTATGGCTCCTCTTTCTCTCTTTTCACTTTCACTCCCACCTTCCCCCCTTCCCTTACGGCGCGGTTGAGGTGTCCACAAAAAACAAGTGAGACAGTTACCGCGCCCTTCCCTTCCTATAAATCAATCAATCGCTGTGCCGCTGCAGGTCAATGTTCGGCGCCAGATGACCAGCCACGGCACAGGAGAGCCGGTAAGGAGACCCTCCCCCTGGCTGAGCCCCTGCCCCGAGGTCCAATGTCGGTGTAAATGGTCTTCTCACTCACTCACTCACGCTGTCGCGTGTTCTTCTTTTCTTGCGTTTCTGTGTCTTTCGCTGGTTTAATATGTTAGATTCCAGCTCTAAAGTATAGGAAAAATCACGGGATAAAAGGGGGGTGGTAAAGGCGCTATCCTGACTATTAAAGCGAGGCGTGAGCGTCCCCCTATTACAAATCGCGCACTGCCTAAAACCTAGCTAAACCATGCTCAACAGCGCTTTTTTATCGCGGTAGCGTTAAGGAGCTCGTGTCGCAGAAAAGCCGGTGTCGTCGGCGGCATTGGCCGTGAGCGATAAATCCCGGCATGCACTTCATAAATAAAAAGCAACTTCCAAGATGGGCTGGGTGGGAATCGAACCAGGGTCTCCGGAGTGTGAGACGGAGACGCGACCACTCAGCCACGAGTTCTTTTTTTTTTCTTTATTTCCTGGCTTTGGTTTGTACCGCTTTCAAGCATCGAACTCGTGGCTGAGGTACCAAAACCTCAGCCACGAGTTCGATGCTTGAAAGCGGTACAAAAGCGCTTCTAGTGAATGCGGTGTTGCCTTAGAAACGTGCCGTAGAACGTTATACTGCGGTGTATATCGGTAATTATGAGCATGTTACTTACAGAAGTCGCAGTTACACGAGTAGCGAAGTACGTTTCCGCTATTTCTTCTGCGCAGAGCCATCTTGCGGCAAACACAGAAGAACCCCTCCTCGCAATGTGCGGCGCTGCCCCGACACGTGGCGCGCCACTCGCCCCTGACGTTTCGCCGTGCACTCTCACGGGTTGTAGAATCAAGCGTCTTTCCTTTCTTTAGATCACTATCTTCGCTCACCCGCTTCTCCCCTTCGGGCCGCGCGGGTACCGGTGCGAGGATGTCCCAATACCCTTGCGTTTAATGAGTTTTCTCGACGAGGTGCAATAACGCTATCGCGTTCCACTCTTGAAGGCGAAGCTTAAGCGTCCTCCAAATTTTGTGCGTATAATTAGTTCAAGCCATGCACAAAAGCTACACAGGTTATGTGGCACGTGGAGGACACCAGCTATAGATATATTGACTCTACCTGGCGGGGATCTTTATCCTGCAGTGGTATAACGCACAGTACCCGCAATCGATTAGCTTTTCTCCTCTATAATAAAACCGCCACTGCGACCGGAAGGTCGAAGGTGTTCGATTGCTGGACCCCGGAACTCGGGTTTGAATCTCGGCTGCGGCAGCCGCCTTTTGACGGAGGCGAAAAGCCATAGGCGCCACTGTACTGTGCGATCTATTAGTGCACGTTAAAGAACACTGGATAATCGAATTTTCCGGGGCCTTACACTACGATGTCGTCCATAGACTGAGTTGCTTACGTCCAACCCTATTAAACAAGACCGAAACCGCGTCCTTGGAATCAGCCGTCGAGCGCCGTAAACATGCACTAAGCCACCGCGGCGTGGGGAAACATCCATAAAGCTAATCACTGTACCACCGTGCATTGTGCATAACGGAGGAAACGGTGTGAGCGAGTGAGTGCAAAAATTAATTGAGTAGCCTTAAGGGAGGGGGATGTGTAGGTGGGGTGTAGGTGTAGGATGTGTAGGTGCTATCCGAGGATCCGAAGGAAGTCGGCGCTCTCTGTCTTAAAATGAGAGCCACTCCAAGCTGACGCACGCGCTATCGCGCATCGCCAGTTAAAAACGAAAAATTATATTCTCATTACTTAAAAAAAAAAAAAAAGTCACTGGCGCCGCGCCGTGTTGGCGAGCTTGCGGAAAATGGAAACGGAAGAGGGAGAGGAGGGGGAAGGAGATGTCGCTAATTCTTTCATTTCACGGAGTTCGGGAGTCATCGCAGTCGCAGTGTCCTCAGTGTCTAGAACCGCTAGCGACAGCGGCATATCATCATACGTGCGGATCCAGTGCCCGATTATCCGTGCCTGGATCGTTGGGGGTTTTTCCTTCCGCCATACCACCTCCCACTTCCTTTTCCAATAGGGCATATTGTAGTTTCGTCTCGCGGCCCCGTCCCGAAGTTATTCTCTAGCAACATGACCTCCAAGATTTCTTCCACGAGCGCGAAAAGTGGGCAGCGCGGGGCGATCTCGGAGGCCGTGATAGCAGACGCTCCTCGCGCCAGTGGAGCAGCCGCTTGCAGGCAATTTCCGCGCATTTTAACGGTCTTGAAGATGTTTCAAACCAATAGAAAATGAAAAAAAAAAAAGGGCTACGCATGCAAATCGCGCATGCAAATGTTTCGCGCTCGCGTAACACATAACGCTAGCGCCCCCACAGTGAAACAGACCGCCAATTTCATCTATGGAGCACCGTGCTGCGGAGCTTGTATGGAGACTGGCTCGACGCTGCAGTGGTTGTAAGCATTGTCTCCAGGAGGCACTGGTGGATCTCATTCCGGTAAGGATCTCATTCCGAAGTGATAGCGCAGTTCTTTTCACTGTGCATTAAGTCGTGTTCGTGGTTACTGATCACGAGGAGTTCTACGTTGCGGGCCGTTGGTGATGGAGTCGTTCAGGACCGACCAAGGATGGAAGCCAAGAGTGAGCGTTACAGTTTTGAAGGTAAGCTTTCCGGAACGGTATTCCATACGAACGTTCCGCGGAAGATATACACACTGTTGTTTTCGAAGGCGCGAGGTGTTTAAATTTGTGTTTGACTTAATTGTGACGATAACGTGGTCGAAAAGTGGTAATCAACTTTCGAGAGCAAGCTCAGCGTTCGCGAATTTGCACGGGGGACGCGCCTGCGTCGCACAGGTGCGCGTTTCAGGATTGTCGGCCGATCATGCGGCGAACCTTTCGTGGACGGGTTCCTCAGCGCTCGTTTAATTTTCTGGTTTGCAGATACAGGTTGTAATTTGCGTACAGCATGTTCACGTGGTGCTGACTTGCTGTATCTGGAAAAAAAAAAATCAAACTCAGATGCCGGTTTAGAGCTCCGCTTGCAGAAGCAGAAGGCGCACGCAACCTAGCTAAGTTTGAAAATTATACTGATTCACACAGATGGTAGTCTCCATTAGGTAAAACCGAAAGGTCCAGCTGGGATCAGTTGATAGCACCTCAATTACAGTAATCTAGAATACGCGTGCACCATAAAGTGTACTAGAATACTTCACCCATGCATGATCGGCGTCGGCCACGGCTGCGTAGAGGCTGGTAACGAAAGGTAAATAAGAGTCTATGATCTTATTCGACTACCTTTCTCGAGCAGTCAAGCAGAATTATAAATGGCGTTATAACTGTTTCGGTTCTTCGGGCCTGCTGTATGAATTGTGTTGTCGCGTCTTCGTGGACGCGGCCCAGAAACAAATTCTAGGTTGCTTATTATTGAGTAGCTTTGATTTGCAGGAGCACGGAGGAGAAACAACATCCACATATAAATTTAAGGGGGAATAAATTTGAGTGTACTTCGATTTTTCGTGAACGTGGATGCTTTCTTTTCTCTTACGTGCGCATAATGTCATTTGTGGTTGTATACGTACGCGCTGCTGTCACAAGCGCGCACATAGTGCTACATTTTTCCTTCGGCGTAATCGATACCAGAGGTGTAACAATAATAGATGGATATTTCGATTTTAAATTCAATGTGGAACTTGATTGCGGTTGGAGAAAACAGTACTGCAATTCTACTGATTCACAACTCGCGCTGCGCAGTTGCGTTCCCTACATTCCCTGAATGTAGGGAATTTAAGAGGTTTCGGTTGTGAAAACTGGGGGAAAATAGTATTCCTGGAGGCATCTTACGAAGTTCACGTGCAGAGAGCTCAGTTTCTGGCGAAAACGGTTAGAACGGACGTAAAGGCTGCGGAAATGCTGTCTGCACAGCTGCGTAAAGGACCGCGGCAACGAAGGCTAGGCGAACCACGCGTCAGAAAACATCGCTTCTTCTGAGACGGGCAGCAGCGGAAACGGAGTGGTGATGGTTTATGAATTGCCCTTGATGTTCACAGCATTTGCATGAACTGCGAATTTTATATGCATGTCGCTTGCACGAGCTCGCAGCAGTCCAGCAAGAAGCATCTATTCGATCTTCGCTGGCGTACGTCGAAGTCGCGTCTCGGTTCAACTGACGTGTTCCAGAATCAATAAGAAAATGACTAACATGGGACCAACAGGTGTGAGAAGTTTTGAAATTATGCCAGTAAATTTTTGCCTGCTTCGACACTAATGACAGCGTTTGCAGTGATGTATATATTGATGTACGTTTGTTAGTGTTTTTGCTGAGAAAAGAAAGTAAAAACAATTTCTGTGCAGAGTATACTCTTGGCGAGTGTTATTGCTGCGAAAAATATTTTAGAAAACATATTTCTAAGATGCTATATGTGCAGAAATTAAGTGGCAATGAAGTTTTGCTGTGACAAAAGTGGAGGTTTCAGTTCTATTATGAATGCCTATGATATTACTCGTAGGTACATTTCGTGTCCACCAAATTATGTTTTGTCTTTGTTTTATAGTCCAGAAAACCTAGACTTCAAAAAATGTGCCCTTTCAGATTGATAGACTTCATTCAGCCTGTGTACATGTATCATCAGATTACTGCCACTACGATTTCATATTTTGAAACGAAAGTCATGAAATTAAATTACGTATCTGCAGGTGCTCTCACCTACTCACTTTTTGGTGAAGGAATCTCCAGGCCCCTATATGTCTCAGGTTGGAAGAGAGTTCATCACCATGGAGTCAAAGATCAAGAAACTTTTGAAAAAACAAGATGTCAAGCTTTCAAGCGAAATGTCACCTGAGATTGGATCTGTAAGTACTGGTAATTACCACTTGATTGGTTACTCAAGTCTGACATGAAACACTTGTCTTCCCTATAGGCGAAGTTACTGTCACCTGTTGCTTAACTAAGGTTTAACTAGTGCAGTGTCCCTACTTGTTAGCATCTGATCGGTGCAACTCCTCTGACTGTGCTTACAGTACAGGTTACCTTTAATTCAACCTTTAATATGTTAAGGCTATTAATTAAACAAATTATTAAATTAAACAAGACATTTTAAAATCGGTTTGCAGGGGAGGTCCGTTTATGTGAGAGGACTGTTGTTCCAGCAAAGATTTTTGAAAATACTACCATGTGATTTGCCGCTCATTCTAGACAAAAATACAAATTTCATACATTTGTACACTTGTAAAAAAGGCTAATTGTTACTGAAACTGAGGATAGCCAATGGGGGGGGTTGTTCCTGTCTTTTTGTCTGTGAGATGTTGATCAATAATAATGTAGTAATATATTAGCACTGTCACCATCTTTACTTTAAAGATAATTAGAAAATAGAAGGAAACTGAACCAAACTCGCTACCTCCACATGTAGCATATATGTGACGTTCCGTCAATTGAACTGCGAGAGCAGCTGTTCTGTCGTCTGCATTTGAGAGAATTTATGTTGAATCTAACCATCCTTAGAGGTGAATTTAGGAATATTGGCTGCTATGGTGGAGGCAAGAAGTTACATTCAACATAAATGACCTTGAAAGTAGAAAATTTGGTATTGGCCGTTATGGCTTAGTTGGTGGAGCACTGTATGTGACACACTAAAAATGTGATTTGATTCACGTTTGTAAAGCAAGCTGCTGTGTCTGTATATATATTTCATATGCCTTCTCCCACATCGTCATCCATCATGACCTTCTTCTCTCCTTCCCCTTCCCCAGTGCAGAGTAGCAGGCCAGATTTGAATTATTCGGGCCAACCTCTCTGCCTTTTCCTTTCAATAAATCCATCTATCTATCTGTGATTTTATATACCACCGAAAGCATGTGATCGTGTTTTTTTCTACCTTCTGATCAATTTCCTTTCGGGGGAAAAAATGATTACTGTATACCGATTTCTCATTGATAAACATGGAACACCTACAAAAATAGAAACTTTCCTTTAGGTCGTATTCCCTTATGCTTTCTTCGAGTTCATTGACCTGGCCTTTTTTATACTTCTATGAGATTGCATTTATTTATTTATTTATGTATTTATACTTTTAGTCCCATGCAGAAGTGGATACAAAGGGGGCAAAATGATAATAGTGGATTGAATGAGGGAAACGAGTGTAGTCACAAAGAGACGCGAAGTAAAAATTCATCATCACAGGCGCACCACGATAGCAACAATATCAATTCAGTGCGGTTAACATGCTCTATGAAGTATTTGTCTGAGTTGCAGTTCACAGCATCTGATGGCAAAGATTATGGATAGTTTATCCATGCTTTTCGGCTTTAGACTTTATGCATGAATTTATGCAGCATTACCGCAGTCGGTTAGAAAGATGTCATGAATTTGAATAATTGCTGGCGCGATCAGCTCTGTGTCCATTGTTTACAGGGTATTTACTAAGTTAATTGCTAGTAGAGTTAGAATAACCTAGATTGAAATTTTTTCTGAGGGGAGGAGGGGGAAAGCAGGCTGAATTGGAATTGAATTGGATTGCAAAACATTTTTGTTGTTCAGAGCAGGATGAAGGAGAAAAGTTTTTTCTTTATGGGAGACAGGGTGTCTGCAGCATGTACAGGGCAGGGATAATTAATCTACGGTGCTTGGGAGAGATCTTTGTCTTCCATCGTCATGAGAGTTAGCCTGATGATGATCGTTAACTGTTTTAGTAGTGACTTTGGCATCTTCACAGCAAAATGTGAACTGGATATAGGGACCTTTTAATGAAGGGAATAGTTGTTTTATAGATCAATACTACGATTTAAATTAATATTTTGTTTGACTTTATATTCAGGGATCACATAAGTAGGCAAGTATAGCTCTGAAGAAGGAAAAAAGTGTTCCCAGAAGAGAAGGCAATCCAGGCAATTAAGAAGTATTTTGCGCTTGTGACGAAGAAAGCTAGTAGAGCAAAAGCCATCGTGTATGTAATGAATGAGCTTCAGCAGACCAGATTGGCCAAGGTGATAGCGATTGAAAGAAGGGGGCTTTATGTGTTTTTTTCGTTAAAACTCACAAACCGGACTCGTTGTTTAGATGTATTAGGAATGAACGTGAACGTGATTCATGGCAGCTGCAGGTGTCTGGTGATTTTTCTAGTTTGTGTTTATGTGGCAGAAGTTGTGGTTGTCTTGTTGCTAACATTTATTGTTGGCTAGACATATCTGCTTGAGAAAGAAGAGGTATATAAGTGTGATGTACTTGGAAGTAGAGGAGGTAGTGGTGGCTGAGTGTGAAAGAGGAAGCCCGGTTCTGTTTTGTACTACAGTTGATAGTGTATGCCTGTGTTGTGTTTCTCTCTACGTGTTTGTCCATGTTGCGCCGCAGTTCTGGGTATTACGCACCAACTCGCCCCACAAGCTGTTATTCTGAGAAAGTGTTCAAAGGTATTCACTGCTGTAGTTGTATGTTGCAGCTAAACCAGACTCTTGACCATTGTTGCAGGGTTTTCTTCATTACGCTTTTGTTTTGTGCATGTAGGTCGTGTTAGTGAACAAGCCAAAGGAAAAGGAGTGGTACCGGGCACTGGTCAACAAGGTTGTGGACAATGAGGGTGACTACAAAGTGGAGTGAGTCCTTTTCAGTGTGTCTTACAGTATGAGTGCTCGTTTTGTTACACATGCTAAAGCGCTGTTAGTTGTCTTTGGCTCTGTGGCATACAGTTTTACGTGCAAAGTGGGAAGCCTTCAGTAAGCATTGCCATCATCAAAAGCTGCGTTGAAAAATATGTCATCCTTTGTTTACCCGTGGGCTGGGTTTCATGTGAGGGCTGTGGGTGCTTGTGAAACTTATTGCTCATCTCTTTGCATGGTTTACTTGGGGCACATTTTCAGCTAAAGTGATTTGGGTTTGTATCTGTTTATATGGGAGATTGACAGTATTTCTAAATGAAAGCATAAAATGTGATGGAGATGCTGCAAACTTTCGAGCTTTAACTTTGTTTTGTGCGTGTGTGTATGTAGTTGTAATAGCAAGGGTCAACTTTTTGTGCTCTAGTTCATATGGGGCATCACAATATAGGTACATCTGAAAATGAGTTTGGCGAGTAATGTATGGTCATTCTTTATGACTTCAGGTATAGTCTGCATGGAGTCGCTAAAGCCCATAGAAACAACAGATATGATTATTTTAAATCAGCATCCTGACATAAACTCTCCTTGCGGGCACTTGCAGTCATCATTTTTTACTTAAAAATTCATTCAACAGTGTGTTTGATGTGGGCTTTGCAACAATCCGACTGCCGACCTCCGCTTGACCTTCACTTGGAAATTCAAATTCATTTCCAAGGAAACAAAAGAACACACGAACAAGCCATATCAGCTAGGCTCATGCTCATAGTCTCACACTTCTTATGGAGGCTTGCAACTTGCTTCCCGAGCAGAGTTTCATCGACAAAATTGAAGTGGTATATTTAAAATAGTAAAAGGAACTGCCACTGCTGGCAGAGGTGGAAATCGGATATTCAACTTTTGAACGCTGAAAGTGTACCAAATGAGCTACGAGGTCACGAACTTAGAGCATGCATGAAGGGTCTGGTGTTACTGGACAAGAATGACCGGTAGTGGATTTTTATGGTGTAAGGGCATCTTTGCCTAAAAAGTGCCGTGGCACAAGGTCATTTCCTGTACTCATGGTGGAATCCACTGCTCATGTTTGAATCTAAATCACTTTGGATTGCACTAGGTCCTCTGGCAGTGGTGGTGGTGATGATGGCATAACAGGTGACCATCTTAAGGAGAGAATAAATTTGGGCATGTTGGTGATTCATTCTAAGTTGGAAATAGTAGTGCACGAAGGAAGATGGGACGAGCGAGTGGACGCGGACGAGCGCTAACCATCAGTTGAGATTTTATTGTATGACCAGGTGCAAATATATACATTCCCGAAAAATGAAAGAAGAAAAGAAAAGAACGGAGCATTGAGAACCACAACCGAAGCGCATGCTCAGCACTTGCTGGCATCACCCGTTCGCACCGAAAATTTAATTTCTTTTACTCACAGAGATAGTGACTGCATGCTGACACATCTAGGTCCTGCCTGCATAATCTTCGGCATTTTAACAATCTCTTGAGTGAGTTGGTTGTGGTGAAAGCAGATTACCACAGTTTTTTCGAACATCGGTTGGCAGAAGGGCCTACTGTCACACGTTCTGCAATGCTCGGCCAAATGCCCATCTACTGTAACACTGCTGACTTTCTTTGAATGCTCTTTCAGGCGTACATTTGAGCACCTGCCCATTTAACGATGTAGAATTTCCCGCATTACAAGGGAATTTAGTTGTAGGCCACCTCCTGCCGGCAAGGGACAAAGGTCTCCCCGTGCCTGATAGTACAGCCGGGCTTACGCTTCTTAATAGGGAAAGTCATCCTGCACAAGTTCCGCAATCTATCGGGGGTCGTGAACACCATCTTCACCTTCACCTTTTTTTTTTCTATGCAAGCTTTCAGCTACTGAAGCAATTGTTTGTCTAGGAAAGTCCGCCGTCTCCAACCGTGCCACTTGCATGCCAATACTTTAACCTGTTACATGAAGGCGTGACTATTGAAGAGCATTGAGCAGAAAAAAAGACGCGACATTTCTTTGAGCAAGCTTTGAATGTGCTGACAGTATGGCAGAGGAGGCTTATTGGCTCTAAGCTTAAGGAGTCAATACACATGATCATTCCTAAACTGCAACCGCAAGTCTAAAAACCTCGAGCGTCATTCTCAGGCATTTTACACGTGAACGTTAACGGGTTGAAACACACACCAAAAGAATCTAAAATTCGCATGACAAAAGCGTCGTTCGAATGAAGGCAGTTACCTCCTCCGGCAAAGGGGTCAGTAAAAATAGCGGTGTGAATAAAAATTAAAAAATTATCCACATAGCGAAAAACACCTTAAATCTCAAGATCAGCTAGCCACTCATGTAGAGCCTTGTCACAATGAGCTAAAAACAAATCACTTAAGCGTTATGCAGGACCCGATGCAGACACTCTGCTTTTGCAGGTAAATGTTATTGTCATAATTAACAAAAGTGGATGTCAAGTATACTGATAAATGTTCTAAAAAAACCCTCCATCGTCACACCACAGGCATTCTGGAAGTCGACAGCTCCGCTTTGGTCGATGGGTGGCCTCGACACAAGATAGCAAGCCTTTATAGGGCAACGAGGAGAACAAGTCTTTAGTATCCTCTGAAAAATTTGTGATCTTTTTGTGATCGTAGGATTTAAAAAAATTAATAACTGCTGCAGAATCCTTCGTTAGGAAAGGATTAATCGAACTTAATACAGTAGAACCCCGCTGTTGCGTTCCCGGGTGCTGCGTTTTCCCGGCTGCTACGTCCTTGTGGTCGAGTCCCAGCATGACTCTCATAGACATCCATGTATTAGAAACCCCGCTGTTACGTCGTAGCTTGGGACACGTTCCCGCATGATACGTTGTGAACTCGCACCCCAAGCCAACCCGAAAAACAAGCAGCGACGGCCATGTTTACTTTTTCGGCGAATTGACTTGGCCTGGCTTGGCCTAGCGTTGCTGGCTTGTCTACAGAGGGCACTAGTGACGCTTGGGCAGGCTGCGTCATCATCATCAGCAGCAGTAGTTGCGCTTTTTTTTTTGCGTCTTGCTGTCTTTCATTACTCCATGCTCCATCCTTTGTGCGGTTGGTGTGTGTGCGACTGGCTTCACGATTGCCGAGCTTAGGACTCTTTCCGCGTGTATTTTCCAGCTGTGAATTCGTTCCGCGGTCGTGTGCACACGCGTCCAGCGCACTCAATCGCCCACCTGGCGCGTGCCAACCGTTCAGCACGTAAATACAGCAAGATGGCATCAAGAAAGCGCAAAGCGCTATCCTTGGAGGATAAACTGAATATTCTCCGCACTGTGGATGCAAACCCAACGCGGAAGCGGGTGTGCATCGCTAAGGAACTGGGACTTATGCCATCCACCCTCAACTCTATTGTTTCGAAAAGAAACGAGATCGAAGCAAATGCCTGGTCCTTTGACATCAAAAGCAAGCAAGCCCGCGGTGCGGAGCACGTGCAGCTTGACGAGGCGGTGTACAAATGGTTCAAGCAAGCCAGAGCTGCAGGTGTTAATTTTGATGGCACCATTTTGCGCGAAAAAGCACTGGAGATAGCAGACAAGCTCGGGATCGTCGATTTCAGTGCGTTAAACGGCTGGATCGACCGATTTAAACGAAGGCACGGAATTTGCTACCGAACCGTGAATGGGGAGGCTGCAAGCGTGGACGTGGCTACTGTAGGCAGCTGGAAAGAGACCGTGGCGCGCATTATTGACGGCTACGAACCTAGGGACATTTTCAATGCCGATGAAGCGGGCCTCTTTTTCAAAGTACAGCCCTCGAAGACGCTTAGCTTGAAAGGCGAGGCTTGCCACGGCGGAAAATGCAGCAAAGACCGTCTCACCGTTTTGTTGTGTTGCAACTCGGATGGCTCCGAGATGATGAAGCCGTATGTCATCGGCAAATTTCGAAACCCGCGTTGCCTAAAGAATATACGTTACCTGCCCTGCCACTACAAGAACAACAGCAAGGCTTGGATGACGTGCGCAATTTTTGACGAGTTCCTCACGTACATGGACTCGAATATGGGCTGTCAGGACAGAAAAGTCGTCCTTTTTTTAGATAACTGCTCCGCGCATCCTAAGGACACTACGTCGCTGCGGAACATCAAGGTGGTTTACCTTCCGGCCAACACGACCAGCCACCTTCAACCCTTAGATGCTGGCATCATCAAAAACGTGAAGCATTTTTACAGGAAATGCATCGTGAAGCGATCCCTGGCCTCTGTGGACCGCGGGCAACAGCCAACTGGCATTACGATCCTGGATGCCATGCACTATCTGGTCACGGCATGGAGTGCTGTCACCGCCACAACGGTCAGGAATTGCTTTGCGAAGTGCTTCGGCGACGCAGACAGCGCAGCAGAACCAGGAACCGTGGACAACCCTGGAACCCCCGAGGACTGCGAACTGGACACGGCCATGGAAGCGGTTGGCGCGAACGGGATCGTGTGCAACGATTACATGTCTGTGGATGATGCCGTTGCCACCTCCGAGATGATGACTATCGACCAGATCGTGGCCGAGTGTGTAGACGCGCACAACAGTGGCGACGAAGAGGAAGAGGAGGAGGAGGATGCGCCGCAGCCGGAACCGACGTTTACATCGGCTGTGGCGGCATTGGACCTTCCCAGAAGGTACGTTCGCGACGATCGCGAGAGCCACATGGCACTGCAACTTTTGGAGAAGCGAGTTGTGCTCACCGGACGCGAAAAGATGCGACAGACAACGCTGCATGACTTCTTCAAGTGATAACATGGCAATAAATGCATTCAGTTGCCCACTACTGTCATTTTTCAATTTGTCCTACTTCCCGGCTCTTACGTTTCCCGGCTCTTACGTTTTTTTTTTACGGTCCCATGAAAAACGTATCAGCGGGGTTCTACTGTATTAATTCAAGTCCGTCTGCGGATAGTCCGCCTCACGTTTTTGCCACGAGCCAGACTCAGAGAGGTTGACACGAAACGGGCATTCAATCTTATGCCTTTTAGCAGAGAAAAACATTTGTATTTGTAACATTTGTTGCTACTTTCTATGCACTTTGTCAGGTTGAGCTGTTCACATAACGATCTGTCCTGCAACCGGACACGATTCCCACGTCATGTGGGAAATCCTGCATTGGGCAAACGGGCAGGTGCTTAAATGTAAACCTGAAAGAGCGCTCAAAGAAAGTCAGCAGTGATGCCGTAGACGGGCATTTGGCCGAGCATTGCAGAACGTGTGACAGTAGGCCTTCCTGCCAAATGGCGTTCGAGAAAACTATGTTAATCTACTTTCACCGCGACCAACTCACTCAAAAGACTGTTGAAGCGTCCAAGTTAGCTCAGACAGGACCTGGATGTGTCAGCATGTTGTCATTATCACGGTGAATAAGAGAACTTTAAATTTTTGGTGCGAAAGGGTGGTGCCTGCAGGTGCTGGCCATGCGCTTCGGTAGTGGTTGTCAATGTTCTGTTCTTTTCTTTCTTTCTTCTATATTTTGGAAATGTATATATTTGCACCTGATAATGCAATAAAATCTCAGTCGATAGTTAGCGCTCCGTGTCCACTCGCTCGTCCTGTCTTTCTTTGCGCGCTATTATTTTCAACTTAGATGACCATATTCCATACTCTGATTTCAGATCATTGCATGATTGGTAATTGGTGCAGCAGTTTTCTCTGATACTTGAATGAGTATGGAACTGTTCAAGTTGATGCTGGTACGTTACATATTAGTGTTTCACATTTTCTGTATAATACCTCGCATTTTCTGACGATATATATGTACTTCTTTCCTGCCAGGGTCACCCTGGTCGACTATGGTGAAGAGCTCCTGGTGAAGAGAGAGCAGTATGTGGCTTTTCATTTCTTTTTTTTTCAGTTAAATTAGAAAGTGTGGTTTCAGTCTCATCAGGTTACTGATGTCCACTTGTCTTGTCTTGATATTATGTTTGTATAGTTTGGTGCTGGGAGTTTTGAAAAAGCATGTTTGTGCTGATGAGGTTTTTACACTTTTTATTTTTCCTGGTTGCTCAGCATGAATGCTTCACAGGAGATAGCATAATGTGCAGTTTATTTCTGTGCCCATTCTTCGTGCATTGTTTCGCCATTTTTGCTGATTATGCATTGTTCCTTTTATGCATCTTTTTAGCATGCTTTCCAGTTATTTCAGTTTCCGTAAAAGCACTTTAGATATTAGGAAAAAATGTGGCGTTGCGTCGTGTTTGTTTTGTGTTGTGCACAGAATGTCACCTGTATGTGCTTGTATTTGCCTTTATTATTGCCTTCTTTAAAAAAATAAAACAAAAATGCTTCGTTGAATTTTCAGCAGTATTAGGGCAGCATTAACATCCACGCCACAGTCTCGGCCTGCAGTTAAAGCTGTAGTGATAATGCGATGGATATAATTACAGGAAATAAGCTTATCTTCTTGTTGCCTTGACAGAAATGAGAGAAGCCAGTACTAAGGAAATATTTCCAAATGGTATCGGGCAAGTGATGCATTAGACAAAAAGATGTCAGATCTCAAATCATAGTCAGTTCAGCCAAGGAAAGCGACGAAAAGGATAAAAGGTGGGCTTTTAACAAAGGTTGGATCTGGTTACAGCAGAGCAAGCTAAATCACCTGTTGTGTATCGTAGTGCTGCCGCTCCAAGCACCACTTCCTGTATATTACTTCCTGTCTTACCTGAGCATCATATTTCGCTCAACATCTCATCCCCGTATTCCTCCGCATGTCCGAAGCTGCACAAGGACGCTGAACTCTCTTCGCTCTCTCTCTGTTGCATGACTGTCTGCCGTGCTTGTAGTCTTTTGCTGCTAATAAACAATTTTGCCCCAGACTTGGTCAGCAAACACTTCATTACCCCAAAGGAAGATTAAACGGCAAAACAAGGCTGTTAAACATAAACTGCATATTTATATTTATGTATCTAGATCACATGCATTTGCTGCAGCTCTAGAAAAGAATAAGTTTCAGCCTTATATTAAATGTAAATGATATGCTCACTGTGATTAGTGAGAAAACGTTTCAGGTAACATCATGTGACGATGTCCTCGTGCAACTTGTGCAGTTGTTTTCGGCCACTAATATAGTTGGTGCGTAAATAAGCCATGCTGACACCCTTTCCACCAGCATTTAAGTTACGCCGGGAATAATGGTACTTTGTGTTTTCTTCTCGAGTCACTGTTAATGACGCCGCTCTTCTACGTCCTTCTCTCTTTTCTGGCAGGTTACGCGAGGTGCCCAGCAAGAGGGTTCTCAAAGTTCCCTTCCAGTGCATTGAATTTTCGCTGTCTGGGCTGCGACCTGCACTGCCAAAATCTCAGCCCACTTCCCGTAGAGCAAAGCAGTAAGGATGTTTTCTGCTACACTATTGCTAGGAACAGCAACAATACGAATATGGTTGTAGTGTATGGCGTTGAACAATATTTTGAAGCTTCAGTGGTGTTGAGAAAGTAAATGAATTTTCGTTGTATGGCAGCTAATTTATTGGTCATCACTGATCATTAAAGATGCCTTGTTGTACTGGTACCATATTTTCACTAGCTATATACCAACAGAAAGTGACATACTTTGCCTTCTTTTTACTATTTTTGCACCCTTTATAGTGTGTTAGCGTAGGGCTCTCAGTCCGATGGAAAGCCTTTGTTTGTCTGAAGCTGCATCTAGACCCAAAGAAGGGGATAAAATAAGATTTTGAACAAATGTTGCTGTGAACAGTTCAGTTTCGCTGGTCACTGTTGCTGACTGTGAGAGTGAGAAAAAAAAGAACGAGTGGAATTTGGAGCTGGCTTGCAGCAGAAAACTGATTTTCAAGGTTCTTTTGAAGGGTTGCAGTTACGCTTTCGTAAATACCATGCCACCATCAGGGAGCCTCAGCCATGTCAAATTAATGTCACTTTCTGCTTCAAGGAATCCTGATGGCCAGTGGAGTGTTGCTGCCACGGAATATGTTACCTCAATGCTGAAGAGTAAGTTGACTGACCGTGAATGTGCAGAAGCGCATATCCATATGTAATTAGTAACTCGGACTTTTTCAGTTACATGTGTAAAAGGGGTTTAGCAAAACAATGCTTGAACTTTCTCTTCCTAATGATCCCGAACATCCTTTGCTTTAATGCATTTTATCCTTTGCATTTTTAATTTTGTTTTCTCGTTCAGCGTCATTTCTGCTCTGTTTGCTTGTATGCATATAGGGCAAGTTCATTTCTTCCCTCTTGCTAGCATAAAAAGCTTGTCGATTTCATATTGAAGCTTAATGCCAGTGTGACGCAAGCGGCCTCAGTGGTCTTTGAACATTGCTGGCAATGTGCAGAAGTGATAGGTGTTCCCCAAGCAATAGGTGTCATTTCAGGTGTTCCCGAAGGTACAGTTCTGGGACCCTTGCTTTTCATCATATACATTAACAATCTTCCTTCCAATATTTCCTCTACTATCCTCTTATTTGCTGACGATTGTGTAATTTACCGCCCACTCACTAGCAGTACTGACGTTGACATTCTTCAACAAGATCTTAACCAAATCGAAGCTTGGTGCAAACGTTGGTTAATGTCTCTTAATATTTTCAAAACATGTTTGATTTCGCTCCATGGTCGGGAGATGCATACTCCTTCTAAATACACTCTTTTTGGTTCTGAAGTGTCGTCCGCCTCTTCCTCTAAGTACTTGGGTATTACTTTAACACAAAACCTTCATGGTCATCTCATATCATGAACATCGCTAATGAGGCTAATCGTACCCTTGGTTTGATACGGTGCAATGTATAGATTTCTCACCCCATCCATCAAATCACTAGCATACCTAACTTTTGTCCATCCTAAACTAGAATACGCTTCAGCAATATGGGATACTCACCATTCTAACCTCTCTTTAACCTTAGAAAAAAATACAAAATCATGCTATCCACTTCATTTATTCCGATTATTCATACTACACACACTAATGTGATTGCTTTAAAATCTAGAGCCAACTTACTCAGCCTTGAAACGAGACGTAAAATTTCTCGATTGTGCCTCATTCATGTGTTTTATTATTCATCTTTAAGAGAATCAGTCATATCACCTGCTTATCATCTCTCGAGTCGTATTAATCACCATAAGATCACCTACACCCCCACCGCAAGAACTGCCGCTCACACTCTCAAATTTTTTTCATCACATCATCCCGGGACTGGAACGATCTAACACAGGACGCCGTGCATCATATCAAGGCCATTCATTTTAAGAACGCTGTCAAGACCATTGTTGTTTAACTCTCATGCCCATCCCTCATGTAATGCCCCGGAGGCCTTTGAGGTATCAAAAAACAACAAGAAAAAAACAAGCTTGTCAAAGTCCCTTTGCTGCATGAAAAATAAAAGCTGTATTCAGTAATCTGGGGGTTGTCATTATTAATTTACCCTGGGGACAACTTGATGAATAACTCAGTTAAGTAAAGGACCATCTGGCATTATGAAAACAAAACAGATGAAATTGCAATAAAATTACAGGTATGTTTTTGGCTGAGCAGCTAGGTTTATCTCTCTGGAATGTGGTGCTAGTACAGTGTATATTGTTTTATAGGATCCCCTGTTCAGTTTATGATAGTTTTGTATATGCTGCAATTTTAGCTGCTCTTTGTGCCTTTCTGGCCAATGGAACAGGTTTGGTAAGGGCTGGAATTTGTTTTCTTACATCGAAATTATCCGGAGCCCTTCACTACCACACCCTTTATAGCCTCAGTCATGTTTGGAATATTTAACCTCGTGAACCTTAGTCCATTTTCTTCGATCTGCAGTGACGTTTGGCTAACAAACTTGAACCGCAACGGGTGCCTTGCTTTTTATTTTCCAGAGGCAAGTTTGGTGGAGGTCGAAGTGCTTGGCAAGGCCATTTCAGGCGGCCTCTACGGAAGGCTGTTTGTTGAATGGAACGAGAGTTTCATGTGTCTGAACGAACAGCTGGTCAACCTGAACTATGCTGCTTTAGACTCTGAAGATGATCACACCGGTATGTGAACCTGCCGTAAACCTCGCGTGGTGCTAAGCATCGGCTACTCTGTTCCAGCAGACTGAGTAGGCTGAAAAACTTAGGAGCCAGCGGTTAATATTTAGTTAATTTAATTAATTATAATTTTAATTAAGTTACTTGTGTTTAAGTAAAAACTTGCACCTCAACTCGGGGCAGCTGAACTTGGTGAGAATTACCGCCAGGTAGTAAAAAAGCCACAAAAATATAATTTCGTGGAAATTTGTTCTATACTTGAATGTATAACAAGGCACGGCCGCTCGATGGAAGCGCACTAGGTGCGGCCTGCTACGTCGCCCGAAACCGGCTGGAGGCGCCTACTTCCCGTCGCCACCGCCGCGGCGCCACCGTTCGGGGACAGCCGCGCGCGGAGAGCTGCGCCTGGCTGCGCTTTGAGGGAGGCGTATACTGGAGTGTACCCCGAAAAAATGTGACGGTGGGTCAAGGCCACTCGATTGGAGAGCTCGCATTACCGTGATGTTACATTCAGATCAAGTTGTTTGTCACACGAAAATCTCACCCGGCTGTGAATAATTCGAAGCTGTTCAGCTGCCATGATAGCCTAATGCATAACCACTTAACTATGTCGCGAATTTCGTGTGTCATTTTCATACCATTTACTCATTCTTGCATACAGCTTTTATACACAAATTGATGTTAACCTGTTCTAAGCTGACAGCGCTATCCAATAAAAATATATTGTCCTACTGTGAGCAACCTTTGTGAAAATGTGACATGTAACCAACCTTTCTATCTCATTTTGACAAATGTTACATTGGAAATATGAAGATGTTTATTAGGTTAAACCTACATGATAACCTGGGTTCTTCGACTCAGTTGGAGACCTTAAACTTTTTACGCCAGGAGGCTATCCGTCATGGCTTCCCGCATTTTGCATGACCGAACTAAGCGCGCTTCATAGAGCCGGTCTGCCTCAAGGTGCTACGTATATACGCCGAAAGATTTTGTCACTATTTTTATTGGCTGCTCGCAAACCCGTAAAATTTTTGCTGGTTTGTAATTTTCAATGGAAGAGCGCGCATCGAGTGTTCCTGTTGTGAAACTCTTAGCTGCGATTACAACAATGTTCACGCTTAGCGTGCAACTGCAGCCGAGATTCAGCGAGCAGCCGAGTACGCTTATTAAATGGCCAGACAAAAAAAAGGAAGAAAATTACCAATTTCAGATTGCAAACCTTTCATGAGAGAGGTTTATGCCATAGCCATAAATGTCGCTCCACTGCTGAGTTGACATTTCCAGCCCAGCTCACTATCAGTGGGTGCCGCAACTTAACAATATCTTGCATAGCGCCTCAGCATGGGCACGATCATTGTTTTCATAGATTAGCTGCAGGTACTGTGTACAGTGAGAAAACAATGATGAAATCAAAAGTTTACACAGCTTGCTACTTCACCGGACCTCTTCAGACTTCATCATCTTGTTAATGAAGGTGCTCGTAAGCTGACAAAGCTTGATTACTTCCTTTGCGGGGTACATCAAGCCTCCATTATCCTTGGTTTTCATCAACCTGTAACTGGTCCTGTTGACTCATATTTCCTGCAACAGAATTTTGCACGACTGACATGTCGCCTCAAAATCATTACCAAATATCGCATAAATTACGCAACATCCTGGTAGTGATAAAGAAAACTTGGGGTTCTTAAAGCTCCTTGCAGAGCCTCGTTAGAGTACCCGCTTTTTGCTACCTGCTTATTCACCATATCCCGTAATTGCTGCCTCTGTCGCATAACATTAAAATGCAGCTTTAAGCCTCCGCATTATATGAAATAGCACCTGAAGCCGTATGAATGTGCCCTATAGGGAACCCAAGCTCAAGTTTCGCCGCGCGATGGCAGCGCCGTGTTCCTGGCATGGTAGCGAAATGTGAAACGATGGGACGTCGCTGGAGCAGACGCTCCGCTAGCTCCCTGTGCACGTGCGGCGATCGAGTTGCGCCTGGCGGTTATTTGGCGATACAAAAACGCTTCCGCTGATGCGAAACAGGGGTACTAAGTAGCATTGTGTCATGAGCAGCCACAATAGTAGGCGAAGCGCCAAAAGACGAGGCTCATGTGTGAAACTTTGCAGATTCCTTTGGAAGCGTTTCCACAAGACCTGTTTTCCAACCGCGTGACAGCGTTCTAAGAAGTGTCGCGCTCTTTGTGGAAACGAAAAGAGCTAATTTCCTCCTTCTCCATAAACTCAGAAATGTCGACAGTTGATAAAGACGGCTTGGAGAGGCATCGAAAGAGTACAGTGGTTTAACACCATGCATACAAAGCGAAGGGGGTGGAGGAATATCCAGCTCTTTGCTACCCGCGTGTCTTGCTTTGCCGATTTTTCTGTGCTCTCTCCCTGCTTTGCGAGTGCTCTGAAAGCAACCAAATCAACAGATATCCAGCGTGCGACGTCCACGATCGACAATGTTGTGTGAGTGTACCCCAAGACGAAGAAAATATCTAGGAACGAGACCTTTTTTTTTTTCTTGGAAGGGGGCAGGGGGGGGGGGGGACATGCCTTGCTGAGCGGAGACTCTTTTACAGATTTTGGCAAATTAGCCAATAAATAAACCAACATTATTATTATTCATAACGAAAATGTCGGAAGCGCAATACAGAAGCGATCCTAGTTATGGCTCGATTGACAACACTCGCGCGGAGCACCCTATTCGCGTCACAGGTTTCGTTAATGCAAACCAAATAGAAATGAAGCACAACCATTTAATAAGAACCGAAATAAAACACGATTGTAGTGCACGCTGTGATTTCTCCTGCCTTCCGAGCCAGCGAGCCGTTATGTCGCATGCAGCGCGTGGAGCACACATGTGCTTTTGAGACTGCTAGCGTTCATGCCTTTGAAGAAACACCTCCTTCGGACTATAACTTATTCTTCTACTACAAGATTTGCGTTAGTAACGTCGTTATAATAAAAGCAAAACCGTATACAAATCTCTTGCTACAGGCCAAAACGATGACCAACGAGCGAGCCGCTTTATTTCAGAGTACTGGTAATACCTTTGCAGTTTTAAAACATATTATATATACAATAATATAATTACATAGCAGTCTCACCTCGAAATATACTTGCTACGTTTTCGCTAACGTGGGAAACGCATTCACAATCAGTATTTACTCATTGCCGTCTGTCGTAAGCTGTGCAGTAAAAACTTGAATAAAAGTTTTCTCACCTATAATTACGCTTCCTCCAAGGTAATCGCGGCAGGTTGTCCAGTAATCAAGATGGGATGCAGGCGGCATGTCGCGATGTGCCTGCGGGGGAGGGTCAGGGCGCGTGCTCGTGCGAGAGAAAGCGCGCGGCGCACGCCGCGAAGACAGCGAGCCAAGCCGGCGGTGCCCCACTGTGTATTTTTCTGCCACAGATGGCGCTGCCCATCAGGAGCCGCAGCGCCGCCCAGCGATGGGAATTATTGAAAGGGTCCCACTTTCAATAATTCCCATTTCATCCTTACATCTTATTGACTTTCTCTCATTTGGCAGCTCCTGCCACGTTGAACATGTCATGTGTTCTCATTGCGCCAAAGGTGTCTGGCCATATCACCAACGAACGTGCTTCTTACTAGAGAGGTATTTTTCCAACTTTCCGCCGACAGAGCGGGCGCCAGATTTTCTGTGGAACGTGGCTTTTCAGTTTATCGCATCGACTCAAACAGTTTCAAGAGTATAAACAAATGCTGTATGCACAGGCTCGTTTGCTTGCAAGGCCACTCAGACTAGCGCGGCAAAATTTAGAAGCAATTGTATGCTTAAATAAAAAAAAACGGTTCGTACCGTTTTCTGATATGTCCTCGCAACACACCTGCGAGAAAAGCTTCTGGTGCTACCTCATCGTGTTCATCTGCTTCATAACACATCGTTAAAAATCCTAGTTCACTGGCCAGCTCCTTGGTAACTAAATAGGGTAAACAACGTGACGGGAACACAGGAAAAGAGGCCGGCACAACTAGCGCGGTTGTGCCGTCCTCTTCTCCTTTGTTCCCGTCACGTTGTTTGCACTGTTCAGCTATAATTAATCACCAACAAGTCCACTCTGCTGTCCGTTGTAGCAAATTCAATGGCAGCTGATAGGGCATTATGCTTCAGCATCTGGACTTTTTAACCTCAGCGCCGCTTTCATTTCAGAGGAAGCGAGTGCATTTCCACTCCTCACTACTGCAGATAAAATTTGAGGGTCTCTTAGGTGTCTCTTAAGTGGAGGACGGCGAAAGCCCACCCTTGTCCTATCATTTGCCTCTCATCGTTTGCCACAGTTCATCATTCCAAGTCGTCGTTTGGTATATTGGTCGTTTCCCAGTCATGACGAGTCTGCCTGCGTAGTCATTGTAGCCCTTACCACTCATAACTAAGCAGGTTACTCATTTAGAATCAGCAGTGGTCATTTCATATCACTCTTTCACATATTGGTCATTTTGTAGTTTTTAGCAGTAATGATGAGTCAGGCCTAGATATTATAGTCATTACCACACATTGCTAAGCACTTGTACTCATTTCTAATCAGTTGCGGTCATTACATGTCATTTTAGTCATTATTAACCATTATTAGTCATTAGCATTAGTCATTACCTCTATCAATGCCTATTTATAACTTTTATTGCTTACCTATCACCATCAATCATTTTCATTCTTAACCTCCGTCCTTGCACGTCTGCTTTTGCGACTGACACACCAGTGCACGGATATGCGACACACAGATTACAGCCACAGCTTCTGCGCACAGATTTTCGCTCCTTGAGCCTAGAACGGCTTTCGCCTTAAAAAACAAACGCATCCCGTCTCAACGTTAACGAGCTTGCACGCGCGTACACAAAAAAGTTTACCACGCCGACACGAGGCAAACGCGTCCAGAAAGGAAGCAAACTGTGCGCTCTGAGCCGGCGACCCCGGCAGTGACGTGTCCCCGAACAGTGCGCCCTCAGGAGAAATAGCGGGCGCAACTGTAAACTCCCCAAGGACGCGCTTGCCCATTGACGGCGGCGTGATGTAGCAGGCCGCACCCAGTGCGCTTCCATTGAGGTGCCGTGAACAAGGTGTGTATTGGGCCGTAGTAGCACTTGAAAACACACAAACGTTGAAGGTTGTGCTTGCTCCGTGTCTGTTGTGCTGTATTATTTTCAGTTGCTGTGTTGCTTTTCTACTTTAAGCAGATGCGAGCTTTCCGAGGCTCCAAGTAGGCAAAGAATCTGCAGATGGCACAATTTCTTTGTTGCATTTTTTTGCTCACAAGTGATTTTCTGCCCATTGGTTTTGAAATTTTCACCTTCGATTAGGCATGGTATGGATCATGGCTCTCTGTTCCTCTTCACATTGCTTAAGTTATGTTACACGCAATTTTTATTTTCCGACTTCATTGTACAGTCACAAAGTCTGAATTTTGCAATTAAAGTATGTTGCTGAATTTGTTTCGATGCTGTCATTGCTGCTAATTGTCAGCAATTGTTGCAAAGAATTCTACTATTTCCTTGATTCTGAGTGCTTTCAAGGGCAGCTTTTGTTAGTTTTTTATGTGCATTTTCTTCAGTTCCAGATGTGTTAAACGAGCAGGATATCCAGCATGAAATCAGCGAAAAACATCCCTCAATCCCAGACTCTCCCGTTGAGCTCTGCGCAGAAGGTTCCAGATTGGACCATGGCATTCAGAAGAATGCCATCACAGAGTCGCAAGAAGCGTCTGACACCACCTCTGAAGCTTTCCTGCCAAGTGCGGCACAGCTGAGTTCACCGGACAAACCTGTGGAGGAAGTGTCACCGAGAACTCGTCTTCGTGCTGACGTAGCAAGCTCTCCCCTGCAGCAGTCGGGCTCATCAACCAGCCCCCTATTTGAACCATTGGAGTCTTCTACTGGGTCTCTGAAGCGCGCTGCATCAAAAGGTCTTGGCAAGCATGAAGCAGTCTCTTCCGCGGACGGTAGGAGTGTTTCAACTTCAGCCTCTGAGTCTCCATCCATCACTGCCAAATCCCAAGAGACTGCTGAAGGTCACCAGCATCAGATGCTTTTGCCGACATGCGATGCTAGAGAGTTCCAACATGCCCAAAGTGACACCGACACCCGTGGGCTTAGGTCACCTCAAGGAGGTTCAAGTGACGGATGCTTATTGCAGGCAGATCATGACCCCCTCCTAGCATCACCTCAGACAGGTGGAAGTAACGGGCACTCACCACAACTGGACGGGGATAAACTTAGGATCATGTTACCTCAGGCAGGGTCAAGGGACGGACGCTTGTCACAAGTGGGCAGCGATGCATCTGGGCACACGTCACCTCAAGTGGACGCAAGCGACATGTCCCAGGCAGACAGCAAAGCAAGCAAACTGAAGGACCTGCTGCAAGCGAGAAAGCATTGCTCTTCCTCTCTCTTCTCTTCCACAGAGGAGGAAGCTGGGAGTGGTGGGTCACTGGATCTTGTGAAGTCTGAGACGACGGTCAAAGCTTGTGACGGATCGTCTCTCGATGGGCCGGTAAGGTTTACTTTGCACCGAGGGCACTTGTGAGCACGGCGGAAAGCTTTTCTGGATGTACTGAAACTTGGTCTCTACTTTGCAGGCACCGGCCAAGGCTAAGCCACAGGCAGAGAAGGCAGCCTCAAATCGGACTAGCACTTTAGGCCAGGTGATTCGGCATTTATGCTCTTTGATCTTTTTTTTTCTTGAGGAACAGCTAGCAGTCCAGTTACGTAGTAAAATAGAAATGTATTTTATGATCGTTGGCTCTCCCAGCCGGGGCATGCTGCAGATTGTCAAAAAATTGGGTTCCTAACCTCAAATGCCCTGGCAGTTTATGAGACATGCACGGATAGAATGCAGTACATTTAATACCCTCCTGTAACCTGTGATGTATGTTTCGAAAAGGCTTCAGTCCGTATATTCGTAATTAGTATGTGTAGTATATAAACGTTGTTGGGTGAGGCATGAAAAATGTTGAAAAATCTTGATTTAGCGTCTTGTCTGTGTGAACAGTTGCATTGGCACTGAGGACCAGTAGAAGTTGGCCTTTATTGACAGGGTACCACACCCTAATCAGATTACTAAGAGACCGCTCTCACCCAGAAAGGAGAATCAGTTTGAAATCTGAGCCATAATTACATGACGTCTTCCTCATTCTTTTAAAGCAGAAACATTTGGTATGGTCTGCTGGCCTCAGGATAGTTATATTCCTAAACCAGTTTGTAGCCAGTCTGTTTAAAGTAATGAAAAACTTGAGTAAGAACTTGGAGGGACACTTAAGGTATGATGCGACAATGTTAACTTCCATTTGTGGTATCCCCTTGTAGATTCTTGTTTGCATGCATAAACTTCGCCGCACACAATTACTAATTCAATTTTTTCCTATGATATTTTTCGTGTACTCTTTAACATACAGTTGCGCATCAACGGTTGCCAAGCATAGATATACGAGTAAAGTCCCACTTCAGTCAAGCTGAACTAGCACACCTGCGTCTGATTCAGAATGCAGACATGCTGGAAGGCAGTGGTCACGTGACGTCACACAAGCTGATGGCCAGTCAGGGCATGGCATGGAAAAATCATGGGCATGGTTCCGTACCACCTGCCAGAACCACACCTGAGATTTTTTTGCTCGCAACGCCGATGTCGGATTTTCGTGAGGATGCCGCCTTTAATGCTGTCGCGTTAAAAGCACCGTTTTTGAGATTCCATTTTTATATTTAAACCGGCGCGCATTTAGACATTGCGTAAAGATTAGCTGTCACAGTAAAAAAAAAGAGGCGGGCTTTCAAAACACTTGATATTAGCAACGTTTGTCAGTGTAAATGCATATTGTTCACTATAACTACTGTAAACTACATGAAGGCACCCAAAATTTGAGTTTTTTACTATAGGCTTGATAACAAAGGCTTCCCACAGTTTTGGTGCATTATTTCAAGTTTAGGGCTTCTTAACGAGTCGATGAGCTTCAACACGTATACTCCGGGAAGAGTTTCACTAGTAGATCTTCCAGCTTACTCCCTCTGACTTTTTTCTAGTGTTCAGTTTTACATGCCATAGTTTGCATCATGGTAAGCCTGTCACTTGAGAGTCTGTATTTATATTCTCCCCAGGCTACTGCAAGAAGAAAGAACAAAGCACCACCCGAAATGGAGGAATACAGAGATTTTATGACACCCTGCGATGTGATCGAAAATGTAGATGAAGCTGCTGAGGAGGCAAAGTGGAACCTTAAATTCACTGCCAAAGAGCAAGACCTTGTGGCCATGAATGTCTGTAAGGCATCAGAAGACTTTCGGTGAGTCGGCGCTCTGCTTGTTTTAATATCTTAATATGCATTCAATGTATCAAGTGTTTTAATACATTTTGTTATTGAGGTGTCCTGAACGACTTTTGTGGTGGCAGGAAAAATGCCTTGCAGTTAAGGAAATTTGAAAGCGACATTGTTCCAAAAGAATTCTCTTGAATCCCACAAATACTAGAAGCATTGTCTCTGATTGCTTCAGTGATTTGATGCTCATTTTTGGAATGTTTTGGATGCATGTAAGACATATATGCATTTGGTCACGTCTTTGTGTGCTATTGAAAACTGTTCAGTAGAACGCTAACCGTGTTGGAAGCTAAATGTTAAAAGGGGGACAAAACAACCAGTCGCCTAACATGAAAGATTCATGAAGGCAGTCTTTGTTGAATCAATGGCCAATATCCTTAAGGGCCATCGACCTGAGTATGCAGCTGTTTTCCGGGCTATATTCATTTGGTTATTTTTGCTGACAGTGGGTTCGTTTATAACTTTCGAAATTAACTGTAACAGGTACATTTTCAAATATTTGATCTAGTTTTGTGCCTGACGCGTGGTTTTGTACCTAAAGTTGGCATTGGGTTCTCATATATCCTACAGCCAGTGTGCCCGCAACAAACGGTTGGCATTTGAGTGTTCATATGATGATGTTACACTGTAGTTTTCTTCTAATGCATCAAATGGACAGAACTATACTCTCACGCATGTTTTATGATGGATGACTGATGGCAAACATATCTGGACAGCTGTTCATCGAGATCGTTTTTTTTTTTTTTGGTAGACTAAGTTTCTAACTCCTTCTTTTGCCATTTCTTTTCTCCTCTCTGTTAATGACAGCTGCCATGACTTTCGGAACTTTTCTGAAGTGCCACCGAATCTGGACCCATATATGCAGCTCAAGGATGGTGCACATTTCAGTGGCAATTTTGTAAGTATACATGCTTCCAAGGCTCATGGAAATGAAAATAGGGCTGTATTAGATTTTAACTTCGTGTCACCCTGGTTTAACTTGATGGCAATATTCCTTATTATAAGGCTATTAAAAGCCGGCTTAGGCGGCACGTCACAAATTGCTGCCAAAGGCTAACTAGCAGATCCATTGTTCAGCTGCCTGAAGGCGACATAAGATGACTGCCTAGCCATTATATTTGCAGTGCAGTATGTAGTATATGTGTATATATAGCGCAGTAGAGCTTGCAACTGCTTCTTTCTGGAAACGAGGGTGACTGTAGGGAGGATTTAGCTGATAGTCTTGCAAGTTCTTGAACCATATTATACCTTAAGCCAACATATAGCACTTTTTCTACCTCCTCGGATTTCACTGAAATGTTCATGGTATATGTTCCTCACGTTTCCTAGTCCTTTGTGCCAAATTTCACAGTGGCATGGCGTTTCATTCGAACACGGATGAATTTTAAAATCTTTCATTTTTTGGCTTCAACAGGGGAAGATTTCTATGGCCAACCTTGCCTGTGTGACCTCTATGAATGCAAAACCATCGCTATTTGCTCTGTTTTTAGGACAGTATTTTGAGCTTGGTTTTGGTCTTTTCAGACAAGAAATGGCACCAAGCTGTCGTTAACACTCGTCAGTTTAGCCCAACAATGTACACGCCATAAAATTTGTGACGGTGTCTGCGATGTTATTAGATGGTTGATCCTGATGTCATAGATTGGTAGGAACCAAGTTTTGGTTTCAGTTTCTTGTTTCTGACACTTTTAGAACACTTTACTCAATATTTTGAATTTTTTGTTTGTACCGGAGAAAGTGGGCTGAAAGGAATGTTACTTCAGGACAAATAAGATACGTATACACGCGTGTAATGGCCGCACTTTTTTTTCCGAGATTGGGGTGAAAATCAGGGGGTGTGGCGATTACATGAGAAAAAAGACAGCGAAAAAAATTATTTGCGGTGGTACCTGCCTTTATTATTGTCAAAAAACTCCTCGTCCTCCTCCGCTAAACTCATTGGGATTTCTGGGAGGCTTAGCGCGGAACAGACAAGGACAAGAGAGGCACACAGGACGAGCGCTAAGCCTTGTCTCTTGTCTCTTGTAAGCCTCTTGTCCTTGTCTGTTCCGCGCTAAGCCTCCCAGTAATCATGTCCCAGAACCAACTAGCCCAGAACTCTACTTTGCTCGAGTTCATCGGGATTTCAGGCTCGTCCCGTGTCCAAAACATCACTCCTCGTCGTCGTCCTCCTCCTTCAGCTCACGAGCTCAGAACAAATCAGGGCAGCGATGCGTTCCGATTGCGAGATCGCACGTGATATGCTTCGAGTGATCGAGGAAATGGCTGTAAAACGGAGGAGCGAACAGACTTGGATTGGATTTGCTGGCCTCACCCTTTTTAATGGGCGGGCATCACTGCGGCTAGGAGTGCCCCCTTTGTAACAGAGGTGGTGGCCGCTGCCCCCATGCTCGACTTTTTTTTTCCTCAAATATTTTGTTCTTAATTCTTGTTGGCAATTCTACTTCTAACCTTACGCTTCATTTTGGCTTTCACTTGATTTTTGAGCCCCACCTGGCGGCAGTAACCACAAAATGTTCCGTATTTCTTGCACCGCACAGTAGACGGCACTGCCCAACTTCCTGAAACTCATGGTGCGGCTTTTACTCGGGAAATTTTTTTAAAGTTTTTTTTCCCAATTTTCTTTTTAAAGTTCGGGGTGCGGCCATTACACGCTTGTATACGGTATTTGAGAAAACCCCTGGAGTTGGCCTTTAAAAAAGCTAGTTGTCTTAGTGCTGGGCATTAAAGCCTAGGCCTTTCATAGGTTGGTTATATATAGGTGAGCCACCAAACATTTGGACATTCAGAAATGCCTTACCGATCGCTCGAGGGATTTAATCGTTCATCCTATAGCTGATCATTCTAATCATAGTATTTGTTCTGTTGCACACGGCTCTATGATACATTTTTTTTGTGCTTACCTATTTCAAAATATGTTTTGTGCTCACATTCAGTTATAAAATGTTTCAGACATTGGGAACCAATCCTGTCTTCGATATTCATTTATAATACAGTCGAACCCGGATATATTGTACCGGGATAATTCAAATTTTGGCTATGTCGAAAACACGGAATATTCCCTGGAAAATCCCATGTAAAAATATAGGAAAGCTGCGTCGTATATCGAACTCCAATTTCACTAGTCGCTCGATAATCGAACTGTGTACCATGCACTGGAAGGTGCGCCTTCCCCAAAGACTATCACATCACCCTCGGCCATTTGCTGCATGACGTCTTCAAGCCACACACAGAAGGAGTAAGAGATAACAGGTCGATGATGATGGTAAACTTTTTATTTACTCCCTAAAATATGAGAACCAGCCGAAAGACTGGTTGCACTGTTTAGAAGAGGTCAGCAGAGATCCCTTGGGACTTTGCGGCCTCCAATGTGTGCAAAATGAGCTGGCGCTATGGTATGCAGGAAGGACTCTACGCATTCACTGTAGCTGAATTGTCTGCATTGTGTTGTGTATATGTCCACATCATGGAAATGAATGTGGCCGGTTGTGAGCAGTGTTTGCATGTAGATGCAATAAGATTTGGGAAAAGTTTGCTATATAGCCATGGGTTTGGGAAAGTTCCTGTTTGTATTTTGAGCCAATGGACGGCTTCGCGCCAGGATAGTTCCCGGCGTGCTAGGGGTATAGACATGTCTGATCTAGAGCAGCACTGCACCCTTTCCCCAAGGGCGCACGCATCTGTGGTGACAGCTTGCGGCGCGCCAGCATGGGATGTTTGCTAACCATGTTTATGAAGGAATGAAAGGGAACCGGTTTTGCAGCGGCCGGTACGGAGCAGACGCAGCCAATGCAACCATGGTGTTCGGGAGAGGGGAGACACGCGATAGAGCGAAGTGCAAGGTTCGCCCATTCTTTCATCAAGCTTTTTCTCTCTCCTTCCTCTTTCTTTCTTGCTCTTCGTTCGCAGTAGCATGCGCACTATGCATGCGCTGACAAGCCAGCTTGGCCCGGGGCAGACAATGTCGGACGCTTTCTCCAGTGTGTGTTTGAACCCCTCTGTGCGCGGTGGGTGACGTGCGACGCGCGTCTTCTGTTGTGGTGTTGAACGTGCGGCTTAGTGTAAGCTATGGCGGCTGCGGACATTAAGAAGTGGCAAATTTGTTTTCCTTTTTGCGAGTTGTCTATCCTTGTCGTGCGGAGTGTGCGGTGTAGCGTTAGCTGTGGCTGCTGCGGACGTTGAGAAGCGGCAGATTCTTTTCTTTTTTTTGCGAGAGTCATCCATCCTTGCATCTATGAATCAATGAAAGCACGCGGTCAGCTGTGATCATGACACTGGCTTTTAGCATTGTTCGTTGCAAATGGCATTTGCAGGTGTTACGCTTTCCGATGATTTTGTGGCAGTGGACTTTGCCTGCCCCAAACAAGGCTTGATAAATCGAACCAGGCTTGTGCAATTAAGCTATCACAGGCACTTTGTCAAGTTGGCTCCCCGTCGCTGCAGGAACGATCAAATGTATAGCCAAAGATGACGTTAACGCAGCGCGGCATCTTGGTGCTGCCAATAAATGAGCTGTGGATAGACGGTTGAAACGGAAGGATGCGGCAGCGACTAAAGGCTGTTTCGCATGCATGAAAAAAAATATGCTGCGGCGACACAAAAGCCTGTTTTGAATGGCGAGTGGCGAGAGTGACGCAGTTCCAACAAATTGGAAATTTTTGGCTCTGTTGGTGCCGCTCATCACTGAGTTAGCTTAATCGCTTGCAAGTGAACTGGCCTTAACGCTTCTATTTTTTTTTTTTTCAGTTTCTCATAGGCAAAGAAGGGTGGGTTCATTATGGGAGTGGGTTGATTACGCGACAAATATATCATTTTTCACGATCACAAGCGGCGTCTCAAGCCAATTTTTGTACAATGTATCGAACTATTTCAATATCCCCTGCGAGTTTGATATATCTGGGTTCGATTGTAGACATCAACTTCACATCTTGCAAAAAATGTTAATCATCGGGGGATGTCATTATGGGTCAGTGAAGATATCGGCACAGGCAGATATACTTGAACCCCGCAGGGGTGGGTCAGTGGTTAGGGCGCTCGACTACCATGGCCAAGGATGCAGGATGAAATCCCAGCCTTCGTGGCTGCTTTTCGATGGAGATGAAAAGCAAGGCGCCCATACTGTGCGTTGTCAGAGCATGTTAAAGAACCCCAGGTGGTCGAAATTTCCTGAGTCTTCCACTACGGCGTTTCTCATAGCCTGAGTCGCTTTGGTACGTTAAAACCCAGAAACCAAACCAGATATACTTGCATTTGTTGTGGGTGTTCTGTGAATCTCTGCCATTGCGAGGAATTTCTGAATATGAAAGACATATGCATAATATTGTATAGTTCATTTATTGTTGGTGAAGTTAAAATTGCTGTTTCAGTGTTGCCGTAATCACACATAAAATTCTGTGCAGACCGCTGACAGATATTTTCATAAGTTTAGCAACACTGAGGGACATTTATGAAGGGAACATTTTTTATGAGTTGAATACTGTTTAAGTTTACTGCATTGCTGTGAATATTTTTCAAGTTTTCACGTTACAAAAGTACATTACTCTGAGAGCAAATTCTCTACGTACTCAGTATAGAGACACTGCCTTATTTGCCAGTGCATCTAACTATATAAGAACAACCAGGAAGGAATAGGCCATTTATTTGAAAGTCCCTGTAATTATATCAGTATACTACCTCCTTTAAACCGGGCTTGTAAACTGTGGCCCTTCTTTTTTTCCTTCTTGAAGTAACAGCGCTAAATGTGGATGAGAGCACAAGATTAGAAGACGACACAACGAGCGCTGACTTTCCACAACGTTTATTTTGAAAAAACAGGCAACTTCTTATACGCTTATGCCACACATATTACGTACAGATGACTTGCACATCTCAGCACAGTCCTAATTAAAAAAGCGTAAGCAAATCATCCCTTCTGCTAACACAAAAAGAAATTGAGCTGCAAATGTGCAATATTTTCCGTGAATGTTCAGAAGTGAGTGTACCGCGCTGTGCGCGAGAGAAGTTTATGTGGCTTGTGTATTTTTTTGATTAGGACTGTGCTGAGATGTGCAAGTCGCCTGTACGTGATATGCGTGGCATAAGGGTATAAGAAGTTGGCTGTTTTTTCAAAATAAACGGTGAAAGTCGGCGCTCGTGTCGTCTTCTAATCTTGTGCTCCCGTCCACGTTTTGCACTGTTACTTCAAAATGCATAACCAACAAGCCCAGGCTGCAATTCTGGCTAACTACATTTTTTTTTGTATTTTACTGTTGTTTGTGTGCAGGATTCCTGCAGGCTGCCATCTCTGCCAACCCACACTTCAAAACTGCGGGCCCTCTGCCACGGCATTAGACCACCAGTGTTGGCAACAACGAGCCTGGATGAAGCGTGCTTTGATGACTTTCTCAGTGGCGTAAGTACCTGACGGCACACGGGACCTGAATGGTTGTGTACTTCTAGGTTCAAGCTTGTGATGCCATCACCTTATTAATGTTTGTATATTACTGTGTACATTCATTTACTATCACTGATAAGATGTACCAGCAGTTGTTTCATGTTGCAATATGAGGCCTCTAGGTTATGCTTTGTGTGGTATCTTTTCTTGATAACCCTGGTCGCCCATCACTCTTTTTTTTTTTTTCCTCCAGCGCCTACATTCCCTGGGGTTCCGTGCTCCCTCGTGCATTCAGTCGGTGGCCTGGTCACCCGTGTCGGGTAACCGAAATGTGGTGGCCGTGGCTCCACCACACTCTGGAAAGACGCTCGCCTACCTCATCCCGCTGATATCGCAAGTGCTGTCAGATTCGATGTACCAGATGCTGCGCGAGGGTGTCGGAGTAAGTACAGCAAGTTTCTGAACCAGTGCTAAAGCTCTGTGAGGGTGGTTTGACTCACAAGGCTGTTGTGCATTGTGGTACTGCGGCTCCAAGCGCTGCTTCCCTTATAGCACTTTGACTGGTCTGAGCGTCATATTTTGCTCTACACTTGATCCCCACATTTACGCGGCTCTTCGATCCTAGCATGTACGAAGCTACACAAGGACACTGAACTCTCTCTTCGCTCTCTCTCGCTCTATGCCATGACTGTCTTCCCTGCTTGTACGCTCCCGCTGCAATAAACAGTTTTGCCCCAGACTACGACTGGAGAATACGTCAATAAGACAAGGTTCCTCAAAGCGGCTTATTCACACACAAGCTAGAGCAGCCACACACTCATCTTTAGTTTGCATTCAGAGCACAGTATGCCCTTCTGAGGCCAAAAATATTATTTGGAAAAATATTGCTGTTATAGGATTGTAATGGCTAAGCTTGGTAGTTGCTTGGGAAGAGGCTTCCAAAGCACAGCAGTGCACTTTGCAGGTGGGAAACGAAACTGGCTCCTTCACTTCACCAGAAGGCAGGAGAGAGAGTTTCTTCTTTTCTCTTTCGTGCTTCTTCCTTGCATAGTAAAGTGCCAGTGAGAAGGTGCTAGCTCACACAAGGTTTATCTCCTCGGCTAGTGTGTAAGAAATTGTCGCAGTTGACATCTAGCAAATTTGCAAATTTATCGGACATCATGGCTTATCACGTTGTACCGTACCACGCACCACCCGTCAAGTGCTTTGGTGCTAGCTCACACAAGGTTTATCTCCTCGGCTGGTGTGTAAGAAATTGTCGCAGTTGACATCTAGCAAATTTACAAATTTATCGGATATCATGGCTTATCACGTTGTACCGTACCACGCACCACCCGTCAAGTGCTTTGGTCCTGTGTGCATAGCGTCTTATTTGCAGTGCCCCAGCAATTTACTCGGGTGTCCAGCTTAGCGTCTGTGCCTGATATTGCAGTGCTCTTTTACGAGTGCTGTGCATGTGCTGAAGAACGATTTTGCGTTGCGTGCGCCACAGCCCTTGGTTACGGTACTGACGTCCACCTGGAAGGGAGCTCAGCGTATCTACGAGCAGGTCAAGTTGCTGGCTGACGAAACAAAAGGTCCCACGTGTTGTGCCCTCTATGCTGCAGGCTCGGAATCTGGAAAAGAGGTGACTATCAAAACTGCGTGGCTAATGGCAGAATTGTGGGACAGGGGAGGGGTTGAATCGTGCATAAACATTCAGAAAAGGTGGCTTCTAACATGCAGCATTCCAGAACGGGTTAGCTTGAAGTCCATCTTTGCATCCTCTAAGTAGTCAGTACATCAGTTGTGTGTCCTCTCCGGCGGGACAGGACATGCAAGGGAGGGGAAAGCAGAATAACAATCACTGAATTCTTTCTCTCCACGTTCATTGAAAGTAGAGGTGTGTGAATATTGAAATTTTCTATTATGAATTGAACATGAATATGGGAGAAAAATGCCTTCGAATATTGAATATCTGATCCTTAAAAACAATTTAAATTATACAGTAGCAGCCACTGCTAGTTGGCAATTTCATTTTCAGAGCAGTAACACTTTGCCAAAATTAGTGCTGCAATAGCTTTCTGGTTGCCGCTACACTGCATAATCGAATTTTTCAAATCAAATGACAGAAAAATTTCTCACAATTTAACGAAGTACCCAGTTTAACGAAATAGTTCATGGCTCCCCTCAACTTTCCCAAAATGAGGTTTAACGGTATTCATAAATTTTCGAATGTTTGGAAGTGCTAAATATCAGTCTTCCGAGTATGAATGCAAATCAAATAACAAAAATATTCTATTTGCTTTCAAGATTTTTAATATTCACACATCTCTGCTTGAAGGACATTTGCAGAACGCTGTTTAATTTGTAGTACTTTGAGATCGTATTAATTGACATGTAGGGGTTTCATATACGGGTTTGTTCAGTTACAACTGGTGCTACTTGTGAAAACAGTTGGAGCATATTCATGGAGATATTGTCAGAATAGGGTCACTTCACAGAAGTATCAATGTGAATTGGCTGTGATATTTTTGCTCTGTGCTTAGGTACCGCTCGTGAATGGCGTCGACATCCTGGTGGCTACTCCGCACAGTTTTCTTCGCTACCTGAACAAGTACAAGCGGCTCATCCTAAACCTAAATAGGTGCTGCCATCTGGTTCTGGACGATGGTGACCGCCTGTTGGACAAGTACCAGGCAGAGGTACGACTTGTCTCGGCAGTATATCGACCATAAATTGCTGTGGCTGCTTAGAGAAACTAGCAGTGGTCATCTGATTGGAGTAAGCAAAGAAGGTGCCCTGTTGGGCCAAAGTGCACCCCAACATGGTTGAAAACTTCAGCTTAATGTGTACAAACACAAATTAGTGTCGTGGGCTTGCTTAAAATGGGGTAGTAATTGATAGAGCAGCTTTTAGCGCTGTAAGATCTCGTTAACTTGACCCTCTTTAAGTTAGCAATCAAACTAGCAGCGCTGTTCAGCAGACACCCATGTATGTCTATGGCTTTGGGCTCTCTGTAATTCAGATGTACGTGTTCGCACTAGTTATTTCAGACGGGGGATCACGTCTAGGTACGACCTGCGTAGCCATCAGTTACTGAAACAGACCTCCCCAAACCTGAATTACATTCAACAGGGGTGCGGTATGGCGGGCACGAGGATGATTGGATTGGAAATTCCTCATATTTTTAGATAAAGCTCAGTTGCAAAGGTTCAGTTTCGCTTTCTTAAACTTCACACCATCCCACGGGTGCAATCGGGCACATGCATTGGCTGGTCTTACAGTTCCTGACGCTACTTGACTTGGCACTGTTTTTATTTCTATTTTGGGGTGGTGTCAGGCAGTTCTGACGCCTACGCATATGCCGGTCATACTGAGTTCACAGCACTACACGCTTCACTTCTATACTTCACAGTGTAGACTTTGTGGGAAGCATCTGCATAAGGCAGCAGGGCAGCTTTGTGAAGAGGCACACTGCGTCGCACTGCGAAAAGGGTAGGAAATGCCTTTACGACTTTGTAGCAGTTTTTTTCCAACATTCCTGAAAGAGCGCAACGCTTTGTCTGATAAAACAAAACTGGGGAAAAAAAGAACTTTGTTCTCACTTGGGTTGTCAAATACAGACGAACATCATTAGGGTTGTTCGTTTTCAGGTGAAACCCGGTTTTACCGGTTTTTCCACCCCGAACACATTGGTAAAAAAAGTATTGCACTACTTTATCTACTTTGGCTTTTAGGTTATGTGCTTTATTAGGAAAGTTACATTGGCTCACTTACTTAAAACGAGCTGCTCCTTCCACGAATAAAAGCAAGGTAACGTTTTGCAAATCAACTATTATGCTTGGATTGTTCATCTCCCTGCTTGAATATTTGAACGTTCACTTACTAGCGTCCTTGGATCTCCCTTTGAAGCTTGATGTGTGGACATCAATTAGTGTAAAGCTTTTTAGTTTTGGTGGGCACCCTGTCTTAATGGGGGACACGCTTCAGTAAAAATATGTCAATGGCAGTCATTGGTTATTTTTTAAATGATCAAGTTTGATGCATGTGGGACCATTTCTGGATGCCAGCCCGAATGAGAAACCTCTACCGAAATGCTAAAATTAAGCTGCAGTAAAACCATTTAATTCTTCCGAAATCAGAGATGATGTCTAACGTAACGCACTTCATCTTCTGTCTGAAATTATGAAGGGGATTGAAGAGGATTTTTTCCGAAAACATCAAAATTTCAAAGCGGTATCACGTATTTAATTTCGGACCCGTACAGACAAATCAGGAGCATTACACCTGTGTTATAATGAAGTGGGACACGGGCGCAAAAATTTGTTCGTTATATCCAATATTCATTTTAAAAGTGAGCACCTAAATTTCTGAAGATAAGTCTTCTAATAAAACGAAAAAAAATGTGCACTAATATGGACAACACAAAGGTGTGAAAATGCACAATTCTTTTAATTAAATGCTTGGTAGAAAGGTGAAATCTCACCTTTTGTTCCGTGTTGGAGAGCAAAAATGAATACTCAGAAACGGATGTTTCTTCTGCACACAATTTGTGCGACGGAGCCAATGGACTCTGGGAGTGCAGCACGTGCGCATGGGTCAATCTGAGTGGCACAGGCATGCCAGTGGCTCACGGCATGGCAGGGCAATGGTGATGACATGCCAGTCACATTGCATGGCTGGACTCGAGCGGCCCAGCTGCTGCCGCTCATGGCCATTCATGACCTCTGATATCACCGTACGCGGCGGTGTGATCTCGGAGGCCATGGGCCGTTGGCGCTAGTTTTTGTCGCTGCCACTAGATAACGCGGCAAGCGAATGTGCGGGCAATAATTTAAACACACTTTGGTGGCACCGCTCGAGTCTGGCCATGGCCGTTCATGACCTCCGAGATAAATGAGCGTGTGGGTGTGACTTCAGAGGCCTTAAGCCGTTGGCGGTAGTTTTTTTTGTTGTCGCCGCTAGACGACATGGCACACGAACGCGTGGGTGACTTAAACACACTTCTGCAGTGGGCTATTCAATCGGTTTAAAAATTGCGTTTCTTGATCTTTTTTCTGGCTCCTTTATGCATTTTTTGCTGTTTGAATGAACAGAAAAATGGCTTCATTATAACCGACCTGGTGTGAAATTTTGAATTTTTTGTTTCATTATACAAAAGACCTCCCATGGAAATGAAGCATACACCAACCAAACTTTGATTTTATTTCGTTTTATTTGATAATTTGTTATGTCGGTGTTCGTTATAGCGAGGTTTGACTACAAACTATCTTTGTGCACCGTGATCATTGTGCATTGGTTTGTGTGTTTGTTTTTGGGTGGTTGTTGCAGGTCTTGGCAGTGGTGGACGAATTTGTGGAGGGCCGCGAAAAGCGCTTGCCAACCCTCCAGTTCTCACAAATCTTGGTCTGCTCAAATGCATGGACTAGCAGCCTGGGCCTTCTCCTACACATGCCTAAAGCGCTTCCATGCCCTTTGGTCATGTTCTCGTCGTTCCTGGAGGCCGCCGTTTACGCGCAGGTGCCAACGGTTGTCCGTTACGTCGACCCGAATTCACGCAGTGAAGCTCTGCTTGGTAAGCATATTGCCTTCTGCTTGAGAATGGAGAAGCTCTTCTGTAGCCAGATATAGCTGTGCATGTAATTCCAGCTGGAGCAGCTGAGAATAGTAGGGGTCGCAGATGCTTCTACTTCTACTACTTCTACTCCTACTACTTTTACTACCACTTTTACTACCACTACTTCCACTACTAATACTGCTTGCAAGTGCTTCTACTCCTACTACTGCTACATCTACTGCTTCTATTGCTACTACAACTACTTCTACTGCTTCTATTTCTACTACTTCTACTCCTACTACTTCTACTACCACTACTTCTACTACTAATACTGCGTGCAAGTGCTTCTACTCCTACTACTGCTACTTCTTCTGCTTCTATTGCTACTACTACTGCTTCTACTGCTTCTATTGCTACTACTGCTACTTCTACTGCTTCTATTGCTTCTACTGCTACTTCTACTGCTTCTATTGCTACTACTGCTACTACTTCTACTGCTACTTCTGCTTGCAAGGTGGCTACACCTGGGGGCTAGAAAGGAGCATCTCTCGCACAGTAACACGGTTTCTTTGATCAAGTTTCTTTGGTGTCGAGTCTTACGCAAAGTTAAGGCATTGGGATGATGCGCTCGAGGGGGCAGAGGCACTTTTCAAAATACAGTACGAAATTTTTGTGCTGTTAAAAGGACTTGTGCTTCACAGTATCAGACAGTGCTGTCATTGCGTGCATCCCTATTACTGGCTCTTCTCATATGGTATTGTTTGCTGCGCAATGGATGCTTTATGTCTGAAAGCATTAGAGCAGGAGTTCTCAAATTTTGTTTTCACGTAACCCCGACAGCTGTCGGTACATGTTGGAGAATGTGTGCCATACGAACCATATGTAGTGAAGCCCAAGGCTGTTTGAGGATATAGTATGTTCAAACTTTCAGAATGGTGTTTGCAGCTGCTAGATGGATTAATAATCAGCTTCTTTACTTGTTTATTAACAGCACTCTTGGAAGAGCACCGCAGCCGAAAAGTGGTGGTGACCGCGACCAAAAGAGAGGCAGCCATTGCGGCACACCAGTTGCTCTCGTCATCCAACGTACATTCCCTCCTGGTTCACGATGAGCTGACAATGGCTGCAATCCGGGGTAAATTTACAAATGCCCTTTGTTGTCAATTTTTGAAAGTCTGCTTTTCAATGCCAATGGCACACCTGTTCATTGAAGCATAAAATTCATTTGCTGCGTCTTGCCACTCACCCTTACACATTTTGGCTTTATATTGTAACTTGTGAAGCACGTGAATAATAATTTTGTGCAGCATAAAAGTCAATATGACAAAATTGGTTCGGTGTCTTTTTGTCATAAGCAAATTTGCATTAGAAAAGGGTTTGTGGAAAAACTCAACATACTTGTATTCATGTAGGGCATGACATTTAGGCTTAAACAGGCCCTAAAACATGGGGTGGGTGAATATTCTAAATTTCTTTAATACGGATCAAACATGGTTGTTATTTAAATCGTATAGACAGTCGAAAAGCTAATATTCGAAATTTACTAAATACACTAAATAGGCCAAAAAATTTTCAAATTTACCGCAGTTTTCCCGCACTACGTGCTTCACCGCGACGCTTGACCACAGTGGGCTGTGCAATGGAGCATCCTCAAAATGTGACAGGGTCATTTAGTGAAGAAGAAAATTTAGATAATTTTTCTGCTCGCTTGAAGGCCAAGTTAATAAGTGTTTACTGTATTAAATAGCGATGTGACAGATCCACCCAATTTCATGCAAGTCTTGTATAGTAAACCAGTGTATGGAAACCTGTATAAAAGTTATACTGGATTCTTTAGTAAGGTATATCTTCTTTGCAGTTTTTTTTTTTTTTCAAAATGCTATGGGAATTTTGAAATAAATGAGACAAACAATGTTTGTTATTTTTAGATGTCTTGTTTGTTTTCACTGACCAGATATTCAAAATTCAGTTCGAAATTAGATGGCATTTATCCCCCCATATCCGTATTCTTTTCCTATTAGAAAATTTCTATATTTGCACACCCCTACCTAGAGCATGAGTGCTGCCATTGTTTATTTTGTCCGTATTTTTTTTTCTTCTCCCTATGTCATGGACCGGCAAGAAACAAGGCCTGATTGGGCCAGGCACTGCATATATAGCCTATAGACAATGATAATTGCCTAAACATTCTTTAATTTTGCATCATTTTTGATGGCATGCATTGATGTGTAGTTTATCTTTTGAAGAAATTTACCAGTGGCAACATTTTATCTCAATGATGGAGCGAAAGACCACCCCTTAATTGATACTGCGGATCCTGTAAGGAACAGCACAAGCAACAAACTGAAATAACTGCAGAAAATTGTTAATTCATTACGGCAAAAGAAGCAAATATTTGCCAGAATGACTGCGTGAGGCAGCATTTAGATGCGTCAACAGATATAACTGTTTGAATGAGTAATTTTCTTCACGCAAACATTTCTGGCTTAACTGGAGGTAAGTGCGACCTACTTCGAACTCGCAGAAGCGTCGAGCGAGTGGACATCTGCACGTCCCGGTAACAAGTTGCCCGTTCTTGTGGCCCAAGATAGCATGCTGCTCTTGGTTGGTGTTCGCGATGCCGCCGTTCTCGTCCACTATGACGTGCCAGCAGAGGTGTCAGAGTTCAACTTTGGGCTTCGCTACTTCTGCATCGCGGACCGCATGCGCTCATTCAGGGACAAGGCAAGTGTACTAAATGTGCTTCCACAGTTTGTTGAAACGGAAAACTAGTTCTTGGACGTTGATGTTGAGCAGGTGCATGTACTATTGACAGCACTCGCCTTTAGTGGTGTGCAAATGTTCGAAATGTTATATACAAATGGAATAGGTTTTGTTATTAAATTCGTTTTCGAAATTTCGGAATATTTGAAAGTACCGAATGCATCGAAATGTTTTGAGGTCACCGCAGTTTCTCCTGCGCTGCATGCTTTGTCGCGAGCGCATGCACTGTGCAGTGAAGCATCCTCAAAACTTGATGGGGCCGTTTTGTGAAGAGCGATATGTTACCCTTTGGGAATGTTTTGTTTGAAGTTGCATCGAGTGTAACCAGCGCGCCCCGCTGAATGCACTCTGCAACACATCGACGCCCATGTTTCAAGTCGAGAGTGGCGTTCGTGCTGACGGGTGACGTCGTCGTCACCCGGCAGGTTATATAAACGGGTTGCGGACAATAAACGGGGCTTCTTGGGTTTGGGGCTCAGACGTTTGTCTTGTGTTTATCGCGTCTGCCTCGATGCAAGGGCAGAAACGCAGTAGTTTGGTTTTGGGAAGAGAGCCTTTGTGACAGTGACCGCGAAGTGGAGCGCTTGGCCAAACTGGGAAAAAGAGTTGTTCTTCTATTTCGTCTCGTACGCAGACGTGCGTTATACAGGTGTATCATTCAGGTGTTCATCAGATAAAATTACTATGGTGGGTCCGTGGGTCCCGTTCGTTCCGCGGGTTCTGTTTGTCAACAGTAACAGGTTTGGTGGCTCTCTCAGGCCCATTTGATGATTTGAGCTTTCGGTTACTTCAGGTGTTTTTCTGGTCCCTTGTAGGCAAAATAACAGGAATTCATTTTATTATTCAGCAATCTGACAGATCCACCCAGTTTCATGCAGGTTCTTTGCGTACTTTTGTACATAAAGAACCTTACCTGGTATAACTGGTACCTGGTACTGGTTAGCTGGTATAAGGAATACTGTATAAAATTTATTCTGGTTCTTTCAGTAGAGATATACACTCCTGTGCAAATGTAATTTAATTTTATTTGCAAATACCATGTGAATTTCGAACTAACAGGGCCAACCATGCTTCTTGTTTTAAACTTTTTCATTTTATTAACTGATTAGATATTCAATATTTGATTCAATATTTGAAGGCATTTTTTTACCATATATATATATATTTGACTTGCATTCAAAAATTTCAATATTTGCACACCCCTACTTGCTTTATTTATAATGTATTTTATTTGCTAGCGCTTTACGGTGGAATGATGTCTGAGCTGCTCCACCGAGAAATGGAGATGTCTCTTTAACCTCTACCATCATGGCAAAAACTAGTTTAGTTTAGTTTAGTTAGTTTAGTTTAAGGGACAGCTGCAAGCATGGTTGTACTTCGGATTTTTGTTTGTACTTGTAGTTTGGTTGTCGAACCCAAGTATATCGAACTCGAAGAGGCTTGCGAAATAGTTCGATATATCGATAAATTCAATATACAGAAATCGGCTTGTGATGGCACTTACGATGTGAAAAAACGGTACCATATTTGTCGCGTAATCAACCCACTCGCATAATGAACCCACCCTTCACTTTTGCATCCGAGAATTTGAAAAAAAAAAAAAAAAAGTGTTAAAGGCCAGCTCGCTCACATGCAAGCGATTGAGCGATCTCAGCGACAAGCGACACACGAAAAATTTCCAACTTGTTGGAACTGCATCCTTCTCGCCGCTCGAGCCACCGCGGCAGCTCAAAACAAGGTTTCTGTGTCGCCACGGCAGAAATCGTGAGAGTTTTCGCTTGCATGTCGATGGCGTGCGCCACTGCGTTTCGATCACGGAGCAAGAAACCATTTAGGAGGTGAAACTTCCGTCAGCACGAGCGAGCGCGGGCGACCAGATAAGGTCACAATTGTATCGCCGACGGCACGGAGCATGATGCGGCCGTATGCAGTGGCGACGGCATGTGGTGCGTCGCAGAAGCTGCGACGACAAAAAAAGAAACCTGGACTGATTGCCTTGGGAACCGAAATGGCGGTAATTTCTTTCCACACCGACAGGCGCCGCAGGCTAGTGATCTTTTTTGGTCGCCGCGAACAGCGTAGTTTCCACTCCTAAAGATTTCTCGCTCCGTGGTTTCGGTCGTCTCATCCACAGCTCATTTCTTGGCAGCATGCCAAGATGCTGCGCAGCGATAACGTCATGGTGTGTTTATCTTTTGATAGCTCCTGCAGTCGCGGGAAGCAAACTTGGCAGAGTGCCCGTGATGACTTGATTGCACAAGCCTGGTTCGATTTATCACGCCGCGCTTAGGGCAAGCGTATTCCACTGTCACAAAATCATTGGAAAGCGTGATAGCTGCAAATGCTGTTTGAAGCAAAAAATGCTAAAAGCCGGTGTCATGATCACAGCTGACCGTGTGCTTTCCTTGATTCATATATGCAAGGATAAACGACTCCTGCAAAAAAAACAACAATCAACTGTCCCTTCTTAACGTCTGCAGCCGCCATATCTTACACTATGCCGCGCGTACAGAACAACGATAAAAATGGACGACTCTCCCCCCCCCAAAAAAAAAAGAGAGAGAGATATCCGCCACTTCCGCAGGCGCCATAGCCACGTCAGCCGCCGCGCATAGAGGGTTTACAACACAAGATGGAGAAAGTGTCCGACGTTCTGTCTGAAAATGGGCTGAGCTGGCTTGGCGCATGCGTAGCGCGTGCTACTGCGAACGAAGGCCGGGGGTAAGAGGAAGGAGAGAGATAGCTCGGCAAAAGAATGGGCACACCCTTGCGCTTTGCTCTATTGCGTTTTTCCCCTCTTGTTCCCACCGGTTCTCTGGTTCATTCACGCACATAGCTTGCAAACATCACGTGCTGGCACAGGAAACGATAACCGCAGATGCGCGCTTTTTTGGGGAATGGGCACGGCGCTGCCCTAGACCAGCCGTCGCCGAACTGTCCCCTCTCATTCCTTCCGCGCGTGGCTTGAAAACGCCACGCGGCAAACGGCCGAGGGTGATGCGATCGTCTTTGGGGAAGGCACACTTTCGAGTGCATGGTGCAGAGTTCGATAAATCGAACGACCGGTGAAATTGAGTTCTTATATATGACGCGGCTTTCCTATATTTTTACATGAGATTTTCAAGGGGATATTTCGTGAGTTCGATATAACCAAAGATTCTATATATCCGTGTTCGATATATTCGGGTTTGACTGTATATGCATTGGTGTTGATTGGTTGTACTAGTTGAAAGCTGGTGGGCACAGACTGTGTGGTCTTAAATTACATGTGCGCTTGTGTCAGAATGCACATTCGGTGATCTCAACCCTTGTGTAGGTTGCATTGTTTGCACTTTTTAGGATAGCAGGCTTCAACACTTTTTTTTCTTCGGCACATCGCTCTATTTGTTCTGTCATTGCTGTCTTTGCATTTATCGAGGACACCTCATGCTTCTTTTCCTGAGGGTGACAGAAAAAATTGAGAAGGTATGTTTAAATTATTTAGTTGGTGGTACTACTGTAGCTGTAAATGCTTGGTGATTCCACATCTAATATCTAATTTCATGTTTTCATAAAATTTTCAGGCTTTGTCTCAACACCTTTATCGGGTACCCCAGGAATGTCCCTTCTTCTCATGTATTATGACATGTTAATGTACTGCGTACCTTGCTATACATGGAAGAAAAGTTGGCCTAGTCAAAAGTGGCACTTGATTTTTAATCTTGGTTTCAGGAGGCGCTGAAAACTTAACTAGCTCTAGTGCAGAGCTGTGAAGTTCGTGCTAACTGAAGGTTTAAAACGGGCAGGCTTGAGTTCTTGAATGCTGATGAAGTTATGAAGTCAAAGCCTGTGGTCAGCCACAAAAACTATAAATCCCCGTTTTTTTTTCTCCGTTTGTTTCAGGAAGACACTGTACACGCACCTGAAGGACCAGTTTCCTACTTTATAGTATCAAGAGATGACAGAAACTGTTCCGTGCAGCTTGTGGAGTTCCTGAGAAGATTGGGCAGCGAGATTCCTGATGGACTGAAAGAGCTTGCTGACGAGGAGCAGATTGTAAGTTAAAACTTGTCAGAAAAGTTCGGGCTTTCTTTTTTCTTTTTTTGGTTGCTTACTTTAGTTAAGCATGGAGCAGTTTTTATAGTTGCATTTTTTTCTGTTCTTGCCATGCAGTCTGTATTACGCTGTAGCTATAGATGTTGAAGCAATCTATATTGTCTCAGCACAAAATAAAAAGTGAAGGATGCTTGCAATTTGAGATGCCAGGTTTATTTTAGAATTGGCAGTAATTCCTGCACACGCTCGCATATTTCATTGTTCCACTTATGCCAATCTATTGGCAGTTGGCAGCTCCGGACGTCCGAGCCAGGAGGACAGGTTAGGGTAATAATTACTAGTTTTACTAGTAATCACTTTAACCTATTTGAGAATTTCGAAGACCATTTGTTGTTCAGGTTCGTGCGCATTTAATTGGCACACTTACTGACCTGAATTCGTCTCCCCGTTTTCAGAGAACTTTAGCCGACGCCAGGGTGGCGTTGTGTCCGAACATAAAGTCCTTTGGGCAGTGTGAAGAAGGACGGATGCGCTGTTCCTACCGCCACCACTTCTTGCCTCAGGCCGACCACGCGCCACTCTGGTCTGACCTACCTTCCGAAGGCAAGGTCCGCCTGCTGATCACCAAGGTGATGAGCGCATCGCACTTTTACGCATGGATTCTGCAGTACTGGGGCACATCGTCGGGATCGACGTCCGGTGACACAGGTTTGAACATTTCACACTGCATTTTTTATTAACAGACTTCGATCTGCTCTATTTCGTTTCTTTTTGTCATTCGTTTGTGCGCAGGAAGAATTTTAAGGAGGGGCGTGCAAATATTAGAAATTTCGAATATGAATCTACATTAGATTTGGGTTCATATTTGTATTCGAAAAAAAAAATTCACATTCCCAGTTTTCCAAATATTCGAAAATTACCAAGTACAGCAGTGGCATAGTGAGAAATTTTGTTTGAGGGCGGCCGACGTTGCTGCGCGGCCCTCTCCGTATAGAATTTGTCGAGGGATCACATACATGGATAATAAATGCGTTGTCATTGCCATTGCATATTAGATTCTGCAAAGTGATTCTTGAATGCCGCTCGCTGTCAAGACAAGTAAAATATGCACTTTTTCTTATAAGCAGCTGCTGAATGTCCCCAAAATTGTGGCAGAAATGTCAGTGCTGCCATGTTTTTGCTGTTTAATAAGTAAAGAAAGTGGCATATTAACTTTAGAACTGTATCGGTTGGAGATCAGCAAACGTAAAAAACGTAAAGGCCATGCAGCGAACAAGTTGAGGACAAATATTTTAATAAATCATTGTCATTCAAGAACCTTGTTTAGATTTTGGCACATATGTAACGGCTAGGGGAAAATGTCAATCGCGCTGTCCTATATTCGAGTTTATTGCACAGGAGCAGCTGTCACCGATAGTGCTACGTAACTGCACCAAAATTGTACTATCAACAGTGAGCACGTATAAAAGGCAGGAGTGCTGCATGTGCACACTAAAAATGTGAAGATACAGTCGAATATTTCAAACGTGAAGATACAGCTTGATATAGACTCATAGAGAGTTTCACTGCATGCATACAGGAAACCTCACAAAAAGATGTTTAAATATATGTATACGTCTCGAATAAATCTATGTATCTAAATGAAAGTCACTGTACATAATGTGTTAAACAAGGCAATTAAGCATGTTGCGCAATCACAGATAGTAAACCTTATTCATATAAAGACTGACGATCCAGGCGAGAACAAAACTACGATCTCAAAAGTCATAAATATGTACTAGGGCCATATGCTGCGGTCGCGACAGCACCATATGAATGTAATAATTGAGGAGGAATCAATAACAAAATGTGTATTATAACCGCCTGTGCAGTGACGATAAATATTCTGCACCCAAAATTAAAGAAGGGTGTTGCGTGGACTCAAGAAATAAAAGCCGGTAGCTAATTAGAAAATGTTTTGCAGGATAAAACTATTACTTGAGCTCAGTACATGTTTTGCAAAATATTGTTACGTGGTGGCATGGTAGGAACAGAACAATATGATCGCATGACGATGAGATGTGCTTTTTTAAGAAAAAGCACATCTCATGGTCAGCGGGCCCAGCGCGAACGCGCCGCCCCACGCCACTGCCGCTTTGTTGTCTTCGTAGCAATATATATGTAGGCTATCACAACCATCCTGCTCCTGAATATTTTTTTTAAATACTGGTTATTCGAGCGCTAATATACAGTAGATTGCCAGCCAGTCATTCGTGAGGGTCAATTCGAGTTGTGAAGCTGTCAGTATTTTTTATGATAAACAAGTAGTTACCTATTTGAAATTATTTGCCTGCCTCATAAATAAATGACTTAATCTGTGGCCATGATGTAGTTGATGCCAATCTGTGGCCATGGTGTAGTTTGATGCATTGCGGGTCATGCCAGCCAGTCATTCGTGAGGGTCAATTCGAGTTGTGAAGCTGTCAGTATTTTTTATGATAAACAAGTAGTTACCTATTTGAAATTATTTGCCTGCCTCATAAATAAATGACTTAATCTGTGGCCATGCTGTAGTTGATGCCAATCTGTGGCCATGGTGTAGTTTGATGCATTGCGGGTCATGTTTAGAAAATAAAGAAGTCATGGTTTCGCTGGAAGGGCATAGCAATTTATGCGATAGCAATACATTAGACAGCTGAATCAACAAGCAAGGCGTCACGCACGCACAAACATATGCACATATTCATCACCGCGGACACTCTATGAAAACGCTGGTGTGAGCAAGAGCGACAGCAGCATGTACTTTCGTGCTGCCTCTCGCTTCAAGATGAACTAAGCGGCGAACAAGGCGAAGATCACAAGGCGCACTGTTTCCTCATCGTATAATGGAGGTGGCGTCTTCAATCGAGTGCGCTGCAACTTATTGAGTCCCTACATCGAGGGCTTTGAGCAACCGTTGTTTGTCTCTCGTCTGTTAGCCACTAGGCGCCAAAAACACTGCTAGACTCAGATTCACTCGGCTAGAGAAAACGAACGCACCAAGTGCACCATGCAGTGGTAGGGGCAACACAAGAAAAACACATGCGCTCACTCAATCTGGCTGGCTCTCGATTCTCGTGGATAGAGAGAACAAGAAAATTGAAGAGACTCTATAAAACAAGTCAGAGTATGTAAAAAAAAATAAGAACAATATAGTAATGTTCGCTGGATCAGTGTTTTGACATTGACGCTTTGGCGCAGGTGAAAACGTTGATATTTTTACGAATAAATTACTGAAATGCTTTGTCTTGTCAGACCTCGAAGGAAGGAAAAAAATTGCATTAGATCAAGTAAGATCGAGGCATGCGAATCTATTGTTTCACAGAAAAATTATTTTATGCGGAACAGAAAGCGCATCGCAGCCTGTTTTCGCGCATGCAATTAATGTTAGCTCGAAGCTGCAGTCTTCCTGACGGACCTGTATGCGAACAGATTACCTGCAATTTTCTCCAGTGTGCCTATAACACTGATTAGAATGCAACATGTAGTTGTGCACTAAGGGAGTAAGGTGTTGCGAAAACACGGATTTTCAGGGGACCACTTCGACAGTGTTTGCGCTCAAGCATGTACAGTTGCTAAAAGCACCAAGATTCAGAGCATACAAGGGCCCTGAAAGAGAGAAGGCAGCAGCGTCAGAGGAAGTTGGCCTTGCTGCATATGCTTTGTAAGCTTGTCTGATGGTGTGACTTGCCTCATTGTGTGGTGAGATGTACGACTTTAGAAAGGTCGCCTCCTTTGTGTGAAAAGTTTATGAGGACTTTGTACCCGTAAAGTTTTGAAATTGAAATTCATTCGCTCCATAGATTCCGCTGCTGCTGCGACGAGCCAGCTTGCCATTGAAGCGGCCTGGAAATCTTGTGCTCTGATGGGGGCTCCCCAATTGCGTTATGCAACTCCAAGTGCAAGGGCATTGTCACGAAACCCAGACAGAGTCAGCTGAGCTAAAACCCCATAAGCTCATCCCTCTGGCTACGCTCCTGGAATACTGCGAAAATTTTCGAATTCACCGTGCTTTCACCGCTCTGCAAGCTTCATTGCATCCTCAAAATGCAACGGGGCCATTTTGTGAATGGGGAGCTTCCCTTTTGTGACTGACGTGCCTTCCTGAAACTGCGCAGAGCAAACCTCTGGACACATGGGGGAAAAATGTCATTTTGACTTTGGATTCATCTCAAATGTAGACATCTATCATGCAGGGGTTCATCAGATATTACTGTGATGAAAATGGTTGTTATCACATCACATCACATCACATCACTTTATTTTCCTTAAAGACCCCTTGCGGGCAGCTTTTTGATGCCCATTTGATGCTTTGAAATTTTAAGTTAAATCGGACATTTTTTTCGGTTTCCTTGAAGGCTTAATTTGGGAGTATACTCAATTCAGCTGTGGTATAACTGCTCCACCCAGTTTTATGGAGGTCTTTCCTGTACAGAAAAAAATGAAAACAACAACAACAAAAAAACGGTCTACACAGTCTTGTATAAAATCTGTACTGGATGTTTCAGTAGGATGAACACTTTTGTGCATTTCTAATTGAATTTTATTTGCAAAAGACATGCTATTTTGCAAATAAACGAAACAGTGTTTACTATTTTTTTTTCACCGTTCATATAATCAATATTTGATTCGACAGTCAAAGGTATTTTTCCCCCTTATATTCGTATTCAATTCATATTAGCAAAATTTGATATTCGAACACCCCTAACCTCTTTAAGTGATAAGATACAGCTAACTGCTTGTTGCTGTTTCCTTCCTCATAGTTGCTTTCTGGTGGTACACTAGTTAAAGATTCCTTTTTATTCTCTGTACGGTGAGTTCATCGGTTTCTGCATCCTTCTCTCAGAGAGCAAGCCTGAAGGGAAAAAGAACATGGAGCCTTACGACACTGTGTCAGCCCTGAACAACTACCTGTCAAAGTCTGAAAACTGCACTCCTTTGGATAGAGAAGCTGTACCCATGGCTGGCCAAGTATATGGTTTGCAGTGCGGCACTGACCACTTCCAGAGGGTGTTGGTGAGAATTGATGCCATTTTGGCCATCCTTCCTGCTTTTGTCTAACGTGATAGACTCGCAGAAAATCAGTGACATTGTAAAAATTTTTTTGCATTCATCACATTTTCACTTCTGATAATAAATAGTTATGCAACTTTAATTACATGACATTAATTAAAACCTGCATGGTTAAAATTATTGCCACCACAAAATTCAATTTTATATGTAATACTGGCAGATGTAGCATTAATTGATCTTTGATCCGTTTAATGAGGTATTTAATCTCAGGTAGTATGATGTTAAGTTCAATGAGATAGTAATAACAAATGTCCGTTTGGAGTTTTATATTTCAGAAGATGCTTAAATCATGATCATATGATGAAGTTCGCTCTGCAGCAGCAAGATTCAGGAGCGTATTGGACTCCCACGTGCTCTAGTTTGCAAATTACAATTGTGGCAAAAGAATACTCTTGCGAGACCTGGGACATCAGTACTGTAATGCAGTTTGCTTAGAAGGTGTACTCGAGCAGGTTCATTTTGTAATCAAGGGAAAATTAGTTTTCTATTGTGTAAGCAATACTACTGCGCTAGGATTAGAGCCGTCGCGTATCCCCGGGGGACGCCACACTTGACTTTAGCCGCAGCTGCGTCGACATCTGAACCGCGTCGTAAGGGAAGGGAGGAAGGGGGGAGTGTTTGCATTAGAACGAAAAAAAGATGTGAAAAAAAAGTCCGCTCTCCATGCTAATGCTCCGCTCACTCCCGTCCTCACGCACTTCGCATTCCTGGCATTTCACAGATCGCACGTGATGCGAGCAAGGTCCGATGTGGCATGCGCGCGTCGAAATCCAGGTACGTGCGTTAAAGCAGTGGTCGGGACTACGGTGTCGGGACGCACCACTCAGGGTCCAAGGGTCGGACAGCCACCGCCCAGGGTAAGGAATTGCACAGTAATAAAAAGACGATCGCTAATAGGAGTGAAAGTGAAAAGAGAGAAATAGGAGTTCACGTCAGGGTAAATCAGTTGCTACAAGGAGAAGCATCGGCGATGCGGCGAATCCAGAAAATGGCAACGAGCTCAAGAGATTACTGAAGAATGTGAACAACAGCTAGCAAAACGGTGAGCGCAAGATGCTGCTAGACGAGCGCGTCGTGCACCTCTAGACATTTGTACGTCTGGTGATGTTCCTGGATGGAGTCTTCAGAATGCCTTGGACAGTGATGACTTGGCATCAACAACAGGACGACAAGAATCGCAGAGTAGCCAAGAACTGCGGAATGCAACCAGGCGGCAACGACGTGCTCAGGAGACTGCTGAAGAACGAGAGAAAGGCTTGAGAAAGAATGAGTTCGCGATGCTGCCAGACAGGCAAAACGGTGTGAAGAGCTTAAAAGACAACATGCAGAAGAGACCGAGTAGATGAAAGCCGCACGTTTGAAGAAAAGATGTAAATCTTTGGCTCCTGCTGCTGGCCTGATCGTCCAGACTCGGGACATGGAAGAGCAAAGACGTTTTGACTATGCTCGATGGGTTGGTGAATGTGATTCTGCGACGCGGGTGTTTCACCGCCATTTCATGCATAATTCATTAGGGAGCGTGTGTTCAGTGTGTGATCACTTATTTCATAAGAATGACCTAACACCTACACTACATGCTGAACCTTAAGCACAACCATTGCAGTATTGCTTGTGCAACTTACCAGGTTTAACCAGAGCTAAACTATACTGCCATTTTTTTTTTCCTTTGACTGCAAATGTTAAAACATAGCGGTTCTTTGAGAAGTGCACCATAAATAATGAATATTTACAGCATACATACCATGGTTTCAGAGAGAACTATGCTCTGCTGCATGGGAAGAGAGAATGTGCTTCGGCTCAGCTTCAGTATCTCTAGTTGTCAGTTAATGTTGCTTTAAAATCTATAGCAGTACAAATTGTTTTTCTTTCTTTTTATTAACAAAATCATTAACGTTTTTTTTTGTGCTTAGCTTCACTGTGTAGTACTGTATGCTGTGAAGACATGAAGTGACACAAGTGTTTGCATGCATACTTCTCTATGACTCACGTCCATGTTGCACACCACACAGATCAGCTAGTAAGCACTCAGAATTTTTGCATGAATCTGCAAAGAAAAGAAAGAAAAAAAATCTACATAAGTTACGTCCATGGTTAGGAATGAATAATACAGAAGCACGAGAGAGCAGTAGAAGCTCAGAATTGGGTAGGCAGGGTTACTTGGAATTTTAGTGAGAACATGTGCAGTGTACCTGTGCTTTAACTGTGTCAGATTGTGCTTTCTGATTTCAGACTGCATTGCTGAGAAAGCTACAGAAATCAATTTGTGCTTATTTAATTCGGTACACTCCTAATATGGCTCCACATAGGTTCTAGTTATAAGTGGAACTTTTAAAAAAAAGTTACGGTTATATAAATGGGACTTTTTACAAGTTCCACTTGTAGCAGGAACGTATATAGAACCAGATTAAGAGTGTAGACACAGCATTTGAATCTCACTCGCATATCTTGGCTGCACAGAATCTTTTTTTCAGCAACATGTTCCCCCAAGATCGTAGGAATGAAAATTATTTGACAGCGTATATGGCCTGTTTACAGGTGACCTCAGTTACATCAGGTGACCATGCACCAGCCAGTGTGACTGTGACGCACATAGACTACGGAGGTCAGTCCAGCGTGCCTGCTGATCAGCTTATTCCGCTGCCACTAGGTCTCACCCAGCTGCGTCCCCTGGCGGTTGAAGTGTACTGCTGTGGAGTCCGGCCACCAGATGGGGACGTCAGCTGGAGTTTCCAAGCGGACTTCAGGGTGCACAACCTTTTCTTCAAAAAGGAGCTTGTGGGCTGGGTGAGCATCATTTCGTTAATTGCTTATTTTTAACAGGAACTGCTTCAAGGCATTGCATTCCACATGTGAACAAGTGAATTCACTTTGAACCAGAGGGATCTCCATGTTCATACTACTACAGTAGAATCTCGGTGATACGAAATTCAAAGCATGCTCCAGACGTACAGAAAAAGTACCTAGACAGGTTAGGGACAAATTAAAAATACCTCCGCTCCCCAAAAACATGCACCCCGTTTACCATGAGAGCCGGAGGAGTGATAGAGCAACAGCGCTGCAAGCCCGTTTTGAGGGAAGACAGGACGTCTTATATACAGATGCCGCACAATGCACGAACGGTAGGGGACGTGTTTCAGTAGCAACTAGAGAAGACGGGGGCTTGGTAGTTTGCTGCAGCACCCGAAATTCGACCACAACGGAGGCGGAAGAGGTGGCCATCGCGCTAGCTCTAACACAACAACAGGTCAAAATTACAGTCGAGCTCACTTATAACGATACCGGTTATTACAATATATCGGCTATAACAATGAACAGCCATGTCACCGTCAAATTTACTATGTATCCAATAGTAAAAAAATTCATTTACTACAATGATGGGTTGCCGCACTAACGGTTATAACGATTAAAACTGGCTACTGTGACCCAGCTTCAAAATAAAATACGCGTGATTCCGACGAAAACGCGAGCGTTCGCAATCGCACAAAGCGAGCGCATTTCGCTCCGCATGTCACCCTTCCACCCCTCGAGACGAGTGGACTGTGCCCACGATACGAAGAGAGGAGAGCACTCCGTTTCTCTACCCTTGCCCCCCCCCCTCCCCCCCACCTCCGCGCTCCGTCACATGGTCGCGTCCCCGCCGCCGCCCCGACCGACTCTCTGTGTGGCGATGGCGGCTGTGTGCGGGCGGGCGTCATAGTGCTTATACATGTGGGGTGCATGTGGTGTGTGTGCAACGCCTGTGGCGTTTTGCTTTCTCGTCGTACAATGGCAGATCCGGGACTGGATGAGTTTCTGCATGCAGATGAAGATGTGGAAACGTCCGAAATCCTCACTGACGCGGCAATCGTGGAAAATGTGCGAGCGGCGGGCAACGACAGCGATGACGACGACACCGCAGATCAGCCTCTCCAAGTAGTGTCCTCACAGGAGGCCCTGCATATGATTTATTCCCTCCGGGACTTCGTTTTTTCAAGGGGCCTTCCACTTGAGCGCGTCGAACAATTAGATGCTCTCGAGACCAATGTTAATAAGCTTTCTGTGAAGCAAGCGAAGCTCACGGACTATGGTTTTTTTGTTAAGTAGTGGACAACTTTTTTTCTGCTTGATTAAAATTTTTGAACCTTATGTTGACTGCATTTTTTGGCAAACCCGGTTATAACAATTATTGGTTATAACAATGACATTTTCTTGGCACTTGAGTATTGTTATAAGTGGGCTCGACTGTATAGTTACAGACTCGAAATCAGCGATTAGAAACTTTGACGCGGGCCGCATTTCGGCCATAGCAGCAAGAGTGTTGGCCAGTGGTTCACCACCGGCAGAGCAGGTCGCGCTCATTTGGACACCGGCGCACCAGGGGTTGAGGGGGAACGAGAAAGCGCACGTACTGGCCCGAGGATTAGCTACATTCCGGGATCCCAGTGACGACTTATGCGCAACCTCGTACCCCTTGCGCGATGAGGAGCCCCTGCAGTTTGACGATGACCTTAACACCTACCAAGGTATCCTAAATCATTACAAATTAGGCAGGTCAGTACTACCAAAAGCGTGTAAGCAACTCACCAAAAGCGAGGAGGTTATGTGGCGTAAGCTACAGACTGGAGTATTCCCGAACCCCCAGCTTTACAGCAAGTGGCACCTGGAAATTTTTAGCCCCAGGTGCAAACGTTGCGATGGCATAGCGGACATGATCCATATGATATGGACGTGTCCTAGATTTGGAGAACCTGACCGAACAGATGAGTCCTGGGAGGCACTACTTCTCAAGCAGGATGAAAAAGGGCAACGAGAAGTCATCCATCTTGCCCTGGCCGCTGCTAAGATCCAAGGGATCCAGGTCGACGGCTGAGGGGGAGGACATGGTTGGGACAGAGCTTCGCCTCGGATCCTCACCAACCTTTTGACGGGTGCAATAAATGTTATTTCTCTCTTTCTCTCAAAGGGAGACGAAAATTTTCGTACAGTCGAGCCCGCTTATAACGAACCTGAGCGTCACGCGGCGTCCGTTCGTTATATCCCGAAGTTCGTAGTAACTGGACCACAAACTAAAAAAGAGAAAAAAAAAAAAGTTGGCGGTCAAAACACGAAATTTATTTCTTAGCAAAAAAGTCTGTGATGCTCGTCTGTTTCTGCAGTGCAGATGCGATGAGGGCGATCTCCAGTTTATTTAAAGCACTAGCGTGCTCTTCGCCGAGTCCCTTGGCATAGACAAGTTGTCTGAGGCCCTCTATATAGCCCATTGCTACAGACGTGCTTACGGGTGCAGGCTCAGACGTTTCATCTTCATCTGATTCTTCCGCGTCGCTCTCGGCCCGCTTTTCAGAAACGATGCCTTCGTCCGTGCACGGTTCCGCAATATCCGAGTCTTCATCTGCAGAAATAAAATCCTGCCAACCAATACCAGGGCCTCCCATGTCGGAGTCGACGACGCGCTGCCACAAATCGCCGCCGGAATTATCATCATCATCGGAGGCATCAGGCCCGACGTCCGGTACTACGTCGACGAAGCCGGCCTTGCGGAAACAGTTTCGCACGCAAGCGGTCGTCACCTCCGCCCAGGCCGCCTTCACCATCTCAAGGGCTGAATACAATGAAACTCGGAGCGGCAAGTTAGCGGCCGGACGGTCAACGGCGATGAGCAAGCGCTGCACAATGCGGCGCCTATACGATGCCTTAAAGGAGCGTATTATGCCCAAATCAAGAGGCTGCACTTTAGAAGTGGTATTGGGCGGCAGGAAAAGTACAGTCACTGCCGTCAGAGACGTTTGCACGTGGTGCGCTGAGCAATTGTCGAGCAACAGCAGCACGCGCCTGCTTTGCCTCTGCATGTCGCGGTCAAACTCGCCCAGCCACTCTGCGAATAAATCCCGTGTCATCCAGGACTTAGTATTGTGCCTGTAGCGCACGGGTACATGGTTCCGAAAGCAACGGGGCTTCTTGGATTTTCCCGATTACAAACGGCATGCGCCGGTCGCTGCCATTCATATTAGTGCACAGAAGAACTGTAACGCGCACTTTACTATGTTTACCGCCAGCGCATGACTCCCCTTTCATGGAGTGCGTCTTGTCTGGAAGCATCTGATAAAATAATGCAGTTTCATCTGCGTTATACACATCCTGCTCCGCGTAGCTTGCAATAATGGCTCGTTTGTTGCAAGCCAATTGGCAACGTCCTGGTCACTTACCGAACGCGCCTCACCGAAATCGATTTAAAAACAATCCCATGCCGCACTTTGAACCGATGTAGCCAGCCATTGCCTGGGCAGAAGTCGGGAAAATCTAGTAGGAATGCGAAGTCTTTGGCTTTGCCCAGCATCATTGGTCCACTTATCGGAATGTTGCGAGCCCGTGCGTCGACGAACCACTTCAGCAGCGCATCCTCTACGTCCGCATAGGTGGCCTTCCGCAGGCGCTTTCTGTCCGCTGTGTTGGCGTCGGAGCTGGCGATCTTTTCCTTATTCTTCAGAACTGTCGAGATGGTTGATTTCGACACGTTGTACTTCTTCGCCAATTTTTAGCACCTTGAGACAGTTCCGTCACAATTGCTCGCTTCGTTGCCATGTGCAGCGCTTTTCGTTTCGTGACCGCTGGAGGCAGGCAATTCTCGTCCGCCATCCTGAATTATACGACTCAGGCCCGACAGACGAAGCGCTCACACCACACACACGAAAATGACAACAAAGCGCCGCAACTGACTGAGCACGTGCGCACGTGCGACAATCACGCGAGGCAAGCGAGGAAGTGCCTAAGGAATGGAACGGAACGGAACGGACACACAGCGGGGCATGGTATGCAGCGGGGAGACCAATGAGAGGCATCCCTGAGCGTCAGGGCTGCCACCTGTTGGCTCCTACCGTAGTTGCTTTCAACCGCCCATGGCCTCCGAGATTACCTCTGCAAATCTCGGAGGCCACGAACCGTCACCGCCGTACTGAATGCGCGCTCCGCTGTGCATTCAGTCCGCCCGTGCAAACAGTACAACCGCTAGCGTATGGAGAGGCCTGCCTCCTGGCGCCCCGCGCCCCTGGCACGGCCGCTCAATGGAACAGCCAGGAAACGAAACGACGAAACTTCGAAGACTATGCCGGCGGCCGGCACCGTGGAGACGGGCGAAGACGAGGGAATGGCGAGAGGAGAGGGGAGCGGAGTTGCGAGGAGGGGCGGAGAGAGAAGAGTTGCGAGGAGGGGCGGCAGCGTGGCCTTGGAGGCCACACCACGCGCCGACACTCGTAGGCAGTGCGCGTCGGCGAGCAAAGGGTAGCTCGCTTGCAAGGAGGATTGCGAAAACAGACCAAAAGGGATGGGAGCCCATCGTTATCTCGTATCGGGGTGCCGGGTTTACGCCGTCCGTTCGCTGTAACCGATCGGCAGCGCTCATGGACGTTCGTTATACGTGCGATCTTGTGCATTGAAGTAATGTATATTTTGGCGGTTGCTCCAGTCTCGTTCGTTATAAGCGAAAGTTCGTCTTAAGTGGGGTCGTTATAAGTGGGCTCGACTGTATCACCCGAAATTTCGTATCACCAAAAAACGAGCAAAATCTGTTTTCAAGCCTTCCAACAGGTACGAAATATTTATTTTCGTTGAAAGAAATTGCGTACATCCTTCTGCACCTTCTTTTCTGCGAAATTTGATAACAGAGTTTTGAAAACTGAAAAATTGGGCCGCTGTCTTCTCCCGCACCGCAGAACATCGATGGCGTGCATCGTTTCTGCTGCCGTCGGCGGTGGGTCATCAACGCTTTGGTCGTCGTCATCTTCGTCACTGGATGGAATGCCAGGCTGTGATGACGCTTCCTCCGCAATATCTTCAACCGTGCGGACACCACAGGTGGCGAGGTCGTCGTCCACGGTGACGAAATCGTCGACGCAACAGTCGACGTCAAGTTGATTCCAGACATCGATGGGAATCGGGTCTGGCACTTGCGAGGCAGTAGCCAGAGCGGATTTGAAAACCCCACACTTCGCTAAACAATTGGCGATGGTCGTAGGAACGACGCAATCCCAGGCAATTGCAAGAAAATGCACAGCGTCCAGAAGAGTGATCTGGAGATTCGCGTCCTTCCTTTCAATCTTCGCGAGGAGGCGGCGCACCAACAAAGCTTTGAAATGGTGCTTAACATTCCTTATAATCCCAGCATCCAGTGGTGGCAAATGACTTGTTGCGTTCGGGGGCAAGAACACCACCTTAACACTCTGTAGTGTCATTTGTTTTGGATGGGCGGTGCACTGGTCCAGCAGCAAAACTATTTTTCTGTTGTGGCAAGACATCTTGCGGTCGAGGTACATGACGAATTCCATAAACAAAGAAGACGTCATCCATGCTTTTTTGTTCGCCTTGTAGACGCAGGGCAATCGACCGGCTGCCTTAAAGCATCGGGGCTTTTGATATTTGCCAATGACTGTCAGCGGCATCTTTTCCGATCCACCGGCGTTGCAACAAAACAAAACTGTGATACGTTGTTTGCTCTTTTGTCCACCCCGGCAGGCATCACCTTTAAAGCACAAACTTTTTTCGGGCTGGAGATTGTAAAACAGCCCTGCTTCATCTACATTAAAAACATCACGTGCCTCATATCCCGCTATGTAAGACGGCAGTGTGGTTGTCATCCAGTCTTCCACGGCGGATGCATCGACTTTTTTTCCTTCGCCACAAACGGTCTTGCAGGAAAGTGAATCCATCCACCGGAGGCCTGAAAGTCACCAATTCCAAGTGTGAGTGCGATGCCCGCTGCCTTCTCACGAAGCACTTTTCCGTCGATGTTGACGCCGGCCGCCGTGACCTCTCTGAACCACGTTAGAAGAACCTCTTCCAACTTCACATAGTGGGCAGTTTTGGCTTCTTTAGAATTCATCGCGAAGTGCTGCACATTCTGCATAGTTTGGTCGCGCTGACCAACGACCAAAGATACCAACGATTTGTAACGTTGACATCGGCAGGCCTAGCTCCTTGGCCATGTCAGTGCGCCTTTTCTTGGGCTCTTTGTCCACCTTATTTAAAATTTCCAATTTGTCTTTAAAGGTCAGCGCCTTTCTCTTCCGTGACATTGCAGTATGATGTTCCTTTTCGCGCAGTTGCGGTTTTAGACCTTCTGTCGCGTCAAAAAGTCCGAAAAATTGCATGGCGGTGGGTTCGAGCGTCCGAAATTTCAGATGCCCTTATACATTGATTCTTTGGGGCTCTTGGCGGTGCCGTGAAGACGTCTGGAATATCGCGCATGTCCGAAAATTTGGACGTCCGAAAATTCGGTCGTTGACTATATTCGCATAAGTTATGAAGAGGCTGGTGTGCTGTCTCTACGAGGTGGAATGTGAAGCCTTTGCAATCCTCTTCATTTTCTTGTTAAAGACATATATGCATGCTTACATTGTACTTGTCACCCACTGCAGCCAAATAAATTGTGCATGTAATCTACAATCTGTGCCATGAGTGAAAAGCATAGTGTGCTACTTTAAAAAGTGTTATCTTGTCATTGGTTCCCATTGGTTCCCATTTCTACGAGGTGGAATGTGAAGCCTTTGCAATCCTCTTCATTTTCTTTAGTTAAAGACATATATGCATGCTTACATTGTACTTGTCACCCACTGCAGCCAAATAAATTATGCGTGTAATCTACAATCTGTGCCATGAGTGAAAAGCATAGTGTGCGACTTTAAAAAGTGTTTTCTTGTCATTGGTTCCCATTGGTTCCCATTGGTTCCGCTATTATGCACAGGAAGGTAAGCTGTTTCATAAGGCTTGTAAGGCATTGGCCGATGTATTTTGACAGATTTATGCTACGATTGCTGCTTACTGCAACCTGCGAAGTGATCAGAATCAGGGAATAGATGTTCCTAGTAGCGAGTCAGTGCTGGTTGAAATGCAGTGATCGAATGCAGTAGCCGACTGATTTTTCTGAGGACTCCAATAGTTCGAACTAGCGCAGTATTCAGACTTCATTCAGGAACCGTCACATGCCCCATAGAAAAATTAACATTTTCACGACCAATATTTCGGACCCTATGCTGTCCAAAAGTTCGATTTTTCGGACCAAATTTGGTGCCAGCAATAATGTGAGATTGTGTCTTTGGCCGAAGGCTTTTTTTTTTTTCGGCATGAAATAGACGCGAGCAGACATCGCTGTCGCAAACAGCCTGGTTTTGCGCGTCCGTGAAAGCTCAGGCGAACCGAATCTAAACCGAGCTATTTAGACGAGCTAGCTTGGCTCTGTGTGCATAGTTGTCATCGGAGGCAATAGCAAAAGGGAATCCTCACGCAGTTGGATAAAGAAATAGAGCGTGAGCACCGTCCACCGTGGAGCAGTCCAATGCTGTCACCCACTGCGAGAAAAAGTGGAGGGAGGGGAGTGGGGCGGTGCATTCACATAAGCTCTCGTCCCCCCTCGCGAGTTCCACCTCGCAGTCGTTGCTACTGTTGTTAACCATGAAAATGAAAACTGAATGTTATTGTGATTATTTATAGTGGTTACAGCTTAAATATGATCTGCTTCTGCAGAGCACCACTGCGCATGTGGTGACCATTTTGAGCGAGTTATGTGCTTCCCGGCAGCGCGCACGCCTACCGCGTCGGGACCAGTCAGTGTCTCCGCACTGGCGGCCGGGCCCGCCGCATCAGACCGCACTGGTGTGGAGATGACGTGCGGAAGCTGATCACAGTAGCGGATCGCGCTATACAATAACTTCCTATTGTCAACATATAGACGAAACAAGGGGAGCGGCGAAGTTATTGATTTGTAGAGCTGCTTTTTCCCAGAAAAGTGCTTTTTTTTATTTTTTAAGTTCACTGATTTTTCGGTCTGTTCGATTATTCGGACCATTCCCGGGTCCTGCGGAGTCCAATAAAATGGCCGGCCACTGATCAATGCTAGCAGTCCCTGGCCAGATGTGGCTGATCTGTGATGACCTGAGCATCATGAGGGTTACTGCCTTTGTACCAGTAACTGTCATATTTTCTTAAACTTGAAAATTAAGAACGAACTCTACGAGGTAGCAGCAGGCCATTTGAAACTTTATTTTTGGTGCTTTCAGTTTGAAACCACGCAACATTATGGTGGCTGCTGCAATACAGGGTTGCCACACCTGCCGCCCGCTAAATATCATAGGGAATACGGGGGTCGATGAGTTCAGATCTCGCTGGTGCCATGTCATTGTTTCTTCTTCTACTTTGTAAAGCTCAATTTTTCAACCATGAAACGATTGCGCATTAATTATTCATAATCGGCACTCACAAGTGAAAAAATTTCAAGACTGCGTTTAAGTGTGTTTAAGAGTGGAAATAGTGAAAACCACTTTACAAAACTGTTTTCATTAACTGCATTGTTATTTTCATCCTTACTTATCATCATCACTAGCACTAATACCATCATTATCAAATAAATGCACCATCATTGTCATTGCTATAGCATCACTAAATGCGTCATTATCATTGCTGCTATCATTATAATTATTATCCCTAACTGCATCGTCATTTGACATGGAGACCGCAGGAATGAAAGACAAGGAGAATTAAGATATGTTTCTCACCTGGCCGGCGGGGCATAGTTAGCCTGTTCGGCTGGTGATCAGAGGGGTAGGAATCGATTCCCAGTGGAAGACAATTTTTTTTCTTAATGGTTCTGGATTGTTTGTCACGCATTCCGTGGTCAGTCACTCTCTGTGCACGCCACTGATAAGTCGAGAACTGCTTTCACATTAAAAAAAAAAGAATTAACACCTACCCCATGCTTTTCTTGGTTTCGGTGACGTTGGCTTCCTCAACAGGGTTTGTTAGGAATTACTGGACCTTTTCTCATATTTCTCTGTTGTTCTTTTGTGGGCAGGTGGGTCTGCGTCTTGGCAACACACTGTGGCTCGACTGGCTAGTGCTGCAACAGGAGCTACCACTTGTTAGTGCCACGGTGACGGTGCGCAGTGTTGGTGGCACCCTTGTCCAGGAGGGCTTTGGCTGCAAGAACCCCGCCCATATGGAGAACCTGCGCCGAATGGCTCTCGACGCACGCATCTTGCTTCCAGCAGGTGTGTGTGCTATTAATTAAATAACAATAATAGTTTGTTCAAAGGAAAGAAAAAGTGGCATATTGGTCACACTTGTTCTGTGGATACCTGAACCACGTCGTAAGGGAATTGAGGAAGGTGGGAGCGAAGGTGGAAAGAGAGACAGAGGGGCCATAGTGGAGAGCTACGGAGTAATTTAGACCACCTTGGGTTCTTTAACATGAGCTGACATCGCACAGCATACGGAAGCCACTCTGTTTCGCCTCCATCGAAACACAGCTACTGGCAATCGGGTTCGAACCCGGGTACTCCGGCACAGTAGTCACACATCTTAGCCACTACGCCACCGCAGCTAGGCTGTGTGCTATTGGCTGTGTGTGAATTGTGTGACTGAGGTTGTTTGTGTGGAAGGGACATAGTGTGGTGGAACAGGCATTATGCATATGAAACATGGACTGTGAACAGGATAGGAGTTTTGCGTGGAACGGGGACTTGTGTTGGGTGTGTGGTGCGTGAAACCGGTGTGTGTGTTTCAGCAGGTTGTGTGTGGAACCGATGGCAGATTTTGGTGCCAGGTATTGTATGAAGCCACATCTGGTTATGCAGCTTATGTGCCTGGTTCTAAGTATATGAAAAAGGTTTCATGGTAAGAGGCGTGCCAAACCCAACTTGTCAAGCTTTTTAAAACAAAGCACAAAGCTGTCTACTGGTTCGGAAGGACAACACCTGCTACTGCGTTTCTTGTTTCTTCGTACAGTAGCCAATTGTCTTAGCAACACCGTCATCATGTATAGGGTCGTCAACTAGCTATAACACGGTCACTGCTTTCAAAGTGCCATTGCATCCGGGTGGGGCCACGTAATAAAGCTAAGTGGCAGGCCATGCGAAGTGCCACCTCCGGGTCCCTCTGTGCTTGCATCACTTTGCTTGATATGTTCCTCCATCGGACGCAATGTTGATTTACAAGCAATGGCCGCATTATTGGTAGAAGTGGATGACCCTGTACATACTTCACATGTGAAGTTTGCAGTCATCAGCTGTACCTGCCTGCTGGCAGTGGAGCATTTTGCCTTGTAAAAATATAAAGAGGGCAAATACCTTACCTCAGGCTTGTACTGCCCGAGTTTTATCTTGAGACGTCACGGTCGCTAAGCGTTCTACACTTTTTTCAAACGTGTTGATTCTGGAGTCATTTACACGTGCTGGCTGATGATTTTTGCAATCATATGGGGGCAAGAAAACAGCCTGCAATTGGGTGGTGGTTCTCTGAAGCCATTTCAGAGATCGCAATGTTCGAACTTGCGGCATTCAGGAAATCATTTGTTCCTATGTCTGCCTTAACACTGCAGGAGTCTGTTAACTTTTTTTTTTTGTAAACATGTGCATGGAGTCAGCGATATATGTTCCAAGTTCCGCTGCACTTTTCAGATACGAGAGCTTGCAGAGAGAGCATGAATACCCGTGTCAAACGTCAGCGAACAGCGCACCTCGACGTGGAGGTGTACAACCACGTGTATCTCTGGAAGGTTGTTTCACCTGCCCATTTCTACGTTCAGCCAGCCCAGTTCTCTGCATGGTGCGTAATAGAAACTGAGTAATTAGTCTCTGCATTTTGTTTCTAATTTAAACTTTCTAGTTTATTTCACTGTGAAGGGTTTTCGCAAACTGCAAGATCGTCTTACACAGACTGCATTTCGATGCATTGATAGCCCTGTGACGGTAGTACATACCCGGAGTATGAGATGCAGAAATTTAGGGTTTTTGAGATTTGAGGGAGTGAATTTCTTTAGCAAGGCCAATATTTTTCAATGAAATGAAGCCATCTTGCCTTGCCTGTGTTTTTAATGCGACAGCATTTCTTGCCTAATGAGGGGTGTGATGACCAGAATCTGTGACCAGGATGCACGGACAGAAAGTGCCCGCCGAACTAATTATAGAATAAAAAAACAACAAAAAAAGAACTGTGGTTTATATGAAAATTGAACTCGGCCCAACAGTGTGAGAAGAGAATGGTTCTATTCGTCCACGATGCTCCGACATTTGAAGCTGAGTAAAGGTGCATCTACTGTTTGATGCAGTTGAACCAGAGTTTGGGTGAAGCCCTTTGCTCAAACATAAGCATCAACAGAAGCGGCAGCAGGCTACCAAACAAGCAAACGCAGGTACAAATGCTTTCGCATTATCGCACGTAAAGAAACTTAAGTGCCCCCCCCCCCCTCCCCCAGAATGTTCATTTGTTCATGGATTATAGCAAAGGACATCTTTTTTGTGTCACGTTCGTATGAACATAGTGACCTGGCTGGCTTTAATGTGAATTACTTTAATGAATTTATTACTTTAATGTGAATAATTTATCACTGCCTTCTGCTTCTAATGTGAACTTTCCAATTGATTTTATTGTGAAGTATTTTTGCAGACTGCAAAATTGTCTTGCATGCATTGTATTTCAATGCATCACTAGCCTTGTGACTATAGTTAGTATATACACCGAGTAAGAGATGCTGAAATTTACTTGTTTGAGAATTGAGAGAGTGAATTTCAGCAAAGCCAATATTTCTCGATGAAGTGAAGCCATCTCTTGCCTGTCTAGTATTTCATCTGTTCGTGGATTCTAATAAAGGACGTTTTCCTTCCTTGTGTCATGTTGGTATATAGATGGTAGCGTACCTGACTGCTTAGTGTAGTTAAATCAGTGTGGCCACTCGGAGCCAGGCTGTCTGTTCATATCACGGTAAATGTTGGTGTTTCTTCACTGGTACCATAGGTGGCGCTACTAGCTGCTGTAAGAACCAGAGGCGGGGTACTGTTGACAGTTACTTTCTTATAATGCAGTGCATGTGAGAGCGTATTGAGTATAGTGATGTGATATTCTGAACATGCCTTTCTTAAAGGAGTGTACTAACATGAGAAAGCTTATATCTTTTTGTATGCTCTGGCTCCATCAGTACCGTAATGTTCGCAGTCGCTGCTTGCAAGGTCGTGTCCTGTGTGCTGTCGCTCTGATTGGCTGAGCTGTTTCAAGACGTCAGGATGCATAGCCACAGGGTCTCGTACAAGTAATTCAAAACTAAGGCTGGTATAGCTTAGCCTATGAGTGATGTTGACCGGACCTTTGGCCTTGACGTACCTTTACCTTTACTTACCGTCTTACCTTTGACCATGATGTAAGCCATTTGCCAAATCAGTACTTCTCGGCACGCTGCCACTGGCATAACCGAGTTAAGAACCTTCAAATTTTTTTTTGTACAGCTTGGATCGGCTTGAAGACGATATCCAGAAAGCTGTCGAAAAGAAAGTTATCAAAAAGCTGGAACGTGCAGTTGTTGGAGCACCGTGCATCGCTTGCAGCACTGACAGGTAAGAATCTGCTCCAGTAATAATAATTAATAATGCATCATCTTACCCTTTTAAAGAGGCTGATGTTGCGAAGTAAAGCCAAGCGTGAAGAAAACGAAGCCATTATGACGGCGAAAATTGGAGCTGCTTGCGGGTTATAAACTATTATTATTATCATTATTATTATTATTATTATTATTATTAGTTGTGGGTTATTATGGTAGAAAATGCTTGTGGGAATGCTACATCAGCTTGTTCCTTTGTGTACATGCATTTTCACCTCTTAATGACAATTGTTTTGCCCTTCAAGCTTAGCGTCCGACTTTTCGTGCATTGCATTGAACCTACCATAAAAAAAATTCTGTTCGCCTGTGTATGGCTGATTTGAACCTGGCATCAGTAAGGTATTTATGTGTCAGTAAAAATGGCTAATTCATACTTCTGGCGTGATGCAGTGAGCCAAATTCCACTGAGTGAGCGTCTTTGAAAGTCACGAAGCACGCTGCGTGCATATGACCTGATAGCGACGTGGCGTAAAAATACTTAGTGTTCTACAGATGCTGGGCTAGAGGGAATTTACTTCACAAACTATCATGCCTTGTGTCTGTACCATAATATCGTGATTATTGATTGCAAATATGGGAAGCTATTGGAAAATTTGCTGTGGTGCTTAGTTTATTTGTTGTCTTGCTTTCCTCAAGTTTTTGAAATAGTTGGCAATAACAGAAAAGTCTAATTCTACGTGATTGCTTCTAGAGTGCCATACATGTGTGCGAATACTGAAATTTGCAAACACGAATTTAATGCAAATAGGGGAAGAAAATGCCTTCAAATATTGAATTGAATAGCGTGTCAGTGGAAAAGTAAAACAGAAAATTAAAATATAGCAAGCGCTGTTTGCTTTGTATATTTTAAATAAAATTAAACCAGAATTAAACCAGAAACTACACGCAGATTGAATTTCGCGGCACAACTCTTTCTCCTCGCAGCTGGCGCCATGTTTAGCGGAAAACAAGACACGACGCGACAGATGTGAAGCACACATGAAGTACGCTACTACGGTCATCATAACGCTGCAGTGATCAGTGGAATGAAGTTGTCATGGCAGACGGAAATGACGCGAATGGAAGCAACTCGAAAATTAAAACTTACTGGGCAGGCTACCATTTTAAAATGAACACATTTTTCTCCTTTAGAATTAAACTGTCTACAAAAATCTGCGAGCTGCATTTCGTTTTTCCAGGACAATTTGATGCTACTTTTTGAGTTCTATCGAAATGCAGTTACTGTGCATGGCAGAAGATGGCACGCAGTTGTGGTGCCTCATTCAGTCCTGAGATGATGTATAGGCTATGAACAATGTTGTAGCTGTTGTCTAGCAATTAATTTAGACCACGTGGGTCCTTTAATGTGCATTGGCATCGCGCAGCGCGCAGGCACCTTTTCAGGTGCTGAGAAGGCGTGGCCGCCGTGGCCCGGATTTATTCCATACATAAGTCGCACCGATGGATAAGATGCACCGGTGAAATTTTCAGAAAAAAGACTGCGACCTATATAAACACCGAAATATATGGTACATAAGGAAAGGGGGGAGACAACGGTGTGACTTTAGACCTTTTCACGACCCTGGGAGAAACCGGTTTGACTGGGCTATGAAGCAGGCGTGGGGGAGAATCTTCAGCTTTTTCCTGTGTTATGAGCACAGCCCAGTCTCCAATATGGTAGCGCCTTTTGGCCAGTTTTGAAAAGGTAGTCATATATAAAAAAGCAAACATAAACACCGAAATTGAATGACAATAACAAATTGAGCTGAACACAACGGATGATTGGAACAGTGCAAACAAACGTGGAGAAATGAAACGGCAATAAAGAAAAAAACATTACAAGTAAACAAGTAAATAAATGCCTGCGTTCATCTTTTTTTCTTCTTAAATTTTGTTTTTCACAGATGGTATCGTGCAGAGGTGCTGGAAGTGGTCGCCGATAACGAAGTCACAGTGTTTTTTCCCGACTATGGAGACACGGCGACTTGCTGCTTGAACGAGCTGTTCGAACCTCATCCGTCGATGATGATGCTTCCCTACCAGGGCGTCCTGTGCTCCCTGGCCGGCATAGGCCCCCCAACCTCTGGTTGGAGCCCAGAGGCCCAGTCCGTACTGGAAGACTTTGGCTTCAACAATGTAAACTACAACCAGGTCTTGTGCCTCAGGGTGAGTAGACAAACCAAGTTACACACACAGAATGGGGTGCGTCATTGGGTCGCTGTCACCACAACTCGTTTTCTTTTGTTTTCTTGTTTTCTAATGCGCCAGTGTGGGCCAAGTCGAGGGGGGAGAAAAGAAGCATCATTTCTGATCGCCCACGTCTTCAGTGCTAATAAAGGTAGCTGAAAGATTTTAGTAAATAGATTTTCGTGGGCCTTTTAAGTTCGCGATTGTCTTTTTGCTCACATAATTCTAAAAAGCACCAATTTTTCTCCAGTGTCCAGTTTAATGAAATTTAATTCAGTGACATTCGTTTTAACAGTATTGAACTTCGCTTACATCAGAAGCAGTCTTGCACGTTCTTTAGAAGTTCAAGGTGTATCTGCTGGAGATTTCACCAGTGTCAGCAGATAATGGTTCGGAACCTGTTTTTTTTTTTTTTTTTCCTTCTGGGAAGGTTGTAGCGAAAAGTTCAGGGGATCGGTCAGAGAGTAACCGGTACGAAGTGCTTCTCTTCAACTCATGCTGCGCGGCTAGAGTGAGCGCGGCCGACCGGCTTGTCGACCAGGGGCTTGCCATCGCAACAACGCTGCCTAAGCTGAGCTTCGACGCCACGCATCTGCACGAGCCACTGCAAGATGAAGAGGTTAGTCCGATGTCGCGGTGAGAGTTGATTGTTGGTAGATTTGCAAAATGTTGCCCGTTCAACAGAATCCTGGAACTCATGTAGAGTTGTTGGGAAGAGGTCCATATTATATTAATGCAGTTATTTAAATAAAACAGAGCCACAGCCATATTGTGAGCAGATGGAAAATATGTGCAAAGCAGTTAGGCAGTTCGTTGAATTATTTTGCACTGGTTTCATGTTATACTACCACTTCCACAGGGTCACGTACAAGCTATACATGATGTGTGAAGCCATGAAATCACGAAAAGATGGGGGATGTGTAAAGAAGCAGGTAATTAAATGTAATATATTGGTATGTAAAGTTTTGTAACTGTGCAGTTTTGCAATCAATGTGTTCGGTGTTAAAGTTAGCGTAAAAATTTTTTCTTTGCGAAGAGGACTAATGAGAGACCTATTGTTCATTTCCGTTTTCTAGTTTTACTAGATGCTATTCGTGAGCCCTTTAAAGATAGATAAATTAAGCAGGATATTGAGATTTCCTGCATGCCAAAATTATATTGTTCTCGGCGCCCTTTTTTCCACAATTGTTTGCGGATGTACCTTAGCGCATTTATTTTCATGAGAGGGTTCTGTATTGTTTTCTTGGGGGACTCCACTGGGCACGTAATGCTCTGGCCTGTGGAAAATTTGAATGTATTTTTGTCAGTTGATTAGTAGTAACGGAGAGCTACACCGTTCTTTCAGTTTACTCTGGATAAGAATTTTTTTCAGAATCTGAAGAAATTTTATGCTTGAAAAATTTATTGGTAAGAAAAGAATTTACTCTTGGTAGCAAAGCATACACATGCAGTCCACTGTGTCACAGGAGGTGCATATATGACTGATCTAGATGTTGTTGATGAAGTTTATAGACACTGCATTCAAATGACCATTGATTATATGCAATTCTGAGCAAGAGAATCTCCCTGGCAAGTTGAAAATAAATCGTTGAGCTGATGAGGACTTATTAACGTGCAGCTGTGCTGTCTCAACTGTTTAATATTTCAAGTGAACAATCTTAGGCCTTCGTCATATATGGTAAGTTGATAACAACCTAATTATCATTTTAATTTCTTGTTAAACTGGTCATCGGGGCTTTTGTATAGTCTTAAAAATTTCCAGTGCCTATTTTATCCGGTCACCCCTGAGAAACCAAGTTTCATTGGTAGTCTTCATTTTTGTTCTGTTTCTTTTTTCTTCATTCAACAACAAAATTTTATGTATATATTTTCTCAGTGAAATTGCAACTGCAGGCCATTTTTTTTTAATTTTAGAATTGCATAGTTTCATTCAGCACTTATAGGAGGAACCAGTGCGGCTCGTTTCAGTCAATGTCTTCTTTTGCAGAGGGACAGCTCTCATTCGCGAACTGATTCGGATGATGATGATTATGATGGACAGTTCCTGGCATTTAGAAGGAATTTGGAAGAGCACATCATGGACAAAATGTATGCCGCGTTTTGCAAACAGTTCGAAAATCTAGAGCACGCTTCCGAGTCAAGTCCCGAGTCAAGTCCCGAGTCAAGTCTTGAGTCAAGTCCTGAGTCAAGTCCTGAGTCAAGTCCTGAGCCAAGTCCTGAACCACGTCCTGAGCCACGTCCTGAGCCATGTCCTGAGCCATTTTCCCAGCAGGACGACGTTAATGCTTCCTTGCCCCGAGAAGAAGTGCCGGAAAAGTGTGGGGAGCCTGAGAGGCAGACACAGAAAGAATTGGGGAGAGAAAAGTCACCACAAGGCCATTGCCAGTCCAAAAAGAAGACAGCTGCATTGAGGAAGAAAAGGTCAACCAAGGCCAAGCTGGAAGCTGCGTTTAAGAGTGGCATGCCACCTCTGGATTCTCAGTTCAAAACTGCAACAAGGTACGGTTTTATGCAGAAATAGAGCAGGCACAGTGTTGCCTACTTCATAGCCTGGGTTATAGGTGTGAAGCACAAAGGGCTTTAGATAGCGGATGTATGCCTTCAAAAAAAAAAAAAAAACAACAAAAAAAAGCAAGGTGCTAGTGGAATGGCTTGTGCAGTGGCATTAGGTACATGCTAATTGTTGAGTTGAAAAACCAGCACTTGTATAAGCTTATAGAATAACTGGCTAAGCAAACTGTGGCTATTTGCACCAAGTCGTGGGTGCAAAATCGGTAGCTGAGCATCTTGAAAGTGTGGCTTCTTCCAGTGTCGTCTGGACACCTGTGGTGTGCTGATGGACTGGTTTGAAGGGCTGCAAAGATTTTTTCTCAGCATCTGAAACGAGATCGGAGTGAAAAGCTCGGAATAAAATTCTAGCTGTGAAGGATGGCTAGCATTGCGTAGTCAGTGCACGCCCTATTTAGCGCTTCTTTGTACACCCCTCAGAAGTCACTTTGCCTTGTCTGAGTGCTGGCCATATCTTATGCCTCCTTAAAATTTTGAGGGAAAAAAAACATTAAAGCTGTAATATCCTCCTGCTATGTTCCGTCAACTTGTTTTGGTCACAGCTTCTATTGTTTAGTTATTAAGGCAAAAGCATTTGTAGGTTCAGGAGTGTCCGTCTGTCCGTCTGTGTATGTGTGCATGCATCCACAAGAAGTGTCATACTTCGCGAGATTCCGCGGGATGCCACGAGATTCCGTGGGGTTCTGTTTACCCTTAAAGCTGTCATTGAAGAACTTTAGTTGGTGGTAGGTAGTGACAGATTATGGTTGTGGTAGTAGTTAGTGATGACAATGATAGGGATGATAATAGTGATAGTGATGATCACAGTGATATTTCCCAATGATGGCGTTGGTGGTGACATCAGCATTCGTGACCAACTGTGATATCATCAGCTGGTGACGTCATCGGCCAGGGTCGGATGTGATGCCATTATATCACATCCGGTCATGTCCAATAGCTGGAACTGACAACAGCATGGCGTCACGTCCAGTCATGAAATCACTTCCGGCCATCACCAGTGGCTTCACCAGGCGATTCATGCATATACAAAGCTGACACTGCCGGGCGTCTGATCCAGGCGTCTTTTCATTTTTGGAAGCACCTTTCATTTGGCGCTTCCTCAAACGCCGAAATCACACAGTATACATAAGCAGACGCAGTAAAGCAGAAATCAGTGTCATTTCAAATTGTTTTACAGGAAAAAAAAGGGCATAGTGTCTGTCACAATTCTCTGCGAACACCTTAACCGTATTTTAAGGGAAGGGAGTAAGGTGGGAGTGGAAGAAGAATGAAAGAGATGCCGTAGTGGAGGGCTACGGACCACCGCGCTATAGAGGCTTTTGCTTTATTGCACTTTAGTGGTCCAGAATGCCCCCTAGAATTTCTTATTATTTAATCAAGTTTTGGATTTCAGTTTCCTTTTCTTTTCAGCCGTCTGGCTCCAGTGTCATGGTGGCAGGATTGTTCCTGTGTATATGTGGATGTCCTGGTTGCAAACGCAACCGACTATGAGTTGAATGTTACCTCTTCTGTACTTCGGCTCAGGTGGGTCGCTTTCAGTCACATATATATCAGCATTCAATCATGCAGCCGAGTATCGATAGGTTAGACAGCTTATCTCTTGGTCAGTCATGTAATGTGACTGGGTGTACTGGCATTTGTTGGTTGCTTTTGCCAGGCGAAACGTTAACGTGATGCTGAGGTAAAGTTCGATGGGACAAGAGAAAACACACTCGTCCTAAAGTTAAAATGGAGTTCTTGTAAGCTGGAAAGCACCAGGGATCGAACTACAGGTGTTTACATTATTGGCAACACTGCTATCAACTATGAACTGCTGTTAACTATGAAATGGTGGCAACACATCTTTTTGGGTAACCAGCAACAAGTTTCACTCGACTGGTGGTTTTCGATTACGGTTTTCTCTCCTGTGAATGCATCTATTGCTGTTGAACAAATATCAGCGAATAAACCTGTTGTGAAGATACTATAATTAAGTAGCGTTAACCTTATTTGAATAATCCGGTCACAGTACAAGGCAGAGCAGAGTAAACACGGAGGGCTCTGGTTATCTGTAACCAACTGGGGCTCAGTTAGCCATTTGCACATCCACTTGATATGGAAAGAAGTGTATGCCGTATGAAATTATATAGGCAATCATGGGCAGATTATAAATCTGATCTGGCTTTTTTTTTTTTTTTGCCTGTACCGTTGTCGTGTGAGTAGTCTTGGTGCATTACTGCGGGCCAAGTTAGACTAACTTTTTACAAATTGTCGGTCAAAACGGAATCACTGGTGTCTGCACCTAAATGAAGCGTACTTGCATTTCATTCCCGAATTGTTCTGCCATGTCAGCTGCTTTGCATTTCAGTCATTTAAGCTGATGCTCTTAAACTATGTGCCATATGGGACCGAGGGGTTCCAAGAACTACTTTTGTGGTCGCGATCAAGTTTCGATGATTTATGCTCCGAGAGCGACCTGTGCAGTGAACTTGACAGTGTGTGAAGACGTTGGTTGCTTTGTCATTTTATGGATGTGTAAAAGCTGGTCATCGTGTAAAAGGGGTATGGCACCCAAAACAACGTTTGTTGGAGTACACTTGGCGACTGAAGCTATGGCCCATGCCAGCAAGCCAAGCCAAGACAAAAAAAAAAAAAAAAAAAAAAAAAAGCCTATGACTAGTTGCCACCAGAGCAGGGAACAGCAGATAGCCAATGATAATGTCGAGCGAGCGGTCACGCAATTCTGAGCATAGCTCAGCTGGCTGAGAGTGTGAATGAGATGGGACGTTTCTCTTGTGACTGCAGCTTTGTATGTGCTTGTCTTGGAGTTGAGATATGTGATCATGAGTGAGATTTAAGAAAATTTATGGCTGACATCAAAGAGACAAATGCGTACACGAAGAGATATAACATGTCCTGCAGCATCACCCGATCATTTGTGATGATTTCAGGGTCCCCTAGTTAAGTGATTGGCCCTTCTCTATAATCTCTCATTACTCTTACAGCTATTTGTGACACAGCTGTATCCTGGTGTGTGCAAGTGCATCCCATACGCAGACAAGATTCCTGGTGTATTATTCAAATGACCTTATCGGAGCGAAACTGCATTATTTCTATTGATTAAGAGGCATTTTTGAGGCTTGTATACAGGCTGCACACTGCGCAAACGTGTTTGATGTAGGAACGGAGCGTGATTATTGAGAATGCCGATTCACTCTTTTGAAATAGGATTGAAACAGCAGAGCAGGAGTTCCTGGTTCATGAGAGGCTGCGCCATTCCATCGTGCCCGAGCAGACTAAACTGGTGCAGAAGGAACTGCGCTTTACGATCACCTTGGAGAAAGCTCGAGTCAACCTTACCTGGGACTATCTCACAAGACCCGCACGCAAGGTTTGAGTTGCCTGCTGTGCTGGCTTCGAAGCACCTGTTCTGGTAACTTGGTGGCTTTGGCATGCAGCTGTCAATCCTGAGGTCGTAAAGTCAAGTCTTGCCCATTGTGGCCCGATTTCGATGGAGTTGAAACGCAATATAAAAACGCCCATGTGCTGCTTGACACCAGGGCACACTGAAGAACCAGAGGTAGTCTAGATAATCTATACATAATCAATAGATAATCTATAGTCTAGATAATCTATAGATAATAGATAACTTCCTGACTTCGAAGCTTCATTTTCACTTCTTACGCTGTGCCTTTTACGAGAGCTGATGTGTTCTGAACAAGCAAGCTATGGTTCTCAGCAATTTTTCTATAGGTTCAGTTATTTTCCTTGGTGCAAAAGGTTTGCCTACTAGCAAAAAGGTTTGTTTTATTTGTAATTTTGATGTTTGGTCATCCTTAGACTGATTGGCTGTTAAAATTTATATTCTGTCATAATTGCATGCATTCACTGCTCACCTTTAACATTTCAGTTGCAATCAAATAAGCCTGTGGTCGGTTTTTTTTGCTCGTTGCCGATGGTAACTGCCTTGATTTGAGGGAAAAGAGTAATTTGTTAACTGCCTTCTTGGTTCTTTAACTATTTGTTGGGAAAGGTGATACTATCACTAAGTGTTATATATAGCACGAGTTAACTGGCTGGCAGCTTGAACATTTACTGATGGCTCTGATACGGACTAAACATAGTCGTCACCAACCATGGTGACCCCAGGCTTTTTCTTGAAGGGAATTGTGTGTGATAATTGTGCTGGATGGCCTAATAGTCTGCTGCCATCACACAGGTTACATCCAATTAAATAAAGTGAACAGTTAGGGTGAACCCTCAATTCACTAGCTAATGTTTAAAAGATAGAAGGCCTTGTTAGCCAGGTGATGACAAGTCCTCTTATCAAAATGTTGGCTGTCGAACTGAGGCTTCCTGTCTGCTCTTGTTTGTCGTGTATTGCGTGGCGCAGTGCACTGTGGTGCATAGTTGCGTGGGAGCATTGGAGATTGGATTGAAGGGGAGAAACTTTATTGATTAAGATGATCAATAGGATGGGATCAGTGATCAATAGGATGGGATCAGTGGCCTTCTTAACAAAGGGGTGACCTCTCTCACCCTGTCTGCCAGTTTGGCTTTTCTGTTCTTGTCCGGCTCCATCAGGATCCTAGGCCCCCTTTGAAGGTGCTGGTTGGAGGTCTTTTGGTGGTTGATTTTCCTTACAGTCATATAGAAAGTTCCCCCCATTTCTACTTGGCTTACTCTCTGGCAGTTTTTGATTAGTCCTGCTGCTACAGAGCAAATAAGACATTTGCTGTAATTGTGGATTGGAATCTCGGAGTCGCTAATTATTATGCCTACGCTACCATCCCTGAGAGTTAGTGCAATGGCTATTTGTTCGGCCTCTGTTGCTGAGGCAACTGTCGCTACTGCTAAGAATCTGGACTCGTCGTCTCTCGCTTGCACGATGGTGGTGAAGTATTTGTCTTCCTTTGCTTTGGCCGCATCTACATAGACTTCAGCTGGGTCACTGTCATACTTGTCTTCGATTCTTTGAACATGGTTTGCTCTCCTAGCTGCATGTCTTTCCACTGTCATGTTTTTGGGGAGGGGCGGGATTTTGATGTGCCGTCTGGCTGCGATCGGCAGCATTTTCATGTATAGCTATAGTATACCGGCTCTATTCCTAGTCTGTGCAGTACCATGTAGCCTGCACTTGAGGCTGAGGAGAGCCTTAATATTTTTGCTTCCTTATGTGCCTTTACCACTCTTTCAGTGTGTTGTATAGGCCTAGTTCGAGTAGCTTTCCAGTTTTTGAGTATCTGGGTAGCAATAGAGCTACTTTGTATGCAGTTCTAATGGTAGCATTTAACTGAGTCTACCTGCCTTGCCTTGAGGTTGCAGTAGGGTAGAGAAATATGGGATGCGACTGATCACAAAGGCTTGTACTACTCGGCATATGTCTTGCTCCTTCATCCCCCTGTGCTTTTTAGAGACTCTTCTGATCAGTCCTAGTACTTATTTACTTGTGCCTGAATAGCTTTCATTAGGGCATCTTGACATCCCCCATCTTTGTGGAAGGTGAGGCCTAGGACCTTTAGGCTATCCACTTCTGCAATAACATTTCCTGCCAGTTTGATGTTTAAGAGTTTCTTTGCATTGAGCTTTTTGCAGTGATCTCATCCAGCACGGGATCAGACTTTCACTGCAAGGACTTTGGACTTTGCTGGGGGGCTCTTCAGTCCGATGTCGGTGGCATATGGACTGAAGGTATCCGCAGCCTTCTGTAGTGCCTGTTCAACCTCTTGCTTAATTGGTACCTGTATTGGTCCAGATAGTAGCATCAGCTGCATTTAGTGCATGTTATACGTGTGAGATTTTATGCAAGAGCTTGGAGAGGGATCTTACAGCTACTTTAAAGAGGAAAGGGGAGATCACTGCCCCTGGTGGTGGGCCATTGGTGCCTATTTTTATCGCCCTTCCTTGCAGCTTGCCGAATTTAATTGAGGCTGTTCTGTTACATTAATCTCAGAGAGGCCCTTAAAAATCGACAAATGGAATACGTTGTCAGAAGCCTTGCTCAAATATAAGGTCACGGCCATACGCAGTCGCTTGTGCTTTATTGTCTGAGGAAAGACGTTGTTTTGGATCATCCAGAGTATGTCCTGAGTCGAGAGGCCAGGTCTGAAGCCAATTTAATTACTAGGGAAGAGTTTTTCTTTTTCGGCAAAGACGTTAAGTCTATTGAGAATTATGTGCTCCAGGACTTTACCTAGGCAAGAAGTTAGTCAGATAGGTTTAAGGCTTTGAAGATCTAGTTTTTTGCCCACTTTGGGAATGAATATGACCTTAGCATGCTGTCAGGAATTTTGGATAGAGCCGTTGTTCCAGCACTCATCGAAGTACTTGGTAACGGTGGTGATTGATGCATCACCCAGATTACGGAGGTCCTGGTTAGTGATCCCATCTTTCCCCATCGCTGAGGTGGTTTTTATGGTACTTAGGAGGAGCTGGACCTCCTGTTCTGTGATTTCCTTGTCTAGGCTTGGGTTGTCCACTCCCAGATAGTCCTTGAAGGGGGAAGCATTTTTCTCCGTGTTAATATACCTGCATTGGAGGTCCTGTAGTAGCTCCCGATTGCTGCCCGGGTAGGCTTGGGCTATGCGCAGCAGATTTATTATGGGCCTGCGATTTAGTACTGCTTAGGTCGATGAGATGGCTGAATAAATATTTTTGCTTCCTAGCTGGTCATTCATGGAGACGCTATCCTGAGTCACTGCATTGAGGCTGCTACCCTCAGTCTCGTGACTGAGGGTAGCGGTCCCCAGAGTCCACGTCATCAGTCATGGAACGGCCATAATGCCGTATTGAATAAAGCATGTCTGCTTGATTCGAGTCATCATCGAAGTCCTGATTTCACCGGCAGCATGACAGAGATAGTGCCATCTCTCACGCTCCCACGCAGCTTAACTCTGGTGGCACCATCTCTAATGCTCTCGCACAACTACACCACAGTGCACTGCACTGCACAATACACGACATTGTTCACATTGTTTCTTATGCTTCTGGGAACAAATTCTGTGGGATGCACTTGGTATAGTATGAGGACAGCACGTCCAGGTATTTTATTCCTTTGTTAGTTGATGAAATAGTACTAATCCAGTACAGATGATTTCGTTTGCAGGTGCCACATATTCGTTACGACCTGAACCGTGTCATGGACGATGATGTTGATGACATCTTCAAAGCAAGCAAAGACCCCGACTTCACAGGTCTGTTCTGCCGTGGCATGCTCTTCTTTGTAGCTTTTTTCTCTTTGTGAGCCATTGCCATTGTGTATTGCAGTACATGACTTGACTAAGGATAAAGCGCACAGGAAACACACACAAGAGAAGCAGACACAGGACGCACTACCCGCTCTCTAACCACTGTCACATCAGTGGTCCGACGAACCCTGCTCTGCCTGCCTGCAGTCGAACGCAAGGCTTGGCTCAAGGTTTGGGCCCAAAGGAATTCCACCAAATTAGCCGCATGGCGACTAATGGCATGTAGCTTGATCTCGGCCAATTTGGTGGAATTCCTTTGGGCCTAAACCTCGAGCCAAGTCTTGCGTTCGACTGCGGGTAGGCAGAGCAGGGTTCGTCGGACCACTGATGCGACAGTGGTTAGAGATGCGGTTAGCGCGTGTCCTGTGTCTGCTTCTCTTGTGTGTGTTTCCTGTGCGCTTTATCCTTAGTCAAGCAATGCACCATCTAGCCCAATTTTAAGTTTTGTTAAACTATTGCAGTACAGCTAAGCTTATTGCACTGTTGCTGTAGCATTGGTTCTTGTGCACAATGGCAAGTTTGTTTTGATTTTGGCATTAACACACTTCCTAAAGTAAAACGTAAAATTTGCCACACATGCATTTCTTTGTATTTTTTCAGACAAGTTTTATTTTGCAGTTGTAGAACCTTGGTGATACGTTTTTTTTTAAAGGGGGAAAAGTATCTGGGAAAACGTATTAATCGAACTGCCCAATTTTGAAACATTCAGCTGCTGAACGAGGTACATGAGAACATGGACTTTCATTGCATAAAAGTGTAGATCAGTATTTAAAGACATCCAGCATGCGCAGCTGCTCTTTTATCTCTCACAGAATTCAGTTCATATTTGCATTGTCCTAAGCACAGAAGAGATTAACAAAGCCGTTTCTAGATGTCAATGACAAGCCGGAATCTCTTCCCCAATTGTTTCCGGATGCTTTGCCCCCTTACATCAGTGACATGTGGAGAAGGCATTGCAATGGCTTACAGTCGCCATGTTTTTTTTTTCATGCCCCCAGACGCGGCCCCGTTCGTATGTAAACGAATAGTTGTTATCAAATGGATCACCCCTCTGTCCCTAAGGCACCTTAAAGAGGCTAACGCGTTTCTCCTCATGAAGTCATGTTTTAGCATGAACATTTTTTTTTTATGCTTACCCCTTTGCGTTAAGGCACTGCAGGCAAGCAACTTTGGTGGATGAGTGCCATTGATCAGTTTTTCATGCCGTGAGAGCTCATTAGCACATGATCGCAAATCGTATTACATAACTGCAATTTGTCGAAGTTTCGAATCCAGTAACCAGGAATTCGTGTTATCCGGGTAGGTATTAACTGCTAGAAAAATAGTATTACCCTACGAGAGATGTTCTACTGCCCGCGATTTTGATTGTATGAAACGGGAATGTATCAGTGAGGTTCTACTGTAGTTGTTCAGTTCACTATTACCCCACATGGAGGTGTTTGTACCTTACTGCAGAGTTATTGATCTTGTTGGTCCATAAAGTGACTGTAGCATAACCAGTAATCTGATTTAGGCATTCAAATGATATTTTTATTTTGCCAAGTGTGCTGTTACTATGTAGATGGGAATGATGCTGTTCTCATTCCATGTGGCAAAATTGCAGTGTTAATTTAATACAGTAAAATCTCGTTAATTCGACCCCCGTTAATTCGGAAAATCGGATAATTTGAACAGCCGGCTTGGTCCCGGCCAGTGCCCATAGAACTATACGGAGTCGGGCATTCAATAATTCGAACGCTGCTACTCTCTCGTGCCGGTTAATTCGGCCCAACTTCCGCGATGCAGGCGTGCCGAAATACGACTTTTACGGCAAATAATCGTGAAAATATACTTCCAGAAGCCTGAAATGCACAATGAATTTATTGAAACGCACTCTCGACTTGTTTAGCGAGCATGATAGGGGTTAGAGGGCTTCCGGACGCTAGTTTCGGTTTCTAAAAGACTGCCAGCCAGAGCCGGCAGAGATTATTGGCTGCAGGTCAGTCAATTAGCTGAGCCGAGCTGAGCCGCCAGTCGTTTCGTACGCTTACTCATAGGCTTACTGGCCCATGTGCGCGTTTTGTTGGTAGAGTTCACGCGATTTCGTGCTCCAGCACGCCGAGGCTACGCGCTTGTCTCGCTTTGTTCTTTGTGTGTGGTTCTGCATTTGCATCGTTTGGCAGGCTCTTTCTTGTCAAGCACAGTTCTGCTAGAGCTTCTCAACATCATGGCCACTCCGAAGCGACTGAAATACTGCCCAGCGAAGGACTTGGCCACAAAAGTGGAGATCTTGAACGCCTTGAAAGAGGGGTTGTCACGCCAAGAAGTTATGCGCAAATACGACATGAAGAGAACTTTGTCAACGTACGTACGTGAAGATGGAATCTGAGATTATGCAGGCATACGAGAGTGAAAAGTTTGACAAGAGGCGAAAGTGTCTGAGAACAGCAGCACGTCCTAAGGTGGAGGACACCGTCCTGCGATGGATTGGTGACTCTCGTAGCGTACTGCTGCCCTTAAGTGGCCCAATGGTTTGTGCGCAGGCTGAAAGGTTTGCCCTGAAGATGGGGGTTACTACTATTAAAGTGTCTGATGGTTGACTGAGTCGTTTTAAGGAGAGACACGGACTTGTATTCAAAAGCGTGTGTGGAGAAAAAGCTGCCATCGATGTCAACGTCACTGATAATTGGAAGGCTATAGAGCTCCATCAGCATACTGCTGCATTTGCGCCAGAAAATATTTTCAATGCCGACGAAACTGCGCTTTTTTTCAAGGCACTCTCGAACAAAACTATCGCATTTAAGGCGAATCCCTGTATCAGTGGCAAATGCAGCAAAGAACGAGTGACGATTCTCCTTGCGGCAAACATCACAGGAACGGAGCACCTGCCTCGGCTTGGGATTGGCAAGTCCCGAAAACCTAGATGTTTTAAAAATTCAAGAAGCCTTCCAGTTGACTATTAGTGAACCGTAAGGTATGGATGACCGTGGATATATTTAGGGAATGGCTGCACAAGCTGGACCATCGGTTCCAGGCGAACAACCGGAAGGTGTTGATAATTGTTGATAATTGTTGATAATTGCAGCATGCACTGCAATGTTTCTGGACTACAGGCTATAAAGCTAGCCTTCTTTCCTCCAAACACTACTCCTGTGTTGCAGCCGATGGACCAGGGGGTTATTCAGTTCATCAAAACAAAGTATAGGAGGCACCTCCTGGAAAGGATGCTCCTGTGCAACGAGGCTATGAAAATGTATGAAGTGTCGCTTCTCAGCGCCGTGCACATATTAGCTTATGAGTGGGACAGTACGCCACCGCCGGTGATCGCCAACTGTTTCCGTCACTGCGGCTTTACTCAGTCCGGTGCAGACAAACCAGTGCGCGCTACTGACGAGTGCGCCGGTGCACTGTCTGGTGATGATCGTTTAGAAGACTTGCTTCCTGAACAAGTACATCTTGAGGACTATATCAACATAGACGCAGGTGTGGCCATTGCTGGGTCATTAACGGAGGACGAGATTGTCGAAGATGTGCTCGGTGCCTCGGACAACGAATCCTCGGAGGGCGACACCGCATGTGAGGAGCTGCCACAAGTACCGCGCCGCGCGGTGAGAGAGGCCACGGAGGCTCTTGCCGTTCTGGAACAATTCTGCCTCGAGGCTCACGACAGCGTTAGTGCAGTGAAGCATCTCACAGAACTGCGCAAAATCGTAGTCAACGCGAAAGCGTCAAAGGCAGGCGATTGTTTCCAAGTTTTTTTCCAAATAAATCTGCAGCAATTGAATGTTTTGTCACAGTTTGTTCATGGTCATTCGATAATTCGAACTTTCGGTTAATTCGAACTTTTTTTCCGGTCCCTTGAAGTTCGAATTAACGAGATTTTATTGTATATGGCATGATAGCATATGACCTCCAGTTTTCAGACTATGGTGGGCATAGGGTAAAAACATCAACTCTGTCCCTTTTTCCTTTTCTGTTAGGCCGAACACGATTGCCAGTTATCCTGCCATACGACCCAGTGGCTGAAGTTGACTGGAATATAGAAATTGAAGACAATGAGGAGGACGTCAGTAACCCTAGCCACCACTGCCTTGACTTCAACAACTACTTTGAAGGCCAGGAGCTGCAATAGGCTGCCCCAAATATTTGAGGCTGCCTTATGGGATTTGGTTATTTTTATAATGCACATACTGGCTTAATATTTAATGATAATTGCTTGAATTTCTGTAATGAATAATATAATTTAAGGAACCGGTAATATTGGTGTATATTTGGATATTTAAAAAAGATATATAAGCTGGATTTCCAGTCTCGTGTTTACTCTGGCCTACTGTCGAGCTTCTGTGAATTCTACTTGTTTATTTTTTGAGAATGCCTTGTTTTTGCAATCGGCCTAATAAACTTCAAGCTTTTTGAACCATTGCTATTATTATTGCTTGTCATAATAAGAACCGAAAATTGGGCTAGTTGGTGAAGATTCATACTTGACAGCTCAAAAAAGTAGGACCAAAGTGATAGAGGAGACCCGTGTTGTGTCTCTTCGTTCGCTTTGGTCCTGTTTTTTTGCACTGCCAAGTACTGCTTATCATGGTAGCCAAGTAGCCAATGGATCGTAGCTCATGTCCGTAACTCAGTGCCTCGCTGGAATGATGTATATTGTTCTTGATGCAGACTAATGATCGTTAGAGGGTACATCGCTGTTAAAACCTGATGGCATGAACATAGCTAAAGGGGCTAATAATGTAAATAATAAAGAAGTGATAACTGAGGTCAGCAATTCATTTCAGTGAAGCCTTTCAGTAATGTATTTTAAAATGTGCTTGCATTTTTTTGCAAAATATTATTTGCAGTACAGGGATACCTCTGGTGGTAACTGTGAGAAAACAGGTGGCTGTAGTGTTAAGGAGGGGACCAACTAAATCTAAGTGCAGTTCAGGAGTATCTGTTGCTAAGATGCGAACAGCTGCTTGGCCCGTGTATGTGCTGCAATGGTAGGTAAGCTGCACTCGCTGCGCTCATCTCCCAGGCACAGCCCGCAACCTGTCCAACCACTGATGTCCGGCTCTGCCTCCTTTCCCATCTGACGTGACGCTTCTTCTAGGTGCTCTGCGGTTCAACAGCATGGGTGCACCTCATGAGCCTCATGGTTTATGACATGCTGAAACTATTGCAGATCTTGTTTAAATAACCACACACACACACACACACACACACACCTGATTAGTGGAGTGCTAAGAAAATTTTACTTTCAAGGAGATATAATAACTCTGACGGGTGAGAGAAACCAAACGGGGAATGGCATGACACCGAGAAGCATAGTGATATTGCTTGTTTGTGACGGTTTAAGTCGGCAATTGTAATGGGCCTTTTCAAAAAGTGGCAATGCGTTTCAAGGAAGATCCCTGGCAATCAGCAAGTCTTTGATGAAGGGGCTGAGGTAAGGGGGCATCAAGCCGGCCTTTGTGCAAAGTTAGTCAATGAGGATGGACGGGACTCGATTCAGTGACGATAGGCTAAGCAGTCAACTGCTGTAGCCACCGAGCCATTGTAGCATCGAGTGGGAATTTTTCTCTCTTTCAACCTTCAAAAACAATATTAAATGTTAAAAATACTGTTACAAAACTTATGACAACTTTCTTTGTAAAGGAAATCGACAATTCCGTCATGTACCCCTGGATCTAGCTAGTTTACGGCATTACGACACGATTCCTGTGGGCAGCTCGGCATAGTCAGTTGAAAAATGCGCGTTTCATGTAACGCAAACAATCATTATACAGATATGGAATATTACTGTATCTTCGCGATTCTAAGCGTCCCCTCCTCTTATTTTCGCAAAAATATATTGGAAACACGTTTGCATACGAATATGAGCTGGCATCCCTTTTTTATTGTGAGGAAGAGCGCGCAGAAAAGGCTACCAATGGGCTTGCTCACTCAGTCGTCGAGCCAGATCCATCAGTCCCGAGATGGTGCGGCGTCCGCTGCACGACAATACCTGATGGATGCACAGAATGCCAAAAGCCGGCTGAAAGCGCCATCCCGGTAAATCTCTAAGCTTGTTGAAATTTCGTTATCAGATGGTTGAAATTAAAGAACCTTGATCGAGGTTTCTTAACATGCTCACAGATGTGCGCAAGAAGTAGTGGAGCCCAAGTTTCACTGCAGCTGGCTGCTGTTGGGCAAGGGTGACCCGAGGTTTTTTTTGGCGACCTATTGCTAACTTGTTGATGCCTGCTCGCGGGACATAGAGAAATTGAGGAGACTTAATTGCGATCACTCATTTTGAAAAATGTCACAGAATTAAGTTCTGAAGCTCGCTCGGCCTGCTGCTTTCCGTCATTCCTAGCTACTCGCTGCATGCATAGAGAAACATAAGTATGTTTCTTCTGCATGTGCAGCCACCCACATTTCCGCGCTCAATTACCACAACCATTATGGACACGCAGTGTTGATTCATATTTAACATATGTTACGTGGAACTGCATATGCACATCTGCATACAAGTGATGTAAAGAACCCCAGATGGTTGAAATTTCCAGAGTCCTCCACGGCAGCGTCTCATAGCCTGAGTTGCTTTGGGACGTTAAACCCCCCAAACCAAACCAAGCAACTACTGCTGAGCCGGCTGCCGCTATGCCGCCATAACGCTATGCCAACTTCCAATGATTGCATTCGTCGGCTATATCAAGTGCATCTCATGACGTTACACGCCCAGAGGTCAATAAACATTCGATCGTGTCAGGTGGTGTCGTGACGTGACACAACCACTTCTATTAAATGGTGAATTTCGTGAGGACGTACACCGGACACCTCATTATTCCGTTTCCGGCGTCGGCATTGTTTGTGTAATTGTTATGAGCGAAAAAAATTGGCTGTGGTTTAGCAATTCAGTTAAACCAAGTGTGATGCGATAGCTGAAGTATGGGGACGCAGAAGTGGCTGCTCTTCGCTCACGCCTTCCAGCATCGTCGCGACAGCGTTTCGCAAAACGCCCCTCACGTCCCGGCATTTCAATCGCTATTTTGGCTTAGCCCTTGCAAACTTCCAGCTCACAACCCAATAGCCGCGTTTACATGAATGCGACAGCTAGCGCATCGCATCGCATCAACTTTCTAGCGTATCGCATTCATGTAAACGGGTAATGCGCTAGGAAAGCGCATCGCATTAATGCGCCAAGAGGGGCTGGATTGAGAGCTACATGTAAATGCTGTCGCATCGTATTACCGTGAGGCGCTAAGAAATGCGATGCGATGTGCTAGCTGTCGCATTCATGTAAACGCGGCTAATGACCGGATCGTCAGGTGCAGTCAACCAACGATCGTAGCAGGCATCAAAAGAGATTTGATTTTGGATTGAAAGCTTCATTCCGCTAGGTAGGTCGAGCCATCGGGTATGCACGCTTTTCACCTTCAAGTGACCTTGACAGATACTGCGCTTTTTTGTTGCGTAAGCAATACGCCAGGTTTCAGGCCGTCGCGTAAACCCGGCCGGTAGCCACGTTTCACTTTTAGAGCGACCGCAGATGGGGCCCCTCTTCAAGCCGTCGGATGAACCCGGTCGGTAGCCACGCCGCGCCGCAGATGGCGCATCGTTGCCATAGCAGCAAGAGCGACCGCAGATGGGCCCCTCTTCAAGCCGTCGGGTAAAGCCGGTCGGCAGCCATGCCGCGCCGCAGCTACAGCTGCGCCGCTGCCACGGAGCAAGAAACCTTTAGCTGTTTGCGGCGACCGGAAAAGGTCACAAGCCCGCGGCGCCACTATCATTCTGGCGGCGCCTGCCGGCGTGGAAAGAAATTACCGCCGTTTCGGTTGCCAGGGCAATCAGTCAAGGTTTCTTTTTTGTCCCTGCGAGTTCTGCGCGCGTGGCGTATTGCCATTCCACGGCCGCTCGATGGAAGCGCACTGGGTGCGGCCTGCTGCGTCGCGCCGCCGTCAATGGGCAAGCGCGTCCTTGGGGAGTTTACAGTTGCGCCCGCTATTTCTGCTGAGGGCGCCACTGTTCGGGGACACGTCGCCGCCGGGGTCGCCGGCACTGAGCGCGCGATTTGCTTCCTTTCTGGGCGCGTTCGCCTCGCTTCTGCGTGGTAAACGCAAACTTTTTTGTGTGCGCGTTTGCAAGCACGTTAACACTGAGACTGGATGTGTTTGTTTTTTAAGGCGAAAGCCGTTCTAGGCTCATGGAGCGAAAATATATGCGCAGAAACTGTACCTGTTATCTGTGCGTCGCGTCTGTGCACTGGTGTGCCAGTCGCAAAAGCGGACGTGCAAGGAGGGAGATTAAGAATGAAAATGATTGATGGTGATAGGTAATCAATAAATGTTAGACATTGTTAGAGGTAATGACTGATGCTAATGACTAATAATGGGTAATAATGACTAAAATGATTTGTAATGACCAGTATATCAAACTACATGTAATGACCGCTATTGATTAGAAATGAGTAAAAGTGCTTAGCGATGTGTGGTAATGACTATAATAGCTAGGCATGACTCATCATTACTGTTAATGACTACGAAATGACCAATATGTGAAACGACGACATGTAATGACCACTGCTGATTATAAATGAGTAACCTGCTTAGTTATGAGTGATAAGGGCTACAGTGACTACGCAGGCAGACTCATCATGACTGAAAAACGACCAATATATCAAATGACGACTTGAAATGACGAACTGTGGCAAACTATGAGAGGCAAATGATAGGAGAAGGGTAGGCTTTCGCCGTCCTGCGCTTAAGAGACATCTAAGAGACCATCTAATTTTATCTGCTGAGCTCGCTTCAGGCAAAGACAGCAGCGAGGGGTGGAAATGCAGTCGCGTCCTTTGAAATGAAAGCGGCGCTGAGGTTAAAAAGTCCAGAAAATGCCCTATCAGCTGCCATTGAATTTGCTACAAGGGACAGCAGATCGGACTTGTTGGTGATTAATTATAGGTTAACCGTGCAAACAACGTGACGAGAACACTGGAGAAGAAGACGGCACAAACACGCCAGTTGTGTCGTCCTATGTTTCTGTGTTTCTGTCACGTTGTTTAACCTATTTAATTACCAGGGAGCTGGCCAGTGAACTAGGATTTTTAACGATGTGTTGCGAAGCAGATGAACACGATGAGGTAGCACCAGAAGCTTTTCTCGCAGGTTATGTTGCGAGGACATATCAGAAAAACCTTCGAAGGTTGTTTTTTTTTATATAAGCATGCAATTTGTTCTAAATATTGCCGCGTTTAGTCTGAGTGGCCTTGCAAATAAAGGAGCCTGTGCATACAACATTTGTTTATACTGTTGAGACTGTTTGAGCCAATGCGATAAAATAAAAAGCCACGTTCCACAGAAAATCCGGCGCCCGCACTGTCGGCGGAAAGTCGAAATAAAAACCTCTCTGGTAAGAGGCACTTTAGTTGCTGATATGGCCAGACACCTTTGGCACATTAAGAACATATGAAATTTTCAATGTGGCAGGAGCTGCCAAACTAGAGAGAGTCAATTAGATGTAAGGGTGAAATGGGAATTATTGAAAGCGGGACCCTTAGATCCCAAGTCAGACACACTATACTCCTATAGGGCATGTTTGTACGGCTTCGGTAAAGAGGGGCTTTATATAGCTATGTGTAAGGTGCTATTTAATATAATGCGGTGGCTTAAGGCTGCATTCTAATGATAAGCGACACGGGCAGCAGTTACGGGATATGGTGAATAAGCAGGTAGCAAAGTGCGGGCACTCTAACGAGGCTCCTCCAGGAGACTTAAAAACCCCAAGTTTTGTTTATCACTACCAGGTTGTTGCTTAATATATGCGATATTTGGTAATGGTTTTGAGGCGACATGTCAGTCGTGCAAAAGCCTGTTGCAGGAAATATGAGTCAACTGGACCAGTAACAGGTTAATGAAAGCCAGGGACAATGGTGGCTTGATGTACCCGCAAAGGAAGTAATCAAGCTTTTTCAGCTTACGAGCACCTTCATTAACAGAATGATGAAGTCTGAGGAGGTCCGGTGAAGTAGCAAGCTGTGTAAACTTTTGGTTTCATCGTTTTCTCACTGTACACAGTACCTGCAGCTAATCTATAAAAACAATGATCGTGCCCACGCTAAGGCGCTATGCAAGATATCGTTAAGTTGCTGCCCCCACTGATAGCGAGCTGGGCTGGAAAAGTCAACTCAACAGTGGAGCGATATTTATGGCTATGGCATAAACCTCTCTAAAGGAAGGTTTTCCGTCTGCGAATGGTAATTTTCTTCCGGTTTTTGTGTAGCCATTAAATAAGCGTACTCGGCAGCTCGCTGAATCTCAGCTGCAGTTGCGCTCTGACGCGTAAACATTCTTGTGATCATAGCTAAGAGTTTCACAACAGCAGCACTCGATGCGCATTCTTCCACTGAAAATTACGAACCAGCAAAATTGTATGGGTTTGCGAGCAGCCAATAAAAATAGTAATAAAAACTTTTGGCGCATATACGTAGCACCTTGAGGTAGACCGGCTCTATCAAGCGCGCTTACTTTGTCCGGTCATGCAAAATGCGGGAAGACATGACGGATAGCGTTCTTGCGTACAAAGTTTAAGGTCTCAACTGAGTAGAAGATCCCAGGTTATCATCTAAATTTAACCTAATAAAGATCTTCATATTTCCACCGTAAAATTTGTCACAATGAGATAGAAAGGTTGGTTACATGTCGAATTTTCACAGAGGTTGCTCACAGTAGGACATTTTTTTATTAGATAGCGCTGGCAGCTTAGAACAGGTTGACATCAATTTGTGTATAAAAGCTGTATGCAGGAATGAGTAAATGGTATGAAAATGACACACGGAATTCGCGACATAGTTATTTAAGTGGTTATGCATTAGGCTACCATGGCAGCTGAACAGCTTCGAATTGTTGACAGCCGGGTCACATCTTAATGTGACGAACAACTGGATCCAAATGCAACATCACGGTAATGCGAGCTCTCCAATCGAGTGGCCTTGAACCATCGTCACTATAAGTTTTTCGGGGTACACTCCAGTATACATCCTTGCCGAGCATGCGCTAAGTGCTGACATGGTCACACTAGACATGACAGTATATACTAATTCTTGTTGCCAAATTGTGTGAAGCGGAGCTCTTATATACTTAAAATAAAAGGCTTCTACCACGCCCACGCCTCCCTCAAAGCGCAGCCAGGCGCAGCTCTCCGCGCGCGGCTGTCCCCGAACGGTGGCGCCGCAGCGGTGGCGACTGGAAGTAGGCGCCTCCCGCCGGTTTCGGGCGACGTAGCAGGCCGCACCTAGTGCGCTTCCATCGAGCGGCCGTGGCCATTCCCTGAAAACTCCAGCAACGGAAGTGCCGGATGGCGTCACTAAAATATAAAACACAACAAAAAGAAAGTAAATAAAGCTATATGTTTTTGAGTATACATTGCAGTGCATAAATTAATATCCATACACAATAGAGTAGTTTGCTGGATTAATGCTTGCAGTAATCTGATCATGCCAGTGGCGTCCATCGCGCCATCTTTAGTACGTTCAATGAACACGAATAAGAGTGCATTTAAAGACCGCACTTCCTGTCGCTGCTGTGGTGCAATGGTTTGTAAAACGTGTTTGATTCCTGTATAGGGCACAATTTCTTTTTTTAAAATCGCAACATTAAAATAAATTACGACCATATTTCCTGAGGTATGCTCCCCTTTAGGTTTCTAATACCATGTTTTTTTTTACTCAACAGCAGCAAAACCAGCCGCAAACCAAGGAGGCCGCAAACGCAGCCAGGATGTGAAGGTATGACAATGGTTACAATTACCTTCACTGTAATCAATCCCTGTCTCAGTGAGTGCATGTTACCTTTAGGTTGCGTTCAGAGACAGCTCTCAGCAGCAATCGCCTTTTTAACATGCTTTAAACTGTTTGTTTTTTACGGATTTACGCCGCGACGATTTTTCAGGTTAACTTATTCGTCTCAAAGATGGCGCGACGGACGCCACCGATGTATTACGCTCTTTACAGCAAGTAATTTTATTCCATAAAATTATTTTATTAATATTGCATTTCTGTTTTCGTACTGCGCATTATGCTCGAAAAAAACAATGTTGTATTTTATTTTTTAGTGACGCAACCGGCACTTCCGTTGCTGCAGTTTCCGGGGAACGGCAATACGCCCGCGCGCAAGCGCGAAGTCCCAGCGGCGACTGATGGAAACACACTGCTCGGCGTCGACGGCGTTTCTCGTCGCCGCCAGTTGTCACGGTGACCGTCGCAGTCTTGGCAAAGCGATGACAACCACATCTGCCGCGTACAGTTGCCACTCTCGAGGCGTCATCATCATTATCATCATCAGCCTGACTATACCCACCGCAGGGCAAAGGCCTCTCCTATATTTCTCTAATAGCACTGCATCCACTCGACCCCTGCGAACTTCCTAACCTCATCCACCCACCTAACTTTCTGCCGCCTCCTGCTACGCTTTCCTTCCCTTGGAATCCAGTTTGTTACCCTAAGCGACCATCGGTTATCCTCTCTTCCCAATACGTGTCCCGCCCATGCCCATTTCTTCTTGATTTCCACTAGAATGTCAGTAACTTGAGTTATTTCTCTGACCCAATCTGCACACTTCCTTTCCTAATGTTACCCCTACCATTTTTCGTTCCATAGCCCTCTGCGTTGTCCTCAACTTAAATAGAACCCTCTTGATTAGCCTCCACGTTTCAGCCCCATAGGTGAGCGCAGGTAAGATGCAATTGTTGTATACTTTCTTTTCGAGGTGTGCCGGGACGCAAGACGTGGCTTTTCAGGTTCCTTTCGGCGAGCCGCGACCAACAACGGGAAGCTTGAATTAGAGCTACCAAGCGTCAGGATGTGAATGGGCGACCTCGGCGACCGCGTACTCTCGACTGTGCGAAAAGCACTCCGTTACAGGTACGTATGCATCCAAAATAAATGTGCATGATGAAAAGTGCCTACTGGAGTTAACAAGCCTGTAACCCAACACTGATAGCCGCAATGAGGATTGGTTAGGTGCGTGTTTTGTTTATGAGCGACGGGTCCTTATCGCGATGTATTTTGTCATTTGTTTTCTTTATGTGCGAAGGGGCCGGGTAGCGCAAGGCGGCTATGTGCGCTAGACCGTAATATTTAGCATGTTTTATCGCGACTGCCGCCTGACTAACAAGAAAAAAATACGACGTTGATGCGCCGCCGTTCGCGAGCCGATGTGGTTGTGCTGGTCATGAGGCTCGCGAACGGCGGTGCATCACTACCAACACCGTATTTTTTTTCTTTGTAGTCAGGCGGCAGTCACGATAAAACACGCTAAATATTACGGTCTAGCGCGCACAGCCGTCTGTGATATCTGTGCTATCTGGCCCTTTCGCACATAAAGAAAACAAACGACAAAATACATCGCCATCAGGCCCCTTCGCACATAAGCAAACACGCATCTAACAAATCCTCGTTGAAGCTATCACTGGTGTGTTACAGGCTGGGTGCAAACTCCAGTAGGTACTTTTTATCATGCATATTTCCTTTAGATGCATACATACCTGTAGTATCTGTTTTTGCCGCTCGGAGCATATGACGCACTTGACACTCTTGCACGATGCAGTTTTTTGTTTTACCTTACGAGCTCGTCTTTGTTCTCGCCAAAGCATTCGGATTTTGTTCCTTCGGTGTACGCAATCAGCTGCATTTTGTTAGGGAGCTTGAAAGTCGTTGTCTTCGCCCAAACGTCTGCAACATCACGGAAACCGCCGGGCGCAAATGAGTCTCCTGGAGGGTTCATGCTCGTTCACTTGCGGAGTGGAGCGCTCTGGACGTGTGCAACAGCGTTGGTTCCTGACCGACATGCGCATCCGATGTGTAGAAGATGCGCATGTGTCACCATGCAGTCGTTGATTCCGCAGAAATCGCTGTGGAAGCGGAAAGGTGGTGGATCTTTTTACAACAGAATGACCATTCTTTGTGCATCGAGAACCTTTTCATCACTACGACCCCATCTGTTCTGGGGGCAGAAGCCGGCTACAGCGTTGAATCATCCATTGCCAGAAAAATGCCGCGCGTTTCCTGCAGGTGCATTCGGGCCGGGACAATCCCCTGTTCAGGGGTGTGGATAAGTGCCTCTGTGCCGAGCTTCGTAGATGAAATCCTCTGCACGCTTGTAGATGACGCGAGGAGGAAGCGACGCCCATTGCACCATGCCGGCGCCGCGGTGACCGCGTTGTGCTCGGTAACAAAAACGCCCCGCGCATATGCGCCGCTCGTAAGTCACAGGAGACGATTGCACCTAGCTCTGCAGCATCAACAAACCCCTGGCTTCTTTGCCCTTTGAAATCCCCCTCTCTCTCTGCCTCTGCGCTCTCCTTTGGATGTTTTTTTTTACAATAACTTTAAGTCAGTAGTGACTCTGCACGCTGAGAGTCTCATTCTGTCACGTCGAACACACCCCGCACCATGGCCCACGCGACTCGCTCTTACAATACGGAGACAGTATATGCATGCGTTATGAGTGGATTGTGAAAACGCTGAAACGTTCCTTCATACTGCGTGAACGTGAAACTGCAATTGCTATCTTCCGCCCCGAAGGCAAAAAAAAGGGGGGGGGGGGAGCTTTTGCTTTCTACCTGCGTTGGCGTGGCCATTTCGCATGGTGCGCTTTCGTATTGTCTGCTACACTGCCGTATAATGTGTTTCCTACCGCTTCTCGCATGATAGCGCCACATCCTCCCGCAAAAGGCGGTTACAATTGTGACCTTATCTGGTCGCTCGCGCTGACGGGAGTTTCACCTCCTAAATTGTTTCTTGTTCCGTGGCCGCTGCCGAGTGGAGGCGCTGCGCTCTCGCCAGATGTTTCGGAATGTGGAGAGGAGGTGGAAACTGAGTATAAAAAATGCGTGTTCGCTCACTTTGCCCGAGGGGGAAGGAGGGCGGAGGCCGTCATTGCACCCGCCACCGCTTCGGAGGTGGACGACGGTTGTTGCGGCGCGCGTCTTTCTCCTTGTTTTTCTTCTCTATTTTCTCTTCTGTCCGCACGATGCAGCGGAGGTGGCTCAGCTAAAGAGCCCGTAGCAGGCCCGTACATTTTCTTTTCCTTGTTGCTACAGCCACAACAGCAGCTTTGCCCGACGGGGAGGTGAAGGGTGACTATTCCTGGCCCCATGGGGCTGGGACTAGTTGGTCAACGCCGCTTGCGGTGGGGCTAGCCTGCCATCGAATTTTTATCTGTCATTGCACCCGCCACCGCTTAGGTGGTGGACGACGGCTGTTGCGGCGCGAGTCTTTCTCTCCCTCTTCCTTTTCTACTGTCTCTCTTCCGTCCGCACGAGGCAGCGGAGGTGGCTCAGCTACAGAGCCAGTAGTAGGTCCGTGCATTTTCTTTTCCTTCTTCCTACAGCCACAACAACAGCTTTGCCCGACCATTCGACATGCTGTCTGATAAACAGAAAGAGAAGCTACGTCGGCTTTCTGCAGCTAGGAAGCAACGGGCTCAAGAGACGGATGAACGCGAACAACGCCTTGCCAAACGCTGCTAGGCGAGCGCGTCGTGATTCTTTCGAAACCGAATCATCGACGGCTGGTGATGATACTGAATGGAACCTTCTGCCTTACAGAGTGAAGACTCCATATCAACGTGGTCAGAGAGCAGCCAAGCGCGACGTAATGCGACCAAGCGAAAACGGCGTGCCCAGGGGACTGCTGAAGAGTGGGAATAACAACTTGAAAAGGAGCGGGTGCGAGAGGCTGCCAGGAGGTTGAAATGTAATCAGGACAATAGAAAAGGGCATGCAGAAGAGACACCGGAAGAACGGGCTGATTGCTTTCGCAACCTACCGGGTTTAACTAAAGTTGAACCCCAGCTAATTTTTTTATAAACCAATTTACAATGAAAGCGAAACAGCTGAACTACGCTGCAAGTCTTCGTGTGACACTAAATTTGCCCTTCAAATGATCGACCTAATTAAGTGTGGGTGTCTACGATTTCATGATGTCACTCATGTGTATACTGCGCCTTCATTTCCCCACTGCCAATGATTTATTTCCGACGTATCGGCCGGGGCGCGGCCAAAACGTCAAAAATAAGTCCTTGTTTTCGTTGGAACTACTCAAAGGGAGAAGCATCCCCGTCGCAGAGGTGCAGTGGTGAGACGCCCAACTGCTCTGCCGGAGTATCTGGGTTCGATCCCGATCGCCGGCGGCTGCGTTTCGATGGAGGCGAAACGAAGTGAGGTCCGTGTGCTGTTCGATGTCAGTGCAGGTTAAAGAGGTGGTCGAAATTTCTCCTGGAGAAAGCTACACACAAATACATACCCAAACCCAGTTCTAGCCAACAATAGATGGCCGGAAATGCGATCAGACCTTTGTTCATCATGTAAGGAAAGGGGATCACTAAACACATGATACGGGAATGGGTGAAGTCCCCAGGCGGGGATAAAATATAAAAGACACCTTGGAGACCCTTCTGCGGAGCTCAGACCCAAGAGCCCGAAGAGAAATTATGCAACTGGCCGAAGAGTCCGCCGGGGTCTAAGAACTATCGGCCTGCAACTAAGGCGACTATCCCACCTTACAGTTCTATCCCCCGAAGAGCGGGATAGTCGCTTTGTTGGACAAATAAAAAAAGGACGCGGGATCGAATCCCGGCGTCCCCAAGCACATGCATGCAGAATATCACCAAGACCGCCGACAGGCAAGAGCCACTCACCTCTCTCGAATATGGGACAGCCAACCGAATATTCTGTACGTAGACGCTGCTGGCCCTGTTAATGGACACATGGCCATTACCGTGACATCTCCGTGACAACTATGCCTCTCTTCGCACGACCGAACAGAGTATTGCCGAAGAAGCAGCCATCGCTCTGGCCGCCGCCACTAATGCACAAGCTACCGTCATGTCAGATTCCCGCACGGCCTGCCGTAACTATCTTCGCGGACGCATCAGTGCCGCCAGATCCTCGTCGCTAACCGTCCGAATAGGATCAGTGATCTATATTCCGGGACAGCAGGCGATGCCCGGCAATGAAGCTGCTTATCGACACGCTCGCGCGCTCCTTCCCCGAGCCTCCCCTCTCCCGAATCACGTATGCCTCCCCGATCCTTACATACACATATGTTATGTTGAGGCAGAAAAGGAAAGAAAAATAAAGTGCCTCGGCCCGTGCCACTTAGTATAACGGGCTCCTTACATACACAGAACTGCTTGAACACTACAGGCTGTCTCGCCGTACATTACCTCCCCCTTTTCCCACCCTGTCTACTCAAGAAGCAGCAACTTACCGCCGCCTGCAAACTAATACCTTTATTACACCATTTCTCCTAAACCTCTGGTGCCCCTCCCTTTATTCCCCTGACTGCTCGCATTGTGGTGAGCGGGCAACGCTTTACCACATTGTTTCGACGTGCCAAGTTACCCCTTAATAAAGCCTTCTCCTCCCCCCTCCCCCTGCATGGAAGATTGGGAGGCCGCCTTGCAGGACCCCTGCCCGGAGCGCCAGCAATGGCTGGCTCGCCGCGTTGTTACTGCAGCCACGGCCAACGGGACCCTGGGTGGAGGGTCCCCCCCCCCCCTCTCGCTGACTAAAAGATTTGTCCTCCCCGGCGGCCGCTTTTCGATGGAGGCGAAAAGCAAGGCGTCCGTGTGCTGTGCGATGTCAGTGCACGTTAAAGAACCCCAGGTGGTCGAAATTTCCGGAGACCTCCACTACGGCGTCTCTCAACGTCACTTTGGGACGTTAAACCCCACAACCCAACCCAACCCAATTAAAAGTTCTCTTTTTCTGAACTGAACTGAAAAAAACTGCGGATTGAAAAGCGGGCATTAAACAGGCTATCGCTACAACACACAGCTTTCGCGCCATCACTAGGTTCAAGCCACGCTGAAACCTCCACAATCTGACGAACAGACGGCAATGGATGCAGACTACAACAAATCCTTAACGCGCATGCACTAAGATAGAGGCATGTCAATGCCCTGAAAAGCAAACAAAAGCAAGGGTAAGTGCTTCACATAAGAATCAGGCCCAGATCCCAAATGATGTCTACAAACTCGTCGCGAAACGCAAGTGCTTATATTAGATATCTACCCTGACATACAAAGAGACAAAACGATTTTATGTAGCGAGCATGGCTGCTCAGTTGCTCTTCTCCGAGTCCATGGCGCGGCTCCTGCCGAGGTGCCCGGCGCGCCTATGTATATGCAAACTCGAGATTCACGTCAGCTATCGTGTCTCGATACGCACCTGCTCACGCGTTAAGCTACTTCTCACGTCACTTAATTGACTTTGACGTTCACCTTTGGTGGGAACATAACTGCCCAAAGTGGTTGTGGCTGTGCTCCAACTTGACCTCGAAGCTGCTCGAAGGTCATCGGAAGCACACGATTGATTGATTGATTTATTGATTGAAACTTTATTTTCCACCAATTTAGGAGGCCCTGGCTTTACGTCACGTAGTGAAGCTATCGCTTCATAATCACGAGAATGCCTCGGACAGGTGGTAGTTGACAGATGACATAGCCGGGCACATTGGTCGGTGGGTTATGTGACGTCACGAGACCACGTGACATTAGACACCTTTAGCAGACCGTGTTGCGCGTTGCTTGCGTTACTACAGTTGCGGGATCCCTTCCACCAGCAGTGCGCACGCGTTTCATTGGTCCCGACGCGTGGCAACTTGCCTCAAGGGCGCCAGATGGCGCTGTGGCAGTATCCATCCAGATGCCGATGCGGACATAGATCGGCGGTATAGTTTAACAAGAAAAGTTTGAAAGATTGGTGGATAAATAGCAGGGAGGGGACGCACGGAAGCTAAATCGAAATTAAACAAGGGTATTTAAATATAACCAGATTCAAAAAACATTTCTTTCAATATTTATTTACCCTGAAGGCCTTAGCGTTACAAAGGGGCTGAATGCGTGGGGTGAACAAACAGAATCAACAAAAAAAAATTGGTGAAGATTACAGTACTTCCTAATGCGAAATTTGAGCGCAGCTCGTCAGCTGTTTCAGCTTTCGATAGGAGGCAAATAATTCGAGCAAGACATGTTTGTACAATTACAGACAACTGGTTACGAGGGACAACGGCGACGACGACGCGAAACCCAGGAACGGGCGACAAAGAACTTAATGATGAAACGATGCCATTTGAGACATTTTTTGAAAAGCGTTTTTTTTTTACCACGGTGAACTAGGTGTATATACGCGGGCTGCATCAAAATATGCTTTTCTCTGCGAGTGCGTGACTTCTCGGTTACTGCACATATTACCCTGCAGTTCGTTGTGAGCGCTCGCATTATTCTTGAATTATCTTTGCAGTGTGTACCATGTGGTCACATCTTCCACTTGAGCTGTGAAGCGTGCCTTTCATAATTGGTTCATAGGAATAAAAGGCGCAGTATTTGCCACACTTGTTTTGTGGACAGCCCCGCCGGGGTGGTGCAGTGGTAAGACGCCCGACTACTGTGCCGGAGTTCCCGGGTTCGAACCCGACCGCGGCGGCTGCGTTTCGATGGAGGCGAAACGAAGAGGCGTCGTGTGCTGTGCGATGTCAGCGCACGTTAAAGATCCCCAGGTGGTCGAAATTACTCCGTAGCCCTCCACTACGGCTCCTCTTTCTCTCTTTCCACTTTCATTCCCACCCTCCTCCCTTCCCTTACGGCGCGGTTCGGGTGTCCACAGAGCAAGTGTGACAGTTACTGCGCCTTTCCCTTCCTGTGAACCAATTTATTATTTATTTGTGGACACTTGAATCGTGCCGTAAGGGAAGGAAGGAAGGTGGGAGTGAAAGGGGAGCTGGTTACGAGGGAGAACACCGACACCGCGGAACCCAGGAATGGGCGCCAAAGAACTGGCTTGCGGTACGAAAACGCCCATGTTTGAGGTGCACATGGCATGAGAGTTATGCGCCTTTGCTTAAAAAAAATTAATGATGGCTTAGCTCTGCTGTGCCTGGATATACGTAGCGAAAAGCAATGACTACCTCTGGATCAGAAGTTAATTTCTCCAGTTTCTGCGCCGTTGACCAGCAGCTAAACTCTCTATTCATAGTTTCCATGTTGAGTGCGTCTAAGTTCACTGGCGTTCTATAATTCGTTTACAGAAAAGGAAAGGTGCTGTATCTGTCACTTGCGGAAGGCAAGAAGCGCCGCCCGGCGGCGTTGGAGCGCACTCGTTGCAGTTTGGTCCTCATAGTTGACAACAGATAGGCGAATCCTTGACGTCACCCTGAGTGACAACCGAATTGGGGAAACATAGAAGAAGCAGAAGTTACTGGCGCGTTAGCGCAAGAAGCTGGAGTCGACCTCAAGGTACTCATGAGAGAGGACGTGGTCTCAATATGACACAACAAACCATCCTCGTAGCGTCGGCAAACGAGGAAAGGGCAGTGAAGTACCAAGGAGCCAAGAAACTGGTGATCAGAGGGAAGACCGTGGAGGTGAACAACCATGCACCGATGCCGGAAGACGCCGGAAAAGGAGTCATTCATGGAATTCCCATGAGCATGGAACTGATCATAGAGACGCTGGATTGCGACGCTAACCCACCGATATTAGGCGCACGGAGACTCGGGGACTCCGGCTCGCTGCTGATTCTATTCGAGGGGAGCGAGGTGCCTGACCTGGTAAAGTGCTTGGGATCATTTAAAAGATGCTGGATTAAATTTCAGGACGCAGAGTCTCCCAGCATAAGGCTAGGAAGCAAAGGAACCCCTCAAGGTGCCGTGTTATCTCCATTTCTATTCAACATAGCAATGAGAGGCCTCCCAGCTAAGCTGAATGAGATCTCTGGAATAAAGTTCAGCATGTATGCTGACGATATTAACATCTGGATGAACAATGGAAGTGATGCAGAAATTGAGTGGAGCCTGCAGAGAGCTGCAGACGCCGTGGTGAAGTATGCAGCCGACAGAGGACTAGCATGCTCACCGCAGAAGTCGGAGCTCTTTAGGTACAACACCAACAGCAGAGACAAAAAGCCAATAAACATCAAAGTGGTAGTAGAGGGCCTAGAGTTGACGCAGGTCGAGGAGATGAGGGTCCTGGGTATGGTTATCAATCATAAAGGCAACAATACCAATACCATTAAGAAATTAGCAACATATGCGGATCAAGTGCAGGGCATATTCAGAAGGATAGCAGTAAAAGGAAGAGGCCTAAAAGAGAGAAGCCTCCTAAGAATATCACAGGCGTACATAACAAGCAGAATCTGCTATGCAACGCCGTACTTAAATATGAACAAAGAGAACATAGATAAAGTAGACAGGATACTGAGGAAATGTGCCAAGAGGGCCCTGGGACTTCCCATATCCACATTAACGGAACGTCTTGAGAAAATGGGTATCCACAACAGATGGGCCGAGCTAGCTGAGGGAGTTTGAATAGCTCAGCTGGAGCGACTTAGCCAATCTGAAACAGGAAGAAAAATACTAGAATGGATAGACATCAAACCGGGATACACTGCTCATAAGGCAGTGGATATCCCGGAAGAGATAAGAGCCAGGATACGCGTCCCGCCTATGTCAAAAAATATGCACCCCGAATATAACAAAGAGAGGCGTGGGCATAGAGCCAGAGCCTACGAGAAAAGAATGGGAGAACAACCAGCAGAACATGTGGCCTACGTAGATGCTGCATGTGGACGGCAAGGAGCAGCCGTATCCGCAGTAGTCGACGGAACAGGAGCACCTGTAGTATCGGCTTCAAGCCGCACGAGAGACGCCAACGCGGCGGAGGAATTGGCAGTAGCGCTTGCTTGTGTCGGTACCAAGGCTAAATTCATACTATGCGATAGCAAAAATGCGGTCAGAAATTTTGGGAAGGGAAGAATATCAGAAGAAGCTAAACGAGTCCTCGAATCGAGGCCGCTTGAGCGCAACGTGGAAATTATATGGATACCAGCACATGAATCCATCGCAGGGAATGAGGCTGCTCACGAGTTTGCCCGAGCTCTCTATCACCGGGCGGCTGCCGAGCAGCCCTCTTGCATGGATATAAAAGATAGCCTAATCTCGTATGAAGCTTATCAGGAGTTTACATTAGGTAGCGAAACACTGGAAGTAGTAGGCGAATATATCTACTTAGGACAGGTAGTAACCGCAGATCCGGATCATGAAAAGGAAATAACAAGAAGAATAAGATTGGGATGGAGCGCATTTGGCAAGCACTCGCAGATTATGACTAGCAGCTTACCGGTATCGCTCAAGAGGAAAGTATACAACAGTTGCATCTTGCCTGTACTCACCTATGGGGCTGAAACGTGGAGGCTAACCAAGAGAGTTCTACTTAAGTTGAGGACAACCCAGAGGGCTATGGAACGAAAAATGGTAGGGGTAACATTAAGAGATAGAAAGCGTGCAGAGTGGGTCAGAGAAATAACTTAAGTTAACGACATTCTAGTGGAAATTAAGAAGAAGAAGTGGACATGGGCAGGACATGTAGTGCGAAGAGAGGATAACCGATGGTCGCTGAGGGTAACAAACTGGATTCCAAGGGAAGGGAAGCGTAGCAGGGGGCGGCAGAAAGTTAGGTGGGCGGATGAGATTAAGAAGTTCGCAGGGGTCAAGTGGATGCAGCTAGCACAGAACCGGGTTAAGTGGAGAGATATGGGAGAGGCCTTCGCCCTGCAGTGGGTATAATCAGGCTGATGATGATGATGAATCTCGTATAAAGAGGTTACAGAGCACTATAAACTAAGCAGAAGGGTCTATCCGCCGCCAGACCGTTCCCTCGGAAACGGGGAGGCAATTGCATGGAGGAGGCTACAAGCGGGCAATCATATTAGTCCCTTTTGGGTATATGCAACAATTTCAAAAGATGAAAAGGATCTACATTGCATAACATGTGGGAGATGGGGCACTCTAGATCATATTATTTGGGAATGTAAGAACAGCCCAGGAGCTAAAGAAAATATAGATAGAGACGCCTGGGAGACCCTGTTGCGAAGCGAGGACCCCGCTCAGCAGCAGCAAGCCATCCGCCTGGCGGCTGAGGCCGTGAAGCAACAATGTATATTCACCAGACCTTAGTTCGCCAGGCTCCTGAGTAAGGCTCCATCAGGCCTGCGTGCCGGGGAGTCCGAAACGGAGCTTCTTCTCGGTGGAAATAAAGGTTTTCAACAACAACAACAACAACAACTATTTTAGTCTTTGGTATATTCAAATTGCGCGCCAATTGCAGTATCTGTCACTCGCGGAATCCCGCTATCATCCTCCCGGTAGACAAGCGGAATTATGAAGAGCGTTTCGCGACCCGGGGTGTGGCCTAGCGGTAAAGCGCTCGGCTGGGAATCCAGGGGATGGAGGTTCCATTTCTGGAACCCAAACCACTACGGGAGGAGGGGGGGGGGGTGTTGGTATACTAGGGAAAACAGGTGAACAGCCTCTCGTTCAGTGCGCCCAGCTAAATGCACGCGGAGGAGGTGGCGATCGCCGACTCCGGCCACCCAGCTCTTCGCTACAGTATCCATGAATGCGATCCAACTCACTGCTCAATCATATGGGTCCCCAGCCACCAAGGCAAGGTAACGAAGCCACCCATGATGCAGCCCGCACCCTCAATTACTGCTGTCACTAGGCCTTACTTGGATGGATTTTGACTCAGTTTACAGCTCTCTCAAATAAATCTCACCTCATTTAAAGAGATCACTGAGCACTATTGTGCTGAACACCGGCATAACCCAGTTATGAAGGGGCTGGGTAAAGCTGGCTAACTAACTGTCCTTGGGCCCTTTACAAACATCCTGCTGTGCCTGGAGGTTCTCAAGCACTTTAATCCTGCTTTTCACGGGCATTCTGTGTGGAGGCGGCCGACACCTTACACGTGGTTTGGACATACGGGCAGAGTCTCTCTCTCCCCCAATCACCTTTTTCCTTACCCGAGAGGACATAAAGGTGGCCCTGCTCTGCTGCCGGGAACTATCGGCCCAAAAGGCTCTCGTTCGGCAGACCTGCGCAGCGGTCAAGGCCAACGGGATCCTGGAATGAAGTACTCCGCCTGGTATTGTAAGGGGCGGGACCCACATACGATGGCCTCTCGCTGAGAACCTCTCTGTATATATATTAAAATACAAAAACTTGGGGGGGGGGGGGGGGGGTGCACTTTGACGCTCTAAAGTGCGCAGAGGCGAAAGCGCATTGCGCAAATGTGACGAATGCGCAGTTGTGGTGGCTGCTGCTAGGTGTCGGTGGAGGTTTGCACACGAAGAAGCGTGAGTTTAAGATGTTTTAAAGCTTCTAATAACTAATCATCATTGACTAATTAATTAGTTACAATCAACTAATTATGATTACCTTATTAAACTTGACTAATTAACCAGCTATTAACTAGTGTTCATTCACTTACTACTTCATCATTGATTAATTATCAGTACTGAAACCATCCTAATACTTCTGAATGCGTTTGACAGCTGCCGTGGACGCATGGACGCACGCACGAGCAGGCCGATAAGTCATGGGCCTTAAGGCTTTCGCCTGAATAAAAGTTTTTTTCCACCACCACCACCACCGTGCTGAAAGTTAGCAGTGCTACATATGAGTGCAACACGGGGCAAGAGCCCTTTGTTGCTCTCGGTTATACAAAACCCGGCCGATGAGTACATTTTCTTTCACCTGTGTGACAAACTTCAAATAAATTGTCGCTACGATAATTGGAACATGCATATACGCTTGTATTTATTTGTTTGTGGTCCGAGTACGGCTAATGCCTATTACTCATTAGATTTGCTTATAATATAGCTTGCGAGAACTTTCATCTCTTGTTCCATTTCCCACGTTTTACAGAATTCAGTACCATATTCGAGGTCTGCAGCTCCACTAGGCATTGATGGCGCGCGTTCGTTTCGCGACTTGGCCTTCGGAGCGGTGCGAGAAGCCGTGGATATGTCTGCAGATTGCGTGCGGTGGTGGTGCGGCGGCGCTCATCGAGGCATCCTAGTGCGGCGCTTCTGGGGCGCCGCATTCAAGCAGAAAGAGGAGGGGGTAGGGTGTGCTGTCAGTTAGGCGTCTCCCTGACGTTGTCTGAGCGAGGTTTGGTACTGAAGGATGTTTTATCATATGAGGGAGAAAACTTGGTCAGAGGAGGCTGGTACCCGACGCGTAATGCCACGGGTGAGTTGGTGGACCACCATGTTCTTGCTATTTAAGCGTGGCCAGGGGCCCATCACGGAACATAGGGTCGGGACTTGTTTCTAGCGCGATGTGGACGAATGTGTCGTTAAAGAGCGCCTTAATGGCCCACATGAAATTTGTGTAGAGTGTGCAACCATATTGCGGAGCGAGGAGTGTTCATCTTACCCGAAGATGTACGTGAAGTTATTTGTATAGGTTTGTGCCGCTACCTGTAACCTAAATCTGCTGTTCTTTTTGGTTTTAAACGTACTGCTGAAACAGCAGCAGAGCGGTAATAAAATGACACTGGGTCGCAGATAAAGAATACGCACAAGAAAAGGGACAAATCTTTGCCACGATGGTGCAACAGACCGGTTGGAAGGAGATGCTCGTAGCAAAAACAAAGATTTTAGTTGCTCGTGTATCTGTCCCAGACTGGAATTGATCCTGAAGTGTTAAAGTCGTTAGAGTAGTGCTAGTCTAGCTCCTCCACTTCCCCAAGGCTGTTGATTATCGGCGATACGTGTAATAGCTTGAGGGCATCTCGGACGAAATGCACTTTTTCGAACATTTCTTTCTAACCTTGAGACCTTACTCCGTCAATTGCGTCCACATCCCGCGGTCAGTTAACTCCAGTGGACGAAAATATAATGAGAACTCAACAGTGACTATCTACCGGTCTTATGTAGGTAAAGAGAACAGTATTCTCCTTCACATGTTCAGTATGAAGGAGCACTGAACAAGGGTAAATGGGGTACGTCTCAGTTCACACGTCGAGCCAACGTATCGACAAGGGGACTTGTCTTCGTCTGGGCCAAACGAAGGCAAGTCCCCTTTTCGAAACGTTGGCTTTGCTTGCGAACTGAGACTGCACCTGAGTCATTGTTCAGTTCTCCTTCATACTGTGTAGCCACGTTCTTTCTCTTTTTCTACCATGGACCTTCCTTTCTACAGTCGCGTACATGCCTATGCATGCTTCGATATTAATTGCGTGGCCACTAAGCATCTCCTTACCAACCCCGCTCGATGACTTAGAATTTAGAGCGGTCGACCATACTATAACGGAGTACCTAGTACGTTGGAACCCCGCCGCTATGGCAGCATTTTGACGTAGATAAGCGTAAAAGGCGGCCGTATATATGTGTACCGTACGATGTCAGTGCTCGTTAACCAGAGCGCAGATATTGTTCCCGAGTCTATACGCTGCGGTGTTCCTCATAGTCTGAATCGCTTTGGGGCACCAAACCCTGTATATCACATAATTTCCTTTTGTTCACTGGGAGTGTTGGTTGTTGTTGCTTACATGCATACGTATACAGAGCTACCGAGCTGTATCGCTTCTGACACGCCACAGCAAGGGGCGTTGATATCGAGCTTGATAGAGCGAGATGTGACGAAGGGGATCATCTGTCATCTGAAACACATGCGGCATTTAAAAATGTCACAGGAAGGAGGTCACTTGCCGACTCCGCAGGGTTATTAACGCTGCGAATGTGTTTTCTAAGAGAAAGCAGTGCGAAAAAATCCGCCGTCAGAGACGGAGAAAAGTGCGTTAGCGCCCTGACTGGTGCGGCAAGCATTTTTCAAAGTTAATAGAAAAAAAATATAAAGAACAATCCTTTTCTCGACTTGTATAATAGCTTCTTCAAGACCATACACAAATTTTTCTGTCAATTCGTTTTACGAATTGTAGGTGACGCTCTGCACGGATTCGTAACTGACTAGAAAAACAATTGGGGGACACTAAACGTATACAAGCGGCATATGGCCTCGAAGGGGGCCCCCAGCCAGTGGCGTCGACCGATGTTTATGATGCTGCATTTATTCCGGATAAAATTATTCAAATCCCCTTTAATCTGCCCCGCCAGGGTGGCGCAGTGGTAACGGCGCTCGACTACTGTTCCGAAGGACGCGGGATCGAATCCCGACCTCGGCGACCGCTTTTCGCTGGAGGCGAAAAGCAAGGCGCCCGAGTGCTGTGCGATGTCAGTGCACGTGAAAGAACCCCAGGTGGTCGAAATTTCCGGAGTCCTCCACTACGGCGTCTCTCAAAGCCGAGTCGCTTTGGGACGTTAAACCCCACAAACCAACCAACGAACCTTTAATCTACCATCCCCTACGATGTCAGGCTAACAGATGAGGATTAATCACGGCGTCACGAGAAGCGACCGAAGTCGTTGTCTCAAAGGCATATCTTTTGAGGAATACATAGCTTACAAGAATTCAGCGATACGAGAAAACAAATAGAAAATGAATGGACACCACAGCAACAGGTGCTGCGGCGCTCCGGTAAGTTATGTATATTCCTACCAACTTTCCCAGGGACATTTGTCGCTTCATTTTTTACTTGTATCGAACTGTAGACTTCAAATGATGGCACTGGGTGCTATTCGTCTCTTGCAGGTGCCTGTGTGCTTGGCTTGGTGTTAGAACTGTGCCATTCTCATATTATTAATTTATCCCTGCGGCAAACCAACTGCAGGCTGCATTAATCGAAAGGCTAACGCCATCTTTACCTCAACAAAACAAGGTCGCATATCGCGAACAACAATGACAAATGCAAGGCTAGGCTAACACTGTTGAAGACAGCGCGGAATACTGTTTGAGTATAGAGCATATGTGCGTTATCCACTTGCATACATGTCCCCATATATAAACATGCATCGTCAAGACAATGTACGGTCGTCTGTTCTTGACCCCAGCAGTTGACCGCCTACAAGAGCTGCACGTGCTTAAAGTAGGGCGAGAGGTTTTCTCCGGGATCGAGGCTTATTTCAAATCTTTGGCGCACCCTGTATCCAGTAGCATTCATAGCCAGCAGTACGCGGTATTCGACGCAAATCTCGCAATGAGTAGACAATCACCCTCTGCCTATATATTCTTGGAGGTAAATAAAAGGCGTATTTTTCTTCCTCCGGAGCGGTACTATGCATGCCCCCGTATGCTTAGGATCTAACGAGATAGTCGCATAACATCTTACTGTTATGAACTGGTTACTGACATTTCGTTTTAGAATGCGAGCTCTACTACTCGAGAGGCAACTTTGAGTTTAGATTTCGCCTTGTTGTGTCCGAATAACCTTGAGTGAAGACAGATACTGCGCCTTCCTTTACCAACCAGGCCAACAAACAAACAAACAAACAAACAAACAAACAAACAAACAAACAAACAAACAAACAAACAAACAAACAAACAAACAAACAAACATAAACGAAAAATGTAAGAAATCGCGGAATGAAAAGGCTGTATTAAAGGTGCTACCGTGTCTTAAGGCGAAGCTTTGGTGTCCCCCTGTTTCAAACCGTCAAACTGCGTACAACCTTACTAAGCCATACAAAACCATGCCTAATAGGGCTTTCGATCGTACGATGCGGTTCAGGCAATGCTAAAACACCTATAATTATTAAAGGGGCTACTGCATACCTTCTACAGCCGACATTTTATAACAACAGGTGTGTGCATTCGACGATTATTAGCGTCAGGTCTAGAAAGAGATTTCCTCGGTCGTTTGCAACACATGGATCGCATTTCGGAGAAAAAATGTCACTGCAAGGCCTTTATAGAGCCTGCATGCACGGCAAAGCGTATGTGCGGTTTCTGAGAGAAGATAGGTCGCGCATGCCCTTGTTTGGAGAGCTGGATACAGAAGTCAGTTCGCGACATGACTACTACGACGTGTGCGTTCGGCTTCGCTGTGGTCATATTCTTCCGAGCTGTTCCCGTCATCAGTACGGATACCTGCGATGCAGGAGGAGGAGCAAGTATCGTGAGCCATTTTCTACACGGACCGGATGCTGGGAAGGTACAATGACCTAATCCCTTTCCAGCATTTCCCGTCTCTTTCTAGCTTCAGTGCAGTCCAGCATAATCTGCTTTACCAGTCGATATGTGTCGTTCGATACTGTGGCGCATGTCCACTATCATGATCGGCATTTCATATACGAATTTCATTTGCGGTGGGTATTATTAGTCCCACAGGAGTTTAAGCTCCAACTGTGTTGATTAATATTTATAGTTTTCGCAGGCTTATATGTTTTCGTAAAAGTTCAAATCTTGTGCCCTGCACTTGCTTTGAGCAAACTGTAGTATTGCTCTCTTGGATTTTTGATTGTTAAGTATTGTCATTTAAAAGTGCCAATTGTTGATTGTTGTGTACTGTTGATTAACAGTCTCGCCAATAACTCGCCAATGACCAAGTGTCTTACGGACTGAGTACTGAACGGGAAGCAATTGCTTTTTTTTTAAAGATTTAAAACACGCTGTCAGCCTTACGTGGTACCATGAATGCGTTGAATTTGGCCGCGGGCGTTGTCACAATAACAGTTGAGAAGCTCTCAGTAACCATATATCTATATCCAGAACTCCGATTGATTCAAAATTGGTAAGCGATTGTCACGCCACTTGCGGCGTTTTTGTAAGCTGACAAAGACACTTTAAACATGGGGCGCATATTTCCAGGACGCCGCCGGCAGATGTCTTCTCTGTTCACGGAAGGCGTCTCTTTCATTTGATCCCCCCCATACTTACGCCGACCAAGTGGCGGCCGCACTTCCATGAATATCTTCTCCACATCGCTATATCTAGCCTTTGTGACAGCCATTGTGGTAAAGTTTCCTGATAACCTGCCGCTCTAGTGCGAAAGGAGGTCACAGCGTTCTTATCTCACAATTTCAGTTTCTTCTGGTCGCTTGATATTCTTCTAATCGACGTCTCGCTGGCGCTATTTTCATAGAAGTGAACACGACAGACTGAAGTTTACATTGTCATGTATATCAGGTATTTATAAGCAATATTGTCAGGCATGCGAACAGAAGAGAACAAGGAAGTGCAAAAAGAGGCTCTCCGGAATAGAAGTGGAAGAAGAGGAAGCTCACTATATCTTGGTTACTACATCAGGCTAAGGGGCAGAACCACTTTGTAAATAAACCTTAACAGTGTGGTGGAGGTGCTGGAAAGATCACCACGGATTCCTCTCTACCTCGTTCGAGCCGACGACTCGCTGGGCTCCCCCCTTTGACACCCACAATGATCCAAGACGGCGATGCACGGCAGCCAGGTCCAGCGGCACCCGCATGGCAGCATTACCGTGAGCCGCGGAGCTTTTCTGGCAAGGCTGGCGAAGACGTGGACGACTGGCTCACCAATTACCAGCGGGTGAGCAAGCACAATCGCTGGGATGCCACTGTAATGCTGGCAAATGTAATGTTGTAATGTTGGCAAATGTTGTAAATAAACCTTAACAATATATTCGAATGCTTTCGAAAGCAGTGAGTCGTTTTCTGCAAGGTTTCTTGACGGCAGCAATGCTGAATCGCGGAAGAACAGCACACCTATCTGAATAAAAACCACGGGTGTTTATTCAACGCCAGCGCTTCGAATAAACACCTTTACTAGCAATTTTTTCTGTATAGAGAACTGGGGACCATGCATTGTATTAGACTAGCCGGGCGGCATGTGTTGGCGGGCGTTTTCATCATGCTTTTCCGTCATGAATATTTCAAAGTCTATCAGGTACCCAGAGGGCCAGCATCCCAAACAACGGTTGCATATATCCTTAAAACCAAATAAATCTAACAAAAGATGCAATCTTTCACCAGGGGAGCTCCAGAATGGTTCATTCTTAGGGCAAGTTTTTTCTTGAGGCCGCTTCCACAGTGGCCTTTTTTTTTCCTGGGTCACTGTTCACAGGAAGTTTTAACCCGTAACTCTCTTATTAATATACTGCCTTAACATACTCCGACATGTAGTGTGTTTAAGGGAAGCATGCTTGTAGTTTAAAAAAAATATTGGAGGCTTATCAAGGTTAAGCCCAGTGGATGCGAAGCATGTTAAGCAGCTGCCTCAGTGTGGATGGGGCTAAGTAACGGAGACGTGGTTTTAGGTTAATCGTCGTAGGAATCTTGACCGCATACACGCCCGGCGCAAAGACGCTGGCGCGGGCACAGAGACTGACGCGACGGCGGGCGCGCGCCGCTCATGGCTCTCGGAATCTCCAATACCGTGAGCGAACTGATCGAGGCAACCCTCACCGCCCAGTATGAGCGGCTCTCACTCACACACGCTGGCCGAGCAGTACTGCAGCAAGTTGGGATCTCCCCGCCGAGATCGGCCCCAAGTTACGCTGAACTTTCACCGGAATATCGCCTAAATCTCCGCATTCCTCCCATTCCCAAACGGATGCCCCCGGAACACCACGCCGAGAGACGGGCCGATCGGGCTCGTCAATTCGAGAAACGCTTCAGTGGACGTCCGGACGTCACGTATACGGATGCCTCTTACCATCCATCGAGGCCAGCGATGGTGGCGGTAGCTCTCGCCCCTCACCGCAGCTGGTACACAGCCTGCAGCATTCGCAATGCAGAAACAGTCACCGCAGCTGAGGAGGTTGCCATTGCGCTAGCGCTAGCCGACCCTAATACCAAAGCCGTCATCAGTGACTCTCAACAGGCTATTCGCAATTACGATGCTGGCCGTATCTCTTGCCAGGCGTTACACATTCTACGTTCTACAGCACCCTCTTCCACATCTCGCTTACTTCTTTGGGCTACAGCCCACGAGTCGCTCAGCGGAAACGCCCAGGCAAACACTCTCGCTCGAGATCTCAGCTGCCGAGCCGAGAGTATGATCAGCCACCCTGCTTCCGCTGACACTTATATATCAAGCGCTTCTCTACTCTCCACTTACACGGACATACTCCAGCACTACCGACTCCAAAGGTGCACATATCCTCCCGCACACCGCGATCTAACAAGACGCGAGGCCGTCCAATGGCGCAAATTACAAACTGGCAGCTTTCCACACCCCCTCTTATACAGCAGACTCTTTCCGGATCAGATAGCCCCCATGTGTAAACACTGCTCAACTCCGGCCACACTCATACACATGGTGTGGACTTGTACACATTACAACACAGACAACACAAACACCCCAGAGACGTGGGAGTCTCTCCTGTGTACTTCCGAGCCAGCAGACCAACGCTGGCTTATCCAACGTGCGGTGGAGGCCGCGGCATCCCAAAGGATCCCCGCCGACCTCCTCTAAGTCAGCGCAACCGGCCCTTTGACTGGTCCCCTGTTTTTGGGCGCAATAAAAGAGTTCACCACCACCGCTTCATACCTGGCGTGACGTCACATATCACGTGATGCAGCGATGGTGGCGCCGCCGCCGCGTCGCGCGCGACGGCGCGAACCGAAGCGTGGAGGCCTCCACCGGGCGACGTCCGACGGCGCGATATGAGGCCCCATCTGCAGCCGATGTGATGTCATCACGTGACGTCACATCATGGGATCTCACTTCAAGGTCAATGGTGGCCACCGCCGGGAGGCGACCGACGGCGTGATATGAGGCCCCATCTGCAGCCGGTGTGACGTCATCACGTGACGTCATGTCGCGTGACCCCACTTCAGGGTCAATGGTGGCCACCGCCGGGTGTCGCGCGAAGGCCCGAAACCTACATTAATATGCTTCGCATAATACCACACAATGCGTTCGAAAGAAGACCACGTTACACGCGCATCACCAAGTGATGCTTACTGGCGGGTGTGATTTTTTAATTGTAAGATAAGAAACAACATGGTCTTTCATGTTTCAATGCAGAGCTGTTGATGTAAAAGTGTAGCATTATGTCCAAGAAAAACAGCATGCCGAATATTCGGCTCGCAGTACCCTGCGAATTTCTACTCCAGCTAAAGATCAAGGCGTCGGCTGGTACATTGCGTCTCGGTACCATCGCCGCCTCCGCCAATCTCTCACATATGTAATTGTAATTGTGTCTCCGGTGGTTTGATAACGGTTCTTTAGCGCATGCAATGGTAAATTAAGAGCTAGCATGACGTGCAGAACCACCGAAATCACGTAACACCCGTCGGTAGTGAAGGCGCCGGTACCAGAGGTGTAGGAAGTAAAGTCACGTGGTGCATCAGGAAGATCTGCACATGCGAAGAAGCAGCCTCTATCTGTGAAGTCGGCTGAGCCGTATCAAAGTGGGAAGTTTGACGAGCGGTACGGGGAAACGAGTCGCGAACACCACAGGAAGTTTGAGGGACTTTAGACGAAGTGCGGGAATGGGGGCCGCTGCGCGAACAAGCTTACAAGTTCATACGTGTAGGGGGTCCAAACTCTCGAACTTTATGGCATCTTTTTCGATACACCCACATAAAACCAGATTGTTGTGGGTCCTTAAACGGGCAGAGACCATCAAATCGCATGCTATGCGAAGCCTGTTGTACGCTTCCTCTGTACATAAGGATAAATACAAGCAAGTATTGAACTCAGCGGAGGTATAAAACATATAATAAACCTAAAGTTTACGAAAATGCTATCTTTAAAAAAAGGAGTAGTCGATACCGCATATGACCCTGATGTCGGGAGCTGGCAATAATATTAAGTAATTGTGACGTCATTGCGTAGCTTACTGACGTAGAAAGCGAACATAGCACTATATATATGCAGCTTTTTTCTAACCACTCAACTTGAGCGCTATACCGGCCTTGCCTTCTTGAATTAGGTGCGCTCAGCATGGCTGGAAGCCTAAAAGGCCTTCACTAGTAGCCCGACATAATGGAAATTGCTACTAGCGTAGCGCTGTCTTATTGCACGGTTTTTGTAAGTTAAGACCCGTCCACTACCGAAGGTGCAGAGTTAGCAGTCATATACATTAGATGTTTCAAATTTAGATGATAAATATGTCAGCTCTCAAGGGGTGGACGACTGCGCCCCGGCGGTTGTCTAAAATTTCGAGGTGTTTATACGCCCTATTTTACAAGTCTGGCGACTGGAACAAATGACATTTAGTCATATTCGTTCTGGTTTATAATCTGAAAAGCAGCAATGAGTTTGAAAATATTTTACCTAAGAGCAGATGCATACATTTTTGCAGTAACTGTCACAAGGGGGGGGGGGGAAGGGCTGATTTATGTTTGTATTGTTGGCGCGCTAGTTCCAAAAGCCAGCTCGGAGGTCAGCGACTGTTCATTCCCCTTAGAGTTGCTTTAAATATGTGACGCATTCTTTTCTTTCCGTGGCAAAGTTGTTCTTTTTCTCGTCTCATTGGGCATTAATCCCTTACAATTGTATCAGAGCGGTAACTACACTCCCTAGAGTTAGGTCTTTAGCAATGAAATATCTCCCTTTTCTTTTTCGGCTACATATACATCAGTTCAGTTCAGTCGTTCAGTCGTGTCCGACTCTTCGTAATGGACCATATTACGCCACGCTTTCCGGTCTCTCACTATCCTCCTAACATCACATAACTTCATCTGCAGCGCCTCGAGGATGCCATCTAACCATCGCGTTCGCTGTTTCCCCCTTCTCCGGTAACCCTCAACCTTTCCCAACATCGAAGCTTTCTCCAGCGACTCCTCTCTTCTCATCAGATGACCAAAGTAGCTGAGCTTTAACTTTAGAATTTGACCCTTCAATGAGCAGTCAGGGTTTATGGTCGACAATATCGACTGATTTGATCTTCTGGCAGTCCAAGGAACTCTCAAGAGTTCGCCAGCACCACAATTCAAACGCGTCAATTCTTCGGCGGTCAGCCTTTTTCACAGTCCAACTCTCGCATCCATACATCACAACTGGAAAGACCATAGCACGAGGGATCTTGGTTGGCAGTCTGATCTCTCTGCTCTTTACTAGGCGGACCCTTCACTAGGCGGACTACATATACATACGATGGGCCTTTTCCTTGCGTGACCATTGCCTCACTAATAGGCCACCGCTGCACATCAGCGAATGTCAGTCATGCGTGTGTCCTTTACTGGATCGACTTGTGTTACAATGTAGACGTTATTTCTCTTTCTTTCTCTTTATTGCGCCTGGAATTAAAGAAGTGTTACCGCCGTATAAGATTACATGTCACGGTATTAAAGAAGTGTTACCGCCGTCTAAGATTGCATTGCATGGTGTCATATATGTTCAGTTCAGGCGTTCAGTCGTGTCCGACTCTTCGTGACCCTATGGACCATGTCACGCCACGCTTTCCGGTCTCTCACTATCTTCTTAACATCACACAGCTTCATCTGCAATGCCTCGAGAATGCCATCTAACCATCGCGTTCGCTGCCTACCCCTTCTCCGGCGACCCTCAACCTTTCCCAACATCAAATCTTTCTCCAGCGACTCCTCTCTTCTCATCAGATGACCAAAGTAGCTGAGCTTTATCTTTAGAATTTGACCCTCCAATGAGCAGTCAGGGTTTATGGTCGACAATATCGACTGATTTGATCTTCTGGCAGTCCAAGGAACTCTTAAGAGTCTTCGCCAGCACCACAATTCAAACGCGTCAATTCTTCGGCGGTCAGCCTTTTTCACAGTCCAACTCTCGCATCCATACATCACAACTGGAAAGACCATAGCACGGGTTATACGGATCTTGGTTGGCAGACTAATGTCTCTGCTCTTTACTAGGCGGTCAAGGCTAACCATTGCTCTCTTTCCCAGAAGCAGGCGTCTCCTAATTTCATGGCTGCAGTCTCCTTCCGAGGTAATCTTGGCGCCCAAGAACAGAAAATCTGTCACAGCTTCCACTTCTTGTCCATTGATGCTCCAGGACTTGATAGGGCAAGACGCCATGATCTTCGTCTTTTTAATGTTCAGTTTAAGCCCAAACTTCTCACTCTCTTCTTGTACGCGCATCAGAAGTCTCTTGAGTTCCACTTCACTTTCTGCCATTAGAGTGGTATCATCCGCATATCTAAGGTTGTTGATACGTTTTCCAGCAATCTTCACTCCAGCTGAAGACTCGTCCAGACCGGCCTTTCTCATGATGCACTCTGCATATAGGTTAAATAGGCAGGGCGACAGTATGCAGCCTTGCCTCACCCCTTTCTCAATCGGAAACCAATCAGTAAGACCATGCCCAGTTCTGACTGTGGCCTCTTGCCCTTCATAAAGGTTCCTGAGGAGACAGATGAGGTGAATTGGAACTCCCATCTCTTGGAGAGCTTGCCACAATCTGCTGTGATCTACGCAGTCAAACGCTTTCGCATAATCAATAAAGCAGAAGTAAATGGGTTTCTGGAACTCTCTTGCTTTTTCCATGATCCAGCGAAGGTTGGCAATTTGGTCTCTAGTTCCTCTGCCCTTGCGAAACCCAGCTTGCACGTCCGGAAGCTCCCGATCCACATACTGCTGCAGCCTACCTTGCAGGATTTTTAACATCACCTTGCTAGCATGCGAAATAAGCGCGATCGTGCGGTAGTTGGAACAATCTTTGGCACTGCCTTTCTTTGGAATGGGGATGTAAACTGACCTCCTCCAATCCTGTGGCCACTGCAGGGTTGTCCAAATCTTTTGACATAATGTATGCAGTGTGTTAACAGCATCGTGGTTGAGGTTTTGAAGCAACTCAGCTGGAATACCATCAATTCCGCTAGCTTTGTTCTTAGCAAGGCTGGCTAAGGCCCATTCAACTTCACTCTTCAGGATGCCCGGCTCGAGATCAGTAATCACAACCGTCCTATGTTGGGTTTGCACATCCGGGTCCCTCTTGTACAGTTCTTCTGTGTATTCCTGCCACCTCTTCTTTATCTCTGAGGCTTCAGTGAGGTCCTTGCCTTGTTTGTCCTTTATCACGCCCAGCTTAGCACAGAAGCTTCCTTTGATATCTTTGATTGTCTTATACAGAGCTCTTGTGTTCCTTAATTGGCTGTTGTCCTCAACTGCTTGACACTGTATGTTCAGGAAGGCATTCTTATCTCTCCTTGCTATTTTCTGAAAATCCGCATTGAGAACCTTGTATCTTTCTCTTTCCCCCATACCTTTTGCCATCCTCCTTTCCTGAGCTATTTGTAAAGCCTCTTCAGATAACCAGTTTGCTTTTTTGCATTTCTTTTGCTTTGGAACTACCTTAGTAGCAACTTCTTGTATTATATCACGAACATCAGTCCACATCTCTTCGGGCTCTTTGTCTTCTAGATCTAATTCTTGAAATCGATTCCTCACTTCCACAGCATATTCTAATGGAATCTGATCCAGATCATACCTGAGAGGCCTTCTAGTTTTCTGCGTTTTCCTCAATCGAAGCTTAATTTTGGCAACAAGAAGCTGATGATCGGTGCCACAATCGGCCCCAGGCCTTGTTTTTACTGCTTGTATAGCGCTTCTCCATCTCTGCCGGCAAATAATATAATCGATCTGATTCCTGTACAGACCGTCCGGTGAAATCCATGTGTACAGGCGCCTCTTGTGCTGTTGAAAATGAGTATTCGCTATGGTCAGGTTGTTTTCTTGACAGAACTCTACTAGCCTCTGCCCAGCTTCATTTGGCTCACCAAGACCGAACTTGCCTGTAATTCCGGATATTTCTTCACTCCCGACCTTAGCATTCCAGTCTCCTATGAGAAAAACGACGTCTGATGATGGGGTGCGGTCTAAAAGGCATTGTAGGTCCGCATAAAATCTCTCAACGTCACCTTCTTCAGCAGCAGTGGTCGGTGCATAGACTTGGATAACTGTTATGTTGAAAGGGTGACCTTGGATCCGAAGTGAAATCATTCGGTCGTTTTTGGGGTTGTACCCTAGCACTGCTTTGTCCATTCTTCTGTTTACTATGAGAGCGACCCCATTCTTTCTCTTGGATTCGTGCCCACAATAAAAGACATAATGGTCGCCGGAGTTAAATTCTCCCATTCCGGTCCACTTGAGCTCGCTGATACCCAAGATATCAATGCTCAATCTGTCCATTTCTCGCTTGACGATATCCAGTTTACCTTGCGTCATAGATCTTACATTCCATGTTGCTATGTGATATATCTCCTTGCAACATCGGACTTTCCGGTCGCTTCCCGACACATCCACAACTGAGCGTCCTTTTGGCTTTAGCCCAGCCGCTTCATTCGTCCTGGAGCTACTAGGAATCGCCCTTTGTTCATCCCCAGTAACATGTGGGACGCCTTCCAACCTGGGGGGCTCATCTTCCGGCGCCATATCGATAATGGTATTGTGACTGGCCGTCATATATGTATGTGACGCAAAATAAGGTATGCCTTGTTGTCGCATTTCTTGTTTGCAGCTGATGAACCATACAAGGGGCTTCTATTGCTTGGTGTACCACTCGAAGCCCGCGACATTCATTACCAGAATGCCGTGTCTTTGCGCACGAGTGTCGCTCATTGAGATCCCTGGAGAGCACGCTAAATACCTATACCAATTCTCTCCCAATAAAACGCACCTGTGAGTATTTCCGGCTACCCTACTTCAGCCAAAATAAAAACAAATCAATTAACTAAGATTGCTACAGGTAACTGTTCCTTTACTTGCAAAGTTCTGTGAGCGACGCAGAATGAGGATTTGAACTTTGTCATAATCAAAGCATGAGTTGTGAAACTACACAGCTGGACCTAGGAATATAATGTTTGTGACTGAATTATTGTTAAATAACTAGTGTGATATTTTGCGGACCGGATCCGGGAATATGTTTACCAGTCTGATATCTTGGGGACGTCTATTTGTGTTGTAAGAATGGCACATAGCTCTGCTCATAGATGTACGCAAACACAATCAACCTATAAGCAACGAATGACTTTGATGGCAGCAGTCGCATATCAAAACGCCGCACTCCTAAATAAAGATCGTTATTAGCATGAAATTCCAACCTGTCGGATAGAAAAGAGTCGCTTGCTTACAGTGAAAACGTTTAGTAGTCCTCTTTACAATTCATGTACCTGCAAATTTCGTTAACTTTGACGTACGGAGCCACACGATTACCAACATGGGGCGACATCAGCCTCCCGTGTTCTCGGCTTTGCCCGAAAAAAAAAATTAGGACAGCATCGGCTGTACAACATTGCTCTTCCATTTATACGAGAGTAACTCCTGCTTTAGGAGCGAACAGAGGAGAAAATCCTCGGCCACAGAAGGCGTCTAACGGCAAAGCCTTCAAAGCACTTATGTGTTCTATGAGAGACACAAACTTGATTGAGAAACTGTGACTGTGCTCCTCGCCGCCTTACCTTTCCTATCATTCTCTTCTTTCTCCTTTAAACTCCTCATTCCCCTTCCCCAGTCCAGGGTAGCAAACCGGAAGCTTTCCTGGTTAACCTCTCTGCCTTCTCTCTCTCTCTCTCTCCGGAGCGTCTTCTGTGCCTCCGTGACCACCAAACAATTTCGTCCACACTCCGGCTGACATTATCTGGGAGCCGGACATACCGGAGCCATGTGACCCCTCTGACTTGCTGACGTATATTGAATTTCCATCAGCCAACATGGCAGTTTAAGTGATAGCATCAAAGGCCCCGTTCTGCAGAACATCCGGCGTTGTTGGCGTCGAGTTTGTGAGCCGAAAACTATGGGCATGGCTCCGGCAGGTGGTAGTTGGCAGCTGATGTGGCTGAAAACCCATTGGTCGGCGGGTTATGTGACGTCACGAGGCCGCATGCTGTCAGAAACTTGGGAGGAGCTGTTAACTTTGTTTTCTCATATGAGGCAGGAGGATGAGATGGAATCGACGTTCCAAGGCTCTTGTTGCCGAGACAGGCACGTTTGCTCCTAGGCCACGCAGACACACTGGTATACGGTTTGGTTACAGCAGGGCTTTAAATTTTGTCGGGTGGTCGTTTACGGCTCGTAGCTGGATACCGTGATAGCTTTGGACTGTATGGTAATAAAAACTGGTGAGATATGATTTACACAAATTAAGGGATGGGGTCATTAAGCTAGCAGATATTACATGTACGCAAACGAGGAACTGCAAGGGAAGCCGCAGGTGGGACACATTTGAAGTTTGAAGTTGAAAGTTTATTTTCAAATCAGAAAACAACAAACAGGAATATACAGCGAGAGGTCCCATGGTGCAAGATCGCAGGTGGGACCTTCCATGGTAATACATTTCGAAGACAGCTTAAAGAATAATATTATTGTAAGGAAAATTATGTTATGAAGCAACAATGAAAATAAATAACGAAATACATAGTAAAAAGTGCATTGCCGACTGATTTATATACAAAAATAGAATACAGAAAAAGGTACAAAAACACTTCCGAATCCCGGGACACAAAAGATAACACAGAAATCACAAATTAAGAAGAAAATTTTTTAATTTTGAACTAGAACAAAGAAAGTGTATTAGTTTGCTTAATGTCGAAATGCAAAGAATTCCAAAAGATATGGAAGAAAGATATGGACGAAAATTGAAGGCATTGTTTCCGGTAGTTAATGCTGACCTTAGGTAGTAGAAAGTTATTACGTAGAGCGAATCGTGTAACGCTGTTTTTGATCGTGCTGGGTGAAAAAATGCTTAGTAGGAGCTGATGGTGAAGAATCTTATGGAATAGAATACCTATATTATAAAGATAAAGAGCCGGGAGGGGTACAACATTTAAATTCATGAATAAAATGTTCGACGATGACATTCGAGGGAAGGAAATATGATGCGTATGGCTTGTTTTTGCAGTTTTCTTAATGGCCAAAGAAGAACATATTAGGCGTTACCCCAGGATGAAATGCCGTAGTTTAAGTGACAGTGGACGAAAGCGTAGTAAAGTGATAGTAACGTGTGGATTGGGAAATAGGATCGGACTCTGATTAGTGCGCGTAACCCATATGAAATTTTCTTGCAAGTTTCCGCTAATGATAATGGAATTTTAGGCGAGGGTCAATAACAACACCTATAAACGAAATTCGGTCTTGCGATGCGATGGCAGTGGAATTGAAGTATAGTAGTCTTGAGACGGGCAATGGCTTCTGAGGGGGATGGAAAATTTGAAAGCATCTCGTAGTAACATTCACAGCCGGGCGGTTAATGTGGCACCAATGCTCAAGAGAATTAATGCCATTTTGAAGGTTAGATATGAGCTGGTAAATTTCATGGTGCGATGTTATCATGGTAAAGTCATCTGCGTATAAAATATTATTACAATGCCTAGAATAGGATGGCAAATCGTTAAAATAGAGTAGAAACAATACAGGGCCTAGAATAGGACCCTGTGGAAACCCTTTGTTATTGAGAGCTTTGTTAGATGCATGGTTATTAATACAACTATGTGCTCTGGGTCACGAAGAAAGCTCTTCAAAAGCATTAGTGGAGGTCCTCATATGCCGTGCGACTCAAGTTCCTGAAACAAGATGGAGTGATCGATGCAATCAAATGCGTCTCTAAAATAAATGAAAACTGCGCCTGAGAACTTTCCTTTGTCGATGTAATCTGCTGATGTAATCTATGAGAGAAGCTATAACAATATCTGTAGATAGACCGCGCCGAAAACCGTGCTGAGCATCTGTCAATATGTTGTATTTTTCAATATATCCGGACAGCCTTATTTCAATTAATTTTTCTAAAATTTTGTAAAAGAAAAAGGAAGAATGGCAATCGGTCGACAATTATTTGGCAGAGCGGGATCGCCTTTTTTGAACACTGTTATTATTTTCGCTATATTGAGCTGCTCAGGATAACTCCCACATATAAAAACAAGATTGAAGATGTGGCTTAGAACTGGTGCGATCATTGATCGGATAATGTTCACGGGCTTTCCATGAATGATATCAACGCCGGGACCGGTAATCTTTAAGTTATTAATTACGGGTATAATTTCTTCTGGGCAAGTGGGGTAAGAAAGAAGGAATGCGGGCAGCGCTCAAGAGAAGGTGTGCACGACAAAGAGAAAGGATAATTAGATGAGTTGAAAAAATAATTGCAAAATGTGTTCGCTATTATTTCAGGATTAGTTAAAAGAACACAATCGTGGTAAATAGATTTAACTACATTGGGTGACTTGCCAATGTTCAAAGATTCATTATGGAGCTGCCATTTTCGTTTAGAATTATTAGATTGCTTAGATAATAGGTTTTCATAATAGCTTCGTTTAGCTTTTTTTTTAGAAGAGATGATAATATACTAGAATACCTGATGTATCGCGATTTAAGACGAAGATTTACTCCTTTTATGCCCTTAAAGCCAGAACTTAAGAAAATCACAATTTTCTTTTGTCGCGAAACGAAGCTGTTTATCCTAAAGGAAGGGCTTCATATGGTTACGCTGTGGAAACTACCATAAGTTTTACCTTCTCTTCGGATTAAGAACTCAGAAGGATATGCTTTAGAGGTCAGCACATTTTTACCTTTCGAAGTTTATTCGTTACCTATAGTTCTCTTTAAGGTGCACTGCAGATAATTGAGCTAAAAAAAAGGGCTCGAAATTGAAAGAGAGGTTTCGCAGCTAGCGACCATTTCCACAAGCAAGAAAGCGGTTACGTCAATGCTATGTTACTTCAATGCAAGTCTCTGCAGGCTAGGCTGCAGGGTAGTTCACATCTAGTAAGTAATCACGAACTTCGTACACTCTGGACGCCATCGTTCATGTCATGACTTTGAATTCAACGACGGAAAATTAATCGGCAATGAATGCTTCTCTTGCTGTTGAACAAAAGTTAATAGCAGTAAAAGGTTCAATTTAATCGGCTTTGACAAGAATAAAAACTCGATAGAGTTTTCGTCAATGTTATAAGCTCCGTTTACTCTGGGCTAAATAACACGTGTATTGGCGAGCAGAACAACCGACAAAGGGCTTCAATTACGGTTTTCATGGCTTGACTCCGACAGCAGTCCCAGCACAGATAGCACTGCCCGGAATCTCGTTCGGTCACTGTCACGAAGCATACTATTACGCCAGATGTTCTAGTTCTAGGAAAATCGGCAATAACAACTTTAATAGTTACCGCATAAAAGTAGGACGCATTCAATGACAAATGCAAGTCTTAAATAGCCAACCCAGCAGCTTGGGCATGTTGGTTATTTGTTTGTGACAGAACAGCTTAGAGCTGTGGGCTAGAACAAGAGACAAGTGCTGACTTACAACTCAGTTTATTTGGAAGAAACGCGGCTTATACCATCTGCGCACCTACACTCCCACCCATATCGCTATATAACCAGCAACACAAGTGCTCATCCATATCACTCATGCAAAATAGAACGACAGAAGGTTTGTAATCAATAGATGTGAATCAATGCTTACCATGCCACATTATCTACTTGTTAACTGTGGTGAGAATGTCCGAGTAGTCTCTCTATTGAAGCTCTCGATTATTTGGCGTGCTATCTTCTCTTGGTGTTCAACAAGCGCTTTGCATCTTCTGAGTTCAGGCGCATATGGTTTTGAAGGGCAATATCTCTAATGAATCCCTAGATTTCTGCATGCTTGCCCAAAATTAATTCTATTTTCTTAATAGGCTTTCGTTCATGCGTCTGCTAGTCTGCCCTATGTTATGTACTGTTTTTCACATGTCGCTTGCAACGAATATACAGGCTTTCGGCACATTTCACAAAAGCTTTATCTTGGTTCCCTGTCTCTTTCTCGTTGGGTTAATATTCACGTGTCTCCAAAGACTTTTCAGTTTTTTTAGAGGCAGTGAACATCGCATTCACGTCACTTTTCCAAAACATCCTTTTTTGCCCTAGTGAAAAAACCGTATGCGTCAGAATAACCTCATACAGATTTCTCATACTGAACTCATACAGATGTCATACAATCTCATTTTTCTCATACATTGAAGGATATTTGTATGAGATGATAAGAGATTTGTACGAGTTTAGTATGAGCTTAGTGTGAGAGATCTGTATGAGGTTATTGTGACTCATAGGGTTCTTTCACTGGGGTGGTGATGGCAAACGTTACGAATATAAGGGATTTCCACTGGCTCCCTCCAGTCTTTCCTTTTCCCTGACTCGTTTCGCTGCTCAGACCTAGCCTCAGGTGCCTAGCCTCAGACCTCAGGGGCTCAATCGCTGTGCGATATCAGTGCACGTTAAAGATCCCCAGGTGGTCGAAATCATGCAGCACCCTTCCACTATTGCACGCGCACATTGAAGAGTGGCAAGAGATAAAATAGTAAAAGGCTGACTAGTTAGTCAAACCGCGTACTGCCGTTCCCCGAAACCTCCAGCAACGGAAGTGCCAGGTATGTCACTAAAATAAAAAAAATCAAAAAGCAAGTCAATAAAGCCTGACACTTTGTTCGAGCATACAGCGCAATACACAAATTGAAATGCACTATTAGTAAAATGGACTTTCTGGATTCAAATCAATTGCACTAGAGAGCTTTATACATCGGTTGCGTTCATCGCGCCATCTCTGCTAGGTTGAATAAGTTAACTTAGATATCGGCGCGGCGTAATTCCATTTTCTCAATGGTAGGGTCCCGCAAATTCTTTCACTGGTTTATCAGAGAGTTAAACGGCGATTGTGGCTGAAAAGCGTCTCTAAGCGCAACCTAAAGGTAACATACACTCACTGAAGGCAGGAATTTATTACGGTGCGGGTAATTGCATAGAGCAATCGTTGCCGTATAGCGTCACTTCCTGGCTCTTTTCACAACTGGTTTTTCGGCTATTAAGAATAAAAAACAACATATAAGGGGAGCACATACATCCCCTAGAGTGGAAAACATCACAGGAAAGATGTTAGTAATTTATTTGAAAGTTGTGACTCAAATTCCGCTCAGAGGATTCGAATTGATGTTTTTGAGGGCTTAAATAAGCTGTATTAATCCATTGCACAACAGAAGTGACTGGAATGGCGGGCTTTAAATGCTCTCTTATTCGTTGCGACAATATTTCCGCTATTTGTCGCCAGGTAATACTGCTCAGAGAACCGTTGAGAGAACGGAATCGCGCCTCTGAGCACTATGCGTAGCACTATATGCATTTATGTTAAAGCAGACAATAAATAGAAAAAAAACCGCTGATAGCACCCACCGATAAAAATGGGTACAAGCGTCCCCCGGCCTGGCGCCCGGCTCTCACAGGGGTGTGCGCTTGGAAGAGGCTCCGCAAACCCCGCTGCGCTCCTTCTGGGGCAAAATAGTTTCGAACATTCAGCCTGCAAAGGTGGTTCGAGTTACCGTGTTTCACGGGGTTCAAAACTGAAAACGAGTCGTGTCCTGCACACGCGAAAACTCAGAAAAACCTTGAAGTGTCAAGTGCGAAACGCTCTAAGCCAGCGTGTCAAAAGACGTAAAGGTTCACTGTCACTGTTGAAGTTCACTTCTCAGAGATCACTGCAGTCCCCATGGCAAGTCCCGATTTTCCGGCTGTCTGACTTTGCGAGAAAGCTGATCCATGGAAGCTGATCTGTTCGTTCCGGAGCGGACTCGAAATCTAGCCGCGCCAATGTTTTTTCACTATCGCCTTACAACCAAGTTGACGTGGTACGCCATGCTGCCATGCGATGGATTCGCGCCGTTGCCATGGTGACCGCCATTGCTCACGCAATGTGGAAAAACGCGACCTTGAATAACTTGAACAGTAGAGCTAATGCTCTAAAATGCCCATAATATAACAAGTCTCTATACATAACACTCACTGATTACGAGAGAGCATTCGACTCAATCGTAACCTCAGCAGCAATGTAGACATTTGTGAAATCAGAGTGTAAGTGAGCTAAATGTGAAAGCATCGGAAGATATCTGCAGTGGTTGCACAGCAACCATAGTTCGCCATAAAGAAAGTAGTGAAATTTCCTTAAAGGAATGGGTTAGGCAAGGAGACACGATCTCCCCAGTACTATTCACAGCTTGCTTAAGTGAAATGTTCAGGGACCAGAAATCGGAGCAGTAAGGGTAAGGGTTGGTGAAAAATACTTCACTAATCTGCGATTCGTTGCTAATATTTTGCTTGGTATAATTTAACTCAGGGGACGCATTGCAAACATTGATAGATGACCTATACAGGAAAAGCAGGAAGATAGACCTAAAATTACTATGCAAAAGACTAAGGCAACATTCAGCAGTCTCCGAAAAGAACAGGAGTTTGCAATAGGTAGCGAAGCATTGGAAGTGGAAAGCGAGTATGTTTACTTAGGACAGATAGTATCACAGTTCCAGACCGTGAAAGGGAAGTACCTAGAACGATAAGATTGGGGTGGGAAAATTCTGGCAAGTACTCGCAGATTATCACTAACAGCTTAGCGGCATCGCCCAAGAGGAAAGTATACAAAAGTTGCATCTTATCGGTACTCATCTATGGGGCTGAAACGTGGAGGCTAACGAACATGGTCCTACTCATGCTGAGAAGGACGCGGAGAGCTATGGAACGGAAAATGGTAGGTGTAACGTCAAGAGGTAGGAAGCTGCAGAATTTAGGCCAGAGAAATAACTCGAGTTAATGACATTCTAGTGGAAATCAAAAAGAAATGGGCGTGTAGTGCGGAGAGAAGACAACCGATGGTCGCTATGAGTAACAAATTGAATTCTAAGGGACGGAAATTGTACCAGTAGGCGGCGCAAGGTTAGGTGGGCGGATGAGGTTAAGAAGTTTGCCAGTGGTTGCAGCGAGCACAGGGCAGGGTTAAGTGGAAAAGCATGGAAGAGGCCTTCACTCTGCAGTGGATATATAGTCCGACTGCTGCTGACGTTGATTATACAGCCTGAAGGGTTGCTTTAAAAAAAAGCAGCAAGAAAGGCGGGCTATAGCTAATGTAGAAGCTTGAGCGAGTTAATGCCGGATCCGTCATGATAGAGCGCAACAGACACAGACGTGAGAAAAGACATGCGTATAGGGGCAGTGTATTTGTGTGTCCCAGTGCGCGCGCGTGCGCGTGTTTCACTTTGTCTGTATTTTGCAGTTTTCAGAAATGCGTATTTATAAAGCTGCATGACGAGTATTAGATAGTTTTACAAGCTGTTATATTGGTGTTAAACTATCTTAATTAGATTTGTGGCACACTTAGATTCCCTTTGCCGCTGGATGCCCTACGGAGATACAATACGCACAACTTTTTCTCCGACATTGTGCTCTGTTCTTCTTAGGTGAAGTGCTTTGAAAAATGTACTGTGAGATTTGCAGCACACAACACATTTCAGTCTCTCGCGGAGAGACTTTCAGTAGAGGGAAGGGTGATTGAGCCGGCGCCCCATTACAAGCACCATGGCTGGGCCCGGGGAAATCTTGTACCCATTGCAAAACTGGTGAGCCCCTTCGGCAGTGGGAGTACAACTCGATATTTCCCGAATATGAGACAGATGGTTTACTAATACAAAGCCATAGATTCGTTTTTCTTAATTGCAGTTATTTCCCAAGAGACAATACAGACTGACCAAATTGGAAGCGAAGGTCCTAAGGTCACCACTTGCTGTTTTTAGTCGATGCCGCCTTCCGCGCACCTGATCAATTTGGCCGCCGTTTTCCTGTAATATCCACGAGGGGTTTCTAGGCATCCGTATAAAATATATAATTGAGGCCTTTGTTTCTTGCTTGTATCTGGCATCTTGATATCCTGCGATTCTGTAATAACAAATGGTAGTCAAAACCATGCTTATATAACTGGTTTTAGTCCGGCAGTCTACAATGCAAGAATAACGATCGAGTTGGCCACTGTCATAAAAAAAACTCTTTCCTTTCAGGCTCACAGGAACAATGCCCGTGTATACAAATAAAACAGACCAAGCGTTTAGGCACAAGAATGAAATTGTTGTTAAATACGTTCGCAGTACGTACTTTTTCTTGCATGCAAAATCGCTATGTCCGGCCGTAGGAGATTTAATTTTGAATTTGAGTTAAATTTTACTCTCGAAATACGCAGGGAAGGCATATAAATACAGATGCGCTGGTCAATTTTCGATGAGGTTAACGGGCTTGTGGGATTTCTTTTATAATGTTGTTATACATATTTTGGGCTTATATTACAAGCGCCTTTCGATCTTAAGACTCTCCGTGTATAATTTGCGTGATGAGAGCCTTTGAAATCTCAGAAGAAAAAGGTGCTGCACAGAGAATATAATAATAATAATAATAATAATAATAATAATAATAATAATAATAATAATAATAATAATAATAATAATAATAATAATAATAATAATAATAATAATAATAATAATAATAATAATAATAATAATAATAATAATAATAATAATAATGGGTTTACTGGAAAGGAAAGGCGCAGTATCTGTCCCACATTTTCGGCGGTCGAAATTACTCCGGACCCCTAACTACGGCACCCCTTTCTCTTCGCTTTCACTTGAAAAGTTTAAGCTCGCCTCGTGCGTTTTAGCCAACGTTCTTAGGTCTATATCCAAGAACGTTGGTTTTAGCTGAGGAGAAGGCAGGGAGCCCACAGATGAGCCAGCGAGTGAGCGGGGCATGTCACAGTTGGGAAAGCCACGTCCATCATTGGACATTGTTGTAAGTCAGAGCGATTTGAAGGTTATCGCGCGATCGTCGGACATGGACAGCGCCGTGGTCCAGAATCATCTGCTTGTGGTAAAAGAGGTATCAAGCTAGCTTCCCTCACTTTCTTTGCTGTTCCTTTGGCAGCCGCCACTTCTTTCTGGACGAGTAGCTTTTTAATTTCTCTTTTTGCTTTAGCGAACAGACAGTGATCGTATTGCCCGTTACGTATTTCCACCAGTTCTTGTTATCGTCTTCGAAGACAAGAGATAACCAACGCCACTATTTATTGCAACGAATGGAAAGCTTAAAATAGAAGAAGAGGGGGTTTACGGCTGGAGCACGGTGTTAGAATAATATAGTGGGCTTGAGTGATGGTTTTAGCATGGAACAGCGAACGAGGGAAAGCAGAATGCGAAATTTGTTCCCAAACTATCTACTAGGCGCCGAAACGCTAAGCTGGTCGACGTTTGTGCGATAACCTTCAAATCGAGCTAGACTGTTCATGCGCGTGACGCATCACTGCTAAGCCTCCAGCTTCTCTAAGTTCACGCAGAGAGAGAGAGAGAGAGAGAGAGAGAGAGAGAGAGAGATTGAGCGGCTTCTGACAGACGTTGGCGAAATACGTATTCGGGGCTAGTATTGCTATGCATTAAAAGAAAGATGACGTAGAGTCGGAAGAGGAGATGTACGTAAATACTACCTGCTGGAGTGGGCTTTCTGCGGAGTGGACGCGGAAGTGCGCGGAGAATATTGGTGATGAAAATCCGGCCACTACCTTGTATTTCATAACTAAAGATAAGGCTTAATTTAGTTACTCAGACGGAGAAGCAACAAATGGAAGTAGAGTGCCAATTTCAGTGTCCGTTTGATGAGTGTGCCTTCGCGGAGAAGCACATCTTAATCACTGCTCACATAGTTATAACCTAAATATGTCATTAGTGAATCCACATTAGATTTCTCAGGCGGTGATCATGTGAACGATTCTGAGTACTCATTTGCGAGTAGAAATCTATTTTACCTCAAAATTGTCTATAAGTAGAACGGAAAATTCCACAATAAACTGTGTTTAAGTGGCTCCACCGAACTCGCAAGTATATTTTGCTCACTTGTGTTTGGCGCTCTTTGGCCCTTGCGCCATCTAAACTCATCATAATCATCATCGTATTTTGCTCACTATGGCGTTTTATTCTTTGCACGCGCTGTCTGCAGAAAATGTTTATGAGAGTACAGGTACAATTGCCTGACAAGTGTGCCGTGTTTCCTTTCAACTTCCAGGCGAGAACTTAATAAAAGAAAGCTATAGAATCTTATATGCGGATTATAGATCCTGTGTCGTTCTAAGCTCGGTCACTCTGGGTGAGTTATTTTGTTATCTTTCAAAAAGAGAATATCGTCGTGGTATGTGGAATCATGACATTTAATTTATTTTAATTCAGCTACCATAGATCAGCTTATGATATGGTGCATTGGCAAGGGATCGGAAGGAACCATTTCACGCTTTCGTATCGATATCTTGTGCGACGGATATTAAATGTGTGCCCAGTATCTTTCCGTGTTGAGGCCCGCGGAGCTGTTCACACACAAAAAAAATGTAAAATGCTCGTGTGCATGGCCTGAAACGGAAAATGTCGAAAACCGCTTGTTACCTCATTGGTCATTCGCTCACGATAAATTCAGAGAGAGGCTGGATAAAACGATAATTTCATAAAGAAATGCACTGCACCCACATCTTGCTGCTTGAGTGCAGTTGACAATCAAACCTGACATATTAGAAGGCAACAAAGAAAGGGAGCAAACCAGCGCCTTTTGCAAAGGGACAGGCTCAGCTTGCTACACATTTTTTCAAAATTCATAATGTAATGTGGAACAAGTAGGGCTCGCATATATTCTTGATTTATTATATCAACCAAACAAATACAATGATAAAGCATACGACAAACCAAGCACTGATATGCACATATGTGACCAATGCGCATACGTAAAGCAGACTCCACATGCAGACGGGAAGTCATGTGAGAAAGTCCCGCGGGAAACAATGTAGTGTGACACTGACGGTAGAATCCTCAATGTTGCACGGTGCGTCAGTCTTTTGCATGCCGCGAGCTGAGTTTTAGGGCCGCCAAGCGCTTTGAAAGAAACGAAAGTGTCTGACATCGAACAAGTCTGTTTTGTTTTTGGTAAATGCGATGTGTCAAAACCAGGCTATAAGGACAAAAAAAAGAAAAAGACAGCGCTGTCCGCAAGTAGAACGAGAAGACGATGGACTTACCGAACTGGGAAGAATACTACAAAACAGCAATTATTGAGGAGTAATTTGCATGCAAGGCAAAAACATCGCAACGGGCGCATTTTGAGACGAGCGAGATAGCTTCGTACATTAATCCCAGGAACACCAGCGCAGACTGTGAGACGGCAGCGATATGAAACTGCTTCGTTACCTGCTTCGCAAGCACCGCACCAATGCGTGCAAAGTCTCACCTGTGCCGGTGCAACACGCAGTCATCGAGAGGGGGCGCAACAAGAGTGTTGAAGAATAAAAAAAAAATATGTATATATATACCAGTGGTTTAGTAAAACGGCCTCTTTCACAAAACTAGGTACCAATATGAAGAATATATATATGAAGAATGAAGAATATATATATATATAGTTGTGTCGGCACGGTGTAACAGGAAAAACAAGGTAAAAATGGTGCTCAGGCACAGAATCATTGCCGGAATGGTAAGGAATTTATTGACACCCAGTTGCAGAATTCGCAATCTGCATTTGTCTGTACACAGCAGCCGCTTCACTGCGATTTGGCGACACCCTGCATTGAGTGCGCCTCACCGTGTTACTTTGGAGCGTAAAGGTCAAAGTTCAAAGGTCAATCGATCAATTAATTAATTAATTAATCTGGGAAACGAGAGCTACTGTTTACTTGCAGACAAAGGTGAAAAGATCACTTTATCACTATCACCAATCATGTGTCACTATTTCGGAGCAAAGTTCTCATAAAAAGCCATCTTAAAATACCAATCAATCAATCAGTCAATCAATCAATCAATCAACCAACCAACCAACCAATCAATCAATCAATCAATCAATCAATCAATCAATCAATCAATCAATCAATCAATCAATCAATCAATCAATCAATCAATCAATCAATCAATCAATCAATCAAACGACAGCTACTGCGCACTTGCAAAGAAAGTTGAGATGGTCGCTTTATCACTTTCACAAATCATGTGGGACAATTTCGGCGCAGAGTTTTTTTAGATAGCGCTCTTAAAATACTAAGAGGGAGGAATTACCTTTTCACGTGGCTAAAAGTTGACAATCAGCAACAAACGAAGGTTTCTTATTGTTTTATTAAATGTTTATTCTTCGTCCGATCATATAATTTTTTTTGTGTTGTTATAGGTGTACAGCTATGGGTGAAGCTCAAATACTTGCTAGAGGAAAAAGAGATGCCGTACTTGTGCTCCCTTACTTATGAACTCGCAACAAAAGAGTCTGGATTGCGCCACATGGTCTACGACTGGAAGGAGTGTCCACAGCGGAGGAGCTACAAGGAGAACCTGGGTCTTAGCTCTTAATGTCTCTTGCTCAATAAAATTCGTGACAGCCTTGTCTGGAGCACAACTCGAGATCTACACTGAAGTTACCCTAAAGTAGAGTCTAGTAATTTGGCTGTTGTGAATCTCATCATGTTCGGGAGCCACATAGATTCCTCGATATCTAAGGCTGTACAGTGACTGCTGTGGAAGTATCTGTGGCTAAAATGGTTGACAGGATTATAACCACCGTCAGAGAGGGCATATCCAAAGTTCTGGCAGCACAGATTACGCAGGCAGGGCAAACAGCAACGGCCTCTTCTGGGGCATCTATTGATCATTTCTGTCAGTTTCAATAGATTTACTTTAGCTTTCTCCAAAACATAATCCAGGCATAATTATTTTGCAAGAAACTCGGCTTATAACTGAAAAACATTTCAGTTTGCAAAATTATCGGTCATTTCGACAACATCGCCAGTCAGGATGTGGAAGTTTGCTAATACTCGTTTCTTCAAAATTTTGTCACAGAGCTAAGATTGTTTTTTCAGTTGTCTGCTTTAGATTCTGGGGTATTAGCTTTAGACTTTGGAATTCCAGGGTTCTGTCCGTTTTCATTAGCAAATGTTTATTTCCCTGGTGGAGTTCAGAATACCACACCGCTTGATCTCTTACTAGTTAATTGTCAGAACTCGGTTCGTTTGGCTGGAGACTTCAATACTCACCATGTGTCGTGGGGTTATAGGACAGATCTCTGCGGCAAGCGTCTTTGGGATTGAGTTGGAGCTAATCACATTTCGTGTATGAAGTCTAATTCACCTCATTACGTCCGCACCCACAGTCGACACCTGTGATAGTTTTAATTTTCTCCGGCCCTGGTGTTCCTGTACTCAATTGCTCGACAGCTGAATATGTTGCCTCTAGTGACCACATGCCTATTGTTTGTATGTTAATTGTCATTTAACTTCGACGACTGGTCTGTTGAAGTCATATGGTAATTATAACCAACTTCAGTCATCTTTGAGCTCCACTCTTGTGTCAGTGGATAGCACTACTGAAGGACTAAAATCAAAACGCATATGCCTGACCATTGAAGGCTGCCGTGAGAAGCCTGAACTTATGTTGCGTACATCAAAATCGAATACATCTACTGGATGGTGGAATGCAGACTGTTCGCGTGATTACAGAATAAAAATGGCTGCATGAAAGAATCTCCTCCACAACCAGTGCCCAAAAAATTTGCTTGGTTATAAATTTTTTGCAGCTAGTTTTAAACCCACAGTCGCACAAGCAAAAGATGATTATTGTTGTGAGCATTTTGATTACCTCTCAAAATCGAATAACTGACGCGCACTTTTCAGCTTTTTAAGATAGCGAAAGAATATACTGGGCGCATAAAATTTACCCTCATGCGTTTTGACTCCGCAAGAGCCTATCAAACAATAGAAAGAATTGCTGAATGATTGGAGAAGCGATTTCTGCCTGCACTTTCTTTGACCTCTATGTTTGTAGCGCCAGCAATTCGGTTAATTATGACCCCCAAATTAAATCTTCGGAGATATCTCCAATAGTGATGAGGTCGTCACCTGCTGCTGGCCCTGATGGAGTAACATCGAAAACGATAAAGATCCTCTTTGAGATGTCTCTAATTCTTTATTAGAGCTGCTAAATTACTCAATTAAGCTTTTTAGTATACCTCCTGAATGCACGCTAGCCAAAGTAATCCCTTACTGGAACATAACAGTGACGGCTACGCTTTGGGGAATATTAGACCAATATTATTAACATCTAACTTGGTAAATTTAACGGAAGGGTCATACTCCTATGTGTTCTAAAGTTTGTGGACTGAGAAAATATCCTTAGTCCCTGTGAAATCGGTTTCCGCCCAAAATGTTCCATACGGAATGCTCATACCGACATTGGGAGTCGATTCCTCCTTGCGCGGCGCCAAAAATGCATGCTGCTTTGGTGACAGTAGATATAGCCAAGACTTATGATAGTGTAGAGCCCAGCACCGTATTGAGAATATGATAGACTCTATGCGGTTTCCACATTATTATTTAGTCACGTAGATATCTACATTCTTTAAAAACAGACAATTTTATTGTGCATTATATGGAGTCCATTCATGCAGATATCAACAAATCAGAGATGTCCCTGAAGTGGCAGTGATCTCTACCGTGCTCTTTAACATTCTTCTCAGCTCAATTGCCTGGCATCAACAAAGTCGCATATATGTATATGCGGGCGACAGAGCGTTTTTACGACTTCACATGGTATTCAATCCCTAAATGTGGCCTGCAATCGTACCTAAGCTCCATTAATAATTGGTTGTGTGACTTGCGATTTAAGTTAAATGTAAAAAAGTGCGCTGTCACTATTTTCCAAATTAAGGATGCTGTAAATCTTTATATTTCAGCAAGAAATGGTTCAAGTCAAGTCTTTAAATTACCTGGGTGTCATTTACGAAGATAATCTTTAATGCCAGGCTCACATTGACCGTACTGCACTGGAAGGACTCGTGCCATGGGCATGTTGCGCTGGTTAAGCCATTCCCGGTCTGTAACGCAGAGAGATGCGCTTTTAATGATTTATGATATGTATATTCGACCAATTTTAGAATTTGAATCTGTGGTTTTTTGGTTACCTGCTAATGAAATTAGCCCGCTCGTTATTTTGGAGTGGAGGCGATTAGGTTGTGTTTTCGGCTCCCCAAATTTGTGGCTAACAATGCACATTACTTTGAAGCCCGAATTTCACTTTATTTGTCTAGATTACAATTTTAAATGTTGGGATGTATTTAAATATTTACTAATCACATTTCTACCGCTCCCTGTCAGTTGTTTGCTGCCAGCCGACCACCTTTTTAGAGTATACTGGCCTATGTTTCCATACACCATAGGTAATACTAGTGCAAAATTTGCATGAACCTTTAAATTTACTCCTTTCTAACATCCTTCCCTAACAAAACAGCGGGTCGTAGGTAGATGTTGTCTAAAATGACATTTTCCCCAATAATGCATAACATTTATCACCCCGATTTTAAATGGATTATTAGAAGACGATTTACAAAGCCTTCCAATTAGCATACTGATAGCAACTGACGCCTCTCTATGTTATGAAAAGGCAGGCGTGGGAATATACCGTCCGTTTCTAGACTAGACTTTTTTCCGTTCGACTTCCGGATTTCACCCTAATTTTTAGGGCAGAATTTCTGGCGGTCGTGCTTGTTCTGCGCTTACTAGACCCAGCTTGCTCAGCAGTGGCTGTCATTACAGACTCTTATTTCTTGTGCTCGTCGCTTGCTTCCCATATAGATTCACCAATCTTAAAACATTTCTATCATTGGTCCCTTCAAATTCGAGCCTTGCACATATGGTGTAGGTACCAGGTCATAGCAATATGACCGTCAGTGAGGTTGCGGATAGCTTGGATAAGGAGTCTCTCAATGGCACCGTGTTACTTATCCTCCTGGCTACCGCGTTACAGCGTACATAACAGTAACGCGGTAATGCAGACGCACCTTATTAAGCACGCAAAGTGAACCTCATTGGACATCTGACGACTACCTGCATGTCAGGTATTCGTGGAGCAGGACATCATGCCAGTCACGGCAGATTGTGGTCTCCTTATCAAGGGTGCGCAGCTGTATATCGTCCCTCAATTTTTAAATGCACAGGTCTGGTTTGGCGCTTGCCACGTCTGCGCATTCTGCGGAGAATTGGAATAAATAAAACAATTCTTGCAGTTTTGCCGCTTCACCATGATGAGAAGACGGTTTTTGGAGAAGCCGTTGCAACAGCTTGGACTTAATTTGTCCAACCGTATCTTGTTCTCGTTTGGAGCAACCGTATACTTAGGTAAAGCCACTGGTCTGCTTTTACCGCCATTCAAAACTTCTTAATGGAATCTAAACGTGTGCCTTGCTAATATACATCTTTTTAATCATTGGCTATAAATCTCACAGTGTTCATTCACCACCTGCGTACGTTATGATTTCTCCTTTTTATCTCAGCGTTTAATCATTTTGTTTCCTTATCTCTTCCCTAGTATCATTTTATTTTTGGAAATGTAAAATACGTATCTAAAAACTTCTCTGCACAATTCTTGCTCCATCCTCCTGTGTCAGGACAATAACAATAACGTTCGGCTAGTTGCTTCTTCCGTCTCTTCACACCTTTCACCTACGAATAAACACATTTCGCCCGGAGAAAATATTTGCCGGGGTTCAGCTGGATCATCGTCCTGAATAGGGTGGCCCTTCAGTAGCTTTGCCACAACTCCCAGCGTAAGCCAGCGTTATGCTAACTTAGGCGGCTCAGACACAATCTTCTGAGCAACCTATCTCTTGGTCACCCCGACGAGATCCGCGGCTGCGCGCTCCTTTCAAGAGCATCGGATGCCGGCGTTTAAGCCTAGCTGACACGTACACTACCAACGAGTCAGCAAAACGTATAATCGTTGGTATACGGCTTTCTCGCTGGGGCCGCTTCCAGGGGTTTGATGATCACGAGGACACATCACTTGCACCCTGTTCGCGGGCGAAATAAGCAACTGCTTCGGCGACCATTTTGTCAAGAGGAGAGTAGAGCACCCTTGTACAACGCGCTCATGTCCCAGGTAGGATGTGCACAAAGTACATCAAGAAAATGATCGGGGGCATTGCTGGCTTGCCATCAGAAATATGCTTGAGGAGCACAAGGCGGTCCACCACTTGAAAAAAAAAAACAAAAAAAAAAGACAGCCGAAGATGTTTAGAACTTTTTCATCACGAAAGGCAGCCTGCAGCTGACATAATGCGGCAGTGTCATGCGCTTGAGGCGCTCAAGTGTCGCCAGCGTCGACGTTTTTGCATCAGAAGATATCACCTGAATGGTTTGGCGGATCGTGGGTGAGAGGTATCCTCTCAGCTACAAGGTGTCACCTATGAACGCGCCACCACTCGTGTAAGTTTCAGCCACGTATGAAACAGCCTAATCCCTGGGCTCTAACATCAACAAAGAGCGGCGTATCGGCCTGGACGGACATGATCGGGCCTTGCCTTCCAAATGTTTGTACCGAGAGAGAGACAGAGACAAATATTTATTCAGAGCAGGCGTGAAATATTCGCCCTAGGTGGGCAGTCTCCTCAGTCCAGGAAGCCGTGGACCCGGGCCATCTCTCGAGTCCGGTCGACCAGACTACGCTGATCGTCCAGGCTGGGGCTTGACAGCTGAGTCTCCTACTGCTCTTCGGTTATGTCCTTGGTGGTTATGGTACCATGTGGTCCCTTTTATCAAAATGTGTATTTTTTACAAAATGTGCATTCATATTCGTAGGTGGTGGGCAAGATCCTGTGTAGTAAGGTGCCGTGGACGTGGCTGTTGGATTGAATTTTTCGGAGGGTGACTGCTTCTCCTCTGGTTTGTTTCGTGTGGGGTGGGGAATATTTTCTTCTGTCCGGTCTTTAATGCAGGAGGATGTCAGTATATTTCTTGGGTACATCCTGTGTTCTCCGAAATCTCTCTGGAAGTGGTGCCCGGTTAGCATATCCTCGGGCTGAGGCGTTGGCGGACTCGTTTCCTTCTAAGTGGGTGTGTCCCGGACTCCACATGATATGTGTCTGGAAGGTGGTGAGCTTTGGTATGACGGAGTATTTGAAGTTATATGCTAGAAATTTTCCCTTTTGATAGTTTCTGCATGCAGACCGTGAATCAGTGAGAATGATGACATGTTCTTTGCTCGTCGAGATCGCTAAGGCAATTGCGGCCTCTTCGGCAGCATCAGAGTCATTTGTTGGAATAGTTGCAGAGGTATTTTCTGTAAATGTGGAATCCATGACGCTCATGGAGGTTCATGGATGGTTTCGCGATCCACAGAAGCTTGCAGCGGTCCGAGATATTGAAAACCTATGCACGCGTAAAAGCCTTTGGAGGTTTCTTGGATGTTGGTCACATTTCCGCAGCTTTTTCCTGGTATTGAGCACCTTGCACACCCCCTCAATTCTTGTCACACAAGGACTCATTGCTTTTGCGGACACTGGAGTGGGCGCACAAGCTTTGAACGAGGTAACATTTGCCATGCCCTCGGCGCCCCTCTTGCGCCACTTTCATCCTACTGCTGCCACAGAGATCAACGCTGATGCTAGTGGCATGGGTCATGGGGCGGTGCGTGTATGAATTCAAAGTGGTATCGGGAACGTAACTGCGTATGTCAGTTAAATTAATTAATTAAATTGGTTCACAGGAAGGGAAAGGCGCAGTAACTGTCACACTTGCTCTGTGGACACCCGAACCGCGCCGTAAGGGAAGGGAGGAAGGTGGGAATGAAAGTGGAAAGAGAGAAAGAGGAGCCGTAGTGGAGGGCTACGGAGTAATTTCGACCACCTGGGGATCTTTAACGTGCGCTGACATCGCACACATTAACGATTTCAGAGAGCAGCTACAGTGTAACGAAACTAGAAAGTGTAGCTGTTCCCTTTCCTGTCCACGAATTTCGCTCGAACCTGTATGGACTTTCGTTTACCATCTTGACCGATCAATTTACTGGCTCATAAGAATTCACGTTCAATCTCGTCGGCTAGCGTGTTGAGCCTTGCTACTTCACGAATATCACTTTTCTGTTACAAAAATGGTTGCCGCCACAGTGATGGCGATTGCTTGTCGCTTCATCCATTTGAACCTATACAACTACCGAGGAGGAGGACATCGAGGACTGTTTGGCGTCGTTTTCCACGCCATTCCCAAACACAGAGACCTTCCGTCCGGAGCAACAAAATGACCTCCCATTGCAAAATTTTCTTGCTGCGGCCACAGAGAAGCATGCTCTACACCCATTTTCGTTCAAGACAGACTCCGGTACAAGAACAACTACTCTGATGAACCCGTGCTTTTGGTCGTCTATAAAAGTATCCGCAATGATGTGATGCACGCCATACATGACGACATCACATCACATCAGATCACATCACATCACATCACATCACATCACATCACATCACATCACATCACATCACGTCACTTTGGATTCTCCCGTGCATTCCATACTCTTAGCCATCGCCTCTAATGACCAAACTTTAGAAGACAACTAAATAATACGTCGCCATCCGTGGCCAATGTGAGCACCTCAAGTCTCGCACCACTCCTCCTACAGGCCTTCTGAAACCGGCTAAGCCACCATCGGCGTCTCTTCAAAAAATTCCCCCCCCCCCTTCCTGCCCCCTTTTTCTCATGTCTTCAGAAGAACGCCGCGAATTTTAGTGAGTGTAGATCATTTGACAATCTTTGTGGAGACTGTCATGCCGGTATCTGCAAAAACAGGCAAAGCGTCCTCTTTTATGCTACATATTCGATATATTATCCGCCACCACACGTCCTTGTGTTATTACCAGCGAACGCGGACAATATTTGCTTCAGGCGTGGGCCTTCAACTACCGCCACTTCGTGCCTTATCACCCACAAACCAACCGCGTTACTGAGCGTACCAACCGCACCCTCACCAACAGGCTGTCTATGTATGTCTCATCAGACCACAGGAACTGGAACGCCGTGCTGCCATTTGTGACCTACGCGTGCAACACCACAAAGGATGAGGTCACCGGGTATTGCCCATTCTCCCTGCCCTCCCTTCTACACTACCCCCCCTGGACAGTATACCTTCTACTTCCCCTGTAATGCCGATCTTTCACCTTACCAGCTGGTATATCGTGCTAAGAAACTTTCGTCGCCGGGCCCGCCTGCGTACTTTGTCCTCTCAGCTCCACTCCGAAGAAAACTATGACGAGCGTCACGTTGCGACCACATACACCCTTGGGTGTTTCGTGTGGCTTTGGACATCATCGCCTAAGCGCGCATTGCACCCGAAGTTTTTGTACAACGTCTCTTCGGGGTCGTGAGTCAGTTAACCGATATAAGTTATGCTCACTCATTCGCTCGCGCACCACCCAAGTAGCCCATGTGGCTCGCCTCAAACGCTGAGTCCGTCGTTGAACCTGACTTGCTCGAGGACGGGCTTTGTCTGCAACGGGAGAAATTAACAGTCACGTGCACACCGACTCGACTGAAAAAAAGGTGAACTGACTGGGTTGGAGGAAGAAGAAGCTGCTGAAACGCGAAGGCCGTTCGGCTGGTTGCCGCCTCCGTATTTTCATACCATTCCCTTGTGTATAATTCCAGTTCACATGTTACAAAATAATCATGAAATGAAAAGCATCGATTCTCACTACTGATTGGCAGCTGACATTCTTCACGCCTGCATCTATGGTTTGAGAAACTAAACAATTGCTTTAACATCAATGGCGCTTATAGGTCAAGCGAGGTATAAAGAAACGAAAAAAACTTCTCATATACTTATTGTCATTTCGTCTTTGGAAGGAGGGTGGTTTAGGCAATGCACTGACTAAAAAACATCATCAAATATAGTCGAGTTCGTTCTAAGACTCGTGTGACCTAAAGCCGTCTATAATGTCACAACCGTCATCTGTTATTTTTAGCTGAAACAACATCACAGAAGAAATATAATGTGAAATTATTCACCGGTCACATGAAAATACGAGATAATCACTTATACTCTAGTAGCATACAACATAAAAAAAAACAGTTGCTAACTATTTTTAATAACATGTGCCGTTTGTATTCACGGAAGATAAAAAAATAATTTTTTTACATGTTGATATTTTGGACACCTTCTTCAGCTGTTACATGGGAATACAGCAATGTCGTTCACGTATGTAATGCCCAAAGGCACTCCAAAACTAATATACATGAGCAAAAATTTATACCTACACTATTTTCAATTTGTATACAAAATAAAGATTGCACTAAGATGCTCCTCTTATAGTCGCTTGACCTAAGGCAAGGACAATAGAACTGAGAAGAAAGGAAATACGCTGGGCTGCATTTCGCTTTTGGGACGTGTTTTCGGAGGGATTTCTTGAATGTTTCTCCTCTTCTTTAATTCCCATTTCAACAACGGGATCCCGATTTTCCGGACAGTGGACAATCTGTCCTTTTTTTTTTTTTTTTTTTGCACCGGTGAATGAAGTGAATCGATACACTCATATGTAGAAACCAATCCTGATATGCATAAAAAAATAAGTGTGCACATGTAGGAAAAACCACTCAAATGCGATGTAGAAAGAAAAAATAAATTCAAATGATTCAACTGGCTGTAACAACAAAGTGTTGGACAGATGGCTGAGATAAGGAATGAAATCGGACAAGTGTTTACTGGACGATGTCTGCGGCTAGAGGTGCAGCATCTGTATGAATAAGCGATAATATTAGGGCTGATGATAAATGGGCGTTTGTAGTAAGAGTATGCTGTGTTACGTAATTTTCAATTGTATTTCCACCAATAAACGTTACGTCACTTGCTTTGCATTTCATGCTCCTGCATTGGAAACCAAATCGAAGGAACCAAACAGCAGTGATCTATTGTTTGCAGCTGTTAGTGGAAAGTTAGGTCGTCCTATAACTACATGCACATTTCCTCTTTCCTGTACCTCTGTACCATGACAGAACTTGTCTGAACAGTTGTTGTAATAAGAGGTCCAGTGTTTCTAGGAATAGGCAACGAAATTAAAATTTGCTGCCGAGGATCTCAGGTACAAAGACAAGCAAATTTCACAGCAATAATAGGATTGCCAGCCGTTGTCTCAACAGCTGTAAAATACTTGTCACTGCTGGTCAGTTCCTTAGATGGGATACCCAGTGCCACGTCTTCAAACTCGGAGCACTAGGGTAACCTTTATTGCAGCGAGAGCCATGAAAGAAATCGGAGACTAGCTACTCAAGCACCAATTTATTGCAACAGTAGATAAAAGGAACATGCACAACTGATTTCAGTTGGCAGTTTCGGCTCTTAAATGATGTAAAGGCACTATAATTCATGGGTCATCACTTGGTATTGTCTTAAGACCGCTAAATGGTTTATAATTGAATTTCATTTCTTCTTTGACGCTCTTTCGGTTTAAACACTTGAACAATGGCTCTGATGTGTAATTGATGTATAGGGCGGACGGGGGCAAAAACCTCTAATATAATATCTGCTGCGTGACTTGTATTCACTACAATACATAAACCAGACCGTGTAAATGGCTTGAATGCAACTGAACGCCATGCAGCCCCCAACGTCATGGAATGCCACCAAGCGACCTAAGCACCGACTACACATTGCAGGTGTTCGGTTGATGAAGCGGAAACCAAAATAGCATCAAAAAATTCAAATATAAATTGTATATTTGTCGTAGGCGATTGCCACGGGATGACGTTTGTTTATTTTGAAGGATTTTAAAGAAAAGATGTGAGCTAAAATTGGAGCCGTTACCTCAAGAAAAACGATCAATTATTGTGCCGAGTAAACATTCATTCTCTGTCTCTTTTTTGACTACCTTGGTGTCTTTTTGGCCGCGAAAGACACTCATCGGAGGGAAAATTGGGATTAAAGCCCTTCTTACAACTTGATTAGGACTAATTACACACTCACTAAAAACGTGGTCACGAAAATTGGTTTCGCGCAGAGAAGCCGTTAGGATCCGTGCCCAAAACGTGATGTTAGTGCAAGGATTTTACTTGCGAAATCAGCCGATGTTAGCGTCAGTTGTATTTTGCTTTACGCTCTTTTCCAGATTATAAAATGCCCAATTTAGATCAGAGTGGTCATTATGAGACTACGTAGATTATGGTAGCTTATCAATAGAGGCTAACTTCGTTTTGTCCTTATACCGCCTTTAAAGAAAATGATGTAATAACGAAAGCGTCGACACCAAGTATATGTATCTGAGGGGCAAAAAAAAAAAAACCCCTCAGGTGTTCAGAACTACGAGAACGATGTGTCTGTACCCTATGCAGGCGAGTTTTACAGCAAGGCGTTAAGGATATACGCGAAAAATAATGATAGTTTTGACGTGCTACGCATTGACTGATGACCTTGACAGATGCGCAGTATCTGCCACGACCACTTGTTGGTGAAAGCCGGTGCTACGCTGAAAGCTCGAACTGCATTCCGTAGGGAAGTTTTCGCTTCAATCTACTGTGCCTTCCTTCTCCAAAACATCCGACCGCGTGGTGCGTGGACCACCTTGTGGACCACCTTGGAGTGTACCATGACCTTTACCCTTTGACGTTTCAAACTTGGAGCTGAGGAGAGAGTGGAAGGGAGTTGAGCGCGTGATTAATCACGTGGGTGACGTAACTAATTGCGTGATAGAAACAACCATAACATCAATCTATGGTTATGATAACGAGGACTCGACTCAGTAGTCATGGACGCCAGTGACGATGACGCTGCGCTTAGCGCTTCGTACCAATGCCAGTTTAATCAGACTACTAAAGAGTTCTACCAAGCGTAACCATGCTGTGAAGCTTTTCCTGTATACCATGTTTAACTATATGCTAAACCTCTTAATTTTTTCTGTTCCTGCTTCAGCAAGCCGTCAGCAACAGATACCTGCATATGAATCAGGTAGCCTGCGGCTATGAGTCTAGATGATTTTTTGGCGCAACTGTAATAGAGTAGGTATTCATAGGATTTGTTGAGGGCATTCTTAAACGTGACATGACCATAGCTCTCTTGACGAGTTTGGAATGCCCCGAACGAACCTGCAGTAGTGGTTCTTTAGAACGCGGCTAATAAGCCCAACGCACGTGGTTGTCAGAGAAAAGAGCCTTAAAAAAAATAAAGGAATTGCTCCATCTTCCGGAAGTTCTTGGTCAAAATTGATGAATGCGCAAAATGCGCAAAATGACGAGTGTTTTAAAAATATTCTCGTAAATCCTGAGCTGATGTCTAAAATTAGTAAAAGACCGTTTACAAATCTGAAAACTTAAAAATAAATATATTTAATCAGTCAGGACGGTCTCCAGTATCTAGTCGTATTTAGTTAAAAATAAATCACTAAGATTAGCAGCAGTAATGCCTTCTTTTTTGAATATAAAAGCAATCTTTAGATTTCGTGAAAATTGAGATAAAAAGTTCAAACGTCTAAAATTCAACAGGTAATGTCGAATGGCCACAACTCCAGGTTAATCTATGCATTACTCGACACACTACAAGGCAGAAAGGCAGAGAGTAATATAGATCTTTGATATCAATTGGCATTCAACTGAGGCGATTCTTATGGCAGGAGTTCAAATTTCAAGGACGCCTTTGAATTTTTTCACTAAAAAAAGATCGTATAGACGCAAAAGGGCCAGGTTTTCTTGCAAAGACGGGAGTATAAATTTCTACTAGCATAACAGATGGCATTGTGGCTTGTGAGCTCTAGCAGAAAGGAAAAAAATCTATGTGGCTTTTGTCACAATTTTAAATTAACTTTACTAGTACTAGATATTACAGGTTCAACTCATCACACATTTTATTTGCTTGAACTTTGAACATGGACAAGTTATTATCGTCTCGGAGCTGAAAAACTTTTGAAATGGAATCTCCAGCTCTGGAATTAAACAATCCGAACGACAAAACAGTGAACTCTCGTCATTTGTCTGAAGGCATAGCACATAGAGAATGCTCGTTGAGGAATTTTACGGGACGTTGAATAGAAGGTGGTGACATACCAGGCTTGAATTTGGCACAAAAGTCGATGCCTTGAGATATGCACCGCTGCTTTTCATCCAGAACTTGGTTTGAAACATGTATCACAAGCGATATGAGCTCTGGCGCTGTATTCTTCGGGTGAACAGCGAATTTTGCACCAAGGGCCAGTACTGCGCCCAAGGCAGCTGCAGGTTTTCTGAGTACGTGTCTGCCACGGTTGGCGTGTCCTCAAGTGCGTCAAGGTTTGTGCGACAGGAATTCCGTTGCACTGTCCGTGGTGAGCATGAAATCTCGTAGTCAATGCTTGGAAGTTGCGGGCTCCTGGAAGCTCTCAGCAGAAAGCAACGTTCTGTGCGGTGAGGTAGTCTCTGCCATCTAGACCTCAAGACTCGCATATCCGAGCATCGTGATTCACTGATGTTTGGAAAACGCCGAACAAGGCGATGACATCTTCAAGGAGGGTCTTGGTTCTGATGCAGAACGACAGCGAGCGTGCTTGATAAAAGGCAACGGCAATGAGCGCAACAGAGAAGTAGGGATCTTTGAAACGGACCAGTGAAACGAGAAATGATGCTTACAGGCGTTGAGGTGTGGACTAGATGGTTAACGATGGGCGAATGACTGCGGGCGATAGTAACTCTAGCGGATGTTTTTGGAGTTAGAAACGGCAAAGTAAGGAGGCTTTACTTGCACCAAACAAAACGTACAGAAAGGTTCTTGAAAAGATACAAGCACCCAAATGTGTTAGATATCGTAAGGTCTAGCACATTAAAATTGACCCATATTCTGCAGTGCCGTACATAGTACGTTACACAATACAATTTTTTATGGTTGCACAGTATCATTTATAATACAACACAATACAGTTCAAACGATAACAAGCAACACGCAAAGAGAGTTTATTGTGTACATACGTACATACAAAAAACTCACATTACCCACAGGCCAATAGCACTATACAAAACACCATAAGGTACATATACAAAATAAGCTCAAATACATGATTCCTCAGAGAGGGGCAAACAATAGAGGGACGGGGGAGGTTCCAATAAAGCACGACAGGCATCTCAAGTATGTTCCCCCGCACAACATAGCGCGTGTGCCAGTACCGCAGAAACCGCGCTTAGCCATCCGTTTCTAACTGGCCAGACAGATACTTCTAGATGACCAGGCGCAGGCTCTGCTAGGCTGGGTACATTGCGCAGACGGGAGTGCGGCGCGCCTCAGCGAGGCACCTGAGACTGCACAACACAAACAGAACCACGGTGAACATAAGATGTTCGAAAAGGTTGCGCCGGCGCCTGACGCCGGGGTTCATACGGACGTTCAACATCCTAGAGCACTCGCTGCTGGAGTTTGAACTGGACCTGGTGATAGCAAGTTTGCATTATCCAATGTGCAATATCTAAATGGCGTTCCATTTTGTCACTACCCGAACTGTTGTAAGTGGAACTGTACGGCCGAGAACTCGAACATTGGCAGTGTCGTCTTATAGCTGCGCAAACGTGCTGTGGAAAAGAAAAACGAAGACTAACGCAGTAACCCGATGTGAATTCAAAAATTTGAGCAGGATTGTTGTAGTCAGAAGCTTCATATATCAGTCTTCGTAATAATGTATTGAGAATGCCTCATAAGCACATTTAAGAATGTTCTGTACAGCGTTGGTAAAAGGTATTTTAACCAGTATGGAGATTACCATCGTCTCTTCCTGTATACCAGCACGCGACTTTGAGGCCGTTGGTTTTGCATGTACCTTCGCTGCAGTGGCCGATGGGACAGTCATATCCAAGACGCATTTGCATTTGTCGGGCGTCTTGTTGAGTAATATGGTGAAAAAAAAAAAGCATTTTGAACTTCGCAAAAAGAAAATTCCACCTTTCGAATATTTACCCTTAAAGCTTTATGTTGCATTGTTATTAAGAGTAATACTTTAAGGGAATCCGAATTACTCTGCATATGTCATATGATTTGTGAGAATACCTGGTCATTTCAAGGCGAAAGAAAGCCTTTATTGGCTCATGCCCTGCGGAAACGTTCGCAGGAGGTGTTTCCACACACACACACACACACACACACACACGCACACACGCACGCACACACACACACACACACACACACACACACACACACACACACACACACACACACACACACACACACACACACACACACACACACACACACACACACACACACACACACACACACACACACACACACACACACACACACACACACACACACACACACACACACACACACACACACACACACACACGCACGCACGCACGCACGCACGCACGCACGCACGCACGCACGCACGCACGCACGCACGCACGCACGCACGCACGCACGCACGCACGCACGCACGCACGCACGCACGCACACACACACACACACACACACACACACACACACACACACACACACACACACACACACACACACACACACACACACACACACACACACACACACACACACACACACACACACACACACACACACACACACACACACACACACACACACACACACACACACACACACACACACACACACACATCTGGAGATAGCCAAAACTTTGAAAACATGATCACGTTTTTGATGTTCTGATCAACTGTTTAGAAAATTTATTACCAGAAATTATTTAACCCGCTTGCTATTTCATATTATTAACCTCTCTGCTTATGCGCATAAACGCGGTAATTGTGCCCTGGAAGCATGTTCACAACTCACAAAGTTTACTATTACAATGATTGCCGGGTTTCCTTGAAACAATTGCTTGCTTTGTAAAGTGGACTGACACATCTTGAAACATGACAAGTCTTTTCTGTCATTTTTACGTTTTTCATCAGAGTGACACATAAAGGTTCAGAACCCGCATTTGCAGCGGTTAAAAAAGGTTTGCTACAAGGCATGTAAGCTGGATTCATTGAAACAAGCGAAAAGGGAAAAAAGTGTAAAACCTGTCAGGGATATTTTGTATTTATCAAACCAAAGGTTCTCCTAAATATAATTTTAGGTCATACGGTTCGTTATGGTAGAAGTTTTATGGCTTCCTTCTGTGCCATCGAGCACGCTAGTCATGTTGACAGTTCCACGAATAAGGAGACAAAGCGGGTAGTGTCAGTGCAGAGCTCTTGCACCAAGGTCGTTGGACACTAAAACATATCTCTTCATTATTTTACCTTGACGTCTTGTTTCCGTCATCGTTTCTTCACTTCGGTTCACTTCGCACCACGTAATAGTTTGGTAGAGGTGCTGCCATTCATCTCCATTCTATCCCTGGAGCGACGCCTATCACTTGCGTAGGCCGCCGGCCGCGGCCACTTGCACTTCGCCGCCTGCCTCCATTCAGCTCGACTTGCCCAGGTTCAACTTCTGTAATAAAGGGACCATAAAAGCTATTTATGAAAGCTAGAACCGCGCATCAACAAGAGGTATCCCATCAGTCGTCACCGCATGCAAAAATAAAATTACGAGGGACTTCATGCGACTAAAGTAGTGAAAGGCGAAAGCCTGAGGGCCGCATTCTGCTACGAAACTGGCACTAATTAGTAATTATTTATTAATTTGTCATTAGGTAACTATTCAATTTATTATTAAGTAAGTAGGTAGTCAAATAATACTATACTTACTAATCCAATTGGTAATTAATTGATTATTATTTATTAATTAGTTGTTCATCACTGATTAACATGTGGATTAACATACTGTGGGGGTGCTCTGTGATTGGTCGAGACCTCAATGACGTCATTCCGCCTCGACCAATAAGAGCCGCTGCAAAAGCGGGACACATTTTGTCCATGACAGCATAAGCCATTAAAGGCTTTCGCCTTAATATTTGAGCAACCTCGATAAGTACTGAAGATATGGGCGACTGAACATGATGCTCCTTCTCTCCCCCTCAACTCAGCCCACGCAGGTGGGCAAGAAAAAAAAGAAGTAAACAAGTCGCGACTGGGGCCCATACGACCCGTCCCGCCCGCGTGATTTGGGAGCGTCCAATCAGCGGGCGCGCCCAGCAAGCCCATTGACGTCACATGGGATGTTTGTGCGCTTCGCGCGGAGTTGTGTCGCCTCAGTCGGTCCCCAGGAGCACTTTTTAAAGATTATTTGTAAAATATAGCCTCCAAGTAAAGCTTTCAAATTTGACTTGAGTATTCATGAGGGCCACCCCAACGATCTCTTGCATTATAATATTACTGCAAGTACCATTGCAGGGGCACTTTAACGACAGATGCTCACAAAGAGACAGCAGCTTTGAGGAACAAAAAATGTTTAGGGTCAAGCGTGACCTTAGAACGATCGATACATCTCATAGACTTACCGCTCAAAAGCATGACGAGCTTCAAGGAACAATACGCGGTCATAATGCTTGGTCACTTGAAGAGCTGCTTTTCTAAAGCAACTGGTTCTGACGAAGGCAGGCGCGGACACATTTTATGTTTGATTACACAGTTCTGATACAAGCGTCATGCAGATGGAATCTTTCGGTCATAAGCCGTAAGCAGAAATGCCGAAACTTACCCAAGCTGGTGCTGTCAGCTTTATAGAGATGAGGTCTTTTCAGCATCAATTCGCATTGTTTGTGTACAACGTTTTAAGTTTGCGTTATTGCTAGCCAGTTTGATAGACAGTGAAATATGTTATTTTTAGAGTGTTCCGCGAAAAGCATTTCGAATTTAGCTGCTCAAGTAAATACCCTACGAAATGTCTTGAAATGTCACACTAGTCATCGTTGACAGCAAAAGTATATCTCGTTTTCCGAATTTTTAAATGTCTGCATGTTTTCATGCGCTCTTTGGTCACGTTACCTCTTTATCAGTAGTGTTGATATTTTTAGACATAGTTAAGAACATGAGACATAACATACTAACTGTCGCGATAATTTGCTTACAATCTCGAATCCGAGCTCAGGTCAAGCCAGAGAACTTCCAAAGTGTACACGGTGCGTATTGTTCTTGCAGCTCTGTGTGCTATTTCATTTGAAGGTACCCGCATTTCAAAACATTCTGGAGCAGGCAATTCAACAATGGCTCCGCTGCTTGTTTAGATAAGTCACTAGAAGAGCTCTTTGAACCCGTATAATTGACATCGCTTTTGTTGCTCGTTCGCCTTAGCATGAGAGGGATAAAATATAGGAAGTGTTTGGGTACATTTATTTTTGGGTTGCAAGTTTCGACAAAAGAACGAGGAGCACCAATGTTTCCACAGTTCATTTTTGATCCATGCACTGGTGGTTATCGAAGCACTGATGTCTCGTGCTTCACGGTTGTTGGGGTTACTAACACCTGCTCTTTCAATCGGACGGAACATCCAAGAGGTGTTACGTTCATTTTGCTCGCTGTACTGCGTCCTGAGTACTCCGGCTAGTGGTATCGAAGGACTTTGAAAAAAAAAAAGATGAGGATATGGCCGGAGAGGAGGGGTCGAGGGGGAAGTTGAAGCTCCGCTTATGCGAGTATGACACGACAGCATTCACGGCTTCTCTAAGGGATTCCCCCTCGTATGCAGGCAATTTGCCAATAGCTTATTGATTAAATCCTAAAATGCAGACCTCTAGTATCCCCCATGAACCCTTTTAGCATAGTCTTATAAGGTACAACACCATATGAAAGACAACGCGACCCGATATTGATGTGAAAGCTCGCTTTAACCAATTTATACCAATGCGCCTGCCGAGACTATGCACCTGTAACATGCCTGTGTCAGAGTGCATAGTTTCTGAAGCGTTCGATTTTTCTCACTCGTCGGAATTGAGAAGCCCGGGTCGAAAGCTCGCATAACCCTACCACCAGTCAGTACCTAGCAGCGCCAGCCACCATTTACCACCTGCCAAACCCACGCCCGTGATTATTCGCTCACAATACCCCGATGTCGACCATGCTGTCGAGTAAAAGAAGGAAGGGATACGGTATACATTGAAACAGTATTCGTAGCCTTAAATTTAATCAGGCAAGTATACTTTAAATTACATCGGTTTAAACCCTTTTAGTAGTATGAAGTAGATGAAGACCTTAAACTGATATGAAAATGTTTCCTAGATGGGAACTATCTAACGATATATTTTGAATGCCTTTCCCACCCTGTAGGCAGAAAAAAGAAGAATAAAACAAATCATTGTTTGCAACGAGAACAATCTAAAATATGAATAATCAGTGAAAATTATGTTTTGTTTTATAGTAAAACAAGCGTGCGAGAAGTTAAGTTTCGGGTAATAAATGTCTTCTTGAATTAAATGCATACTTTAGACTTAGTTGTGTTCCCAAAATGTGTGCCTCAGCGCTCATTTCTATTGTCGAACATTAAGTTAAGCGAACATTTCATTCCGTTTTTTAAAGTTCAGTTGAGGAGTTTAGCACCGTAAGGTTGTCTCTTAAGGTACGAAACGAATATTCGTCGTACATATTTGGCCCAGATCAGCGTAATACACAACTTCGAGATGCGGATGCAAGAGATGCAGTTAACTAACAGGCTTTGCGGAATACAAAAGTAGCACAAGCATAATAACCAATGCCGTCGCTGGCACTGATGTTTGTGAATTGTGCTATGTTGCCTTGCAAGAGCGCGAGTTTCATTTGCTATGGAAAACAAGAATCCTAAAACGTCCGCTCGCCTCCGAGATGTTGTCAATGAGAATGTCAAGAGACAACCTATGCCTTAACATTTCTGTGGTTAATCTGCAGCAAATGTTTTTGTGGCATTTAACACTCGAATAAATATTTTTTGAGAACCATACCACATTTCTTCAGATGTTTACACGAGACGAGCGGCGGCATCGACATTTTCGGACGCATCCACGCTAAGCTATATAGTCGTTCTCTATAGCTTAGCGTGGATAGCTCTCATATCCGAAACGTGTCTAGTTTTCGTGGACGTTGATTTTATTTGTGACGCAACTCTGGTATATTTGAGCTACTGTTATTGAAATATTGAAGAGAATGCGCAAATCTTCCTATACACAGGAAAATGTTTTTCTTGGAATTTATGCTTTTCTCGCACTCATTAGTTCAAAACGAGGAAGAGAACAAGAAAGAAAGAAAGGCGGGAAGGTGAAGTGGCAAGATAATCTGGTGAGCACTGATGCAAACGGGGCGAGTTGATATAAAGGTGAAGGAATGAGACTGAAAAAGATAACAGTAGGCGGAAAGCACATGCTGCAAAATCACGACCTGTCGCTTGGGGTCGACCTCTTAGGAAACTGAGGAGTAGCTGGCAAGCCTTCAATGCAGAATATCATCGCAGCCAGTTCTGCGAGAACCTATCTCCTTCAGCGAGGATGGGTGGAGATTTGGGAGTGCATGGCATATAGATAATCTTCCAGCGGTGTATTTGGGTCATTCACTAAGAATACGTGAAATCACATCCTCACTGCTGCAGGTGCCGCACGCTGGTTTGTCAGCCATGCGGATAACGAAGCAGTAGGGGTTTTTGCAGCAAGCACCAAGTTTCAGGTGACACAGCAAGATGCCATCACGTCGTTGTGGGCATGGTGGAAGTCGCATATTTAAGTCAGGGTGCTGGGATTGTGGACGGCGGTTAACAAAGCGGCCTGAATTTCACGAGGCAATCAGTATCTTCCGCACGAGTGTTCGAAGTCCACTTGGTGCCTCTGCTCTTGAAAAAGAGATGGGGACACGAACACCCCCAGGCTGGGCGCTTTGCACGGGCTCGTCCGCGCTGTGATTGCTTTTGACGCCGCTGTGTCCTGGTGGCCACTGGAAAATACTGTCGTGCCCTTTATGTAGGGTTAGATAATGCGCCTGACGAATTACCGCGACCAAGTGGTCGTGGGAACTATTGCGAAAAGAATTTGTGAGCATTGGAGCGCTGTTTTTTACTCTGTGGAAAAAAAAGTAGTAGTTCAGATGGCCGTAGAAAACCAGCGTAGGAGTTTTGTAGGATAGCAAAAACGTTCGTAAAAAAATACTACGAGCTGCCCGAAGGATGACCTACTGATATATTGATTTTTGCAGTCCAATATTGAGATGTGCGAAAAACATTTGTTCAATAACAACTGCCCATTAAAAAAATAATCAGTAGTTCAACTTGGTCAAAAGGCAGGATAAAGCGCAGCACTAATATTATTTTTAAGTGAGAATGAGGTCTAACTGGGCTGTAAGGCCGCGGTGGTCCATTTTATGTTTCAGCGCGCACACCGGAGAAAGGGGCGCAGATGGAAAGACCGAGCGGCTTCCCGACTGAAGCGCGGCCGATTGTGCAATCCTATAGCTACTGCGCTGCTCCTCCTCGCCACCGTTGACATGGACGAAAACCCACGCTGGCCCATGTACAGTGTGCCAGTGAGTGCGTTGTGAACAGTTGCCTGGACGCACAGCTATTGCGGAGGCCCGCCCGATGTGCCGAGTGCTCAGTTATCTAACACATTTGCGGGTGAGCCTCAAGCAAACTACTGTATACTGTACCATAGTGTATATATTTCTTTTATTTTTACCTGCCCTGTCCTTTCTCCTTATCGCTCACCTCTGATTTCCTCTACCCCTTCTTCGCTATCCCTTTATTTCCGCCGCCTCAGTTCAGGTGCTTCAGATATCAGAGAGCAGATACCGGGGCTGGCAAACATCTTTTCTTTCCTTTTGTATATACAATAAATAACCACTACCACCATCACCACTCATGCATACATCCCACCGCGCGGACCTGGTCTCCTCACTCCATCTCCTTGAGGAGGCTAAGCGTGCAGCCCATGCCTTCGAGAAATGTCTGGGCTTCTCTAGCGAACCGGAGGGGGGAGAGAGCATAGCTTTGGCATCACTACACTGTTTCCGCTCCTCCTCCGCTTTCCGAGTATTCGGCGGCGGTTATTTGAGCGCGGGCCGCGCGGCGATCGCCGGTTCTGGACCTCGACGAAGCTAGCGGTAGCAGGCAGGCCCCGACTTAGAAGTCGTAAAAAGAGCAATGTGCTCATGTTGCTGTTGGCGTGCCAGCTTGTGGATCTGCGCGCTAAGTCCTCGTTCAGTCTTTTGCGAATTGTAGGCGCCTCGCTGTCTTTTGTAAATAACTTTTCTGTACCTTGTGTCTTTGTTAAATAAAGTTAAGTTTTGTCTTGTTACTTCGAGTGTGTCGTCCTTCGTCTCAATGTGTGTGCGAACAACACGTCGCCCGCCAAATCGACGAGCACCTTGAAGAGGTGCAGAAGAAAACGGACCTGACGTTTACTGGGGCTTCAGCATCTGCGCGACAGATACGGCACCTTACCTTTCCCTTAAACCAACTACTAATGAAAGTATTAGTTGGGCATGTAAATATGATAGTGGTGATCGTAATTAATACAACTACTGATAAAATAACGATCCATGAAAATTATTAGGATAAAAGAATAAAAACTTAAAATATCGAGAAGATAAATAAAAAATAGGTTTAACGACAGGAATATAACGGGAGATAAGAATAAAAACGCTAAAATCTTAAACGTTAGACCTCGGCATGATGACGAATAAGCCGGGTCCTCTTAATGTCTTGAATGAAGAAGGAGGAGCTGGAATCAACATTTATTGGCCCGAAATAATTGGTGGATCATGCTTGCACCAGACGGGGTGGTTCCCTAGTAGCGGGATCCATATGTTCCCAGCAGCTCCTGGCCCCTGTCCGTCAGTGCGAGCTGGATGAATAGGGCGGGGCTGGATAACAAGGTCTCCCATCGCTCAAGGGGCTGGGGATTGGGGGTATTGGAGGCAAGGGGAGGAGGGGGGGGGTCTTGAGTGTTGTGCATTCTGCGAAAACGTGCTGCAGGGTGCATTTTTCTTTTTTGCATAAAGGACAGAGCATATCGTGTTCTTGTCCGGCGGGCTGAGTTGTAACGGGCAAGACTGTAAAAGAAAATACCTTGCCTATGTGTCTATAACCTAGAGCGCAACCAAATCGAAACTTAAGGGAAAAATCATAATGTCCACCAACAGCTAAAGTGAATTAAACCTGTGTTTTCGCTCTTCTAACTCGGTTTAAGCTGAACTGAAAACCTGCTGATATTTTTTATAATCTTACAAAGCCTACCTGGCACTCCTTCGTGCGTCAGCAGGAACTGCCCAACATTATCCAGCAAGGTGTCTATTCGGTTTCGATATTTATATTGCTTCTCATTTTCATGGTTGCCGGCAGACGCAAACCTTACAGATAGCTTCTTTAAAGGGTTGGACGTTTACTTTCTGGATGACTGCCACGTAATAACAGTGGGTGATTTTAATTGTGTAATAGACTCACACGTAGATGTGCTGGGCCCTGGTCGAGGGCGACCGACTAGGAACGCACGTGAACTGCAATGTCTGGTTCAGAACTTTGCGCTTCTTTATGCGCACGAACTCATACATGGGCAACGTTTAGGCTGGACATGGCGTCGTGGTTCATCCGCTATCATCTCGCTATAATCCTCACGGTAGACAAGCGGAATGGCTAAGATCGTTTCACGATCCGAGGCGTAGCAAAGTGCTCGGCTGGGGATCCAAGGGATGGAGGCTCAATTCCCGGTGGAGACTTTTTTTCTAATCAGGAGGAGTCGCATACCTCTTAAGCGCTGCTAGGCAACGCTTGAAGAGCTTGGCGAGGGGGCTGCACAGCTGGCCTTGGCTGTGACGTCACGCGCATGCACAGGACTATAGGCTATATGGAGCCACGCGAAGCTGCGTCTAACACAGGTATTGAAGCTTTCGCTTCAAAAAATAAACCTTCCACAGGGAATCCGACCTCCGTCCCTTGGATCCCCAGCCAAGCGCTTTAATCCACTGCGCCAGGCCACGGATTTTTGTTTCTTTATTGCCTGGCTTTGGCACACGATGTAATATGAAAGAAACTCCAGTCAAAATATGGAGAAAGACGCACAAGGCAATGTACATCATAATTTCCTTTGTATACCGTAAGGATGATAGTGGGATTCCGCGAGTGACAGGTACTGCGTCTTTCCTTTCTTGTAAACGAAATATACAATGCCGTGAACTTTGACGCGTTCAATGGATTAGACGTTTAGGAGGTATTAGTACAGCAGGCATCAGCGGCGTTTGAAATTCATTTTCAAGATAAAAAAGGCGCAGTATCTGTCACAGTTCTCCGCTGCCTGATTTATTTATAGGAAGGGAAAGCGGACACATGTACCATGCCGTAAAAGAAGGGAGGAAGGTGGGAGTGAAAGATTTGAGGGAGATAGAGACGCCGTAGTGGAGGGCTACGATCCACCGCGCTATAATGGCTTTCGTCTCATCGCACTTTAGTGGTCCAAAGTGCCCTATAGAATTTTTTTTTTTTTACCGCGCTTGGATCCTAATGAGATGTGTGAAAACTAGAGCGTACTGCAGAGTCTGCACAGGAGCAGTGATGCAAAATACAGCATTGCTGCTGCTTTTGCAACCCTGGACACGTCATTTTTAGTGTTTTTTTTAAAACTTATCTTTTTAATAGTTGTTTTTATTATTATAATTATATTTTTATTTTTCTTAACGTCATCCACTGTCGCCACTGGCCTTCACGGAACGATATTATTTCTGTTCTAATAATATAGGCGCTGACAGATCTATGCTCGGTAAATAGACAAGAATGTGTTCTTATTATTCTGCATTCCACGGACTGTGCAACAACCTCGAGGGTGACGTGTATTGTATATTTTGTTTCACTGAAAAGCAGTTTTGAGAAATCATAGTTATCTCTAAGACGTCGATAGCCCGGCTGTCTAGAAGCCAGTCTGATAGCCGCTTTTAATTCTTTTCTCAGCATTGCTTCCGTTCTAGCGGGTTATGATGTGATGTTTGGCTTTCAAATGAGGTAGTGTCACCTCTCTGGGTTCCTCCGTAAAAGGCTGTTGCACATCGATCGTTTCGCTGTCCCTCACTCCGTGAGGCGAAGGAAGCAAAAATTGTAAATTTCATCAATTTAATTTATATACGCGTAGGAAAAGAGACATAATTTTCTCTTTTAATCAATTTAGACTGGACAAACAGTTTTGGAAATTTATTTCACCTTATTACTTGTGGTTTTTCGTTTGCATTTCTTCTCTCCTGTTTCTTTTTTGTTTTTGTTCTTCAATTTGAATATTTCTTCACATTTCTTTCCTTTATTCAGTTTTCTTGCTTTCCATCTACCGTAGTATTACTTTCCTGATCAATTTGTTACTAAAGCATTTTATCCCGAATCGTATTTGTCCCTGATGACCTTTACAGATAAACATATTTTCAACTAAAACTGTGATCACAAATTAATTTTTTTGCTGAGGTAAGTAGTGTCAATCCATTGCGCCACTGAAGCAACTTTCGTCCGCCGCCCCACCATGGGAGTTGATTGACTTAGTAGATGGTATACCATTACCAAAGAATATGAGTTCGGCTAATCCTCAAAGGCGCAAAGCTGCCGGCAAACGTCATAGGAAGATGTCACATAAGCTAGCCCAGGAAGGAGCTATCCAACTATGCACAGACGCCGCTCAGTTTCAACACTGCGCAGCTATAGCTTGTCACGACTCTGTGTCAGATACCTCGGTAGTTCAACGGCTTTCCGAGGAACACACTGTTACCAATCTCGAACTCATTGCCATGCGACTTGCCATTACTCGAATAGTAGCAAGACAGGATCGGGCTCCGTGCACCTACCATGTTTACACAGATTCACAAGCAGCGTACACTGCATGCCGCGCAGGGGGAGCAGACTATGCCATTCTGAACACTATTCGAACACAAGCCCGTCACCTGAGAGAGGAGGGCTACACCTTAATTATCAAATGGATTCCTGCACACGAAGGCATCACTGGAAACGGAAAGGCACACCAGGCAGCGCGCGCAGCAGCTCTTTCCGCACCTTTGCCTGGATCCACATTCGTTTCCGCTTCGTGGTCCCCTGAGGACGTTACGCATCCGTCGTCGCCTCATATGGATAGGGCGGAGACATGGCATCGAGCACAACGCTATCGTCGAAGCATACTCCAGCACTTGGCCAACCCTGTGCAACTATATCGCCGCCCAGATAGCTCATTCCGGAGACTGGAGGCAGTACTCCTTCGCCGAGCCCAGACTGGTCAGCTTCTGTCACCCGCGAAGCTGCATCTCATAAACCCGCAGGTATACCCTTCTCAGTGCCCGACATGCCCGGCCAGAGGCACGGCCGAACATCTCCTGTGGAGCTGCCCTGCTTTTGACGCAGTACGGGAGAGAGCACTCAAGTCCCTGGGCGGGCTTCGACCTGCAACCCTGCAGGCATGGGTCGATCCCCCATCGCACATCGGGCCATCAGACGCAACCCGGCTCTGGCAAACTTTTCTTTCTTACTTCAAGGAAGAAGAAGGGTTGGGTTGGGTTTGTGGGGTTTAACGTCCCAAAGCAACTCAGGCTATGAGAGACGCCGTAGTGGAGGACTCCTGAAATTTCGACCACCTGGGGTTCTTTAACGTGCACTGACATCGACCAGGCCATTACTTCGCGGAGACGACCTCGGGACTACCCTACCTCGAGGAAGAAGTGGACACCGGTCCCTCATATCTATCCCAACCTTCACCCCCACCCTTAACTGCTCCCCCACCCCTACACCCATGAAGCAACTTAGTTCTGCCGCAAGGTAAACGCCTACCGTAAGCAGAAATAAAGACGTAATAAAAAAAAAACAATTTTTTTTTGTTAAGCGTTTGACCATGTAGCCTCTATCTTTCGAAAACATAGTCTCAGCGCAAACGGCACGGATGAGGAACGAGAAAATACTACAAACACTATTCTTGTGTCTTTTTTCTTTGCTATTCCTTCTCTTGCGTGCTAGTACAAAGTTACCTAAATTACAAAACAGCAAACCAAGTTTTCAGCGTTAAATAACCTGTATCATTCACACTCCCGTTCTCTCATTTTTGCTGGCAACTGTTGCCGCTAGTGTTCCCCTATTCGCAGTGCAGCGCAGACGTTCACCTTGGCAAAACGCTGGCACTAGATTTATCAGATTGCTGCGCAGTCGTCCCGCCTCCCTTCCCCGTTTCTTCAAATCCGTGCAATACCAAAAATACCAAACTTCTTTTTATCTTTGCACTGGTGTCTAAAACATACTACGACCAGGACAAGGGCTAACTTTGTACATAACACTGCTGCGTTCACAATTTACTGGGGAGGTGGTGAAGGGCGGCTGTTCCTGGCCCTACAGGGCTGGGACTGGTAGTTCAAGGCCGTGCGGCGGGGGCTAGCCAGCCACTACTGCCACCGAATTTTTATCTGTTGTCGGCCGTCATTGTACCCGCCACTGCTTCGGTGGTGGACGACGGCTGTTGCGGCGCGCCTCTTTCTCTCCTTCTTCTTTTTCTTTCTTCTCTACTTTCTCTCTTCTGCCCGCACGAGGCAGCGGAGGTGGCTCAGCTACAGAGCCAGTACAGGCCCGGCCATTTTTTTCCCTTCTTCCTACAACAACAACAACAACAACAACAACAACAACAACAACAACAACAACAACAACAACAACAACAACAACAACAACAACAACAACAACAACAACAACAACAACAACAACAACAACAACAATAACAACAACAACAACAACAACAACAATTTACTGTGTGCTTCGCTTTACACCGAAGCCACAAGCCACCGCTTTTGCTCGCGTGGACAAAAATAAGAAAATAAAGTGGTGATAGGCGCATCCTTGCTAGAAGCTTCAAACAACCAGAGGGATAAATTGATCGGATAAAAATTTTTATTGAAAAGAAACATGATTGAAGAGACCTTTCGGTCGACGTCCGATTTAGGCTGTCCATTCGCTGCGGCCGCCACGCTGGCCCTCGCTGCCGGTCAACGTACGGGGAGCTTTCGCTAACATGGGCCTTCAAATGCTTTCTTCATATTATAATACCCAGTTGGTCTTGTGGATGGCATGTCCAGTTTCCAGCCCAGAGATTGTGAATTTGAAAAAAGAAAAACTGTGTTCGTGAGTGTCTGCTTCTCTTGATATCATGGGATGCAAGACATGTGAAACAAGGAATATCGCCCGAAACAAATAAATAAGTCAGTCTTTAGAATGTCTTCTTTATACGACTTCTTCTGCGGACTAACTATTGTACATTTTGTAAATGCTCAGCGCATACGGACAAGGACCAAAACGAAGGCGCTATCCTTCACAATAGGGTGATATACTTCATAATAAAGATTAGTGGCGAGACAGCGCTTGTGTGTCCGCTCGTCTTCGTCCTCGTCCATATGCACATTTCCAAAATGATCTATATTCAGCTCACCCCACTCTCAGTTCTTTTGAAACTGTTGTACCACTATATATTGATTGGCTATCAGATAAACAGACTATCTAACTACCAATTTGTCCACTTAGCCGACCCACATCTAAGATCAAGACTCCCTCCCAGATTTTCTCGCCATCTGGAAACTGTACATCATCGACTTCGCTTGATCTCTGCTTTTACAAATGGCTTGCGAAACTGTTCACGTCAAACGAACGTCTGCAATGTGGGAACTGCGGCGTGATCGAGACTATTGAACATGTCCTGCTAGAGTGCCTTGCATTTACTGACGAGCGTGCTTACCATGAGAACTGCATTGAGAAGCTCTCTCAAGTGCCTTTAACACTGCGCAGTATTTTAGGTCCCTTAGTGTTCCGTAAGCACCATAGACATGCTATAAACTTTCTTTTTGCGTGTTTCAAAGACATTGGAAATCTTGGTATGCTACTATTTCACGTTGCATGTAACTTTCATGCATTTTTAACGCTTTGAACTTTGTACATTTGCATGTCGCCCTCACACAATTTTTACACTGAATTTTATAAGCCCTTTTGTAGGACCCTACCTCATCACTTCATGGCTTAACATTACTCGACAATGCATATTAGTTCGCGTTTAATGGCCTCATTTTATCTATTTCCCTACTTTTAGTTAGTTTATTTTCCACACTCCTCTCATTAATACTTTTTCCCTGCAATTACCTTTCCTACGCAGAATAGCACGTCAACGAATACTAAATACAGGTAAAATTCACTGTTCTTCATTAAAGTGCTCCCTCTCCCCCTTTTCCCTCATTTAGGAAGATAGGGTTTATTTCACAAGGCCGAAGGTACGGTCAGCAGACCAATCACTGTCTCTCTCTCTTTCACTCTTTCCTCTCTTTCACTCTTTCCTCTCTTTCACTCTTTCCACAGTTTGGAAATTTCGCAATGAATTTGATAATTTTCTGACTGTGTTGAAAGTTTAGGAGGGTTCGTTGACAGCCACGAGGCAATCACTTTGACGTTTATGACGATTTGGAGTTGATTCTTCGCAAATGGCTCAGATGGGAAGCCACCGATTGTGATCATGGCTATTGTTCTTGAGACAGCGCTGCGGATAGCTACGTTAAACGTCCGAGGGCTTTGTGCAAGAAGGCGACAGCGCCAGCTAAGGCGTCTTCTGATAGACCGAGACTGTCACCCAGTAGCAACCTACAGGAGAAAGTGCCGATTGTACATCCAGAGCCGTGACCGAAAAACGGCAGTTTGGAACAGGCAGCGTTCAACCGTGCGAACCACAAGGGGCAGCGGGAATGCCGACGTCTGTGTACGGTCGACATCATCAGAGCAGATCGGCTGAATGAGAGCGATCGATGTTCAGATGTGTCAGAGACACACAGCCCGTTATACTTAGTGGCACGGGAAGAGCTCTTTATTTTTCTTTACTTTTGCATGCCTCAGCATAGAATATGTCACCTAGTAGCAATCCAAGAGACGAAATTAGGAAGCGAAGAGGTGACCGACCGAATGGTGTCTAACTTTCGTGCCCATTTTGATGTGTGTATTTGTCATGCGGTTGGTACTTGGACCGGTTTGGTGTATACGTTCAGTTGTTTCTTGTAAAAGTGTGAACCTCCTGGTTGTTGATATCACTGTTTCCGGTTTATGTTGTCGCGTGAGTTGTGCGTATGCTCCAAACTAGAATTGGAGCTTAAGTACTTTTTTGACCGATTCGAGGTATATTTAAACTGTGACAAAGTGGTATTATTCTTAGATGATTTCAACTGTGTGCGTGTTGCCCGCGATCGCTCTAAGTACACACGAGTACGGGACAGAAACGCCGAGTTGCTTTCAGAAATTGTTCCTGAAAAATGTTTAGAAGATGTAGGTTACAATTGTACCGATAGTACGCGGCCACAGTACAGCCATTACGAGTGTGATAATCATGACAGACTGGATTGAATATAAGTATCAGCTGAACTAGCGCCTTTATGCGTACGTGGTGGAACTCATTGAGTTCAGTGATCATTGCATAGTGACTGCAACATTCTGGAAAAGTCGATTAAAGTGGAACCTGTGGAAGTTTAATGTGAAAGTTATACAGAATGAAGACTTTAATAATATACTGAAAGTTAAAATACATAAGATTTGCAGCACGTTCAGCTAGTTGGACAGTCGAATGGAAAGAGCTAAAACAGAGTGTTTAAGTATTAGCGATTGAAAGAAGCACCATTCTTAAGTAAGCCAGAGCCAAACAAGAACAAATTTACGCGAGCAACTAGGGTTCTCGATAAATACGAAAATTTCAGGGTTCGGGTGTGTGTATCCCAAAATTAGAGAAGTGAAATGTGAAATGTGAAGAAGAAGTATCTTCCTGCTAAGGTGGCTTCATCGCTCCTCTGAAAATTCTTGCCGTTCCTGTAAGCACCTGTCCTGTCTCCAGAGAAGTGGATCTTCTATTTCCGAGGAAGCTCCAGACGTCCTCTCCGCGTCAGGTTGCGAGACCTCCGGCGCATGCTACTCATGCATGATTGCAGCTCAGGTCGGCACGGAGGCTAGGCCTAGTGCTGCCGCTGCCACGCTGGCAGAGGCAGCTTCGCCGGAGTTGCTCGCTGCAACTCCTGCCCTGCCGTCGACACCTCTACCTGACCATCGGCCTCAGGTCCAGCTTGGTGCTCCCGGTTCTTCAGCACCAGCGCCCATTCAGCCTTCCCAAAATGGACAACAGCCCGTAAGTGAACTGTTCTCTGGGCGGAGCACGGCTATGGCCACTCAGCTAACACGACGAGATGCACATCCAACAGTGCGTCCTGAGGAGACAAGCTCTTCAATGGACCTATCGGCTCCACCATCCGTATCAACGAGCACCCGTGCGCCTCACAAGCGTCCTTCGGAAGATAATCAACCGAATTCGTCCTCGGCAAGTGGTGGCTATCAAGGAAAGCGCTCCTGTTTAACTATCGAAAACCAGGTTGCACCTACACCGGGATCGTCATCTTATAAAGTGGCGATTAAATCTCTAGCCAACAAAAGCCTCACCGATATACCAAACAGGATCATTCAGGCCAACTTGGACGCGTGTCTCGGAACCAGAGGTTTTCGGGGCTTCACGGCAAGGAAGAAGTCAAACACTATAGCTGTGTGGCTCCCGACACTTACTGCGGTGGAACGTGTCCAAACGCTTAGTTATATTTCAGTCACAAGTGAGATCTCAGTGCCTGTGCAAGTGTATCTAGTTGAAGGCTCCGACTTGCAGCGTTGCGTTGTTTACAACGTCGACATAAACGATGATCAAACCACCCTTCAACGTGAGCTATACTGCCCAACGCACCGAGTCATACAGGCCCGACACATAGGAAAGGGGCGTTCCTGCATGATCACCTTGCAAGGCCCTCCGACACTCCCAGCTTGTCTGTACTACTACGGCTGCATATTAAGGCCACGGCCGTATAAACCGAGTGTGGTTTACTGTTATAACTGTTTTCGGGCAGGGCACATGCGCAAATCTTGCCCCTTTGCTACTGCTGATGAAGGTGCGTCTGAAGGAAAAGTTACGTACCGATGCGGCCTCTGCGAATCGGATGACCACGAGATAACATCTCCAAGTTGTCCGACAAAGCAAAAGGCAACGCAGAAGGCTCGTCTTCGGAACACTAAGCGTTGGCCAATAGAGGACATGACACCGGTGCAGACATCCAATCGCTTTGCAGCTCTTCAGTGGGATGATGACGAGTGGCCAGAGCTTCCTGAGCCCGCTTCGAATGCACCTCCAGCTAAGACAAAGTCTAATGATACGGTGCTCAAGAAACGCCGTCGACAACAGCCAATACAGCAGTGTACTGATCTACCAGACGACGATATGGCTGTAGTGGATGAGCAAATCAATCGTCTCTTAGCAGAGGTCTCAAAGCTCCGACAACACCGCGAAATGCTTGCTCGACGTCGGCGAGTTACAGAAGTAACCGCCAAATCTAGTAATTGCCCAACACAACCGCCTTCATTCCGCACAACAAGGCCATTTGCTGCCTCTTCCCAGTGTACCACAACGCCCAATGATAACTCTGCAACATCGCTGCTCCGCTATATGGTCAACCAGTTATCCAACCTGACATCTGTGATACTACAGCGCTTGGACTAGCACACAAAAATGGCGAAATCCGGTCGTCCTGGTGTACTACAGTGGAACTGTAGAGGCATTTCCACGAAGGTTGCCGAGCTCAGGACCCGACTGCGATTTAACAAGCTTCGGGTGTGGGCTATGTTACTTCAGGAAACGAACGCCTTACCATCTATTCCTGGCTTCAGCGGCTACGTGTCTCCTTCAATGACCGACCGTCGCGTGCAGACTGCTTCTCCCCCGGGAAAGGCGGCAATATATGTTGAAACGAGTATTCCTCATGTACGCCTTTCTCTCGAAAACTGGTGCACATCATACCAAGAGGTAGTAGCAGTTGCTGCGAAATTTCTGAAAGGAACCGTTGTTCTTGTTTCTTATTACGTTAGACCAGCTGGAGGCGCTTCTTCCCGTATTAATCTTGGCTGGTTATTAAGTGTTCGTCGGCAATACCCCGGGTGTCCAATTTTAGTCGGAGGCGACTTTAACGCCCCTCACCCAGATTGGGGGTATCCGACTGCAAGCCCTCGTGGTAGGCGTGTGCGGGACGCCTTCACTGATGCCCTGTTTGTTCTGCTTAATCACCCTGGGACAGCAACACGGCCTGTGCATCACATACATAGTGCTGCCTATGCTCCAGACTTGACGTGGTGGTTGGGCGCAGGAACTCCCTCATGGCACATGGAGCCGGACTGCTGGGGAAGTGATCACCACCCTATCCTCATCGGTCTCCATCCCTCCCGCCTCCGCCCTTTACGCCGCAAATGTTCTGTGATAAACTGGGACAGCTTTCGCTCATGTCTCGACAGTATGTCTTCAGATTCGCCGTCACTCCTTGTTGACCGTATACAGAGAGCACTAAACAGCGCTACGACTACTACCTGGATTGATGTAGGTCGACCGGCACCAGATCTCGGCCTGCTTAACTTGTGGGCAGCCCGCCGTCAAGCTGAGCTGGCTGCTACGCGAGACCCTACCTCGGGGCAGGCACGTACACGACTGAATTATCTTACCGCGAAGGCTCGGAGATATGAACGCGATCTATCGCGACGCCAGTGGCATGCATGGTGTGAACAATTTTCTGATAAATCATCGAATGCCTCACTATGGCGAACGTTTCGTGCAATGGAACATGGTCGTCGTTCTACTGACGCAGCAGCAACAGCATGCTTTGCGGCTAATCTGTCGCCGGGTGATTTCGCCAAAGAAGCTGCTCGAAAATTTTTCCCAAAATACGATATACTGCCTCCTTCAGCTGTAAACCTTAATTTGGCAGGTATCCCTGCAGACGCATGGAAATTACCAGCTGCTGCCGACACAGATGGAATTGCGAGCCCCTTTTCGATGTGCGAGCTGCTGGCTGCAATTGACGATGCGAAACGGAAAACAGCGCCCGGCCTGGACAAAATTCAGTATGAGGTTTACAAAAACCTCAGTACTGCTGCACTTCCTCAACTACTAGACACCATAAACAAAGTGTGGCTTGATGGTGTCGTACCCGAGAGCTGGAAAACCGCTGTCGTGATCCCTATTCCCAAACCTGGGAAGCCTCCAACGGACCTCGCCAACTTGCGACCAATCTCCTTAACATCAACGCTTTGCAAGCTCGCAGAGAAAATGCTAGCCACACGACTTTCTTGGTGGCTTGAACAGCACGGTTTTTATCACCCTGCTCAAATTGGATTTCGTCCATACATAGGTACAGAGGACGGGTTGGCTGTCTTGGCCTCAGCAGTTCTGTCATCTACCCGCAGCCGCGATGTACGTACCATATTAGCAATGGATGTTGAAAAGGCATATGACAACATCAGTCATGCTGCAATCCTGAATGCCATTGACATGCTCCATCTCCCTCCGAGAGTACGCACTTTTGTCGCATCATTTTTGGACGGACGAAAATTTGCAATACGCCTCAGCGGTGACACTGTTGGTTCATTCGTTTTACTACGTGGCGTGCCCCAGGGATCAGTATTGTCTCCGACGTTATTCAATATTACTTTCATCCCATTGGCGTGGCGCTTACATGATATCCCTGAAATCAAGTTTTTGCAGTACGCAGATGATATCACGGTATGGAGCACTCACCATGATCTTCTCACTCAAGAGGCCGCCCTTCAGTCAGCATTAGACGTAACCTCTGATTACGCATCCTCCATTGGCCTTCAACTTTCTGTGTGTAAAACTTCATACACGTCAGTCGCCAACCGCTGGGGACGCCGTAAACTTGCCTCAAATCCAATTCGTCTCTCTCTATCAGGCACCCCAATACAAGAAAGTTCGAGCCTGAAAATTCTGGGCTTAACAATTCACCAATCAGGATCAGCGACTGCTTGGCTCTCTCAGGCAAAAAAGCAAGCACTTCAAACTATAAGTTTAATAAGAAGAATTGCACCTAAAACGGGTGGCGCTGGCTCGTCTGTTGCACGCCAGTTAGTGAGGGTGGTTCTGCAGCCCCGTATTGTTTATCAGGCCCAGTTCCAGCATCTTACAAGGGCAAAATGGGATCGCCTTGAAGCCGTAAATCGAGAAGCTATGAGGACCATAACATGCCTTCCACGAATCACACCGGTCGTAGCTTTACAGGAGAATGCGCAGCTCAACACCATCGATGAACTGGTGCAGCAGCGCCGAGATGCTCGCAGACTCAAGGCCACTTTGTCACATTCAACGCAAGCACTGAAGGCGTATGCAACGTCACACATTATTCTTCAGCCACCTGCGCCAGTTCTCCCTCCCTGGAAATTTATACAGTTAGGAGACAACAAGCCAACTGACATCCGCAGACCGACGTCTGCCAACTCTGCATCGTTGCTACGCCAGAGATTTGAAGAGCAAGATACTAACCTGCCTCAAGATTCCATAGTAGTGTACGTAGATGGAAGCCTGCAAGGCTGTGAAGCCAAAACGGCAATCCACTGTCCACGGAGACCTATCCTGAATCAGACAACTACGTTTCAGCTTTCAGAACCACTTACATCTTTCTGCGTTGAGCTTGTGGCAGTTCAAGAGGCACTCTGCTCCTTGACTTCTATAACCATGCTCCCTACAGCCCACATTGTCATCCGCACTGACGCACTACATGCAGTACGTCAGCTCCGACGTGTCAGCCGCTGCCCTAAAATTTGCCAGGACATCCACCAGCTTGCGGCGCGCATCCCACAGTCAATACGCATTGAGTGGGTCCCACGGGATCTGCTGCCTTCCCAAAGTCAAGCTGATTTTGCAACCCGCCTCGTGAACCAAGACGCATCAATCCCACGGCGTCTCGAAGTCGACGACGCTACCCTCCTTTTGTCAAGAAAGGAGCACCTCCGGCGCCGCACACGTGCACTTATCCCTCCGTGTGCGATATCCCTTCCCCGCGGTCTCACCCGTGCAGAGGAGGTTGCGCTTAGGAGGATCCGGGTCGGTGTTGCCCTTACACCAGCTGTAACTAGGACGTGGTCATACTTCCAACACTTATATCCACGCCCAGGATGCCCGATCTGTAACAACGAAGATGTCGAGGCCGACATCCACCACTTGCTGTGGGACTGCCCAGCACTCAAGCCAACACGAATCCGGCACCTGAGAATAGCTGGCCTTTCAGCAACCAATCCTGCCTCATACGTCACTTGGACGCAGGGACCTCATCATCGCTCACTTCTGGACTTCATAAAATCAGCCAACCTATTTCCATTCATTTAATTATTTATTCATCCTTCATCTCATAACCTACTGATGCCCTGAGGCAATAAATATCGACTTAAAAAAAAAAAAAAAAAATGTGAAATGGAGCAAATTGATAGAAAAAAAAAATACAAAGCTGCGATTATACGATCAAGAACCGAAAAGGTGGGGCCCGGCGAAATGCCAACGAAGCGAGCAGTATCGGATGAAAAGCGATACACGTATTAAAAAGAAATCCACCTTATAGCTAACGGCAATGATATTGTGACCGATAACACTGTTATTGAGCGCATGATTGTCGAGAATTTCAGTGACTTGCTGAGCCAAGCGAGAAACGCTAAAGATGCTTTTGGAGGACGCCTGCCTTTCACTTATGCCCAGATTGAACAAAGAAGTAAAAACACGTCTTGAAGAGCCGATCACCATGCAGGAAATAAAAAAGGCTATTGATGACTTGGCTGTAGGTAAAGCACTTGGACCTGACGGATAGGTGCCGCCTTCTACAAAGCTTTAAAAACTGTGATAGCCCCGACGCTCATTGGAGTGTTCCTTGAAGGGTGTGATCAATACCGGATGCCCCAGCCGTTCACAAAGTCATGTTGTGCTTATACCCAAAACTGATGATCCGGAGAAACGCCTCTTGGCGAGTGTTTATGGCCCATAAACCCTAGCCAACGTAGATTATAAAATATATATGAAAGTGTTAGCGAACTGACTTCAGGGAGTTATCACGACATTGGTAGGCCCGCCCCAGACTTGTAGCATCAAAAGCCGGGTTATTGCAACTAACGTGCTCTTAGCACGAAGTGTGCTGGAATGCTGTGATGCATTTGGTGACCACGTGGCTATCATGCAGCTCGATCTAGCAAAAAAAAAAAGCTTTCGATCGGGTCTCGCATGAGGTTCCCTTTTGCATTTTAGAGCATTCCAACCTTGGCCGAGTGATATTAGAAGAGGATAGAATGGTGTACACCAATTGCACAACACGTATTATTTTCAATGGTGAGTTTAGTACTACACCGTACTACATAGTGTGTAAAAATCGCCATTAATAAAAAATTTATGCAACCACACAACCTATGCCTCTTCTTCCATTGCTAATTAAATGACACGTATAACGCTCTATATTGAGATTCGGGAGCGTCCAACCACTATTTTTTTGCTTACGTCCTTTTAGGCATGCACATAATTCGATGATGTAACTGTGCTTTTATTATTTAATCTCTCTCCCTTTGCTTTTTCCTTTCCTCTAATGACTCTTCCTTTGCGAAGCCCTATGTTTACCTTCTCCTCTCAAAGTTTGTGTTCACACGCTGGTTTTATTTGATTCTTAAGTCCACAACCACGAGAAGAATTAAGTTGCGAACAGACTTCGAGATGCCCGAGAGGATGTCGCCTTCATCATTAGGCTTGTTGTTGATGCTAAGCATACTCAGGGCCCCTGGGGTGCCAAGTCAGCTCTTTCATGGCGGTATAATCGATCCCCTTGTTGCCGACTGCATTTGTTACTCTCCGGTATAGCACAGGCATATAGATGAGGATGGGTATTGCGGTATGTGGCTATCGGGTCGCCTTTTCATGTGCTATTGTTCTGTGCAGGGTTGCAGAGCTGACGTTAAGGAAGGAAGAACCGGCAGCTTGTTATACTACCCGCATCTTGCTGGCTGGGTCCTGACTCGGGACTAGTTAGAGAAAGTGGTTGATCGTGCTTCAGGTTGGTCTAAATGTATGTTAAACGCAGTTTTTATCCTGTCGGTCATGGCCTAGCTGCATGAGTAGTGCCTAAGATAACTGAACTGCTGCTGCATCGCTCCTCTGTTTGGCAGCAATAGCGGTGACAATGCGAGTGGTTAGTAATCAAAAGTCAAGGAACCCTACACACTGCTGTGCTACATGTTCAAATGGAGTGGTAGGGGGAAATAGTGGAGGCTGCTTGGACAAACTGTCATGAATGGGTTTTACGGTGGGGCTACGTTACCTGCGTCGCCTGGGGTCTTGGGATCATGGCCGATAGAGACTTTAAGGGGTGGTAGGACCGGTCAGCAGTTGTTTTCTTTGACTGGTAGTGACTCGAAGTGAAGGATTATGATCTTGCGTTGAGGTCGATGTCCGGCTGCTGCTGCCGTGGTTGGCTGGAGTGTATTGTGAATGGATGTTAGTTTCCTAAATTGGCAGTCAAGATTCAAGGTGAAGTGGTCGTTTTTGCCGCAGGTGAGGAAGAGCGGGAGGCCGGTGGCGTCTGTAATGTGTAGGTGGCTATTTTCACACGTATTACTGACATTCTAGTGGAAATTAAGAAGAAGAAATGGGCATGGGCAGGATATGTAGTGCGAAGAGAGGATAACCGATGGTCGCTTAGAGTAACAAATTGGATTCCAAGGGAAGGAAAGTGTAGCAGGGGGCGGCAGAAAGTTAGGTGGGCGGATGAGGTTAAGAAGTTCGCAGGGGTCAAGTGGATGCAGCTAGCACATAACCGGGTTAATAATTGGAGAAATATGGGAGAGGCCTTCGCCCTGCAGTGGGTATAGTCAGGCTGCTGCTGCTGCTGATGATGATGATCATCGGTGTTGCTCTGGGTTTGAACATAATATCGACGATGACCTCGCTGTGAGCAGGAGGTGCAAGTCTGGAGGAATGAGTGGAATCACTGGCGTATACTGGTTCCGGTTTGAAATCTTGTGTATGGGGTCATCTCGCCTTCGGCGGTGTATAGGCAAGCGCCCTTGGCTGCGGCTGGTTGTGGTGAAAGATAATATGTAGGTAGCTTCATTTCGAACGAATCGTTCCTTTGTTGGATCTCGTGGCACGCCTGTAATGACACCCTCGCAGGCAAAGGGAGACAATTCTACGTGTGTGGTGGTGTCATAGGTGACTTGATGGATTTGGGCTATGAGTTTTTTGCGAAATTTAGGACTGGCGTGCTGGCAATCGCAAGGTTCTGCTCGATCGCATTACCAGGACAATGTTACTGGAATGTTACTGCGTTAGTTATGTTACTGCGTTAGCTCTAAGAATCCACTCCAGCATTTCGCCGACGTCTCTTCATTTATTTTTCCATGGCCTCCACAGAGGGCGCTGGCACGAAGAGCGGCACAGCGCCCCCTGACCGAGGTTGTCTTCTCTATAGATAACGGTGTTATGCTTTTTGCCCTGGTCACCCAACAGATGGCCGGATATTGTCCGTAAGTACGATAATAAGGACCCCAGTGTGCGGCCTGTGATATCTGTCGATTGTGGAAGTGCAGCGACGTTGAACACAATCTCGAATGCTGCGAAATGGGACAAAGATGGCGCAGAATACTGCGAACGTATACGACAGTTGGCAGCTGTCAGCGCGTTTAAAAAGCGCCCCCAGTGTGAAACTCGTCTGATCATTATGGCTACAAATACTACTTAAGAAAAATAGTTCAACTTACAATGCATTCCTGACTAGGACTTGTTGGCGGCATTCCTGGTGGCACGTTGCATTGAGCGGAACATCCAACTTTAATCTGAACGATGAGACGTAAAAAAAGAAGAGTTTATTGGCACAGTACCGGCTAGAATCAGTGGGGAAATGAAGCTGGGAGCCCGATCCCATTTATGAGTTCTTCCTTGAACTAAGCTTCCTGACGACACTTTAAAACACATGTGAACTATCGCGTAAATATTAGGTAAGAATTTATGCAATGTGGAACATTGAGACGCAGGTGAGGCCAGTATTGTTTTGATGTGACCTTCTAAACTTCCAATTCGTTAGTAGCCGCTACCTCCCTCAGTTGTAAAAATGCAAGCGGGAATTTTCAATTCGCTGCAGTCGGACTGATGCGATCTATTTTTACCACATAGTGGCGTGATATTGCAGTGTTTTTCGCTGGCTTCAAAGTCGTAACGAGTAGCGCGTATTACGCAACATCTAGTGCACTGTTCGCTAGTCCGAGAAACTGCGCCCCGCAATGTCGCGGCACCAGGTAATATCAGGCGCTGCTTTTGGATTGCACATACATAAGTGATGTCCTAAAGTAAGGTAATGGCCACATTTGGGCAAGTTGGTTCAATGCGTTGGTGGCGAAAGTGCAAATAAAGACGAGGACTAAGGGAAAGGACAAGCACAGTAGCGTTTACTTCCAACTGACGTTATTTCATGCAAGAAGTAGAATGTTTACAGGTTTGAAAGCACCTGCGCATGCTTGCAGGCTATTACCGAAGCGATGAATGTCTCTTTATAGAGTTGCACATTTGAACGATGTAAGATCTGTTTTATGACAACAAAATCGATGCAGTTCTGACGCAATCATCGCCAATTTGCGTTATTTCGAAAGCTTGAACAATTTCTCGCGTAATTTTACATAGAGTTTCACAAAGACCTTCACATTTGTGAAAACAGGATGATAAGCCTTCTAGTTTGGCCGTCCTACTGTCGGACTATTCAGGCCGGAAAGACGTCAGACATTGTATAGCAGAATGACTGATTAGAGATCAACTATTGTAATCGAGCCTTCAGTAGCTGCGTGCTGTCATCGTAAACCATAGGAAGTACTTCTCTAAGTGGCTGGAATCTTACCCCTTAATCTGGTCACCCTTACCCTCAAGCAGGCGCATATATTATCATAGTAGACAGCACAATAAATACCTGATGTATCAGCATATGCACTGCTTCCTTATCGAATTTCTAAGGCCATCTTGAATAGAGGAACTCGTCTTGCATCGTAAAGTGTGAGGGGATTGTTTCTTAATAAACTTCCATGTTCGCAGCCTAATCAAGGCTCAAGATACTCTTTTGCGGCCTGGGAGAAAGCGGGTATTTGTCTTTAACTGAGTGTGCGTGTAATTAGAAAGGACGACGGGGCGCTAACCTAGGCATTCAGGAAATGTGAAAGATTGGAAGTTACCGGAATTGTGTGATTCAGCGATAGGACAAGTTCTCTATTTTAAATAGTCTAGAATTGAAAAAGGAACGGAATAAACCGGTATGTTCCCATTCGCTCAACTGATCCCTGCCGCGGTGGCTCAGTAGTTAAAGGGGCTCGATTGCTAAACTCAAAAATGCTTGATGGTGTCCCGGCTGCGGTGGCCTCTTTTCTATGGAAGCGAAAAGCAAAGCACCCGAGTGCTGTGCGATATCAGTGCAGTTTTTTTTATTTGGAACAATACCTTCACAACACAACAATATACACTAAAATTTTGGACCCATAGCCAAGGGCTAGTGTCGGATCCATACACAATACAATACAAGCAACTTATCTGCAGCATGCGAAGACGAACACATTTCTTCGTGAAATAAAAATTAAATTCACAACACATCAAGAGAAAACAAGGAAAGCGAACACAATATACGTATATTTAAAAAAATATCAATCAAAATAAAAAAATTAAAAATCAACTTCACATGTTCATCTTGAACCTTTTTAAAGTTTGCAAAAAAATTTGGTCCCATTTTAATATCATCAGGAATGCCATTCCAAATCAAAGCTCCACTGAATTCTACTTCACGTTGCCCATAACTATTGCGACACACTGGTAAATTGAAGTGTTTGGCACTAGCTGCTCCTGTCTCTCTTTTCGGATGTGCAAATATGCTATGAGTAAGTGACTGATTAAACTGTAGGATTTTGTGAATTGTCTGCGCTACCTTTAAAGTGTATATGAAGTGAAAAGGAAGAATGCAGGTTGACTTAAAGAATGGTTTGTTAGAGTTAGACATTTTTGAGTAAGTAATAATTTTTACCACTCTCTTCTGCAGACGGATAACCGGCTGAAGATACGTTGGGTTTGTGCTACCCCATGACTCTGTGCAATACATTAATTGGCTTTGTATAAAAGGAAAGTAAAGCATGCGGAGGATAAATAAATGGAAACATTCTCGCGCTTGCAATCAAATGCGGCAACCATACGCTAACTTTGTGCAAATCTGTTTTACTTGATTTTTCCAGTGCATGTCAGAGACAAAGTAGACACCAAGATATTTTAAATTGTCGACTTTTTGTATTGGCTCGTTATTTAAATACGACGCAACATGTTCGTAGTTTATTTCTTTTCCTGGGGCTGAACACAGTGTATTAATGTTTCTTAATGTTAACGGAGAGACTGCTGTTAGTAAACCAGTTAAGTATAACACTTAATTCTTCGTTTATTTTAATGTTAAGCTCGTTCAGTGTCTCCTCCATAAATAATAAAGTTTTGTCGTCTGCATGAGAGTATTTTGAAAGTATTTTAATATGGATGGAAAGTCATTTACTTATAACGAGAACAAAACTGGTCTTAGAACTGATCCCTGCGGGACCCCGGTTAGGACGACCTGAGCCTGAGAGATCACATTATTCATAACGGCATGCTGCATGCGGTTTAAAAGGTAACTATTTAAAAACTCTGATATTTGCCCTCAAAACCCATACTTAGAGAGTTTATGTACAATGATTTTATGGTTAACCGTATCGATGACCTTTTTTAATCTACGTACACAACTATGGCGATCTTGTTATCGTGGAGGGTTCTATTTATAGTTTGCGTTAGGACAAGAACGGCGGATCCTGTTGATTTACGCGGTGTAAAACCATGTTGATTAGGGTATATAATATTGATACGGGGCAGAAGGCTAACACAGGAAAGCACAACAGGGGATGAGAGACGTAAGTGTTCAGGCAAGCACCAACAGTTGCTTCAACTTCTCGTCTCTTACTCTGTAGTCAATCACCGTCCTCTTCACTGGTATATACGTAACAATATTGTACTTTGCTATAAATTGCTTTATGTGTATACATAATATTTTTTCAAAAACTGTATTGATAATACTGAGGACTGAAATTGGCCTATCATTGCTTGGTTCCAAATGGTCTGCTTTTTTAGATAGGTACGACCTTAGCTACCTTTAGGTTCGCAGGATATATTGAGCTCTTTATAGTGTGCATAAATAGATGTAATAGGTGGCTGCCTAATAAGTCAACCTTGTCTTTGAATATTTTCACAGGAATCAGGTCGAGACCTGAGGCTTTGCTTACTTGCAGTGTGCTAACTACTCTTATAATTTCGTTTAACACAAGATCATTCATTACAAAAATATTCATAATGGGGCATAACGAACTGCTCGTGTAAGATGTGGAGGTGAGCTGCTGCGCTAAGGTAGGCTCGGTATTTATAAAGTAGTTGTTAAACGTGTCCACAATATTTTGTGGTCAAAATTTCTGGAGCTGTCTGCTACAGTATGCCTAATAGCTTGAAGTGCTCTGGGACTTTACACCCCATAAACCAAAACAAACTAAACCAAACCATTTGCTCAGCTGATTCTCTGCCACTCATCGCTACAACAGCCTTCGTATCTAATCGCGCCACTACCCAATAGGGCGGCTGGGGTTCTTGCCTGCACATGGCATACGCCCACCATTACTATTTCTTATTGAGATCATCTAGGACGCCGCCATACATGCATGGATCCTCATAACACGCGCTTTGCAGCTTTTATGCATTGCATTTTATGCTTGCCACTACTTTCTATTGTGAGGTCGGCTGTGCAGTTTACCTCATTGCCACAGGAGCGTAAGCAATAAATGCGTGGACAGGTATGCGCCAGTGGCCGCATCTCCAAGAATTAGTCGCTGACCAGGGGTTGAATACTAGGCATGTACCTTAATTGATAGGATGCTTGCACTGCCACACAGTAGGTATGATGCGAAAGCTGCGGAAACATTTTTTTTTGTATGACCCTGAACATATAGAAGCCCAAAGGTGGCATACACGGTTCGCCTGTCGACGCGCATAGAGCTTGCTTTTGTTGCCTTTTGTTGCCTGGGGATACAAGGATACCACTTTCAATTCAAAGTGTGCGTGCGTGCGTGCGTGCGTGCGTGTGTGTGTGTGTGTGTGTGTGTGTGTGCGTGTGTGTGTGTGTGTGTGTGTGTGTGCGTAAAGGACGTTAGTGTGCACTGCTTATTCGAGTTCAATAGTAAGTGATTTCTAATTTCGAATGTAGAGCATGATATCTGCTGATTTGTGAAGAGGTAATGAAATTGCGCTTTGGCTCGCTGGCTATTTCCAGCACACACAACTACTTAGGTGCCGCTCCCTTTGTGTATATTCACAGATATGTTTTGGTTGTGCTCGCTTTCTAAGAGCTGCCCAAAACTTTCCGTGTGTTGCGTATATTAAATGATAACGGTAGTCTACAGGTGAAACAAAGCGCGAGTTAAAAAGGGCTTTATAACCGAGAGCTTAAAAAATAAATGTTTGAATGCCGCGAATGTCGTTGGTAGATGCATTAGAAGCAGCTACTGTAATTACTAAATGCGATACACAATGTTACTAACCGACTGTTTGTGCGTCTTCACGTAGACGCAGTCTTGCTTTGCTGAAAGGACAAAAAAGAAACGTTAGAAGATAGTTTACATAAACATGCTTTCACTGCAAAGGGAGCAAGGCATGTGATAGCTCTCCTAATCAGATGACTTATAAACAAATGCTCATTAGTTCATATAATACCTAGCATACTGTAGAAAACAACATTATTCCACTGTTACATTTCAGTGCAATGTCTCTGTATGAGGAAGAGCAGGCGGTGACATAATTAAGCAAAGCACAATACTCTTTTCCAAGGGCCGTCACTCTATCCTTATCGGATCAGACGGATCATTATTCATCTACGGGAAAGCTTATCAACACCCACTACTAAAAGGCACGCACCATAGCAAGCAATCTCAATATCATGTTATAAAGGCCAAACGTGGGCTCTGTTTCGTTTACCCTTACCTGTAAGTTCAACTGATAAGTTAATTAAGGTCCACATAACTCTTAACGGGCTCAGGTAATAGTAGTCAATATTATACTCTGTAGTTTCGTTAAGCAAGACATTGGGGTGCAGATTATCTCACTAATGTAACATGTAACATGTAGCCTATGTAACATTTGTACGGCCCAAACTAGAATATGAATGCGCTATTTAGGACAATAATCAACTTAATCTTTTTAACACGCTAGAAGCAATACAAAACCGCACCGCTAGATTCATCTTCTCTGCATATTCTTATCATGAAAGCGTAACCAAACTAAAATGCAATGCTCATTTATCAAATTTAGCTAACCGGCGTAGCATCTCAAGACTATCTCTTTTTCATAAATTCTATTATCATCTTTCGCACGAATCTGTTATCATTACTGCATACCGCATCTCCAGCCGCACGAACCACGAAAAGACAACCCATCCTCCGCAAGCCCGCACATCGGCGCATCTATATTTGTTTTTCGTTCGCACAGCAAAAGACTGGAATGACTTGCCTGCCGACGTCGTGCTCCATACAGACCCATCAATGTTCAAACCATCACTCGAAGCAATATTATGAACTGAAACCCACTCCCTCATGAAATACCCCTTCAATGGGGCCTTTGAGGTTGAAATAAATACATAAATAAATAATGTTTTCTATGGTGCGTATAGCATAACTTACGGCAATTTGGATCACACACGGTTCATTTTCTCATCAAAAAGCACGCCGCAAGCAGGCAATGTTTTCAATATTGATTTACATATCAAAGTGTCTTAGAGGAAATGCTGGAACAGAAGTGATTGCACTTCGATACATTGGAGTACATTACCTCACAGAACACATAGGACGCACGATTATCGTGTAATGTTTTTCATCCTGTCTTGAAGGTTCCAACTGTATGGAATACCTTCAATGCTACTATCATTTAGACATCCTATGCGCGCATCTCCGACAACAACGGCCGTTTCTATATGCTCCCACTTCCAATGTAGAGAAAATTGTCCAATGTCTGTTGCCCTGCCTGCCATTGCCTTAGCAACAATTTGGCTGTGCACTGTGGCCGGATACACTGTCTCTGTATCTTGACATTCCTCATGTTGGAACTAAATATATCAACTGCATTTATACAAACGAGTTTTTGTATGGTGTTACCGTTTACAAAAAGTTTTGTAGCGAACAGGAGAGAAAATCGCGAACATTGTTTTCCAACTAAAGTAGGATTGTCATTTTTTTTCAAATTTTTAAAACCTTGGTGACTTCAACGCTTAACAAGGAACAAAAAAATGAAAATGTACAGTTATGGAATTTTATGGATGGTAGACACAGTCGATAACGAGAAATTCGAGGTGCAAGTTTTCTTTTGAAAATTCATTCACAATTCTCGTTCTGAAAATTGCTTCTCCTGGCAAGCATTTCTTTGCGAGAAATGTTTTCGATTTTACGCAACGCAGCTTGAAAACAAAACTAAATATTTTAGAGCTGCTTAGAATTGAAGAAGCTATGCACACCATCTTCAAAAATATTCAGTATCCAAAACTGTTTTTAATTCTGCATTTATATGCCAAGTGCGAGAGCGGCTCTTCATGCCGAGAAGGTGAAGCAGTGTCGACCTTCATACTAATGCCATGCACGAATGGCACTGCGAATATGGCCTTCCATCAGGCCAGTGCGGTCGCGGAAGACCACGCAGAGCGCCGGGCATCTATTTCGATGTCTTTAACTTACTGAGGCGTCGTGAAAACCCATATATCCGGCAGTGACACTGCAGAGCTGGAGAGAAGCGCGCAGTGGCTAGTAGCAGCGGAAGCGGAAGTCGGGAGGTCGCGTAACTGCAGGCAGATGCTGGACATGAAGCCGGAATGAGGGCCTACGGGCCAGACCCTCGGCGAACGTTTGAGATTGTGGCGAAACCACCAAAGAGTTATGTGCTTAGGCAGATCCCGCCGAGGAGGCATGGACGCCGTCCGCGGAAGAAACGGGGGTGGCATGCACTGAGTTAGCAGCCTGGGGACATTCCTGGGTCGACATCACTGAGGAGGCATGAATGCCGTTCGCGGAAGAAGGGCAAAATGCCACCGCCCGCTTGCAACAGGTATTCCGAGACGTTTGCCGGAAAGAGTTGAACATAAAGGATTACAGAGAATGCCAAAGGAACCTGGAATGCGTGCATGACGCTGCCGTCTTAAGTTAATTTGAGGGTAAATTGCTAACTATTACGGCTGAATTGAGAAGCAAACTAGAAAGATTGGTCTAAAGTTAAAAAATAAATAAATTGCCATGCAGATTCTTGGCGGAGAAAAGGTTTGGTAACAGGCACCGAAGCTTTGGAATTGGACAGCGAATACACCTGCACAAAGCAGATATTTATCCCACATCTACACCATGATATTGAAATAACCAAATGAAAATGATCTGAAGAGCATTCTGAAGGTACTCATATTGTCAATGGCAGTTTACCACTGTCCTTGAAGGGGATAGCACAAAACAGCAGTATCTTACCGGAACTTACTTCAAGATCAGAAACTAAAGATAAAAATAGAACAGAAATTAAGTCAACGCAGCGAGCTGAGGAACTGAAAGTGATAGGTATAAAGTTAAGGTCCTGGAAGAGAGCAGAGTAGGCGGAGGTACAAACGCGATTTTAGTCGATGTGAAAGCAGGAAGGAGAAATGGGGTTCCGGCAGGGCAGGAATTGCAAAGGCAAGAAACACATGGTGGTCAAGATTAACGGACTTGATCCAAGAAAAGCCCTGCGCAGTAATAAAGACAGCTAGGCGGATGAATTTAGTAAGTCTGTGGTGATATGATATTAGTACTGGCACATGAATGTGCTAATTGGTAGGATATGGAGGGTGAACCTGCCGTGGGTCTATTCTTAATGATGATATTGATGATGATGGCATCAAATTCAAAAACAAAGGGGACAGGCAGGCGTATACAGCGAGGCGCTGCGTACAGACCATTCCATCATTCTCGTCATAAATGGCATATATATAGCAAACGTAGTTACTGAACTTGAAACCTTGACTAGCCGCACACATGGACGGCAAGTCTTACCGTTTTAGCCCTGAGTCGGCTCCTTTCTGTTTACATCTACGCAGTGCCTATAGTAGACCAAACTGCAATGCTGCGTTCAGGCGAGCTTCCGTAAAAGAGTACGTCTCACACATGTGGTCTGAAAAGCAAACATTTACAGGTGCATGTATCTGGTTTTGTTACTTCAGTGTAAAGTAAGCAGCTGTATTGAGCTTGTCTAAATTAGAACACGAAGCTTTCTGCCACATGTTTTTGGCTTAGCGAGCGAAGCATTCTCGTTAAATTTGGGTTGATGAACGGATGATCTCTTTTCGGTGACCGGATTGCCGGAAATCAGTGCCTGTATGGTGGCTTTTGGTTTTGGTTGGACAACACCTCATGCTTGCAGACTACGGGCGAGGCTTAAAATCTTAGATTCGCGTTGAATTCCACATGCGACCCAGTTTAGTACGTGTTGGAGTGACTGTCAAGAATGTGCACGCTTGTAAGAATTACAGAGAACCAGCGCGCCCTACCTTCTTCCGCTGACTTCCTTTTATTGCTTTGTTTCTGAGTGCACTATATACGACAAGCCAGATTATATTGCTCTTGCAAAGCATTTCGTACCTACGCGTGCCGATGAGAAAGCACGTTTGGCTCTTAATATGTGGTTGCACGCCACCATACAGGTCGTTCATATTACTTACCGGAAGCATATGTTTTCTGGGAGTGATTATTATGGAGATCTCTATGTAGCTGGCGGGTTGAAAATTTAGGTACACTATTGTCCTAATTGAAAGTGAAAACATCTACTGAATATAACACTACGTAACTAAGAGAAAACGTGTAGTTGTGGCTCCTACTCTGTCAGAGTAAGCGAGATTCATGAACCGACACCCAAATGGCTTGGTTTGATTTGGATTGTATTGTTTAACGGCCCAAAGCGACTCAGGGTATGAGAGATGCCGTAGTGAAGGACTCTGAAAATATCGACCACCTGGGGTTCTTTTATGTGCATTTACAATCGCGCAGCACACGGTCGCCACTCGGTTTCGTATCTATCGAAACGCAGCCGACAGCGGTCAGGATCAAACCCGGGAATTTCGGCACAGTATTCGACCATCTTAACCACTGTACCACAGCGGTAGGGCCAGCATGGCTTCCGGAATCATAGATCTACTAAAACGACTTTATTGGTAATAAAAAATCTAATAATTAACATTGAGAACAACCTAACCATTGCCATATTAATTGAATATAGCAAGGCGTTTTATCACCTAACTCATAAAATATGTTTATACAAACTTTGTATATCGTTTAAGTGGTGTATGAAACTGGTTGCATTAATTTTACTTTTTTGACCGCCAACAGTGTGTTTGTTGAAAATTACCTCCGACCTACCGCAACGTAATGTTCTTTGGATGGTTTTGTTTAATATTTATACTGTACGCATGAAACCGTACCACTAGGAATTACCTTGACCTACTACTTCCTTTTGTTCTCATCAAGGCGATGCTCCCTGAGAGGGGGACAATACCACATACAAGAGACTGTGGCTGTGAGCGCGAGGCTGGAAGGGAAGAAAGCTTCATCACAGGACTCTTACCGGCTGGTCTTTAAAACGTTTTATATTTAGGCCCTACTTAAGGTTCTATCGAGGTGCTAGAGTATTATTGACGCTGTAGGAAACATAAATATTGCATCCTTAATACATTATGTTGATTATATGAGCCTGTTTGTTTCTGGAAAATAAGTTTGCGAAGTTCTAACGCAAATGTAACTCAGTATGAATGGCTGAGAATTGGGGAGTGGTGTAATCTTAAAGGACTAAATATTGAGCCAACTAAAGCTAGAGGTGTACTGTTGAAAGCCAGAAAGAAACATATGTCTTTACTTGGTCCCGGGGTAATATTTTGATAAGCTTAATAGAGTTTATAAACTTCCAATACTGGATGTAGTCTTCAGAGGTAATATGATGCAGACTAGTCACAACGAATCATTATCAAGATACCAGTCAGCAGAGCAGGTTCAATACACTATGCCTGTAGCTCCTACCAATAAAAGCGATAAAAGCTTCAAGTTTGGCACGCTCTTTTCGCATCTAGAAATTATTACGGCCTCCTTGTGTGGGCAACAACTACAGTTAAGAATCAGTATGCTATGCATTGTATGCAAACGGAAGTGCTGCGTTATATTGGTAACTTCCTATGACTACACGAAACTGGCCAATTCTATACTAATTTTGGCATTATTATTGTGATGAATATCTTAAAATTATGAATGGTGTGCTCTACTGTATCCAAATGAAAATTTAAGAGCGTTTGACTACTTCTCTTTTGAAGCGAAAGCTTCACTAACCGTGTCAGACAGCAGCTTCGCGTGGCTCCACATAGCCTAGTTATGCGCATGCGCGTGACGTCACACCCAAGGCCAGCTGCGCAGCCCCCCTCGCCAAGCTCTGCCAGCATTATCTAACAACGCTTGAGAGGTGTACGACTCTTAATAAAAAAATCAGTCTCCACCGGGAATCGAACCTCCATTCCTTCGATCCACAGCCGAGCGCTTTACCACTGTGCCCCGCCCAAGATTTTAAAATGCTCGCCATAATTTCGCTTGTCTACCGTGAGCTTGGCGCCACATTTGAATGTAACAAAGTGTAAAATAGTTATGTAAGTTAATTAGGGTGATGTCGAGATGTATCTAATACTAAATAGGTAATTAAATCAGTCAATTAAGCTGTTGTCAAGCAACCTGAAGTCGAGCCAAAAAATGGCATAGGAAGGGACGGGCGTGCAATTTGAAAGTACCAAAGACTACTACAGTTAATTATGTCAGTTAATTAGGGTGACATCAATAGTGTGACGTCATGCAACCGGAAGTAGAGCCGAAAAAGGGCATAGAAAGGGATTGGCGCGCAATTTGAAAGTACCAAAGACTAAAATAAGTGAACAAGAAGTGAATTAAGCAACTAAAAGCAACCAGAAGCAACCAACAGCAGCATCCGTGCTTTCGCATTACTCCAATGCGGGTTCTGCAGTGCGCTTTAATTTTTTTGCTGAACTAGTCAAAGAAGCGATCCTCGAACCCGTGCTGCACACAGGTGTTCATACCGCATCACCATACGGGGTATTTACTGCTCTAGGAGAACTACGTACTGCAATCGTTTATCGTTGCGGAAAAAAGGTAAACAGAGCATGCTATTTATTTCTAAAATTTCTGACGTGCTGCATAATTGAAAATGGAGGTTATGGTATGTGTAGGCTGTTAGTAGACGACAGCGTGCATTCACTTACATAAGCAATGTGTTGTTATCTACAGTAAAGGTGTGATTGTAATTTGAACGGAAAAGCGTGCTCCACACACTTACGTGCGCACCTTTACATATCGGGTTCCTTTTTTGGTAAATAACAAAAAAAAAAACTATTTGTTGATTTCTTGACTTTTACTAGGGACAATTTCGCAGGTAATGGGTGAAACTTTGATCCCATTTATTTCGCTGTTTTGATAAAATTCCTGCGGTAATGCCGTGATATTCTGCAATAATTCGGTAAACGTATTCCTAATTCATTTTTTGCAGGCACCTTGCAGTTGGATGAACATCCAACTTTAATCTGCACAATGTAGGAGAGAAAAAATTAAAACGAGTTATGATATACAAATTTATCGAGTACAGAACTCTGAGACGCAGGTACAGCCGGTGCTGCTTTGATGTGGTAATTTAAGCTTCCACTTCCCGAGTACCCACTACTTCTCTTCGCTACCTCTCACGGTCGCTTGCGCACACGATCTATGCCGCTACCGTATGCGATGGCTGGTTTTCTTGCCGTATATAAAATGTTCTCACTATTACTATTTGTTATTGATTTCAACTGGAATACCAGCATCGATGAGTCATCATCAAATGCGCTATACGCCTCTTATTCAAAGTACTTTGTGCTGGCTACTGCTCTCACTTGTGAGATTGACTATATTTTTTCCATCGTTTACGTCATCCCAGGAGCATAAACACTCAATGCATGGTCAGATCCGCGCCTTCTGGCAAAGAGGGCACACGTCCCAAGATTAGGTGCCATCAGGGACTAAAGAGTAGGCCTATATCTTAATTGATAACGTGTTACACTGTTATGTAGCGGCTATGAAGCCAAATCTGCGGATACCTTTGTGAGAGGCATTGTAAATGACCCCGAAGTTGTATCCAAATAGTGAACATATGGTTCGCCTGTCGACTCGCACGAAGCTCGCATTTGTTGCGTGGCAACGCCAGTGTCAAATAGATAGATGGATTTATTGAAAGAAGAGGCAGGGAGTTTAGCCGGAATGATTAAAATCTGGCCTGCTACTCTGCACTGGGGAAGAGAAGAAAGAGGATCATGATGGGTGACGATGTGGGAGAAGGCAGTAGAAAATATGTATAGGCACGGCAACTTGCTTTAAAAGCACGAATCAAGTCTGGTGGCGCACAAAACGTGGCAAAGAGCCCGCACTGCCTGGACTCTTCCCCTTGTCCTGCCATGCGCCCAGCAGCAGTTGTGTGTGTGTGTGCGTGCGTGCGCACGTGCGTGCAAAGAACCTTAAGGTGGGCTGGCTATTCCTTTACACCAATTTGGGATTTCGAAAATAGAGAACAGCGACTTCTGAAGAGGCGGGAAAGTTATGCGTTTACTCACTGGCTACACCCAGTGCACACTTCTACATTGGTTATCGCTGTCGTTTTGAGCAGTCACGGATATGTTGTTGCTTGTGCTCGCGCATTAGGCAGATACCCGGAGCCTAAAATGTCTTCCCGGTCTGTGGCATTTAACTCCCCAAAGCGACACAGGCTATCTATAAAGAAAAAAAAACTATAAATCACAATAACCTCCAAGCCGATTCCTCCATACTAAACTCATGCAAATATATATTTCACTTATGTTGAATGATGTTTATAAAATATATGAAATCTGTACGAGTTTAGTATGAGCTCAGTGTGAGAGATCAGAATGAGGTTATTGTGACTCAACGATTTATTTTTTCACTGGGGATAAAAAAACGCGATGTTGGGAGGCTTCGGAAATTTCAACCACTTGGCGTTCTTTAACTTGTACTGACATCGTACAGTGCACGGGCGCTTTGCATTTCACCTCCATATAAAAACAATCACCGCGGCCGCGATTCGAACCTGCATTCTTGGCAACCGAATTCGAGCGCTCTGTGTCACCCCACGGTGGCTTTCCGTGCACTGCATATGTTAAAAAAGAACAGTAGTCTACCATTGAAACACTGAAAGAGTAAAGAAGGGCTTTATGGGCGATAGCTTAAAGCATAAAAGTGTGAAGCGGTTGCTGTATGAAATGCAAAAGAATGTTACTAACCGGTTTACCATTCGTTTCCAAATAGACGCAATCTGTTGTTTCTGAAAGGGCAAAAAAGAAATTTCGAAGACAGCTGATACAATCGAGTAAATGGAGAACGACATAGCACTCTTAAGCAAATAGCATATAATCAAATGCTCACAAGAACACTGCAGCAGATTATATTTAAAGCCGGAAACAAAGCAGCAGCAGCAGCAGCAGCAGCAGCAGCAGCAGCAGCAGCAGCAGCAGCAGCAGCAGCAGCAGCAGCAGCAGCAGCAGCAGCAGCAGCAGCAGCAGCAGCAGCAGCAGCAGCAGCAGCAGCAGCAGCAGCAGCAGCAGCAGCAGCAGCAGCAGCAGCAGCAGCAGCAGCAGCAGCAGCAGCAGCAGCAGCAGCAGCAGCAGCAGCAGCAGCAGCAGCAGCAGCAGCAGCAGCAGCAGCAGCAGCAGCAGCAGCAGCAGCAGCAGCAGCAGCAGCAGCAGCAGCAGCAGCAGCAGCAGCAGCAGCAGCAGCAGCAGCAGCAGCAGCAGCAGCAGCAGCAGCAGCAGCAGCAGCAGCAGCAGCAGCAGCAGCAGCAGCAGCAGCAGCAGCAGCAGCAGCAGCAGCAGCAGCAGCAGCAGCAGCAGCAGCAGCAGCAGCAGCAGCAGCAGCAGCAGCAGCAGCAGCAGCAGCAGCAGCAGCAGCAGCAGCAGCAGCAGCAGCAGCAGCAGCAGCAGCAGCAGCAGCAGCAGCAGCAGCAGCAGCAGCAGCAGCAGCAGCAGCAGCAGCAGCAGCAGCAGCAGCAGCAGCAGCAGCAGCAGCAGCAGCAGCAGCAGCAGCAGCAGCAGCAGCAGCAGCAGCAGCAGCAGCAGCAGCAGCAGCAGCAGCAGCAGCAGCAGCAGCAGCAGCAGCAGCAGCAGCAGCAGCAGCAGCAGCAGCAGCAGCAGCAGCAGCAGCAGCAGCAGCAGCAGCAGCAGCAGCAGCAGCAGCAGCAGCAGCAGCAGCAGCAGCAGCAGCAGCAGCAGCAGCAGCAGCAGCAGCAGCAGCAGCAGCAGCAGCAGCAGCAGCAGCAGCAGCAGCAGCAGCAGCAGCAGCAGCAGCAGCAGCAGCAGCAGCAGCAGCAGCAGCAGCAGCAGCAGCAGCAGCAGCAGCAGCAGCAGCAGCAGCAGCAGCAGCAGCAGCAGCAGCAGCAGCAGCAGCAGCAGCAGCAGCAGCAGCAGCAGCAGCAGCAGCAGCAGCAGCAGCAGCAGCAGCAGCAGCAGCAGCAGCAGCAGCAGCAGCAGCAGCAGCAGCAGCAGCAGCAGCAGCAGCAGCAGCAGCAGCAGCAGCAGCAGCAGCAGCAGCAGCAGCAGCAGCAGCAGCAGCAGCAGCAGCAGCAGCAGCAGCAGCAGCAGCAGCAGCAGCAGCAGCAGCAGCAGCAGCAGCAGCAGCAGCAGCAGCAGCAGCAGCAGCAGCAGCAGCAGCAGCAGCAGCAGCAGCAGCAGCAGCAGCAGCAGCAGCAGCAGCAGCAGCAGCAGCAGCAGCAGCAGCAGCAGCAGCAGCAGCAGCAGCAGCAGCAGCAGCAGCAGCAGCAGCAGCAGCAGCAGCAGCAGCAGCAGCAGCAGCAGCAGCAGCAGCAGCAGCAGCAGCAGCAGCAGCAGCAGCAGCAGCAGCAGCAGCAGCAGCAGCAGCAGCAGCAGCAGCAGCAGCAGCAGCAGCAGCAGCAGCAGCAGCAGCAGCAGCAGCAGCAGCAGCAGCAGCAGCAGCAGCAGCAGCAGCAGCAGCAGCAGCAGCAGCAGCAGCAGCAGCAGCAGCAGCAGCAGCAGCAGCAGCAGCAGCAGCAGCAGCAGCAGCAGCAGCAGCAGCAGCAGCAGCAGCAGCAGCAGCAGCAGCAGCAGCAGCAGCAGCAGCAGCAGCAGCAGCAGCAGCAGCAGCAGCAGCAGCAGCAGCAGCAGCAGCAGCAGCAGCAGCAGCAGCAGCAGCAGCAGCAGCAGCAGCAGCAGCAGCAGCAGCAGCAGCAGCAGCAGCAGCAGCAGCAGCAGCAGCAGCAGCAGCAGCAGCAGCAGCAGCAGCAGCAGCAGCAGCAGCAGCAGCAGCAGCAGCAGCAGCAGCAGCAGCAGCAGCAGCAGCAGCAGCAGCAGCAGCAGCAGCAGCAGCCGCCGCCGCCGCCGCCGCCGCCGCCGCCGCCGCCGCCGCCGCCGCCGCCGCCGCCGCCGCCGCCGCCGCCGCCGCCGCCGCCGCCGCCGCCGCCGCCGCCGCCGCCGCCGCGGCCTGACTATACCCACTGCAGGGCAAAGGCCTCTCCCATATTTCTCCACTTCACCCGGTAGTGTGCTAGCTGCATCCACTTGACCCCTGCGAACTTCTTAACCTCATCCGCCCACCTAATTTCCTGCAGCCCCCTGCTTTGTCGACCTGTTGTAAATATTTTGTTTTTTTTTTGTTTGGAACCCTGACAGTACTGGACTAAGTGAAAATGCAAAACAGTGTTTTGCTCTTAATTCTGCTTTCCTTTATGCATAGAACCTTTCGGGATATACTTTGTGTAGTTCTGGACACTTGTTATGTGACCTCCTTAGTAGAAGTGCTAGCTATCCATTTCTTTTTACTCCTAACTTGCTGTGATGGTTGTGCTCACTGCAACATAAAATTTTTCTTTTAGTGAAGCAAATTGTTAGCTACTGAGTACGTAAAAGGGTATTTGTTCACAGAATAGGGAATTGTATGTTCCTCTGGCTATGGAATTTGCTTCTTTTTCTTTTCCATTTCTTTCTTCTTCTTCGGTCCTTCCGAGACAGCCCAAAGAACTTGATAAAATCATTTGTGCAGTATTTTGCAGTTTCAGGACGCAGCCTGTTCTAGCTTGTCGCCATGCGCAGAGAATTTACATATGCCAGTGATAAATGACTTTTTTTGCTCATATAGGAGTACTATAAGCAAAACAACGCTAATTGAACAAATCCGGGAGACTTTCGATTTAAGCTTTATTAAGGGGTAAGCATAATCATAAGGCTGGGGAAGTGTATTTAGGCATTTTGAAAACCTTTCATCAAACTGGAGTTTTTTGAAATAGCCTTTATTCATGACGGAATGCATGCTTACATGCACTTGCCAGATGGTCATAGTTTTTGTTTACGGAGTTCAACGTCCCAGAGTGGTTCAGGGTTTAGGGGACGGGGTAATAGAGGGCTGCAGGTAATGTGTAGAAAGCAGGCTAAGATGCAGCTTTTTATATGTTTTCACTTAATTGCGAACTTTACAAGGAGACGCATGGTTCCAAATAGTTTTCTGATATTTTATAATTGGGCTATCTTAGGTGCTACCACATGCACTCGATTAAAAATCGCATATATGAGTCGTACTCTTCTCAAGCGATAATATTCAGTAAAGATACGTAACTAAAAGCAATGCAGCACGAGCATTAACTAAATATATCAAATGCATTTATACAATTATTTTTTTATATGGTGTTCCCGTTTACTAAACGTTTCCTAGCGAACATGAGAGGAAATCGCGAACAGTGTTTTCTGACTACAAGTGGGATTGTCATTTTTTTTTTTCAAATGTATGAAAAATCGGCAACTTCAACGCGTAACAAGAAAAAAACAAAACAGACATTAATGGAATTTAATTGATGGTATAGACACAGTCGATAGCGAGAAATTCTAGGTGCAAGCTTTCTTTTGAAAATTCATTCGCAATTTTCATTCTGTAACTTGCTTCTCCTGGCAAGCATTTCTTTGCGAGCAATGTCTTCGATTTTACACAAGGAAGCTTAAAAGCAAAAATAAGTATTTTAGAGCTGCTTAGAACTGAAACAGCTATACACACCATTGTCAAAAATATTCGGTATCCATAATTGTTTTTAATTCTGCATTTATATGCCAAGTGCGAGAGTGGCTCTACATGGCGAGAAGGTGAAGCAGTGTCGACCATCATACTGGTGCCATGCATGAGTGGTCCTGCAAAGACGGTCTTCCATCAGACCAGTGTGGTCTCGGTAGACCACGCAGAACGCCGGGCATCTGTTTCGATGACTCTAATCACTGAGTCGTCGGGAAAACCCTCATATCCGGCAGTGACACTGGAGAGATGGAGAGAAGCACGGCGGGGCCAGTCGCAGCGAGGACGGAAGTCGTGAGGTCGCGCAAATGCAGGCAGATGGTGGACATAAAGCCGGAATGAGGACCTATGGGCCAGCTCCTCTGAGAATGTGTGAGCTTGTCTTTCGGGAACGTTATGGCACCTTCAGCGCATGGGGAGTTTTCACGCTTTTGTTTCCCAGTATCTAGACTCTTAAAAATTGTTTCTGAGTTTCCTGTGCCTGAAAATTTTGTGTTCCAGATGTGTGATGTTTCGGGTTATCCCGGGATGAACTTTCCGAATACCCGTCGCGGTAGTGCAGTGGTTACGACGCTCGACTTCTGTGCCTAAGGATGCGGGATTACAACAGGTATTCCGAGATGTTTGCTGGAAAGACTTGGACATAAAGGATTACAAAGAATGCCAGAGCAACATGGTATGCGCGGATGACGCTGCCGTGTTAAGTAAATTTGAGAACGAATTGCTAGCTATGACGTGTGAATTGAAAAGCAAACCAGAAAGGTCGGTCTAAAATAAAACAAAAAATAAATTTGTCATGCAGATTCTTGGAGGAGAAAGTTTTTTATTGCGGGCACTGAAGCTTTGGAATTACAAAGCGAATACACCTGCACAAGGCAGATAGGTATTCGACCCCTAGAACACGATATTAAAATTGTGGGGCTCCTAAGCCCCTTTAAGTGTTTTAAACCGCGCGCGTGTCTTTCTGTTTGTATTGTGTTTGCACGGGCAGCGCGAGTGCGCATGAGCGAGCAGATAATCATGGCGGAGCGTGATGTTAGCGGCGATACGAGAGAAGATAAGCGCGTCAGAAGCAAGGCGCGGGGCCTTTTTGCCCCGGCGGAGAGGCCGGCGCGGGGCAGCCGGCGAGCGTCATGGACCAGCAGGGTGGGCACGGACGACTGAAAGAAGATCGCCGACACGAAGATGGAAGCAGTGCCTGCAGAAACGGCCTAGGCGTACTCGTGTGAGTTTCTGTCACGGGAGGAGCAATGTTTCTTGTGCCGCCGTTAGCGCTTTGGCCCTATTGCTCGTTTTATTCGCTCAGCAGTGTGTGCTTTGTTTCGCCACTGTAAAGCTTTGGCATTCTTCTCGCTTTCCGTTGGTGTTCTATTGTCGCGCGCATGAACGGCCTGGTCCCAGCGCAGTAGCGCTTTATGTTTCTTTGTTTTGCTTTTTCGTTTATCCGGGATAAACCGGTGTTTTTAAGAGACTGGATTTGTCACTCGTCGGGTGAGACCATGGCTCGCGGACCCGTTTTTTTGAAGGCGAGGCCTTCAAAATAACCAAATTAAAATCAAAATCACATGGAAAGCATTCGGAAGGTACTTTCATGTTGTCAATCGCAGTTTACCACTGTCCTTGTAGGGGATAGCACATAATAACAGTATCTTACCGGATCTTACTTCAAGACCAGAAACTGAGGATAAGAGTAGAACAGAAATTAGGTCAACGCAGCGAGCTGGGGAACTGAAAGTGATAGTTATTATGTTAATGTCCTGGGAGAGAGCAGAGTACGCGGAGGTAGAAAAGCGATTTAAGTCAGTGTGAAAGCAGGAAGGAGAAATGAGGTTTGGGCAGGGCATGAACTGCAATGGCAAGAAACAGATGGTCGTTAAGATTAACGGACTGGATCCAGGAAAAAGCCTGCGCAGTATCGAAGATAGCTAGGCGGATGAATTTAGGAAGTCTGCGGTTATAAGATATCAGTGCTGACACATGACTGTGCTAATTGGAAGGATATGAAGGGTGAACCTGCCGCGGGTTTATTGTTAATAATAATGTTGATGATGATGGCATAGAACATAAAGACAAAGCGGTTAGGAACAGGCAGGCGTATACAGCGAGGCGCTGCGTGCAGACCATTCCAGCATTCTCGTCATAAATGCAATATATATGATAGTTAGGCGCGCCACAGAAAGCTGTACTTCTGTATGTTTGACTCAGTGCAAAGTTAGTTACTTAACTACAAACCGTTACTAGCCACACACCTGGATGACAAGTCTTACCGTTTGAGCTCTGAGTCGGCTCCTTTTTGTTTACATTAACACAGTGCCTACAGTGCCTACCAACGTGCCCAGTCGTCAACCTTGCCTACAGTAGACCAAACCGCAATGATGCGTTCAGGCGAGCTTCCTCAAAAGAGTATGTCTCACACATGGGGCCTAAAGAGCAAAAATTTACTTAAGTTGTATGTATATGGTGTTGTTACTTCAGTCTAAAGTAACCAATGTGTAATGAGCTTGTAAAATTGCAACACAAAGCTTTCTGCCGCAGGTTTTTTATTCCGTTAGCAATACTGCGCCTCATTTCAGCCCGTCGCGTAGTCCCGGGAAGGACCACGTTTAACCTTGAGCCGCAGCCGAGCCGAATACGGGTTTAACCAAGCTGTATGAACGTGGCCTATAGGGGTTACGTGAATGCCAGGGTCCTGGCAGGCTGATTCTGACATAACCGTCCCATGAGAAACGAGAGACCCAAATTGGCAGCTCCTGCTAGCCCACTTATAAAGCACCACTTTAACATCTCATGCAACATCATGAGGTACACTACATGCTGAACAAGTGCAGTCATGGTGATATTACTAACGCAATTCAACCCAGTGTAACTAGAGCTAAACCACAGCCAATGTTTTTGGTGGCAATAATGCGGAGGACTTGAGCAACGACGGAAGAGGATAGGGTATGTACATAATAAGGTGAAAACAATCGTAACGCCGTTTTGCACTTGAAATTTGGGTCTAGGTTTCCTTGCGATGTCGATATAAGCCATTATAAATAGACCTGCGGCAAGGCACTCGCCTACCGACGCATTCGGTTGTCGGTCTTGTGGCTCTTGTTTGGAGCAGCTCATAGTTGACTTGTGCGAACAAAACTGAATGCTAAAGATACGTGTATTTAGATACAATAAATCGTTTTGCCAGCATGCTGGTGCAGTTCGTAAGTTATAGCAGCTCCATGACCCTTTAAAAAGATAGTACGCCACAGGCGACTTCATAAATGATCTCGTCGTCAAGCGAAGCTGCTCCTTACATCACTTCTGGATAACTTTTCTCTCGTCCTTCATGAACATTATCTAGTTTTATTTGGTAGGTATAAATCTAGAAATGGCCACTTTATTTTGCAAATGTCCAAAACAAAGGTATTGCGCATGAAAAAAACAAACAATGTTTATTTCATTCCTGGCATCACATGCGGCAATCAAACGTCTGGCAGTTGCGGCAATTTATTAAAATTACTGCAATTAAACGTAGTAGTGAAATCAGAAAGAATATAAAAACTGGATGACTTGTTACCTGCGTTTGTAGACACCATTGCTTGAAAGCCTACAAAAAAAAAAAGAATATCGTTTTTTTAACCGACATACACACTAAACTGAGCATCCGATCTAAATATCAGGCATTATCATTCCTTGTATACTGTGCACAAGAGAGGCAGCAGTCACTTATTTAAAAGGCATTCCCCCGAGAACATTGCGGTTAGGCGCATATATATGCTGCTTGTTCAGAGTGCAGGCCGTATCAGAAGCAATACCTGTTGAAGATATGGATGGAGCGTTCGCAATACGTGGTTGAGGTTTCGATCTACATCGTTATCTACCGCCCAAGAGTTGATGCGGGGATGCATTGGATATGGAATATTTATACCTAGTACAACGTCATGAAATGTAAACTCTACCGCGGCGGCCTTATTTAGAGGCAAGCTGCATGCAAAAGGCAACGGTGTACTCTGCTATATAAACACACGTTCAAAAGAGCGCGAGGTGGTCTAAAAAATTCTTAGCGCTATGCGGTAGCGTGTTTGATAGAGCACGAGCAGTTTCGGGAGGTCCAAACGCCGGATAACATCAGGTTTTCTCCTTACGGGCCTTCACCTGCATGGTCTTGCTGCTCCAGTCACGACTCTGTTAAGAATGATGAATGATGCAGTCACTCTGCCTGGCACCCTATAGGCGAGACGGCAACTCAACGTGTGAATTCCTGTAGCAAGAGGCCAGAGTGCACGACAACACAGTAGGCAGCTGCTGAAGGCAGTTACACCCTGTAGTTTATGGACAGAAGACAACACACCGGAATTCTATGTATCAGATGTACGACTGGCGCCGGCTTCGTAATAGCGCTGAACACTTTGTTCCCAGTGGTAGCTATCACATACTAGTGCGCATTTTGTGCATTTGCACGATCAGATGTGAAAGGGTCCTCGCTGCAGCGATAGCCGCGTATTCTTTTCGGCTAGGTTAGCACTCATGTGAACGTACTAGGCTGTAAACGTATTATGCTATTCCCTGTCCTGCTGTGTGACCCCCACCTGTCTCGCCATGTCTACCTCATAAAACCGTTTGTGCGCTCTATCCCGCCAAGGCATCCAGCTCGTTCCAAATATGAATAGATGTGCATGTTTCTATTCGACATAGTTTTGCTACTTAAAGCGCCAGTAAACTGTTGGTAGCTTTTCCTTTGCAATGGAAAAATTATAAGAAACACAATTGATAAAAAATACTGCCATGACTATCCTCCATGGAGAAGCGAGAGTTGGCAAGAAATAAGGTTTTGCGACGCTTGCATTTTTACTAAGCTACCGCCTTTGCTGCGACAGGTACACTCAGGGACAAAATGTACGCGATGTGCGGTGGCCGGTGGCCGCCAGTTGGCAGCGGGGATATTTACTACCTTTGATTTCTCTTGTTGCAAATAAGGTGGAAGGATATGGGTTACTTTAGGGGAGCCCAAGATGAGTTTTGCCGTCGCGATCGCAGTGCTGCAAGACCCAGGCTTAGGAAAGAACAAAGCAGTTTATGAGAACTTCATTAGTGCAAGTGCAGGCGTGAGGCCGGGCGCTCTGTCGAAGCACCAAGTGACGTGGGTCAGTTAACCAGGCTATGTCGATAGCACTTTGGCAGCGATTTTGTCACCGTAACTCGCCACTCTAATGGTACATAAAGTGGTAGCGCTTTTAAATCGACTCAAGCAGTTGACGGCATGAGTTTTTAAGGGCTCACTGCAGCACCTTCAACGTAGTAGGGGAGGACAGGTTCATTCTATGGTAATTTACTCAGAGGAAGGATACAAATCACTAACACTCCTTTGCACTATATATTCTTCATCTGAATTCTTTCCGCGTAGCTACCTACGGATTGCGCTCACTCCTCCCCTTTCATTATAACCTCCCAAGCCAAGGTCAGTCATTCTCTCCCTCTTTTTCTCTGCCCTTCTACTTTCTCTCTGTTCTTATTTATGTGTGGAGATAAAATTTTCATTTTACTTCTCCCTCTCCACCTGCCACGGTTGGCAGCAGGCACTTCAAACTCGACGCGGACAATGGCTACAAAATTGGGAACGAGGAAAACAACTTAAGCGCAAAACCTCACAGGTCCGCAGAAATATCTGACGCGCATTTCAGCAACAACAGATTGAAAAAGTGCACAAACGAAATTGCCCTGTAATTCTTAGTAAAGGCCCTCGTTGCTCCTTTCGCGTTTAGCTGCCTCTCCTTGCCCTCTATTTAGCTTCAGCGCAGCGTCGAGCCCTGTTGAATATTTGCGCCGATGTATTTGCTTTCCGTCAGTGGTTTCCCTACACAATTCCTTGTTTTACCGAAGACATCCCTTTTAATTCGTAAAAAATACTTTTAGACACTAAGGGAATTTTGTTTTATAGCGCCGGAAGGCAGGCACGTACACGAGGGGACACACTGTCCATAGCTGGCTTATGGGGCAAGAAACACAAAGATGAACGGCAAATACGGAGCCCGCCCTCGCTTTAAAGGGCCAGGGCACAAGCATGACAAGCGCGCCGCAAAATCGTGGCGCCGTGTTGTGATACTTAACGGAAACCTATGGCAACCTTCCAGGTGTCAGGCGGTATTTATGCCTCCATATATGCTCCCCCCCCCCCCCCCCGATCCTCTCCAAGAAATGTAAACAGACCCCCTAATTTCAATTTCGGAGGAAACCCCTGTTCGCCGCTGTCGTGGCAGGTACTCGAGAGTTTTGCCGTGTATTCAGTCTTGCCTCTTATCGTGTGGCAAGCACTGCTCGATATTCGCCGCTACGTTGTTTTGCTTAGATGTCAGCGGAAGGTGCAGCTGGAACTTTCGGTTGTGCTCTCTTGTGCTACCAACTGCTCTTTCTTACACTATTCGCATCTATTCACGACCTAGTGCCAAGAAGAAAGCTGGTACTATATGGGCCACAATCTCCAAGACATTTGAAGCAGTCATTCAAGCCGTTTATTTAATGGGTTATATTTGTTAAAGAATTCTAGTCTGTCCCATTATCATGGCCACTACCTGTCGAAAAAAACTACAGAAAATGTTTTGTTGTTACGACATAATTTCTTAGCGGTTTTTGGCGGCAAACCTCTTGTGAAAACCTAAAGTTCTGTAGTAACATCATAAATTTATGCAGTTACAACAGAAAAGTGCTACAGAACTAAAGACAACAAAAATATACTAAAGAAAAATTGCAGAACTACAGAATATCTTGTCGTATTTTTGACGCGGTTCTGTAGTTTTTTTTTCGACTGGGCCAGTATACACTCGGCAGTAACAGAAGCCCTTGCACGCACCTCGCCTTCTCCTAACGCGCGTCTTTGCGACACAAAAGCAAAGAAAGAGCTGCAGAAGACACCATGGTAATTGGAAACCGGTCATCAACAGCTGCAGTTGTATGAATAGAAAGTTTCGAAAAATACTGCAGATTGATGAAGCCAGTATTTGCGAGCAAATTGAAACCAAACGAAAGCGTGCGCGCAGCATTAACACCACCTTATTTTCGCACTATTTGTGTGTCAGACATACGTGACTGCATGTTTAGTTCCTGTTTTCATTACCAGGTAGTATTATATTCGGCTTGCTTCGTGAGAAGAGAGTCATTTGAATAAAACGCACTAGAAGTACATGCTTCTCATGGGCTCACCACTGTTCCTAGGTTTTTATCACATTGTTAAATTTTGACCAGAATAATTGCAATCCGAAGTACAAACAGTGGGAAAGAAAAGTGAGACATTTGGTCGAAATATTTCAGTGATAAATGCGGCTTTAGCCTTCGAAGAACATTCAAAAATTCAGCAAGCACACTTCAGCAAATTCTACATGCAACAGAAAGTAGATGTACACTTGTCCTCGTTCTCCACTTACAAAGAGAGAGATGGTATATCTCAAACAGAGACAACAGTGGCGGGGAAAATATTTCAATCCAGCTGGTGATAACAACGATAAGAATACTCACCGGTGATAAGAACGACGAGCACTAAAAATGTGGGCGAACTCATCGTGTTTTACAGCATGGTATGGTTGCGCTTTAGCTGTTAAGAGTGCAACTATTTATATCTGGTTCATTGGGCATGCACAAATATACGGCAGCTGAGTCTGCTTGAACGTCATCCTTCATCTGACTGAAATAGTTCGAAGTCAAGCGGCTGACATTTCTTATACTGCACTTTTGTCAGTGAGAATATTTTTCGATTATTGCGAAAACTAGTGATACATTAGGGAGGTAAAGGTACTGAACGTTTATGCAATATTTGCTGATCGATAGCTGACGTCAGTAAAACAGAGTAAAACATCCTTTAACGCAGGCGTTACCGTGTTTTTTTTGCAAGTTTTTTTTTTGTTGTTAGGTTTTCCTCGGGGTAGCGCAGTTCTGTGAAGTGTTGGCTATGTCGTGTCGGTTCTGATATAGTGATGTGCAATGAGATAGAAAGAGAGAGAGAGAGAGAGAGAGATTGAAGGAGTTGGCAGCAAAAAGAACGTTCTCTTCTGCATGCAACGATTTCAGTTAAGTTGTCTAAGACAAGTTTTCCACAGAAGGGTCGGAGGTTGGCACTGATCTGAACTACACTAGTGAAAATCCCATGGATGGTATTTTTGACAAAATGTGCTTTCTTGCACTGACCCGACTAAGTAGAAGTATTAAATTTGTGATAAGTGCTGATGGTTGGTATTTCGACCTCTCCCAGGAGCGTTACTTGAGAATACGTGCTCTGTGTTTTTCTTAAAATGATTTTTCATTTTCTGCCATAGAATTAACTTTTCCCTTTGGTACGCCCGTCGAAATCAAGAATATTGACAATTCTTGCAAAATAGGAGTTTAATATTGTATTCGAGCTATAAACTCAACGTGTAGCAATGAGTTACAAAACGTTTTTATTCCGCACTGTCGACGTCATTGGCAAACAGGAAGGAGATATTAATATTTACCGAAATTTTAAGGCCAATGCTTTGTATTATTTGAAATGCCGTCTGTAGTAGGTATACAATAAATTACCCTTTTGATAATGTTTTAAGGGGTTCATACGCCGTTCAACTCTGCCGGTTTGAAATCTCTGGGAAGCTATGACCGCCCTCAACTGATCAGGTAAATTTGATCATAAAATGGTTAGAAACGTTTAAGCACAATTGTCGCATGCTTGATCATCACAGCACGTGTCTAGTGTAGTACAGCGGCGTTGCACACGATACTTGATGCTCTTGTGTGAGATGTTGGAAGAAATGTTTGTACAGTAAATAAATAGTGCCATTCAGCCTGATAAAAGGTTAAAATTATCACGTGCCACGCGGCGGATAATTTCAAATTGGACGAAGCGACTGGGTTAAATGAAGAGGAAGCAGAAGTACGCGGATTTTTTAAGTCGATTCCTGCGGTTTTTCTTTTTGTTCCGAATACATTGAAAGAAGTCCGTTTAAGTCCGTTTTGCCCAAGTCTCTGGTTATGCAGGTGTTTATTCAAATGAGGTGCCTGATTACTCGGTGAGATTAGCCCTTAATGCGTCTGTCGTTTATCCCGTCTCTAATTTTCGTATTTTGCGATTTCCAGGTTTAAGCGTTTCCAGCCAGACTGCAGGATTCATTATTGAATACCATGGACTATCAGCATTTATCACATAACTGGAATATCCGTTAATGCAAAACCAGGCAGTGCGAGGTAACAATGAGGCTGTTGCAGTGGCGAATTCCTGCCTTGAATTTATGTCTATGCAGATGTGGGTGAACGCATGTACATAATGCGGAGAAGTGGAATCCATAGAGCGTTTCTTCCTCTCATCCAAGAAGTATATACCTGGAGATCCCCCTCTCTCCCCTTGTCGCTTCCCGTTTTACTGTCTTTCGGTGCGAGTGCCAAGGGATGTGCATCGGATTTTATTTGCTAATTTATACTTGACTGCATTAAAACATCATCCTGCCATGAAATGTGAAATCACGCTACCCCTATGCCTCGGGCAGGAGCTGCTAATTCGGGTCGCTCCTTTCATATGGCAGTGTGATATCAGAATCAGCCTGACAGAGCCATTTGCATTCTCGTTACCCCTACGACACGTAGGTACGTCCATACTGCTTGGTTGAAGCGTAAACTAAATTTATATGTGGGCTGGTAGCTTATGCTCTCGCGTCATACCCTTAAAGGATGAGCTTATGTGTCCCCAATAATGTAGCCCCTTACACTGATAGGCATGATAGGGGAATAATATAGCAGGCAAAAGAAGCTTCCGCCGTTGCTTTCGCAATAAAACGTCAGGAATAAGGCAATGTCCGGGTATACAGTGGAAAACTATAATATGCTTATTTTTGGTAGCCATGGAAGATTATTTGAGAACTTCGTATTCCAGTTCAAATGTATGGGCTAGCACTGCCATGAGATTTCAGTGCAAACTGAGATTCACTAAAGATTATTTACATAGGCAGATTGCGCACCGATGTGGTAAACTGGAAAGCCAAAGAAATATCGTAAATATCAGCAGTCGTTGATTCTGTCGTGTGAGCCAGTTTACATACATGACCGTTGCTTATTCATAAGATGAAAGCCTTCCTATTCTCATGAAACGAAGTCTAGTGTGCGAGAGCTGTGCGCGAGAGGTGTGCATGAAATATGTGCGCGAGATTCCGTGAGATGTGTTTTTGTCCAGTGCTCCTGCCAGCTGCAATCCCATACTTAACGCACGCAAAGGAACGCCACGCTACAGGAGCGATGATGTACCGTCCAAACACGCTTGCGGGATAAAGTGTGACAGATACTGTGCCTTTCGTTTCCTCTAAACCGGTTATAATTCTATGCAGCATTGCTACGAACGCCGATAAGAGGCAAACGATGAGATGGATGGATGGAAGAACATTTATTATCATCGGCTTAAGAGGTGAGTGTTCAGTTTGATTGTTGGCCGCGCCAGATGGCCGTCAGTTGCGTCCTGTCGGCGATCTCTTCGGCCCGAGAAGGAAGGGTATGCTTTCACCATTCTCCTCTTAAGAGAAATCTAAGAGATCCTCTAATTTGTTTAGAGCTGCGCGCACTGCTACTCGTAATTCTTGTAGAAAGCTGATGTCTGAAGCCGATTTGACATATAACCTTCCGAGGGATTTTAGGTGTCTACAAAAACAAATGTAACAGAAAACGAAAGAGGGTGAAAGGGGGAGAGATCTTAGCGGAGACCTGTAAAGTGGTTTTGACTATGAAGTTCCCGAGAGTTGATCCAGGGAATGATGTGGCGCAATTCTGTTATTTGCGTTCGCGTCCTCTCCATTAACTTCTTTGTTAAGTGGAATAGTGTAATATAGTTTGCTTAAGCTCGTTTCTATGCCCCCCCCCCCCCTTTTCCCCCCTCTCCGCCAGCTCTGTTCGTCCTGCCAATTAGAGGCGAGTGATGTACCGCGTGCAGCAGCAACGCTCAGGCTTTCGTACAATGTGTGATTCGTATTCAACGTCATCACTAATTATAACATTACTCTAAAATGTTCGTATCTGTGAAGCATAAGCAATGTGTGGTCTGGAAGCATGGCCGCTTGATGAACACAGCAAAATAAGTTTAATAATTGTACACAGCAAACAAATTATTCCTGTCAAAACGCCCTGCTGCTGCAAGATATTCCAGGAATAGCTGAGTTACACCACGTGTATTTTTTTAAATGAATCATTGTCATTTATTGGATCACGTCGAGCGTCATCTGTAGATATTCTTTCCTAAATTGTTTCTTTTTGTAAAAATGCACCCGTTTTCGCAAATCACAAGGATGTTAGAAAAATAGAATAGACAAAGAGTTTTTTTGCTGTGACCGGCAATGATTTTCTATATATAGACAAATATTTTTTCTTGCTGGGACGGCAGTGATATCCTACATAGGCTGAGCTTGAGGCTATACTTGCACTTGGGTTCCTTGACGGAAAATCAAGTACTGATTTTTTTTTTGTTCATATTTGCACTCGAGTTCTTGTACGTGCACTGAGGTAGCCCAGTACTCCGGCACCTTGCGTTTTTCCTCCATCGAAACGCGGCTATCGCGGCCGGCATGAAGCACTGCAATCGTATGCGCTATCTACACAGCCACCGCAACAGGGCGGAGAGGAAAGGTGAAAGCTAGTTACATTTAACGTTTTGATGTCAGGTGAAGCTTGGCTCTCATTATGTTCTGAAGTATTTTAATGAATGTTAGCGCTAGCATGGTATAATGGAAAGTGGTCAATGCAAAAGTCAGTTCAAGAAGGTCGTGCACACACAAATTTACCCAGGACAAACTTGGAGTCGATGCTCCAAGCGTTCTTCTTTGTATGTTTGTAGCAGATTGTTCGAATCTTCCTGCATGTCTTTTTTTAAGTATTTTGCATAGAAGTTTACTGCAGTAAGATCCGAGCTCGGCATTGTCTCTGTCTGTCAAGCTCGTCCTCCCTTAGTTTAAACACGTTCGCTGTCTTTAAAGGGCCATGGCCTCTAATCCTACCGCACATCGAAGCAAAGTGACATAAGCACAGAGGTACATAAAGTGAAGTTTCGCGCGGCCATCCACTTGGCTTCTTGCGCGGCCGAGTTGGACGCAATAAAGCTTTGAAGACAGCGAACGTGTTCAAATTAGGATTACACGACCCTGTATATCTTTCGATCAGAGCCACGGACACGTATGCGAGAGGAGAGATTTTCTATCCACATGTCATCCGGGCATGCACCTCTCAGTAGTACGATGCGTGAAACCTATTCTCTGGCCTCGCTGTGAGCTTCTGTGCAGAAATAAAGCTAAGAAAGCATACTTTGCTTAGAGCGAAGCATCCAGTACCATGGCGTTGTTTGGCGAAGCTCGCATTGATTTATGATGATTCAGCACCATTATCGACGCGTAACAATCCTTAAAAGCAGGCGTGAAACTAGCACAGAATATCCGTTTATATTTAACTCCGAGAAAACACAGCAAGCATGCTGTGGCAAGGAAAGCGAAATAAAACAGTATAACAATCGAATACCTACAGCACAATACAGGCAGTAAGAAACTCCTTGCACGATATGCGTGAGCTGGAAAAAATAACAAAATATAACCCACCGCACATCCGAAAGCTGTAGCGTTTTCTACGGCAGATTTAGTTAATCGCCATTTTTCTTTAGACATAAACTGCTAGAGTGGCCTTTCATGTTGCTTGCTTTCTGCGTGCGAACAATACATCACTGTCAAAGAAGCCGGTTGCGCTACTTCAGCCCCAAATGTGAAACGTTAGAATAAAGATGCTCCATCATATTCATGTATTGTATTCCCAATAAATCATGCTCATAAATCTACAAGTTTTACCGGTATATATTCGTCTTCATAGTAGAGTACATGCGCAGCAATCCCATATGCGTCACAGCAAACCTTTTCCTCCTATGCTTCTTTATTTTAGCCATCTTCCTATGCTGCTTTGAACTATGAGTCCAGACACACTACTAAGCGACAACAATGCTATATGCTCGCCAGGCGTTTTACCTCAACTACACTACATCGCCATAAGGCGGAGCAGCTAGTCCGTTTTTATGTATTAGGAAACAGCCCATCTTCCCTACCTGTAGCTTACATAATATATTTAGGAGCTTTACTCTTTACACTGAACTCCGTAAGGTGCCTCACTTGCGCGTTTTATTTTGATCAAAGAGACGCTGTAGTGAAGCTTCTCGGAAATTTCTACTACGTGGGATTCTGTAACGTGCAAAATCATGCACAGAGCTCCAAGAGAACGCCATGTTCCCCAGTTTGCTTTTTTTTTTTAGAATTTTTGCCTCGCGTTGCATTTGGACACACGAAACACATTATCACATTTTCCTTCTTCCGTGTGCAAGAAGACTACGTTCGTCGCTGGGATAATTGAGAACGACCCATACGCTAATATCGTCATCTTCATGAAGTTCCGTTTGCACCACTCCTTCATTTATGTATGCAAACGTATGATGATGGTGGTCGACCTTTTTGTCCTCGGACATGGCGGGATCGGCTCGCCTGAAAGAGGCGCGTCATGTCCTCGACGTACGCTTGGACACTCTCATTCGGCCTTTGGATGCGAGAGTGAATGGCACGTTCTGCATGCTCGCGACGATCCGCGCTAGTGTAAGCCTCGAGCAGTTGACGACGGAATTCCCGCCACGCTCTCCTTCTTAATTCGAATGAAAGGAGGAGGGATTTGTGCGCCCTAGCTGCTTTCATAAAATTGAAGAAAAAAAAAAGAAATCGCAGGAATGCAAAATAAAAGCGCCATACACATATATGCCATCTGGCCGAGTGCGACCAAGGTCCAGTGTCGTATTTCGGGAGAATTCAGAAGACGGTGTGACAGAACTCCCAATGTATTCGCATTACCGCACTGTGCATCTCTAGAATTTTATATATATTTTAAAATCGTTTTGGTGAATTCGCAGTATCTGTCTGACTTTTCCGTGGAAATCTAGTTTTTATTGCGAAAGCAATACTACTCCCATTTTCAGGCCTTCGCGTAGGCATGGTCGGTAGGCACGTTTGACCTTTATTGACCCCACATGTCAGTGACGTCATACCAGCTGCGAGAGATGGGCTACCAAGTCGAGCCGTCGGGTGGCGGCGGTCGGTAGGCCCGGCGCGCTGCACCTGGAGCCGCGCTGCTACGGAGTGGAGGCGCTGCTGTCACCTCTTCTCTCGCAGTTGAGAGGAGGAGGAGGAAAACGAGCGAGAGATGGGCTATCAAGTTGGTGGTCGAGTCGTTGGTTGGCGGCGGTCGGTAGGACGCGCGCGCTGCAGCTGGAGCTGCGCTGCTACTGAGTGGAGGCGCTGCTGTCACCTCTTCGCTCGCAGTTGAGAGGAGGAGGAGGTGGAAAAAGATGGGTGTATAAATGCTCGCGTTTGTTCAGCTGAGGCGCTCGCTATGCATCCTGATAAACAGAAAGAAAAGTCATGCCGTCTCGATGAAGCCAGGAAACGGCAGCGGGCTACAGATACAGATGAAGAACGGGAACAGCGTCTCGCTCGACAGCGCGCTCAAGATGTAGCTAGACGAGCGCGTCGCACATTTCTTGAATCGTTCTCAACCGGTCACGACTCCGAATTGAATATAATGGACGCTTTGAACAGTGAAGAGTCTGTGTCAGCGTGTTCACTCAGTAGTCAAGAACTTAGGAATGCAACTAGGCGGCAACGACGCGTTCAAAAAACAGAAGAAGAAAGGCAACAATGTCTACACTATGAGCTGAACTATAGCGTAGCCATGCTATTATTGCTTTCTCAACCTACCGGGCTTAACTAAAGCTAAGCCGCAGCTAATTTTGTTCGAGGTGTTTGCCATTAGGCATTGTGAAAAAGGGTGGAGATAGGAAGAAAGTTAGGAGGAGTAACAGTTGTATAATCCCTGACAACGGTTTGTGGCCGTAAAGATACTGGGGCGAAGCTTTCGTCCCAATTTTACTACACGAAGTTGTTCTGACATATCTAGCCTCAGTTGAAGCTTCAGTTTCAGTTCCGCTTTTACTTGAAATAACAAAGCAGAAATATGTTTCTTCACAGCAGTGAAGGCCTAAGTCAACGTAAATTTTCGGTTAACAAAATCCCACGTCACGAAAGTTGTTCAAATAAGCTCATCGCGAAATCATACACAAACCGATGGGTTGAGCAGCTTGCTGGAGCCGTCAGCCACGAAGAGCTGAAAGACCATCTCATCAAAGCTGCTTGCTGCCTGCGGCGGACACCACCCCCGCCCTGGAACTGCACAGGCAACAGCACGTGCCCTTCATGTTTTCTTCCATTAAGGCAGGGCTGCTGGACTTACGCCTCTTGATTTCCTCCGCAAACTCCCTCCTCCGCCACCCAGGTGTGCCTTGATGGGTGATTCCCGCGCCACACTTGCCCACCATCAAACGACCGGCCATGAAACATCGCTGTAGTGCGTGATCCACGCTCGCCTGGTGCGTCTGACAGAGTACGGCTGCGCTATCCGCGCTCCTTGGATTGCTGGCCGCAGCGGCATTGACGGCAATTAACGTTCCGACACGTTCGTGACCGCAGCACATCAGGTTCCTCCCAGAACCGAACGAAGCGCCTTGGCCTGGAGGACGTGCTTGTGGCCATAGAAGGCCACCTCCGGACGCATCATCCAGGTCCGCGCAACGCACAAGGGGAGCGCATAAACAGCATCAGTGGTCGCTCGCGGAACGGCTGCAGCACGCGATGAACCTTGCGGGTGTGGTCCAGTGAACGACGGGTGCGCTATGGAGTCGGGACAGGCGATGCGTGCTATGGCTTACAGTGCTGTGAAAACTGTAAATCACCTGCTGCTTTACTGTGCTGTTCTAGTCGGGCCACATTGCGAGATGCTTCCCCCCCCCCCCCCCCCCCCCTGCAGTGCGTACGGAGTGTATCACGGACAGCATTATAACGCTTTTTTGGCCGCCAGGCAGTGCGCACGCCCGCGAGCGAACTCATGTGAGCCCTGTGACACCTCGCCAGATAGTGAGCGACTGAGAGAACACTCCGCGTTGGCTATCCAGGAGGATTACCGACCGGACGCCTCACACCAGCCGCCCTATTTCGTGCAGTGTGCCGCGCGTGATATACATTTATTATTCACATTTTTTTAGTGACAGAGACACAGCGCATGCAGCTTGTGATTGTGTGTGTGTGTTTTATGTGCCGAGTCTCTCTCGGTAACGCGGACGGAGCCGTCCACCGCGTCCGTCCCGCTCTTCCTTCGCCACCACCACCGCCCACGGATAGAAGTTTCACCGGGGGAAGTGCACCATTCCGAGAGAAGAGGCAAAGACAACACCGCGTTGGTAGCCCAGCGCCCAAGTAGCACGCATTTTGGAGTCCTGCCTGCCTAACAGAGTGCTAGAGTGAGCTGACAATCGTCGGAGGGCTGCAAACTTACATTCTCACTATTATTGCCGGCAGCACACTGTATTATAGTTTTTTATCTAAATTTATTCCAGCTGTACTATCTCCTTGTCGCTCACCTATATAATTTGTTCTCCCATTCTCTTCGGCACCTATCGACACCTATCGACACCTTCGCCGTCCAGGGCAGGTGCTTCAGCAATTGATATAGCAGACACCGGAGAAGCAAAAATATGCTGAAATATTTTTTGTTATTAGTTTTGAAAGAACTACTACTACTATTACTACTACTACCGTGCTTATTAGTACCGCTTTCATACGCTCTAAAAATGACAAGAGCTCAAGTGTGAGGAGTGAAACCAACATGTTCCAGAGACCTTCCGCGTACGCTAACCGCTATTCCATGCCGCCAGTTGTGTTAATTGTGCTATTGAACGGCAATTGCATTTAAAAAAATGCGTTTTTTTCACTGCCACTGTTTCGCAGTCATGCCTGGTGTTTTTGGGTTGTTCAAAGTTTTCACGTAGAGGCAATGATTCAAGTTGCTTCAGATTAATTTTAGCCCAAGGGCTATGTGAGGGTTGCGGCAGACACCTTGTAAGGAACGGGATGGCCTGATTAGTTGCTAATAACTACAGTCAGAAATAAATCATCTGCTGTAACCGCCGCACGCAATTCCTCCATGACAGAAAACAGCCCGATGTTGAAGAGTTCCTTATTACATAAAGAAATACTCACCATCGCACTGATGCCTTTGGCTGGTTTGGCAGAGTCGGTTATCATTAAGTGATTATTCTCACTTTTCAGTGGATTAATGGACACGCTATTTACCCTAGCATAACTTATGAATTACAGTTTGTGTAAATGTATCCTTTTATATGCGTGGCGTGACATGGTCCATAGGGTCACGAAGAGTCGGACACGACTGAACGCCTGAACTGAACTGATCCTTTTATATATATGTTTCAATTATTTTCTTATTTTTGTCCTAAGGAGCATATTCGATACGCTGATTTGGAGCTCGTCCTCCACAGAGTACATCCGAGAATAAAATTATATATAAAATTGCAGCGATCGTTACGGGGAGCACAGATGTTCCCTGATAGGCGGCTTCACACAGTGAGTCAAGCCAGCGAGAGGGTCTGACGTAGATCGCTTCGCCCAGCGCTTTGCTTCACACGTCTCGTTTTCTTTAGGCCCCTTTGTCACTTTTGTCAGTTAGGCTTATCTTGAGGCCTGGGCCCATCACGTTGCCACTGCCTGTCTGATTGCCGAGGCGTCGGCACCCACACTCGCATTATTTGCTTTTGCAATTCGGCTCTGAAGCGAAGAGGTCATGAACAAAGCGAAACTCATTACGATACCGCAGCGCCCACCTGTGATTCAAGTGACGCGAACGGAGTGACGCAAATCCTTGTTTGAAGAGATTTACGTCAGATGCACTAGCTGCCCCCCACCGTAGTGATTACGGCGGTCGACTACTGTTCCCAAGGGCGCGGGATCGAACCCTGGCCCCGGCGGCAGCTTTTCGATGGAGGCGAAACTCAAGGCGCCCGGGTGCTGTGCGATGCCAGTGCACGTTAAAGGACCCCAGGTGGCCGAAATTTCCGAAGTCCTCCACTACGGCGTCTCTCATAGCCTAAGTTGCTTTGGGACGTTAAACCCCGCAAACCAAACCAGATGCACTCGCTGCCGCTGTGTTGCGGTGTGAATCCCTTCACCATGGAGACATTCGTGCATTAAATAACGCGCGCTAGAATTTTAATGTCAAGCCATTTTTTGCCTCATGAGTGGCATGTACAATAATTGTGAACAGAGCGCGTCGGCGACAATCTTGAACTAAGTAATCAGTGACAGTATGCCGGTTCAACTCTCAGTGCGACAAGGGTGTACACTATCGACGCAATGCATTTGCAAGCGTTTATCGGAGGCAATCTAATTTATTGTTTTGTATTTTAGAGGTACGAATATCAGCACACGCTAATGATATAGCCGTGTTCTGTCTATTCAGAGAAAGCGTTCGCCTTTGAACACGGTCAATAGTTTTTACAATATGAGTGGGAGAGCCCTCAATTGGCATAGATGTTGTGGGTTTTGGCATAAAGATTGGGAAAGAAAGCTTCGGGTAATTGAGAATATTACTTGGTTATCGACTTCAACACAGAACCTCGAAGTACTATAGGGTCATTGACCCATACTGGCGACAGCAGACAGAGCAATTTCGAAAGAGCGAAATTAGAGGAGATAATAAAAATATCAGTGTACATGCTCGCTCAACTGCATGTAATTGGTTTTTTGTCCCAAAGTATGGTGTGTGTTGGTACCTTCTGGACTGTTAGAGCATAAATATACAAAGCTACACAGGGCCATTGCAGTGCTTATATGGCCATGAAGTTCTGAGAAAACAGGTCCAGCGAACCATTCCCGCGCGTACGTGATTGTGGATTGTCTTTGTAGAACTTAGTTTAGCCCGTAACATTTAACCGTTTCATATTCTTACGAGATATAAAGGTTCCTTTTCTGAGCCTGCTTTGTCAAATGGTTTGGTTTGGTTTGGTTTGTGGAGTTTAACGTCCCAAAGCAACTCAGGCTATGGTAGACGCCGTAGTGGAGGACTCCGGAAATTTCGACCACCTGGGGTTCTTTAACGTGCACTGACATCGCAAAGCACACGGGCGACTTGCTTTTCGCCTCGATCGAAAAGCTGCCGCTGAGGCCGGGATTCGATCCTGCGTCCTTGGGAACAGTAGTCGAGCGCGCTAACCATTGCGCCACCCCGGCGGGGTCTTTGTCAAATACGATTTGCAGTAGGTTTCCCAATGTTCGCTGTATCACCTGCTTATCGCATCCCTAATGGAACGTACAGTTATTTTCGTGAAATTTTTCAAGCAACATGGTTTTTGTGCACCCGCTTCTCAGTGGAATATTAAAGAATTGTCACGAGAATATGTCTCGGCAGAGATCTTATTGAAGTATTATGGCTTGTTCCTGCCTGTAGTCGTTATACTGTTCTGGACTGGGCCAAAACGATTGAAATTTGCAAAGCGAATACTTGTACAGCCTGCTGTGAAAGCCTTCTTGAATGGGGTGTTCTGCCGTGAAGACATGGATGGCGTTTTTATTCGATAAGCACACAGCTAGCTCATGGCAACGTGTTGACGTTGGTACGTTTACCCTTTGCTTGAATCTATACAACCACGCGGTAATCTATGTTGTGCGGGGTATTTTTTGGACAGTGGAATGGGTGGCTGGATCACCATAAACCGGCGTCCAGACAATTGCTCGGCTGCTGCATCTTTCATGCTCTAAGACACAACTTCTTGGCGACGAAATTCTTTGACGGCTGGTAAGACGCATATTTCTCAACCAATATTAGAAGAAAGACCACAGCAGAGTGACTGGGAAGCATCCAGAATGGCCACCATTGGGCGAGCGGAATCTTTCGATGAATATCAGTCAGATTGGGACACGTGCGAAGAAAGGATTAACGCATTCCTGCGAGTGAATAAGCTTCCAGACGACAACAAAGTAGACGCTTTCCTCAGTATTGTGGGTCCGAGGACGTACAAACTGAGTTTAACCGCCCCGAGTACGCCAGCTAGTCATCCTTTGTCAGAACTGCAGAAAAGCATTACGAGAGCACCTTTCCTCCAGACCATCGGTCATCGCGAAAACAGCGAAGTCTGACCGAAAAATGTAGCACGAAATGGACAGCATTGCGAACATACCTCGAGCAGTCCTGTAGAAACATGTAACTGTGGCACAAACTTCGAAGAAACTTTGAGGGACAGATTTGTATGTGGTTTGGCCCGGGACGATATTCAAAATGACTTTTTGTTGAGGAATTATCTCTGGCTTTCAAAAAGGCAGTTGGAGATTGCATTATCGGTGGAGACGGCTTCAAAGAACGTAACAAAGTGCTGGTCTAGTAGAGAAACCCAGGTGGGCGTTCACAACTTTGATGTAGAGGGAAGACGTGCACGAGATGGTTCACCATGCACGCGATGTGGCTTACGTCATCGCAACCGTGCTTGCCGATTCGAAACAGCGACGTGTTTTAGATGTCACCGAGGTGGGCATATTCAGAAGGTGTGTCGCTTCCAGCCGACGTCTTGTTCACACCCTCCGAACGCCAACGAACAAGATGCGCGGCCAAAAGGCGCCTGGGGGCAAAGCTTCGGCGTGTTCGAGACGGAGGAGGACGCCGAGCCTCTGCTACAGGCAATGCTCGATAAAACCCGTCCACAGCCGATACGCTTCCCAATGCGTATACAGGGAGTGACGCTTAAAATAGAGCTGGACACTGGAGTTGCTGTTTTCGTGATGTCATACCGGATTTTCCGGTCATGTTTTCCACTGACGAACTTATGTCCGGCTTTGGTGTTGCTTCGTGCATACACAGGGGAAATTCTCCGCCAGGGGGGCTCTGATCTCATAGGACGGGACTGGTTGTATCATCTCGGATTTGACTTGAGTAGCGTTCATCACGTCGATGCTCACGACCGCTGGGACTTGAGAGAGGTCTTGGAGCGACATCCACAGTTGTTGAATGACGAATTCGGTGAAATTAAAGGTGGGAACCTCAACTATCCATCATTGCGGAACTAAACTCAAACACTCAAAGTTTTGTAAAACCTGATGCATTCCGTTCGCTTTGGAAGAAGCCACGGATGAAGAACTGGTTGAGCTGTCTGGTCTGTGGGTGATCGAGAAAATTTCGAACATTCGTTTTGCTCCACCGCTTATGCCAGCAGTAAAGAAAGATGGCAGTGTACGTATCTGCGAGGATTAGAAGGCATCCTTTATCCTATTCTTAAATATTGGCAGCTATCATTTACCATAGATTAAAGTAATATTTGCTTTCTTGTAGGGGGGGGGGGGGCGAGTTTTCTCAAGGATTGTCCTGAGTTCAGCGTACGAGCAAGTGCTAATGGACAAGGCTTATCGCTAGTACCTCATACTAAATGCGCTCAAAGGACGGGTTCCCAGTAAGTCGCCTCGCATTTGGCTTTGCGTGTGCACCCGCCATTTTTCAAAAGATCATGGAAAATTTATTAAAGGGGATAAAGTGGGTAATATGCTACTTAGATGATACTCTTGTCATGGGCGAAATGAAAAAGAAAAGAACTCCTAGAGAACCTAGATTTGCTACTAACCCGGTTGCAGGAAATGGGAGTGCGTATTAAGGCAGAAAACTGAGTTTTTCAGTCTAGAATTTCAATTTTTGGGTCACGTGGTTAGTAAGCAAGGAATTTTAGTAGCTCCAGAGACGGCGAAGGCCACAATAGAAGCTCCCGTTCCCAACGATACAAAGCAGCTGAGACCGTTTACGGGTTTGCTAGCAGACTATGTAAACTTTCTGCCAGAGCTGTCAGCGGTAATTTTCCCACTGAATCAGCTGCTCTGAAAGAATGCACCGTGCGTATGGAGTGAAGAGTGCATATACCGTTCAAAAAGATAGAAGGAATAATAGTAAAAGCTCCTGCATTGGGACTATAAGATCCGGACGCACCGCTTCAGGTAGTGCGTGATGCTTCATCACACGGGCTGGGCGTCGTTCTAGCGAAAGTGAAACAAGATGGCTCTAGATGGCCTATCATGTTTGCGTCACGCATAATGTTACCGTGTGAATTGAACTACAGCAAGTTAGTGCGGGAAGTTTTAGTCTTAGGCTTCGGCGCGATTTTTTAGTGGCGGTAGATGCCAATTCAAAGTGTCCAGAGGTGTTCTTTCATGCACTTGACCTTGCCATAAGCTACCATTAGTAAGCTTCGTGATCTCTTCGGCTGTTTCGGATTGCCAGAGGTTATCGTCCCTGATAACGTGCCACAGTTCTGCTGCAAAGAATTAGTCATTCCTCGAAATGAACGGAATAAAACATTTGCGGTAAGTCCCGTATCATTCCTCAAGTGACGGTTTGGCTGAAAGGTTCATACGAACAATGAAGGAAGCTCTACGAAAAGACATCAAAGCTCAGTCCATTGAAGAGAGACTGGCCAGTTTCCTTTCAGCACACTGGAACACACCCCATGCTACACTCAGCACTGGCGCGTAGCGCGCTTCATAAGGGACCCCTCAGAACGCAGCTCCATTTACTAAAACCCCGTTCCGTTGAGCAAAAGCAGTTCCAACAAACACGTAGGTGAAGAAAACTCAACCTAATTTTCACCGTTGGTGGCAAGGTGTTCGTGGAAACACTACACAAGGTTCAACATGATGGGACCTTGTGTAGTGTTCGTTTTTGCTTTCTCTCATTTCAGGCGGTGGAGAGGTGACCGGATGACTTGTCGTTTGGCCACAGCTTCGCTCCGGCGTATCAAAGGCCCCTTTCCATTGGCGCATTTTGGGCGGGTACACGGAGTCCGTGACGACCAGCGTACTCGTGCTTTGGTCGAAGCGGGGCCGAGAGAGCGACCCCTCCATCGTAATGTGTATGCGCTACTGTTCTTTCTTGCCGGCACGTTGTCCGTGTATGGTAGTGTGTACTCAAGCTCGACCACTCAGGATCATGCGACTTAAAGCGGCTGGAGCTTGTCGAAAGGAGCCCAGCGATCCCTGACAGACGTATTCAAAACGGCCCTGTGGTTGCCGCGGCAGAGATCACAGTACTGCCGGTTGCATGCTAGCGGCGTGCATTTTTCTACATGACTTCGTGCACGCAGTGGAGCCTTGCTCCTCGCTCGCCACTTGGACGGTGCGGCTGAGAGTACGGCGCTCAATAAAAGTCTCCTTTGTGAACTGCAGGCATATCTGATTGCAGCGAATTGCTCTCCTCCCTGCGGAGGTTCAGGCGCGCTTCGGTGTTTCAGTATTTGTGTGGTAACAGCTGAACGGGGCTTCGGGTAGCGTGAAGCTGGAACCCACAGTGGTTGCGGGACTGTTCCCACCTATAACTCACAGGGTCCACGAACCCAATTTTGGTGGTAGCCCAGATAAATCCTAATGTTACCACTGAGTTGGCGATACCTAAATAATGTTAGGTATCATTTCTGGTCAAATACGGATGAAGTTAACATTGAGGAGTCCGGAAAGCCAAATTGTGGAGGCGGCGCACTAAATTTCGGGTTCACTACTGATTTGGAAATGCTCAAACTGGGTTGCAGATTAATGTTTGTTCATACTGGAAGAGGTCAAATTTCGGCATCTCATAGGGCAGTGTAGACACTTTATGGGACACACTACACGGTCTTGTACGAGGGCTTAGAAAGCGCAGCATTCTCGTTAATATTGGTCCGATTAACAGATGAACTCTTTTCGGTGGCCTTGTGGTAGAGCATCCGCCTCGCATTCGGGAGGTACCGGGTTCGATCCCTGGTGCCGCCGGTTACCCACCGGATTTTAAATGGGTACAAGTTTTCCCCCGGCCTGGTGCTCAGCTCTCTAGGGTGAAATGCTTGGGAAAAGGGCCACATAATGGGCTGTTGCCGCGCAAGGCGGACCTATTGTTGTCCGATGGCGGAACGAATCACTGCCACATCGGCGCAATTATTTGGGCCGTGACCCAGAGTGGTTTGGGCGCCCGTCTCGGCTGCGGGAGGTGGTCAGTTCGAAACCCGCCGCCGGACACCCACCGGTAAAATTGGGTACAAGCGTCCCCCGGCCCGGCGCCCGGCTCTTTAAGGGGTGTGCGTTTGGGAGAGGCTCTGCTAACCCTGCTGTGCTCCCTCGGGGGCTTAGTTTCGAACAACCATGGTCTGCAAAGGCCGTGCTGAAAAAAAAATCAGTGCCTGTATATCGGCTCTCGTTTTTTAAGCACCCCAGACTTAAAATCGTTGATTCGCGTTCGACGCCACATGCGACCCAGTTGGCTACTTGTTGGAGTGACTCTGAAGGATGGACACGCTTGTAAGGTTTACAGCGGTCCAGCACGCCATACCTTCTTCAGCTGATCTCCTTTTATTGCTTTGTTTCTGAGTCAGATAATGCCTATTATATTGCTCTTGCAAAGCATTTGGTATTTCCGCGTGCCGATGAGAAAGCATGATTTGTTCCTAATATGCGGTTGGACGCCACCATACGGGTCGTTCATAATATTTACTGGAAGCATATGTTTTCTGGGAGTGACCATTATGGAGATCTCCGTGTAGCTGGCAGGTTGAAAATTTATTTACACTATTGTCCTAATTGGAAGAGGAAAAAGTCTACTGAAGATAACACTACGTAACGGAAATAAAAAGTGTAGTTGTGGCTCCTAATCTTACATCAGAGTAAGCGAGATTCATGAACCGACACCCAGCATGGCTTGGTTTAGTTTGAATTGTATTGTTCAAAAGCCCAGAGCGACCCAGGCTATGAGAGACGCTGTAGTGGAGGACTTCAGAAATTTCGATCACCTGGGGTTCTTTAACCTGCACTGACATCGCACAGCAGACAGACGCCACTCGGTTTTGCCTTCATCGAAACGCAGCCGACAGCGTTCAGGATCGAACCCGGGAATTCCGGCACAGTATTCGAGCATCTTAACCACTGTACCACCTCGGCGGGGCCAGCATGACTTCCGGAATCATAAATTTACTAAAATGGCGTCATCGCCAATGAAAAATTTAGTAATTAACAATATTGTGAAAAACATAACAATTTCTATATTAATTGAATTTAGCAAGGATTTTACCACCTAAATCATAAAATATTATACAAACTGTTTGCATTAAGTTTAAGGGGTGTATGGCAGTGGTTACTTAGATTTTACTTTTTTGACCATCAGCAGTGATTTCGTGGTGACAATTACCTTCGGCCAACCGCAAGGTAGTGTTCGTGGGCTGTTTTTGTTTAATATTTATATTATACGCAGGAAACCGTACCGCTAGGAATGATCTTGACCTCCTACTTCCTTTTGTTCTCATCGAGGCGATGCTCCGTGAGGAGGGGGCAAATGCAGCATACAAGAAGACGCCAAAGATGATGATTGTGGCTGTGAGCGCGAGGCTTGAAGTGAAGGAAGCGTCAACACAGGGTACTTATTGGCTGGCCTTTAAATTTTTTATCTTTAGGCGCTACTTAGGGTTCTATCGAGGTGCGACAGTAATAATGACGCTATAGAAAATGGGAATATTGCATCCTTCATACTTTATGTAGATCATATGAACCTGTTTGTTTCTGGCGCATAAATTAGCGAAATTCTAATGCAATTTAACTCAGTGTAAATGGCTGAGAATTGGGGAGTGGTATAATCCTAATGGGCTAAATATTAACCCAACTAAAGCTAGAGGTGTACTGTTCAAAGCCAGAAACATGTGGAAATACAATACCTCTTTACTTGGTTCCGAGGCAATATTTTGGTAAACTTGAAAAAGTTTATAAACTTAAAATACTGTGTGTAATTTTCGCAGGCGATATGATGTGGGCTAGTCACAACAAAATATTATTAAGGTACCAATCACCAGAGCAGGTCCACTATGCCGGTAAGTCCTACTAGTAAAGCGACAGAAGCATCCCCTTTGCCATGCTCTAATCGCATTTCGCAATTATTACTGCCTCCTTCTGTGGGCTACTACAGTTAATAATCAATACATTATGCATCGTATGTAAACGGAGGCGCTGCGTTACATTGGTAATTTCCCATGACTACACGAAACTGGTCAATTATATACAGATTTGGCATTATTAATGTGATGAATGTCTTGGAATTCCGCATGATGGGCTCTGCTGTTCAAAAATCAAAAGCATTTTAACCACTTCTCTTTTTCTGAACTAGTCAAAGAAGCGATCCTCGAACCGGTGCTACAAACAGTTGTCTAATACCGCATCGCCGTACGGGGTATTCACTGCTATAAGAGTACTGCTTACTGCAATCGGTTATCGGTGCAGACAAAAGTAAACGGGAGATGCTATTTATTTCTAGAATTTCTGGCGTGTTGCATAAATGAAACGGGATGACATGGTATGTTGTAGGCAGGTATCAAACGACAGTGTGCATTCATTTGCACAAGTAATGTTTTATCTCCAATACAGAAGGCGTGAGTGTAATTTGAAGGGAAAAGCGTGCTCCGTTTACTTACATCCCCACCTGTACATACCGGGTTCCTTTTGTGCTAAATAAACATGAAAACCTATTTGTTGATTTTTTTCGCCTTTTCTATGAACACAATTTTGCAGGTAATTTATGAAAACCAGGCCTCGGCGGCCGCTTCTCCGTCGAGGCGAAAAGCAAGGCGCCCGTGTGCTGTGTGATGTCAGTGCACGATAAAGAACCCCAGGTGGTCGTAATTTCCGGAGATCTCCACTACGGCGTCTCTCATAGCCTGAGTCGCTTTGCGACGTAACACCGCACGAACCAAACCAGGTAATTTGTGAAACTTTGAAGCCATTCATTTTGCGGCTGTGATGACATTCCTGCGGTAATGCCGGGATAACCTTCGGCAGACTTTCACCTATTCATGTTCTTGCTCTGATGTTGCTTATCCATATATTGCATGCAATGTTTTCTGTCTAAAACTACTTCTTGCTGAGCTGCTGCATGCTGATGTATGGGGGGCCCTCGGCACTCTCGAGCAGTCTGCGACTGCTTTTTCACTGGAGTGCCCCCTCTTTCCCCCCGCTCCCGCCCACAATCACGAGTTGGGAAATATGAGATTGTGATGATGAACATGCCATTAAATGATACACAAATGATCTCTAAATGTTTGATAGGATAGCCTTGCCAATAAAACTCATGCTGATTAAAAAGCGAGACAGTGGGCTTCAATATTTCCAATATGTATTTATTGAAACTTATTTATGGACATCCCAAAAGAAGCACGGAAATAATTTTACTGCTGCCTTTAAGAGGTAATCTGTAGAACTCATTCTAATATTCTTGCAGCGAGCTGTTTTGGTTTGCTGCGCCATGGATAAACAGCTGTTATGATTTCTGACAGCTAGTCCGTTGACAACTAGATTCCCGACAGCATATTGCCGAATGCGGTTGGCAGCTACATGGTCACCTGAGCTCATACGCTACTCTCGTACCATGAGCCGTGTAATCCTTAAGAAGCGTTGACGGAGCTTTCGAGCCAACATTCAACAGATAAGCCTTTAGGTTCACATACTTGGTTATTGCAGCGACCGACGAGACACGAGTAATGGAGGCCATGCTGCATAAGTTTGGCTTCTCCCGATGTAAGCCCCGCCTGAAACAAAGAGGCATGAGCAAGTTCTAATTATCAGTATCAGTCAATAATAACCACGGAACCAATTCTCTACTCCAAAATTTAGAGAGCTTCTAAATTTCCCCCCCAAAAGACGTCACCCAAATTTTGTCTCAGACAATTAACCCTATCTTAAGCTGTCAAGGCTGAGGTTTACTTCATTCTAGCGAAAACATATGGCAATCTGGAAGAGAAAGAGAACCAGTAAACCGAAAAATTTCCCCACACACAAACACGAGAGGTGAGAGAGCTCCTGCTTTCGTTGTCTCAGGGATACCTATAATCAAACGTGCTTTCATCTACATGCCATTTTATTCTCCCTGTTCAAAAACGCAGTCCCTAACTTACCATCCTCTTTATAGTTCTTGCTTTTTGACTTTTCTTTAGGTGCATCCCTGACCACAAAAATATAGCACTTCCCTGCCGGTCAGCAACTGTTTCTATTTCTCTCCTCTGCCGGCCATTTCTTTCCCGTTCTTCACATTTAAGACCTATATGAGTTGTACACATACTGATGAAGTCCAACCTCTGATTAAAGCGCCCACTCCAAATAAGACGGAAGAATCAGCATGAAGCTTCTTCGCTTCGATATACAGATAAGCCCTGATAACTAGTGCCACCGTTTTAAAAATGAAAGCCACTTCTGGAGAGAATGGAACCGGATATGTGTAACTTTGGCGGTAGCTTTAGTTTAATTATGTCTTTATCTACTGTTAATTAAATTATTAAATATCTTTAATTATTAATGAACTCTTTACACGTATTAGCTTCACAACTCAAATGGGATAAGCGAATTTGTAGGGGTAAGATTCAGAAGCGTTACAATTAATGATTTTCTACACCATATATCTCAAATGGTCTGTTTTGAGAAGGCCCGCGAAATATAATACAAAAAGAACACAAACCCACTTGACGGGCCACTTGTGCGCCTTTAATGTGTTGATCTCAAATGTGAGTAGATAACCAAGGAGCAGGCCAGGGAAAATGAATATAGCTTTGCTGCGGTGGGAGGTGTCTCGACCTCCTGCTGTCCTCGCGAAAGAGCGCAAATACATGCTGCTAGCCGAATGTTCCTTCTTTGAAGCACAATTAAAAAGTTGTTTTCGTCCTTTTGTTTCGAACCAAGTCTTGAATTCTTCATCTCTTCAGCCACGTTCGGCCAGCCACCCGCATTTGCGCCGTCATGTAGAGGAGGAAACGCAGGCTAATAATAATAGTATAATTGGTTCACAGGAAGGGGAAGGCGCAGTATCTGTCACACTTGTTTCTGTGGGCACCTGAAACGCGCCATAAGGAAAGGGAGGAAGGTGGGAGCAAAAGTGGAAAGAGAGAAAGAGGAGGCGTAGTGGAGGGCTACGGCGTACGTTCGACAACGTGGGATTTGTAACGTGCACTGACATCGCACAGCACACAGACGCCTTGAAACGCAGCCGCCGCTGTCGGGTTCGAACCCGGTTATTCCGGCACAGTTGTCGGGCGTCTTACCACTGCACCACCGCGGCGGGGTAGGAGACGCCGGCTCAAACATCGGTATAGTAAGGTTGATGATGATGATGACTGTTCTGCTCTAAAAAACGCAACTGATGAACACTGTCGACTACAGTGTGATAACCCGTGTGAGACCACAGAGCGTTCAGCCAATTTTCCGGGGAGGAAACGCAGGCTCAAACACCTCGGACCTTAATTTATCTCCCTGCCTTCGATAGTGGTGACGGGAGAAGGGGGAAGTAAGGTCCTAAGCTGCACTTCTTCACGACATATGTTGTGCCAGGTTTATCCCTATAGTATTGTTTCTAGTGGCGCGATGGATTGGCGTCTCATATGCTTTTTTTCTGTGCCACATATGAGGGCTGGAATTAAGGGTCGAATAATAGGCAGTGTTGGACTAGGCACTGCTTGTAGTCTGAGCTTGACCGGGGACAGTTTCGAAGCGGTGGTTGATAACGACATCGTGTTTGTTCAAGATGCATTAAACGTGGTTTCTAACTTGTTGGCAAAGACCTGTATGAGCTCCGCCTGCGGCTTTGTGAGCTGTTTCTGCATGGCCCCTATATGTTCAGCAGCGATAGTGTGACACTGCGACATTTTTCGGCGCGCTTAACTGTCTGCACAGGTGTGACTTGAACAGGGAGATAGGGGAGGCTGTTTGGACTGTCTGTTCCTCACTTGACAAGATCGGATCCTGTCGCGCATGTTACTTGCTTGAGTGGCTGTGTATCTTGCATCACCTGACGTCGTGGGATATTATTGGCTGTTGGCTTATAGGCCGACAGGACCGGCAAGTGGTTCTTTGCCTTAACCGGGGATGCGGAGGATAAGTGGGAACGACAATGATCTTGTGCAGTGATCAATGGTGGGCATATCATCACCTGATGTGATGTACTGTGGACTGCAGCTGCCTGCAAGCGCAGACTCTTGGCAAGTGATGTGAAAAAAGATGCACCAGGCTTGCAGCCGAAGCGCCAAGCCGTGATCATGGCCAGCGGCTTTATGTTTAGCACAGCGCTTGCCCATTAAGTGACCTGAAATTGTCAATAAGTCCGATAAAAAGAAACCGCAGGGCAGCTTGTGATATTAATCGATGTTGAACATAAAAGGGGCGTATATTGACGTTATTACTGTGGTAGTATGTGTCCCAATTCGATTTGATTACAGTTTTGGCTTGATCTCTCTCACACACACTTCGGCTAACAGTGCATGAACGCTCGCAATCATTCAGCCTCAGTAAGACGCCGCCTGCAGTGACGTGCACCACGCAATTGACTATGGATAGTTAAAAAAATGTTTATCTTGTTCTTGTCCATAACTGTATTTGATTAGTATTTTCTCAGTTATGGTAGTCTGCTGCAAACGAAAATGATAGCTGACACAAACCACCACATTTAAAAAGTGTCCCCTGTTAAAAACTAGTAAGATCATTTTCTTTAGTGGTACGAATATTCCATTACAAATGATTCAACTTACGATGCATTCCTGACTTGAACTCGCTTCCGGCTTTCCAGCTGGCACCCGGCAGTTGGATGAACATCCAACTTTAATCTGCACGATGTTGGCGAGAAAAAAATAAAAAAAAAGAATTATTACGAGATGCAAATTTATAGAATACAGACCTCTGAGACGCAGGTACAGCCGGTGCTGTTTTGATGTGGTAATTTTACCTTCCACTTCGCGAGCACCCAGGACTTCTCTTCGAAGTAGCAGAAATGCTAAGGCGCAGTTTGCAATTTAACGCAGTCGGTCTGATTCGATGTATTTTAAGCACGTAGTGCTATGATATTACAGTGACTTTTCGCTGGCAATAATGACGTCACTAGAAGCGCGCTTTACTTATTGTGCCAGCCCACAACATCTAATGCATAACTTGCTACTCCTAGAAACTGAACCCCGTGAGATGACAATACCACCAGGCGCTGGTTTAGAATTGTACAGACACTAGGAATCATCAAGTGTATGTTGTTTAATATTGGAGTGTCTAAATTCCCAACAAGTAACGAACAGTACACAAATTTGTTTACTACATGCAGATAGGGCAGAGAGATATGACATTCGACCATGACAAAACGAAGGGAGGAAGAGTCGATGGAAAGCTTCTGTTCCCACTACATACAGATGAGACAACCAGGGAGACGCAAACCGAGAGGTAAGGTTTGCTGTATACCGCATAATGATTTAATATATATAATGCCCTCTTGAAATCCACAATTAGGGTGGATCTATGAATAGGACAAACAAATATCGTTCATGTATACTTTCTCATTTGGGAGAGTTGTCACACAGTTATGTAAAATTAGGGGTTGAAGATCTTAATTATTAATTTTTGAAGTTCGGCAGACTTTCTTTGCTTTCGGTTCAGGCCGCAATTTTTAACTTTTGTATTTGCAAAAAAGCAAACAAACAAAGAATTTTCGATCATTTACTCGGGCATTATTGTGACGTAAACGTTATACAGTATACCTTCATTTTTATAAACACAAACTATCATTCCGCTGGTAATCACAAAACACGAACAAATGAAGCCTTGGAAGCTATGGAAATAAAGTAACGGTTAAGATCAAACGATGGCAGAGATATTGAAGAATAGGTGTACTGAAGAAAACGTTCGATAGAGGTATGAGAGTATACGAAAGCATTACTATTTGTGGCCTTAATGTATCTATAAATGCAGTTGCATGCTAAATTTATTTTTTTTTTACCACCACTTTCGTCCTATCTTTTTAAGGCTAAACGCTCGATGTAGTGCACTGTTTGAGTTTCTTCGCAAGTTTCGCCCTGTTCGTTGTACATGGCTTCTGGTTGCTGTTGTTTTTTTTTTTTTGCAAACTTCTCGAGGGCGGTAACATCATCCCAAAGGCACGTGCTAACAAGAACTGCGTCTTCTGGCAGTAATGTGTGATTGCCCCACTTTTTATCAGACATTTTCAAGTAAGGATGGCGATATGACGGGGAAACTAACAAGAAAAATGTCGGTCTGGTTATAGAGGCCCCAGTCAATCGTGATCTTGCTGGCCAGCTGTGTTAGAAAGTCCTACATACAGTGTATAGGGCCCACCACTAATTTTTACTCCAACGGCACAATTCTCGCAAGCAGTGGAAGCTATTCTGATGCAAAACTGTACTGTTTGGGAAATTAGCAAGCCTGTTTTACCAAACGTTCCGTAGACAACCGCAGTACATATGATGGTTTGCATTTCGAAGGAACTGTCTATGAAAATCTACATCCTTCCAACGTGGAGGGGAGCCTATAGATTTCAACTCGCAGTAGTTTTGGGGGAGATCAGTGATTTAGTTCTCACCCGGTCTCTACAAACTCCCCTGCGGGCTGACATCCTCTCACAGTTATGAGGCCAGCGATGTTTACCTGTATGGCTACATACTGCAATCGGGAGAGATATAGCCTGCACTTTTTAACGTCACCATAAAAAAAAAAATAACTTCAACAGCAGGAAGACTCTGCCAGATATTCATCTTTGTGTGTTGTGTTTTATGGCGCATAAGCATCTGAGGCTATCATGCGCCAAACACATGGTGAGATCTGCTGTCCATGCAGCAGACCTATAAATATGGTTAAAATTCTCATAATTTGTTAAGAAAGTTGGCATCTTTTAAGAACCTAAAAACGCATGATATATTAACAAGAGCATTTTTTCCGATGAGTAAGCAAGGATGAAGAGGAATATATTCTGAATAAAATATTGGAAAATGCTTCTTTCTTAGTTCTTCTAGCTGTGTGCAAGAACATAAAATATGATTAATTGTGATTGTTTCTCCGCAAAGCTCGCATGTTGGTATTTCCTCTTTTCTAAGGATATAACCACGTGTAAGGTGTGTATGTCCAATACGGAGGCGACATAAAATGACTTCAGTGAATCGTTCTTGGTGTGTGCATGACTTCCATTCAGATATGACAGGTTTTACTAGGTGTAGCTTATTATTTTCTTCATTATTCCATTTAGACTGCCATCTATCTCTCTGCTTAGGCTGCATTATGTTTACTGCTTCTTTGTAGAAAACGTGGACTTTCATAATTTCTATATGTCGAGCTTGTGCAGCGCATATATCAGCGCTATCATTTCAATCAATTCCTTTGTGACTCGGAACCCCGCAAAGCTTTACAGTATATCCCTGGCTTGTGGCTGTTTTCATGCTGTGTATGATGTCCCCAATAAGCGATTTGCCTGCATTTTTATGATTATATTCTCTTAGTATGCTCAAAGAATTAGTGTAAATGACACTATTTTCTATGTTTTCATTTTTCATTTTTAATTTTTGCTAGAGCCAAAGGACTGCATAACACCCGGCAGTGAAAATGGATGCACACTGTGGTAGTCGTACTGTTCTATTCCAATTGTTTTGGACCACTGCGCTTCCAACGTACTGTGCAGATTTTTAACAATCTGTATAGAATGCTGCACATTGTCTGTACTTTTCACCTAGTGCTAAAAATTCCTGCAATATGTGTTCATGTGGTGTTTGTTTTTTCTGGAATTGATTTAATGTGAAGTCACATAAAGACGACAGGCGGTACCATGATGGAAGTGGATCAGGTTTTCGGGTAATATTAGGTAACAAGTCTATTAAGCCTAAATCCTGACATTTCTCTTCAAAGCGGAGCAGAAGTGGTTTTATGTTTTGCGGTTTGTTTGTGAACAGTGTTCGAGGTTCGCTGCCAAACCAGTGTGAGAGACATTTTAGACCCCGAAGGTGTAAGCAAATAGTGCACACATGGTTCGCCTGTCGACGCGTACGAAGCTGGTATTTGTTGCGTGGGGATACCAATGTCAAATAGATAGATGAATTTATTGAAAGAAAAGGCAGGGAGGTTGGGCGGAATGATTAAAATCTGGCCTGCTACTCTGCAGTGGGGCAGGGGAGAAGAAAGGATCATGATGGGTGAAGTGTGGGTGAAAGCACATAAAAATATATAAAGGCACGGCAACTTGTTTTACAAGCGCGAATCAAGCCCGGTGGCGCACAAAATATGGCAAAGAGCCCGCACTGCCTGGGCACCCTTCCCCTTATCCTGCCAAGCGCCCAGCAGTAGTTGTGTGTGTGTGTGCGTGCGTGCGTGCGCGTATGTATGTGTGTGTGTGAGTGGGTGGGTTGGTGTGTGTGGGTGTGCGTGCATGCAAAGAATCTTAAGGTGGGCTCTCTATTCCTTTACACCAATAAGCGCTTTGTTATCTCGAAAACAAATAACGGCACTTCTGAAGGGGCGGGAAAATTATGCGTTTACTCACTGGCTACATCCAGTGCACACCCCTAAATTGATTGTCGCTGCCGCTTTGCTCAGTCACGGATATGTTGTTGTTTGTGCTCGCGCACCATACAGATACTCGGAGCTTAAAGTGACTTCCCGCTTTATGGGATTTAACATTCCAAAGCGACACAGGCTATCCATAAAGAAAAAAAAAACTTGATAAGTCACAATAACCTCATACCGATTTCTCATACTTAACTCATGCAAATATATCTTTCACATACATTGAATGATATTTATATGATATGATATGAAATTTGTACGAGTATAGTATGAGCTCAGTGTGAGAGATCACTATGAGGTTCTTGTCACTGATAGGGTTTTTTCACTAGGGATAGCGCTGATGTACAGCACACGGGCGCCTTGCTTTTCGCCTCCATATAAGAGCACCCACCGCGGCCGCGATTCGAACCTTCATTCATGGCAACCGAATTCAAGCGCTCTAACTGCAGCACACCCGTGGTGACTTCCGTGTCCTGCATTCGTTAAAAGAGAACAGTAGTCTGCCATTGAAACACTGAGAGAGTAAAAAAGGGCTTTATGGGCGATAGCTTAAAGCATAAACGTGTGAAGTGGCTGCTGTATGAAATGCAAAAGAATGTTACTAACCTCAAGACCCTTCGTCTTCACATAGACGCCTTCTGATGCTCCTGAAAGGGCAAAAAGAATATTTTGAAGGCAGCTGATAGAAACGAGCAAATGGAGAAAACATATAATAGCATTCTTAAACAGACAGCATATAATCAAATGCTCACGGGAAACCTGCAGGAGATTATATTTAAAGCCGGAAACAAAATTACTGTCTCCGATTTGATGAGGTAACCTTTACGGCATATATGTAATAACTGTTTCACTTCGGGTATTGTTACAAGCAGACTGACAGTTTTAAATCAAGGAGGCACTGTACATGACGCCAGCTATCACAATCTCATACCCGTTCTTCGTTATTTTAAAGGGACAGTAAAGAGAAAAATGAAGCGGGCTTGCATCGATAGAATGCCAGTTCCTGGTTGCAAAAAAGCCACTCTTACTGAAAACAGAGCTGTATAAGGTAGTAAAGAGGAAGAACAGGAATACAGGTATCGCCGCCACAGCCTAAACGGCCGAGACTCGCAACTACAAATCACGTGATGCGCAAGGAATCCCTGAGGCTGACAAATGCGAGTTACGTTGACCGTTTGAATGCGGTAGTCGGTTTTGTCTTGAATATGATAACATGCTTTTATGACACGTAAACGACGGCGAAAAGACGAAAAGACATCGTAAATGTTGCAAGGCAAATATAAAAATATACTCATTTCGTCCGCTTGTCGGTAGATGCTGCTAGTCACTCAGCTAACACGGCGCTACAGGCATCCACTTCAGTTTAGGTTATGTTCCGGCTCAGGCACTTCGTGCGTGCTCGGATAGTTTGGTTTGGGCCTGTGGCGCCTGAAATACGAGCTCGGAGCAGGAGATGCACCTACTCTAAGTGCGTATCAAATGAGGATCATGAGTCGGCACGCACCTGCGAAGTGTTCTCCGCTCCCAGCGCGCCAGCAATTATGGAGTCTGCTCTTGCGCCATCGTGTGTGCGTCTTTCTATCCTACTACGTAGTAGGAGAAAACGGTGTGAATTCGACCGGCGGGAACAAAAAAACAACAACCTCAACTTCTTATCGTAATATCTCAACAATAATTCGATTTTTTTTGCTGCCGGATATACGGCGACCGTGCCACCAAATGCCGTTTATTAGATTTAGATAGCATGCTTGGGTGTCTTTAGTGTCCCTAGGTTGGTTGAATATCGCCTGAAAACACGGCTACTTCAATATTGTCAACATATGCTTGAATCAGCAGTTGGAATTCCGATAATCAGAAATTCAACAACATGACCTTGCTTCGCATTAAGGAGAGCCTATTATACAATATATATGAAAGTAGCGTGGTAATCTTCGTCATCATAGCCACTGACATGCATCGCGTGCTGGTGCACTCGAGGACGAAGAAGTTGGTTGTTGTATTTGAGATTCGCTGCGCCTGACGCTCCGCTGCGAGTTCACCCAGAGCAGCTCCATTCATCTGCGTCGACTGAATAAACACACCCCTACAATGAAGAGCATTTACTATCGTACTTGGTTTTACTTTCCAAAAGCTTTCGACTTTATTAAACAGAGCATTGTCACGGCCGCTCGATGGAAGCGCACTAGGTGCGGCCTGCTACGTCGCCCGAAACCGGCGGGAGGCGCCTACCTCCAGTCGCCACCGCCGCGGCGCCACCGTTCGGGGACAGCCGCGCGCGGAGAGCTGCGCCTGGCTGCGCTTTGAGGGAGGCGTCGGCGTGGTAGAAGCATTTTATTTTAAGGATATAAGAGCTCCGCTTCACACAATTTACAACAAGAATTAGTATATACTGTCATGTCCAGTGTGACCATGTCAGCACTTAGCGCTTGCTCGGCAATGGTGTATACTGGAGTGTACCCCGAAAAACTTATAGGAACGGTGGTTCAAGGCCACTCGATTGGAGAGCTCGCATTACCGTGATGTTGCATTCGGATCCAGTTTGTCACATGAAAATGTGACCCGGCTGTGAACAATTCGAAGCTGTTCAGCTGCCATGGTAGCCTAATGCATAACCACTTAATTAACTATGCCGCGAATTCCGTGTGTCATTTTCATACCATTTACTCATTCCTGCATATAACTTTTATACACAAATTGATGTCAACCTGTTCTAAGCTGCCGGCGCTATCCAATAAAAAAATGTCCTATTATGAGCAACCTCTGTGAAAATGTGACATGCAACCAACCTTTCTATCTCATTGTGACAAATTTTACGGTGGAAATATGAAGATGTTTGTTAGGTTAAATCTAGTTGATAACCTGGGATCTTCGACTCAGTTGGAGACCTCAAACTTTGTACGCCAGAACGCTATCCGTCATGGCTTCCCGCATTTTGCATGACCGGACAAAGTAAGCGCGCTTGATAGAGCCGGTCTGCCTCAAGGGGGCCACGTATATGCGCCGAAAGTTTTTATTACTATATTTATTGGCTACTAGCAAACCCATACAATTTTGCTGGTTCGTAATTTTCAATGGAAGAACGCGCATCGATTGTTGCTGTTGTGAAACTCTTAGCTTTGATCACAAGAAAGTTCACCCGTCAGAGTGCAACTGCAGCCGAGATTCAGCGAGCAGCCGAGTACGCTTATTTAACGGCCACACACAAAAAAGGAAGAAAAGTACCAATTGCATACGGAAAACCTTCCTTGAGAGAAGTTTATCCCATAGCCATAAACATCGCTCCACTGTTGACATTTCCAGCCCAGCTCGTTATCAGTGGGGGCAACAACTTAACGATATCTTGCATAGGGCCTCAGCATGGGCACAATCATTGTTTTTATAGATTAGCTGCAGATACTGTGTACAGTGAGAAAACAATGATGAAACCAAAAGTTTACACAGCTTGCTACTTCGCCGGACCTCTTCAGACTTCATCATCTTGTTAATGAAGGTGCTCGTAAGCTAACAAAGCTTGATTACTTCCTTTGCGGGGTACATCAAGCCTCCATTGTCCTTGATTTTCATTAACCTGTAACTGGTCCCGTTGACTCATATTTCCTGCAACAGGCTCTTGCTCGACTAACATGTCGCCTCGAAACCATTACTAAATATCGCATAAATTAAGCAACAACCTGGTAGTGATAAACAAAACTTATGGTTCTTAAGTCTCCTTGAGGAGCATCGTTAGAGTGCCCGCACTTTGCTACCTGCTTATTCACCGTATCCCGTAATTACTGCCTCTGTCGCATATCATTAGAATGCAGCCTTAAGCAACCGCATTATATGCAATAGCACCTTACACATAGCTATATAAAGCCCCTGTTTACCGAAGCCGTACGAACGTGCCCTATACGAGTATAGTGTGCCTGACTTGGGATCTAAGGGTCCTGTTTTCAATAATTCCCATTTCACCCTTACATCTTATTGACTCTGTCTGGTTTGGCAGCTCCTGCCACATTGAACATCTCATGTGTTCTCATTGCGCCAAAGGTGTCTGGCCATATCACCAAATAAAGTGCCTCTTACCAGATAGGTGTTTTTTCGACTTTCCACCAATACTGCGGGCGCCGGATTTTCTTGGACCATGGCTTTTCATTTTATCGCATCGGCTCAAATAGTCTCAACAGTATAAACAAATGTTGTATGCACAGGCTCCTTTACTTTCAAGGCCACGCAGACTAGCGCGGCAAAATTTAGAACATTGCATGCTTATATATAAAAAAACCCTTCGTAGCTTTTTCTTATATGTTCTCACAACATAACCTGCGAGGAAAACTTCTAGTGCTACCTCATCGTGTTCATCTGCTTCACAACACATCGTTAAAAATCCTAGTTCACTGGCCAGCTCCCTGATAACTAAATAGGTTAAACAACGTGACGGGAACACAGGAAAAGAGGACGACACAACTAGTGCGGTTGTGCCGTCTTCTTCTCCTGTGTTCCCGTCACGTTGTTTGCACGGTTAACCTATAATTAATCACCAACATGTCCAATCTGCTGTCCCTTGTAGCAAATTCAATGGCAGCTGATAGGGCATTATGCTTCAGCATCTGGACTTTTCAACCTCAGCGCCGCTTTCATTTCAGAGGAAGCGAGTGCATTTCCACTCCTCGCTGCTGTCTTTGCCTGAAGCGAGCTCAGCAGATAAAATTAGAGGGTCTCTTAGATGTCTCTTAAGCGGAGGACGGCGAAAGCCTACTCTTCTCCTATCATTTGCCTCTCATCGTTTGCCACAGTGCGTCATTTCAAGTCGTCATTTGATATATTGGTCGTTTCTCAGTCATCATGAGTGCCTGCGTAGTCATTGTAGTCCTTATTACACATAACTAAGCAGGTTACTCATTTAGAAACAGCAGTGGTCATTACATGTCGTCGTTTCATATATTGGTCATTTCGTAGTCATTAACAGTAATAATGAGTCATGCCTAGCTATTATAGTCATTACCACACATCGCTAAGCACTTTTACTCATTTCTAATTAATTGCGGTCATTACATGTCGTGGTTTGATATACTGCTCATTACAAATCATTTTAGTCATTATTAACCATTATTAGTCATTAGCATTAGTCATTACCTCTATCAATGTCCATTTATAACTTTTATTGATTACCTATCACTATCAATCATTTTCATTCTTAATCTCCCTCCTTGCACGTCCGCTTTTGCGACTGGCACACCAGTGCACAGATGCGACGCACAGATAACAGGCACAGCTTCTGCGCATAGATTTTCGCTCCATGAGCCTAGAACAGCTTTCGCCTTAATAAACAAACGCATCCAGACAAAATGTTAACGTGCTTGCACACGCGCACACAAAAACGTTTGCGTTTACCACGCAGACGCGAGGCGAACGCGCCCAGAAAGGAAGCAAACCGCGCGCTCAGAGCCGGCGACCCCGGCGGCGACATGTCCCCGAACAGTGGCGCCCTCAGCAGAAATAGCGGGCGCAACTGTAAACTCCCCAAGGACGCGCTTGCCCATTGACGGCGGTGCGACGCAGCAGGCCGCACCCAGTGCGCTTCCATCGAGCGGCCGTGGCATTGTTATCTAGAAACTGCTACTTTACGGTATTCATGGTGTCGCCTTAAATCCAACCAGCAATTATTCCGGAACATATTCATTAATAGGTACAAACTACAGTTACAGCAGATTATATATGATGTCTTGGAGCGGTTGGTTTTAGGACCAGTCATTTATGTTATTAGGACGACAGCGTTAAAGATCCAGTTCACTAAAAATCCGGCGTTGCCTCTGCGAGCTAAAACTCAGGAGCATGGCGCTGACATACGGTAGAGAGGGGCAGAAAGGCAGATGGTTGTCTGATTTTGCGCTTGGCAGGAGCTGCCAACTCGGGTCTCTTTCATATGGGAGGGTGACATCAGAATCACCCTGCCAGAACACTTGGATTCACTTTACCTCTAGATCATGCAGTCACGTTTAACCGGCTTGGTAAAAGTGGAGCTTTATGTGTGGGCAGGTAGCCTATGCTGTCACGTTATACCCTTACCTACGGAGCTTAGGTGTCCGCCAAAATTTGTTTATAGTAAGTATTGCCAATATTCACTGCACTCCTTATATAGTTGCTCATGCGGACTAGACCAGTTTGTTTATTTCTGGCCAGTCGTTGTATGGCTTGGGTGTCATAGCAAATGCGTGGTTTAATTTTCTAAGTGGTCTTTTCATACGATGTCGTGAAGAGAGCAAAACGGGCTGAATTAGAATAATTTAAAAGTAATGGCACAGTGTGCGTAATTCATTGTTTTCCGTAATTTGACCATGACGTTTTTATTTTTTATTTTTTTATTTACATGATACTGCAGACCTCGTTGGTCCAAGCAGGATGGGAAAAAGTAGTGTAAAGAAGAAATAACAAAGAAAAGGCGACATATCTGCGTGTCATGCACAGATACCCTTCTACAAATAGCCTGGAAGCATGAATTGGTACAGCTAGCCATTTTGATTATGTTGCAATAAAAAAAAAACAGACAATAACTCTCTCAGTGGTCAAAAACATTGCAAACAACCAGACAAAAACTCTCTCAGTGGTCTGAAACATTGCCAATGGCTTCCCTGAATTTTTCACAAGCACTAACTAATGTTTGAAGCGTCTTGTAGCCTGACTTGGAATTCTGCTCTGCAATCGGATGCAATTGCGCACGTTGTTGATATTCCTGTAGATTGCCTCTTTTATTTAAGTGACTTAAATATCTATAGAAAGAGTTATTAAAGAAAGTTAACATTAGAGCACTAATAATAGCATTATGTGTTGGAGGTACTTTTTCTGTGAATATATTCTAGATTACTGGATGTTGTGTTTCCCCACACTAACTGACAATTATTCAGGTGTGACAGGAGAAGGAAATTATAAAGCAAACGTTTATGCTTCTGGGAAGGATATATATTAAACGACATATTGCACCAGTTATTTTAATTATTTTGCTTAGAACAGGTTTGATGTGGTTATCTCAGGACAGGTTTTCAGAAAAGGGGAAACACAAAGATTTGAAATTCTAGAATGATGAATTCAATGCTTCGTGAATTTATTTTAACTTCCTTGATATATATGCCTGGTTTTTGTACCTAATACAGCCGCATTTGTTTTGCATTCATTTCATTGAATCTCCCGACCACTCCTTTAAGAAATTCGTTGTCCGCTACCATTACATTGTTCAACAACGATGGTAATATCATTGTCAGCGAAAAAATACTAGTGTCATTTTTATAAATAATAAATCTTGCCTCCTACTTAGGCTAAAATTATAAGGCAAGCAATTTATAAAGGTGGTATTTGTGAGTAATCGCGTCAAATTTGAAATATTTATGTGGAACCGATAATTTGCAAATATTTTTAAACGTTGTCCTGGCGACCGCTCGCAGCCGGTCTGTGCGCTACATATCGTCGCATGCAGGCCTCCCTACTGACATTAGTGGTGCTGCAGGGCGCCGCCCGCTTATTGGGCGCTCTCGCGTAACGCGAGTGGGACGAGGCGTGGTGGGGCACCGTCGTGACTTGTTTTCTTTTTTGTTCTTTCACGTCGGCGTGGCCCGAAGCTCTTCTGGTCCTACGTGCGCAAGCTCTCTCCAACCTTGGTTTCAGCACAACCTGCATCCCATCACTGACCCATCCACCATTTCCGACCTCTTCGCTTATAATTTCTCTTGTTCATACAGTCCCACCACCTGCTCTCTCGACCCAGGTTCCCTCGTTCAGCTCTCCGAATCCTTCATTCCTCCACCTCGCACACCTCCATCTCTATTCTCTCATTTACTCCTGAGCACCTCGATGCAGCTGTCCGTCTTGTTATACCGTTCCAGTCTCTGGGGCCTGACCTCATTGCTCCAGCCTTCCTGAAGCTGATATATCCTCACATCTCTTCTTCTGTCCTCTAAAGCTTCCGGTCCTTTTCTGCTCATTAATTTGTATCCGACACTTGGCGTCAGTCATACGTTACCCTTATCCAAAAGGGATGGGAAGCCTGCAAGCGCGACCTCGAGTTATCGTCGAGTGGCCATCACGTCAGTTCTTTCCAGGAATTTTGAGAGACTTGAACAAAGCCACATGACCTTCTTGAAGGAGAACCACATCCTCTCCCTATCCCAGCATGGCTTCGCCCATGCCACAGCTGCTATAGAGCTTTGGCCAAACTTACTCACTTTGTGAGTGACAGCCTTTACAGCCGCACTGTTGACTCGCTCCAACGCGACTTCTCCGCGCATTCGAGACTATAAATCATGCCTTGCTCATCAGAAGGCAGCACAGGTCGGGATGCGTGGCGTAGTCCTAATATGGATTGCTCGTTTCGCCACGAATCGCAGCCAGCGTGTTCTCTATCACGGCCTCAGTATCCGAGCGCTGCTCTGTTCTCTCTGGGGCCTCGCAGGGTTCTGTGTTTGGCCCACCGCTATTTTCTATCTACGTCAACGACATTCCCCAATCTCCTCATAATCTGCTGATACAATATGTGGGTGAAATGTCCATCATCTCTGGCATTGCCATTCCTCGTAGCTCCTTCCGTCTCCAGGTCCACCCCCAAGATATCATCCGATGGGCAGCATATAATTACCTTCAACTAGGCCACAGAAAGTGCTGGCTTATGCGCTTCTGTGCCAGCAAGAGCACCTTTATGGCTACCTACAATGTATTCGGGAGTGCACTTCAAGCCGTCCAGCCCGTTATCATCCTCGGCGTCATCTTCATCCCAGAGTTAAACTTTTCGCTTCACATCTCCCAGGTCGGGGCGACAGCAATAAGTATGCTGGGCTTTGTGTCACGAGTGGCTAAGGACCTGGACCAGATACCTTCCAAAACCTTCCGGACCAGATACCCTCGTCTCGAATTTTGTGCCTCTATATAGAGTTCTTATCAAGGAAACCTCATTGAGTGACTTGAAAGCCTACTAAGAGCAACGATAACCTTGTGTACATGGCTTGGCCGGCTAAGCAATGTCCAGGCAAGCTATGCATCTAGGCTAAACAAACCAAAGTTGCGGACCCTCGAGTACCGCCGCCGAGTGGCCCGCCTCGGGATCCTCTGCTCAGCCCTCCACGGCTCGCTCGATGGAGGGGTCATTCCACCATCAGGTGCAACAAACGCCCTGGGTAGCCCGAACCCATCCACGTCCGAACTGTCCGCCACAAACATTCCGTTCTCCTGTAGGCAGTAGCGGACTTTCTGTCCATACCTAAGAGCCTGAGGACGCCTCTCACGTTTGACCGTGCTGAGTCACGGGTCATGCGCTGTGCCCTGGCCAATTACTTGGATTGATATGTGATTGTATGTGTGTGTGTGTTTGTGTGCGTGCAGGTGTGTGTGTGTGTGCCTGCGGGTGTGTGAGAGGTCCATTCGTCCCTCGCCCCTCTTCGTTTCCGAGTAAGCAACGGGCTGGCAGGCGCACGGCGTATGGGTTTTCACCTTTCGGCTCAGCTTCGCACCGCACGTTGCTCTGTGCCCTTCTCTTTCGTTTTCTTTCTTTTCCTTCTCATCCCCCCCCCCCTTTACTTTTTCCTTTTGAGTGGAAATAAATATTATGAATATTATTCACTTCAACACAGTGCCTATGGTAGACCGACGTTCAGACTAGCCTCCACAGAAGAGAACGCCTCACCCCTGTGGCGTGAAGAGCAGGAATTTACTTTGGGTGCATGAATCTGATGTTTTTACTTCAATCTAAAACAAACAGCTGTATTAAGCTTGGCTACATTAGAGCGCGAAGCTTTCTGCGGACTGTGGTGGCACTGATGCAGACGACTTGAGCAACGACAAAAGAGTATAAGGTATGCATCGTAATAAGATGAAAATGTTCGCAGCCCTGTTTTGCGATTGCAGTTTGTGTTTCAGTTTCTTTGTGGTGTGATTAGAAGCCGTAATACAAAGAATCGCCACAAAGCACTGAACTACGGACGCATTCGGTTCCCGGAATTCGGTTGTCTGAAGCGGCTCATAGCTGACTGGAGATAAAAATAACTAAATGCTAAAAATATGTATGTTTACAATAGAAGAAATCGTTTTGACAGCATTCTGGTACACTTCCTAAATCACTTCAACTCTACGGCCATTAAAAAGAAGTACGCGGTAGGCAACGTCATGTATGATCTCACTTTCAGGCTAAGTTATGCTCCGTACATCAATTCATGATAGCTTCCCTTCCTCCCTCTTCATTGTCTCGCTTCATTTTAAATTTCATCAGTCGAGAAAAATTGGGCATGAAAAAAAAAACAATGTTTATTTCCTTCCTGGCACCGTGTGCACTAACCGCACGTCTGGCAGTAACGAGAATTTATTAAAATGACTCAATTTAAAGGTAACAGATAATTAAGAGTGAATATAAAAGTGGGATAATTTATTTACCTGCGTTCGCAGACACCGTTGCTTGCAAGCCTACAGAAAAAAAGAATACATCTTTTTAAACTTACTTTCGTACTATACTGAATATCAAACATTCTACTAAACTGAACGTCCAAAATAAATATTCGTCATGATAATTCATTTTACATTGTGAAGTCGACCGGCAGCTGTCGCTTCTTTAAAACACATGACTCGTCCCCGAGAACATTGGAGTTAGGCGCATATATGCACTGCTTATCGAGAGTGCAGGCCATATCGAAAGCTAGACATGTTGAAGTTAGGTACGATGGCGTTCACAATATGCGGCTGATCTCTCGACTTACATTGCTATCTACCCCTAAGAGTTCTGGTGGTGATGCCTTGACTGCAGGCTCTTTCTGCCCAACAAGACGTCGTGAAATAAAAACTCGACCACACCCCGCCGGGGTGGCGCAGTGGTTACGGCGCTCGACTGCTGTTCCCAAGGACGCGGGATCGAATCCCGGCCTCGGCGGCAGCTTTTCGATGGAGGCGAAAAGCAAGGCGCCCGTGTGCTGTGCGATGTCAGTGCACGTTAAAGAACCCCAGGTGGTCGAAATTTCCGGAGTCCTCCACTACGGCGTCTCTCATAGCCTGAGTTGCTTTGGGACGTTAAACCCCACCAACCAACCAACCAACCAAAAACTCGGCCACGGCGGCCTCATTTAGAGACAGGCTGAATACAAAAGGCATCCGTGTGCTCTGCATGGAATGTCAGCATATGTTCAAAAGAGCGCGAGCTGGTCTAAATTATTTCGTAGTCCTCTACTGTAGCATCTCTGATAGATCATGAGCAGGACAACATCACGTTTCTCCGGATAACTTCACTCATACGGGCTTGCTGCTGAGCTTGCTGCTCTGGTAATAATGATGAATGGGGCGGTCACCCTGCTGACACCCTATAGACGAGACGGAAACTGAACGTGTGAATTCCTGTAGCAAGAGGCCAGACTATACGACAATACTGTAGGCACTTGCGTCAGGCAATTACACCCTGAGGCTTCTGGACAGAGGACAACACACCGGACTTCCATGTATGAGATGTCGCACAGTGCTGAACGCTTCGTTTCCAGCGGCTGTCATATACCAGATGCGAAACATTCCCCACTGCAGCCAAAGCTGCGCATTCTTTTAGGCTACGTCAGTGCTCAGACTTGGTTGTAAAAGTATTGTGTCATTGACAGTTCGGCTGCTCGACCCCACCTTTCCCGGCATGTTTACCGCATAAAACCGTTCGTGCGCTCTATCCCACCAAAGTATACAGCCGGTTCTAAATATATTTGAATAGATGTTCTTGTTTCTATTCGACATAGTTGTGCTACTTGAAGCGCCAGTAAACTGTAGCGTTTGCAGTTGTGGGGGGGGGGGGGGGGGATTATAAGAAAAACAACTGGTAAGAAGACTTGCAGCCGTGACAATCACGGATGAAGAATTGAGAGATGGTGACTAATTAGTTTTAGCAAAGCTGGTACCTTTACTTAGTTGCCGCCTTTGCTGCGACAGGCACACTCAGGGGCAAAACGTACGCGATGTGCGGGTGCCAGTGGCTGCAAGGATATTTGCTGCTTTCAATTTTTCATGTTACAACAAGGGTGGAGGCGTAGAGGGTAGATTAGCGAAGCCTAAGATGAATTTTGTCGTTGCGATCACAGTGCTATAACACACATGGCTAGGGAAAGAACCATGCATTTTACGGAAACTTCATTCGTGCAAGTACAGGCGTGAAATTGGGCGCTCTGTTAAATCACTAAGTTACGTCCATCAATTAACCAGGCCTTGTGGAGAGCATATAGGCTGGGATTTTGTCTGCGCAACTCCCATTTTAATGGTTCAGACAAATGGTCGCGCTTTTAAACTGAGTGAAACGGTTAATTGACATCAATTTTAGGCATTCATGGCAGCACTTGCGGTGCCGAAGGGGAGGGCAGCATCATTCCGTGGTAATTTGTTCAGACCAAGTATACGAATCACCACACCTCCCGACATTTGCACAGTAGCCTGCACCTGCGTTATTTCCTCGGCAGCTACCCACGCGCTGCCCGTACTCCACCGCCCTCACTATACCCCCCTAAGAGGTCAGCCATTCCCTCTGATCCTCATTTCTCTGCCCAAGCACTATCTTTTTATCCACTATATGTGGATATAAAATTATCTTTCTACTTCTCCCTTTCCACCTGCCCCGGTTGGCAGCAGGCGCTTCAGGCTTGACGCTCACAATGGCGAGAAATTTTGGACGGAGGGAAAACAATTTATGCGCAAAATCTCACAGGCCGGTATAACTACTTGATGCGCTCATTTTAGCAACAGCCGATTGGGAAACTGCACGCAAATAAAATTGGCTTAAAATCCATGGTAAAGACCCTCGTTCCTCCTTTTGCGTTTAGTTGCCTATCCTTGCCGTCTCTTTGCCCGCACCTTGGCATCGAGCCCTGTTAAATATTGGCGCCGACGTAATTGCTCTCCGTCCCTGATTTCCCTATACACCCCTTTGTTTTGCTGAAGTCATTTCTTTAATCGTAACAAATATTTTTTTAAGCACCACGGGGAATTTTGTTTATTAGCGGCGGAACATGGGCATGCACTCGATCGAGGGAGACATTATACATAGCTGGCTTATGGTGCAAGAAATCGCGACTTCCACACGAAAGTACGGTGAATACAACAACCGCTCTCACTTCAAAGGGACATGGCCAAGGCACAAGCATAAGAAACTTGCCTCAAAATAGCGTCGCCATGTTTTTGTACCCAACGGAAGCCTGTGGCATGCTGTCAGGTGTCAGGTGGTCCACCATATATGCCTCCCTCTCGCCTAAGAAATGTAGACACATTCTCTAATTTCAATTTGTGACGAAACCGCTATTCTCCGTTGTCGCGGCAGGTACTCGAGAGCCTTACCGTGCAAGCAGTCTTGCCTATTGGTGGCAAGCACTGTTCAACATTCGTCGTTGTGTTCTTTTGCTTAGCAGTGAAGGGAAGTGCAGCTGGATCTTTTCGTTGTGTCTTCTTGAGCTACCAGCTGCTTCTTCGTACACTATTCGCTTCCATTCATGTCCTCGTGTCAAGAAGAAAGCTGGTGCTATAGAGGGAACTGTCTCCCAGACATTTGAAGCAGTCCTTCAAGCCATTTATTTAAGGGGTAAATTGGTTTAAGATTTCTAGACTGTCTCATCATCATGGCGACCGGTATACACTAGGCACTAACAGAAGCGCTTGCACGCGCCTCGCCTTCTCTTCACGCGTGTATTTCCAGACACAAAAACGAAGGAGGAGCTACAGAAGCCCCCATGGTATTTGGAAATAGGCATTCAACAGCAGTCGTTGTGTGAATAGAAAGTTTCAAGAAATACTGCAGATTTATTATGCCAGTTTTCTAGAGCAAATTCAAATCAAAAGAAAGCGTGCGCGCAGCATTAGTGACTGCCTTATTTCCGCACTATTTCTGAGTCAGATACACATGATTGCACATTTCATTCCTATTTTTATCACCAAGTGGGAAATATGTAGTTTAATTTTTGAGAAAATAAAGCTCAATGATAAGCCTACGCATGTCGTTTGCTCACCACTCTCCGTTGCTTTTTACTACATTTTGAAATTTTGATTAGAATAACTACAATATGAAGTCGAAACAGCGTGGAAGAAAAGTGAGATATTAAGTCGAGATTTCCCAGCGATATGTGAGCTCAACACTATAGCCAAACGGGCGAGCTGGTGGAACGTATTGGATGGAAAAACAGCACAAAAGACATGCGTTCGTCTTGTATTTCTTCGCTCTGGTGCTTGTCTTTGGCGCTGTTTTTCCATTCGACATGTGAGCCTTCAAAGAACATCGGGAAACTTGGAAAGTCTAATATACCAGAGTTTACCTGGAAGAGACCTAGATATACAATTGTCCTTACATGCCACATAAAAAAGAGAAGGATGCAAGACGCATATTAGGGCTTCAAACGTGCAAAATGTACGATTTATGGGCGCGCGTGTCGCTTAAGTGATGATGTCGTACCGACGGGAACGACGTCATAGTCTAATGTACTTCACTGCCTTCAAAGAACAAGAGCCTCCCATTCGCCGCCGTCTCCGTCTCGCCTCCCCCACAGGCTCGCGCGCGACTGCGACCGACTCCTGAGCCTCACCTTACGTTTTTCTAGTGCTTGTCCAGCAAATGACTCGTTGGTGCTTCAACGTAAACATGCACCATTTATATTGAGTGTATGAGCTCTAAATCTCCGCAGGAATGCGCCGATTCGCGGATTAAGACTGCGCCCCTAGCGTATTTGTTTACATAGCTTGTGTAATGTCTGCTACTCGTTCGCACGGCATAAAATGCAAGCTCAGCTAGCAATACCAAAACTATCCACAATTTTTCGCAACGGCTGCACATTTATTTGTTCACAGACTGCAACAGCACTGTAAGAAGCACCGTGATGCTACGTCCCGTGCCTGCCCCGGGTACCTGCAAGCGGCGCCGATATCTGCCGGCTGTGCTCGCCAGACAGCGTCACCATAGAGAAAGAGACTGGCGTCACACCGACATTTTCCGTTCAATGTGCACGCTCTTTGTGATGTAAGCAGTCGTCGATTTGGGCTCACTACTCCCAGAACTACCGTCGAAGGCCACATGCCATCGCTAAAGCTTCTGAATGCGCTCTCCGTAATCACCGAAACTCTAGACCCGAACCCCACGTACTCGCTCTAGGCCTACTCATCGTGAAACGGGTCTGCTGTTCAGCGCCGACAAACATTTCTAGCCAAGACCATAGCTGATGAGAAGGGGGAACATGCAAAGTGTAGCTGCTTGTTTTTGTTTTTCCAACACGGTTAAGCTACAGATAAGCGCAGCTGGTCACGCCATTCAGTCATCGGGTGTGAAGTTCTCGCTCGGCCTCCGATTGGACCAAAAGAGGTCGGGCGACCGGCCGCTGATCAGTTCCGTCGGCCTCGCGGGTCGAAAACCTCACACTTCGATAATAGTTCACCGTTGGTCGTGCTGGCATCGTCGCCAGTGTAATGAGACAAATCAGTGCGTTGATAAGCTAGGAACCTAAACTTGCAGCCAACTACTTTGACAGTACCTCATGGTGAAGAAAACATTCCTTACTCTATATCGCTTTCGTGCGATAACATCATCAAGCACTTCTGCGTAAGGGGCGACCCCTATGTCAATCGTCCACAAAAAAAGAGCCGTGTCTTTTCATACTGCAGCCTGCATTGCAGATGACGCTCCGCCGCGTATTCTCTTGTGACATCACGCAAGCATTCCAATATGGCCTTCGCTCTCAGTGGGAGGAGCTGCTCAATTCCGATTTCTGTCGCGTTCTTTTTTTTTATTGCGAAAGCAATACTACTTTCACTTTCAAGCCTTTGCGGTGCGACGGCGGTGCACATGAAATGACCTTTCGCATGACTTCTGTGTGACGTCACGCCTCAAAGCTGGGCGACCAACTCGCGCCGTCCGTGAGCGACGGCGGTGTGCATGAACGGCGGCCTAACTCCCGTTCTCTCCGCCAGGAGCGCCACAGGTGTTATGACATCACGCCTCAAAGCTGGGCGACCAACCCGCGCCGTCCGTGAGAGACGGCGGTGCGCATGAACGGCGGCCTAACTCCCGTTCTCTCCGCCAGGAGCGCCACAGGTGTTATGACATCACGCCTCAAAGCTGGGCGACCAACTCGCGCCGTCCGTGAGAGACGGCGGTGCGCATGAACGGCGGCCAAACTCCCGCTCTCTCCGTCAGGAGTGCCACAGGTGTTATGACGTCACGCCTTAAAACTGGGCGACCAACTCGCACCGTCCGTGAGAGATAGCAGTGCGCATAAACGGCGGCCTAACTCCCGCTCTCTCCGCCAGGAGCGCCACAGGTGTTGTGACATTATACAACTGTATGACAATAGCATTGACAATGGCGGGGCATTTAGTTGATAATAATGATGAGAGCAAACGTAATGCACCGTATGAATCCAAAACCCCAGCTTTCGCATTTCTGCAGTGTAGATTCCACAGTGCTCTCAATTTGTTTTTAATGCGCGTTGCGCGCTAGGCAATAAAATTGCAAGTAGAATCGCCAAACCTGGATATTATTCAGAAAAAAGTATAAAACGGAAATATATCGAAAGACCCTATCAGTGCCCTATTGATATTTCCGAAAATTTTCGACATACTTTGACATGCCCAAGCAGATCAATTAAGGGGAGCTGAGGGTGCTCGTTATGATACATGAAGGAAAGAAGCCAACAGTCGGCGAGGCCAAGGAAAGCGTTGGGAATGGTACTTTGTCTTTTTTTTTAATGTTTACTTGGATAATCACAGAAATGAGTAATGTAATCTGTTTAGGGGAAAGATAATTAAACACAAAGTAGAAGAAAAACCAACGTCCCGATGGTGGGAACCGAACCCACGACCTCCGAATAACGCGTCCGGTGCTCTTCCAACTGAGCTACATCGGCCGCTGTCCCCCCCTGCTACTTTCTTGGGTATTTATGTTGTCTGTATACGAACCTTGAGAGTGTTCACCAGCGCCACTCTCAGCCATAGCGGCGGACGTGGAACGTCCTTTGTACCGCCAGCGTCAGGTAGAACGTGATCAAGAGCGAGGGCGAAAGCTGTGCTAGAACCCTCTTACGCTACCTATGGCTTCAAGACTGCCAGAACCGAGACCCCCGTAAGCTACAAGCAGATCAATTAAGGGGAGCTGAGGGTGCTCGTTATAATACATGAAGGAAAGAAGCCAACAGTCGGCGAGGCCAAGGAAAGCGTTGGGAATGGTACTTTGTCTTTTTTTTTAATGTTTACTTGGATAATCACAGAAATTAGTAATGTAATCTGTTTAGGGGAAAGATAATTAAACACAAAGTAGAAGAAAAAACAACGTGCCGATGGTGGGATAAAAACAGTACACTTGCCAGTAGCGTCCTTTAAACCAGACTCATGCAATGCTAAAGAGGTTATGCCTGTTTCGTGAGCTCTGCGGTGTTAAACTTGTGAACTAAAAAAAGGACTTCAAATCAGCCGTGTTAAGCGTAGCCTCCAGCTGACGCATCCTTTATAGTTGCCTATTCTCTGCCAATTTTATGTGACAATAAGGTTTTCTGCGTCACTGAAGAAGAAACAACTCTTCTGCCGGGGTCTACATACAACAGTAAAATGTGGTATTTAGAAACCGCACCGGAAAGGAGAATGCGATGGCCAAAGGTAGAGGTGTGTGTGTGTGGGGGGGGGGGGGGGGGAGGGGCGGGGCACTGCATTGAAAGTGACCTATCAGGCCTTAAATAGCCGTGCCTTTCACTGCAGAAGCATGTGCATGAGTCTTGTAAACAGTGCGACATTTTTTTTTTAAATCCTTGGTTATGGCTTTTAGAAGATACAGCTGTTACGCTTTAAGAAGACTCACCACAGATGAATAGGACGATATGAAGTATACTGGACATCATGCTGCTTGCTTCTTAATAGCGGTCTTGTCGAGCACTTGCTTTTATAGGAGTGGTGCACGCCTTATATACCCCAATCATTGCTATATAAACACAGATTACGCAGCTGGCATATTCAATCCGTCATTATGAAGCAGCTCAGTTTATTCAAGACTAAAAAAGGGAGTGTGACATGGGTAATATAAATTGAACACATTGTACATTAAGTGATGTGGTTTCGACATAGGCATAAAAATAGATGCTTTGAGTGTTATTGCTTACTCATATTTTCTTGAAAACATTTTAAGTCTTCTTATGCTTAGAACATCGAAACGCTCACTGACGGGCACACTGATCATTTGATAATGGTAAAGATAGCCTATCTACGTATTGTAGAAAAGACCGCTGGAGACAACAGAGTCTAAAAATTGTGATGTGGTGTGGTTTGTTTTTTTGGTGATAACATTGAGTTTAAATAATACAAACGTACAAACGTGTTGTTCTACATGAGCTCCTTTTCAGTACTAAAATGAGGTTATTGGAGGCTCTACACTGGAATTTTGTCTTGTAGACATTTTCGACGTTATTGTTTGTTGAACCGGTTGTGGTGGATCCGATGTATTAGATTTCGGCTCCTAATCGTGAGGTTTTAGGTGTGACCCCAGGCAGAAGCGGCCGAATTGCACTGGAGGTCCAATTAAAAACATGACTTATCTTTTTCGATATCAGCGCAGTTAAAATCATCCCAGTCGGAAAAAAACTACAGAAAATGTCCTGATATTACGACAGAATTTCTGTGCGGTTTTTGACGGGAAACCTGCTGTGACAACAAAACATTCTGTAGTAACATCAGAATTTTCTGTAGTTACAAGAAAGAAGTGCTACAGAGCTACAGACAACATAAATATACTACAGAAAAAATACAGAACTTCAGAAAAGTACTACAGAACTACAGAAAAATTTAATGATTACTACAGAACTACAGAATATTTTTTCGTATTTTTGACACAGTTCTGTAATTTTGTTCTACTGGGATTTGGGGCATTTAAGCTCTCGTTTTAGGGGTATGATGCGGCAGCGCCAGCGGCTCATGCCTGCTGCTTTGATTACAGATTGTCGGTCGCATCAAAGGTCAGTTACACTGAGCAGGAACACGGCTCCGCGTGGCTAAACAGTATGGAGATCTATTGCGCTCAAAGCGGTAGCTAACAGATGCAGTATGACAGAAGACACGAAGCAAAACCTGTAGTTACACCTTATCTCGCTCTACTATGCAGTGATTCGTGACCTGATTGGCTGCAATGGCGCTCCGTAGGTGCGTGGCCATGTGCAGTAGTTTTCCTGCTAAGTGTGCTTTACAGTATAAATGCACTTAACTCGATAACTTGTAATATCTTAATTTGTGTCTCTATTAGCTAAAACATTCTCTGCAGCCTGCGGTCCTAAACTGCCACACAATGTGAAAGGCTACGCAGTATGAATATAAAGCCCCGCTTTAGCGAAGCCATACGAACCTGCCTGCGTGGTTGAGTAAGACGAGGATATCTTCCGGAGGGCCCACGTTATAATTATGCTCGTAGCTGCAAGCAGCCAACGGACTATTGGTGAAAGACGCTCTACTTCTCGACTCAAAGAGGACAGTTGCAAGATTGTACTTCAACATTCCTCGTATTAAAGTGTTTGTTCACCGTATTTTACATGTGGAGTCCAATGATCATCAGTATCGAGCTCCTAGCTTCACCAGTGTTATGGAGCTTCACGACACTGGTAATATTGGAGGATATTGTCGCCGACGAACAGTCGAACCAGCCATGTTAGGTTTACTAAAACGTCTTGGGAGTTGGAGAGAATAGTAATAATAATAATCACTGGCCACTGGCCACTGGCGTAAATACGGCCATCCGAAATGAGGAGTATTGCACAGACCTGATGCGTTACGTAGCCACAAGACTGGTTAGGAATATTGAGTGGCTACCGCTCTCTATAAGGCGCCGGCCTTCTGCGCTATCTGCTGATGAACCTAAAAACAGGAAATGCCGGTAGTGTCAAGTGTCTGGTGTAGACACTAGTGAGCGGCTAGCGGGAATTGGAAGGCTTCATTGTTGTGACGTGTACTACCTCAGAAGTCAGTCTTCCAGAGACGAGCTCATAACGGGACTAAAGGCACGGTTACTCGGTAACGGTTTAAATTTTTTTGCAGATAAGATTCGAAATTTAGGCGCGCCTTTGTAAACGTCTGGTCTACACCTATGCGCAAAAGTAGATAATGCGAACCGCTGCCATTTTTCGTATAAATATGCACCTGGATTATTTGCATGGACAAGATTGCAAACGTATTAGTGAGGCTACCTTATGGATGCCTCATAAATAACCGCTTCACCGTGAGAAAAATCTGGCGCGTAGTTTTGTCCAAACGCATAGTCTCTCCAATTTAGCGCGAGGATGGATCTCCAGAGTAGCTTTCACTATAACCTTCTTTATGTTGTAAGGCCTGAGTTTCGCGCCAGGACAGCAGGCCTCCTTACCGTCCTCATGGACAGCGTCATAACAGAGTAGTACATAAATCATTTGTAGGCCTGCAGCGCTAGGCCAGACCAGCCTGTATAATGTAGACAGCCGCTTCGTATGTTAAAGTGCTTTCCGCCAGCAGGAGAAGGGCAGGGTGGCACTACCACGATTGCGCCGCGCTGGCAGACAGGAAGCAACCCTAGTGCGCATGCCGTTCAAAGCGCACGCCGCTGGTACCGCTAAAGTCTTGTCATGCTTTGGCGGCTTCCATTGTCGAAGCATTTCATGTTGATGAAACTATCACGTCCACCAGATGCCATGTTGAGGTGCTGTAAGAAGCAAAATAATATAGCTGCACGGCATTTTCCTGAAGACTTTATTGGCCTGGTTTCTCCTCGCAAAGGTCAAAGCAATTAAGCTGCTTTGGTAACAGAAATGTGCCCGCTAATAGTCCAACTACGGCATGTCCTCTAAAATCAACAGCATTCAATTTAAAGCTAGGAAAGAAGCACCGAGACAAATACCCAGGCAGCACATACCACTGGCCCGTTACTGGGGATTGACTGGCGATTCATGGCCCACCGGTGACCTGGTGTTGACAATGAGCTATGAATAATGGTACAGCCATGCGATAACATACGCAGTAATGGCCCAGTGAAATTTTCTCATCTCTAAATCCTCAAAATTATATTCAACTGGCTTACAGCGGGCAATTACGCCCATCAAACTGCGTGCTAACATTATATACCCAATGGAATATGCTGGCCGATATTGCCCACTCAGCCTTCATGTATTTCCAATATTGAGCACATCAAAACATACATTGGTGAATATTTATCCTGCCATTGTTGACAGTTTATAAGTATTGAATATATCTTGACATACATTGCACAATATCGTTGAACCAATCATGGTGGCTTGCCAGCATTGCATACATCTTGGGTTTTTATGGTTGATATTGTCCAATTCCATCGGACTGTGGCCAACATTCCACACACCATGGCATACATTAGTCATATTGGTCCTACCAATACAGATGTTCTGCAAATACCTAATTTATCTTCACATATATTGGTCAATGTCGCCCGATAAGACATGGGGGATTGCCCATATTGCACACATCTTGGGTAGAGAAGTCCATATTATTTGATGAGCTGTGACGGCTGCCCAGCATAGCACACATCATTGCATATGTAGCTCAATATTATAGTGCCAATATGGACAGGTTGTCAACAAAAGTTTATATTGGCACACACTGGTCAATATCGTCCCTCCAGGCATGGAGTCTTTCAAATATTGTAGCGCTCTTGGGCATATAGGTCCATATTACCCGACGAGCTGCGGTGGCTGGTCAACATTGTACATATCACGACATAGTCTGGTCCTGCCATTAACAAATATTATAATATATACTGTCATGTAATGGTCAATAATGTCCAGCCAGAGGGGATAACTTCACAATATTGTATATATCATCGGTTAAAGTCGCTGACATTGACTAACCAGTTGCGACAAATTGTTAACATTGCCCACATACGCGAATATTGGTCAATATTGTCGTACCAGTGTAGATGGCTTGTCAACATTCAATGTATATGGTCGTGCATTGTCAGTACTGGCCACCAGTCAGGATGGCTTCCTAACATTGTCGGCCTAATGAACTTATATGGCTGGCCAATATTGCACATATGGCATGTGTTGGCCAATAATACTGTCTTTAGATTTTTGTTGACTGTTCAATACATATATTTCTTGATGTATCCTTAAATTCCTCAATAATTCCTGCCCTGTCCTTTCCGTTGGCTTTAAAACATAGCTATATATGTGTACATTAAGAAATTGTCATCCACTGCGGTGTGCCGTGGTGTGAACATTTTAAGGCGGAAGCCTTTAATGGCTCATCGTTGTACCCAAGAATGGATCGACAACTTGATTAGAATAGAGATTGCAGGAACAGTGTTATTAAACTGCAATAAGATTAGTTTTTGAGACAATCTTCACAGCTTTCTGCCGCTGCTCCCATGTGGCTGGCGACTGCGAATCCATCGCTTTTCGTTGAGTTGAGCAGACTGGTTGGGCGTGCGTAGTCAATGGCTTGCAGGAAATACCTCGACGCAATGGCGAGTCCGCATGCGACTTTCAGCTTAATGTCGACGCAGCACTTTTTACCTTCTTCAGCTGAGCCTGGATACAGACAGCACTGCTAAAAGCAGTTTTTCAGACGATAATCACAGCTTGCTGTCGCTAGCAAAATAATTAAACAGCGTATTGCTCATCAAGAAATATCGCATACTGCAGGCCATCCACAAATATATTTAGGAATATTGGAGCCGATGAAATGGTTTTAATACAGGTGAAAGTTCTACGGATGAGAGCTGGTCGCAAATAACTCGTAGCCCAGATCAGTCTGTTGTTTTTTACCTCTTGAAATGTGGCATGTACCCATTATGGGGGATTGACCTAGTTGTAGCGTTGTACACAAAGTCAATTACAGGCAGAATTAGCGCAAATCTATAATGTAAATAATCGTAACAATGAAGCTATAAAATTATCCTTCAATAACAATCATATTAATTGTGATAAAAACGTGGACGAATTTAGAGCAAGGTTAACAGCTTCACATACTAGTTGCTGTAATGTAGTCATGAATAATTCCACAAATAGTGTTCAAGGCAAATTTCTTGGCACTCGCACCGAACGATAACAGAACGGTTAGCGACAAGGGGAGGCCTAACCAAGAAAGGTTGACCTCCAGGTAACCCCATCTATGAAGTGCGAACTGCCGGCAAGTAAGGAGAACGTGATCTATGGATTGCACAAAGGTGTGTCGGTATTCACCACATCTGCATGCATAGATATAAATTCAGGCTCCAAATAGCATCCCCTGGTTGCATCCCCGGCGGCACCACGACAATGTAAGGACTTACGTTTTCTTGTGGACTACTTAGAGTGCAATAGATTGCGACTAGTTCTGTCGGATAAAGAAGGCCATTTTATTGTAACACTGAAAGACTTGTTTGCCGAAAAGGTTTTACAGGCAACCAAAAAGTGTTTTAAACGTGTAAGTGTGGATTGCGGAAGTGTAAAGGAGCAGGCCGTGTTGTTACTGAACCAATGTAATCTTGAATCGTTGGCGGCGGCGGTTCTGAAGACAAAAAGCGATCAGTTGGAATTATTTTTCTCCGTAAAGACTTATAAGGTTAACATTCGTTTTAAAGCCATCATATCGGAAGCTGGAAATTGGCAATACTCAGTGTTTAGCTATCTGCAGAAGCATCTTTCATCATTGGTTGTGGAGGACCCTTTCTTGGTTGACAAAACGGACAAAGTGATAAATTTCCTGAAGCATATTAATCCTGGTTTGTGTTCAGGTTTCAGCATTGAGATAGAAGACATATTACTCTTTGCCTCACAAGGGAATTATGAACGCGGGTAAAAAAAATGTATCACCATGGAGAATGATGAAGTAGGTTTCATGGCCCATTGCGGAGTTTCTATTGATTCTTTCCTGGAACTGTTGTCCTTTTACTTGAAATCAACATACGTAGGTTGGCGAGGCGATGTTTATGTATAGAAAAAGGGCATTTGCATTGGATGGAAGGTAGCGCCTATGTTGAGTGATGTTTTTTTGGGTGAAGTTGATAGACAAATTAGTAAACATGTCGATGGTTTAGTGATACGTATCTTCCGATAAGTTGACGTTTCTTTTAGTGCTAATGGAAAAAGGCAATTTCAACAGGAGAATGGACGTCTTAAAGCTGTTTCGAGAGTGTGCAAAAGGTTTGTCTTTCACTTTTAAAGTGCCGTCGTACGATACCCTCCCGTTTCTGAGCATAAAACTGCTTTTCAAACGAGAACACTTATGTTTCATGTACTCCCCGAGGTCCCAAAAGCAGGTGTTAAGTTAAGCTATTCTTTTGGACACTCAAAAATTGTAAAAAAATGCAATTGCTAGTAGTTGCATTCGCTCAAGCGTGCTGAGCTCATGTCATCATTGCATTCATGATAGTGTATTGCTACAGGTTCACAGGCTAAAAACCGCAGGATTCCCGGATTTGGTTAGTTCGGCAATATGTGAAAAGCTTTTGCGGTTGGTTAGGAAGGATTTTCCGTTTAGAATAAGGTACAACGCACTAGAGAAAAAACGCGGTGATTCCTTACATGTATAAGATTGCACATAACCTAAAAAATGTAGCTGGGCGATTAGAAGTTAGTTTTTTTCGGCGCCGCATAAATTGGCCGGGCTCTGCTGCGCTATTAGGAACCGCCAGGAAAAGCTAAAGAAGTGTAACCCGTTTAAATGCCAGGTTTCGCATACGTCGAGTTGGTAGATTGCGCCTGCGCTGTCGTGTACGAAATTCCACTGTCATGCAATAAGGTATACATATGTCAAACGAGTCGGTGCATAAATATTCGTCTGCGTGAACACCTAAATTCTCTGTCGGACACACAATATTCCCACTGGAAAGATAATTGTAGTGCTTGTGGGAAAGAAGGAAAGCAGAAAAACAAGTTGCCGCCCCTTGGTTTCAAAAACAAAGATTTTGTTTCGCCACAGGGACAAAATGACGAGAGAAATTACTGAGGCGTATTACATCACTAAGAAGCAGTCGCAGTGTGTCAGCCAGCCTTCCTTGGTGCTTATCGATAAAAAAGGTTTCTTTTCTGGATAATGTTTGGTGATAATTTATAATTTGTAAAAAAGGCCGTGGGGGAGAGGGGGAGGGGGGGGGCTTGGTCTTGCTTGGTAGGGTTTTCTACGTGGCTAATGAAGGTAAAAGATATCTCTTCAATTTGCCTGATCAAGGGTTTCGTTCTTTGTAACATCCTGTGACATATTTTTTGTATAAGAATCCGCTTTCTTCCTAATAAAAAATTTGTTGCGAGTAAACGCTCGTCTGTTGTGCTTCTCTTCTTGTGTGTTTCGTCGTTTCGCGCTGTTCCACCCACTACGAAATTCTGCACCGGAACAGCGTCATTCATACACCACATTACCTAATTTTTCATGAGCGGACATTTCAATTATGTGATAAGTGTTGATAATCCGTGGGATCGGGAAGCATGGAACCGCTGGAACCGGCAAATCGCTAATACCAAGCGGCTCTTTCCTCTTCTTCCTTAAACTTCTCAGTAAGCCACTACGAGGCGTAAAAGTATCATATATATTATAGTTATTCGAACCTCAGTGCGAAATTTCCATTTTACAAAACTTGAATTCAGAAGTCTGCCCCTCACAGAACAAAACCTAGCAAGCACTTCAAGTGCGTACTATGTCTGGCAACGAAAAGATCGATTGGCAAAATTTTCATTTTACAAAACTTGAATTCAGAAGTCTGCCCCTCACAGAACAAAACCTAGCAAGCACTTCAAGTGCCTACTATGTCTGGCAACGAGAAGATCGATTGGCAAAATTTCCATTTTACAAAACTTGAATTCAGAAGTCTGCCCCTCACAGAACAAAACCTAGCAAGCACTTCAAGTGCCTGCTATGTCTGGCAACGAGAAGATCGATTGGCAAAATTTCCATTTTACAAAACTTGAATTCAGAAGTCTGCCCCTCACAGAACAAAACCTAGCAAGCACTTCAAGTGCCTACTATGTCTGGCAACGAGAAGATCGATTGGCAAAATTTCCATTTTACAAAACTTGAATTCAGAAGTCTGCCCTTCACAGAACAAAACCTAGCAAGCACTTCAAGTGCCTACTATGTCTGGCAACGAGAAGATCGATTGGCAAAATTTCCATTTTAGAAAACTTGAATTCAGAAATCTGCCCCTCACAGAACAAAACCTAGCAAGCACGTCAAGTGCGTACTATGTCTGGCAACGAAAAGATCGATTGGCAAAATTTCCATTTTACAAAACTTGAATTCAGAAGTCTGCCCCTCACAGAACAAAACCTAGCAAGCACTTCAAGTGCGTACTATGTCTGGCAACGAAAAGATCGATTGGCAAAATTTCCATTTTACAAAACTTGAATTCAGAAATCTGCCCCTCACAGAACAAAACCTAGCAAGCACTTCAAGTGCTTACTATGTCTGACAACGAAAAGATCAATTGGCAAAATTTTCATTTTACAAAACTTGAATTCAGAAGTCTGCCCCTCACAGAACAAAACCTAGCAAGCACGTCAAGTGCGTACTATGTCTGGCAACGAGAAGATCGATTAGCAAAATTTCCATTTTACAAAACTTGAATTCAGAAATCTGCCCCTCACAGAACAAAACGTAGCAAGCACTTCAAGTGCGTACTATGTCTGGCAACGAGAAGATCGATTGGCAAAATTTCCATTTTACAAAACTTGAATTCAGAAGTCTGCCCCTCACAGAACAAAACCTAGCAAGCACGTCAAGTGCGTACTATGTCTGGCAATCTCAGTATTTACCAATCGATCAGAAGATCGATTGGTAAATACTGAGATTCTTGCCCTATTGCTATCGTAAAAACTTCCCTTCTTCAAAGGCATTACATTCTGAAAAATGTGACGTATTTTCTCGGAAATTCCAAGGAGTAAAAATACTTCTCGGCTCATGCAAGGAATCGCCAAGTTCCAAAAACCCTATTCTTTGTGGAGTGATATGAACTTGCTGTTTTCAGAAATCATAGAAAGGTGTTTCATCTTTGAAACGTATGATCATGTTACAAAAAAGCGACAGCGCTTCGCAAAAAATAAGCTGTACTCCTTTTTTGTCAATAAATTTGCAAAATACATAGTAGCTTTCCGTTATAAAAACACTCAATGTTATTTTTGAGCATAAAAGTGAACATATGTTTTGTTGATGATCGCTCCTGAATTTGTGCTGTGTTTGCAGTGAGCACCCAAGAGTTATATGTTCAACTGTATAAACTGTGTATTGATATTTTGCGTCACTTCTGTGTCTTCATGAACTATTCAGATAGTAGACAATAAGGCTGCTACGAATAACCCACTGCTTGCATACGAATTGTGTCAATATCAAACTCCATACATATGTACCACATTTATTATAAACACTTATTCCAATAACGGACAGTTTAAAATAATAGTCAGTGACAAGCATTCGCAAAACCTGCTAAACATTAGAGAGACACTTAAGCTCCGGCGTTACGGGTTCACTCACGGCGTTCACTCACGGACTGTGTTTTCACCTTTCAAACTTTTGTTTCTTTTATAAATTTTATACCCGGATACTTAGCATCAGCAAACATAAGATTTCTATGTTGAAAAGTTTGCAGCTTTGAACGTATTTTACATTTTTCAATTCCTTGATATATTTAATCAATTCCACATAGTGAATTTTCTCAACTAGCATCATTAATCAATCACTATTCATTCTGAGCACCATCCAAAGCCCCCCTTGGCCCACGGCCTCCAAAGGGGGGGGGGGGGCATATTAAGACATAAGCGCATAAAGGCAATACGCTTTCGTTACGTGGGAGGCGGTAGCTGGCAGCTGACATGGCAGAGCACTAACTGGACGTAGGGCTTCCTAACATTACGTTTGACAGGAGCTGAGTTCTCGAGCCCCTCCTTTCATATAGGAGGGTGATATCAGAATCAGCCTGTCAAGAACCTTGCATTCAGATTATTCCTAGACCACTAAGGCACGTTCATGCGGCTAGGTTAAAGCGGGGCTTTATATGTGGGCTGGTAGCTTACGCTAATGCGTCATACCGACCCAAGTGTCCATGCGGCGCCTTGCATTTGGCGCTTCCTCGAACGCCGCACCCCCCAGTCTACAGATGCAGACGCAGTAAAACCAGGAATCAGCGAAGTTTCAAACAAAGGCTTTCGCCTTATCGCACTTTAGAGGTCCAAAGTGCCACACAAATTTGTGTACAGCTGTTGTACGTAGCATCGTTTTTAATTGATGCGGGCCAAACACTCCAAGTGTGAATGTCCCCTACGTTTCTCATATTCAAGTAAAGTGGGCAGAAGAAGAAAAATTGGATGTTTATCTCGTCACTGCAATCGCCGACCCGGCAATAGGCCTCCGCCTTTTGACCGAAGAGAACACAATCAAGGACCTTACAGGCAGGGTTTTAAACATCTGGAATGCCCAAAAACCAGCAGCACCAGCAGAGCTTGTTCAGCTGGGTCAGGGTTTTTGTTTTCTTTTTCCGTGTATGGGCGGGAATTTGTGGGTGTTTGTAGACCTTGTTAAGCTTTCTTCAACCATATTCCTTATTATGCCCGATAGTCAAACGACGTGTTCATGAAAAAAAAAATTGGGACAGAATTGCAAGCGTAAATCTGGAGCATGACAGCAATTCCGAGCAGTTACGAGGGAGAAAATGCGACTGTAGGTATGCATCCTGTTTTTCAAACCTTCTGATCATAATCTTCGGTCTGTCTTTAAAAAGGAATCGTTGAAAAAAAAAAAAAAAAAAGTTGCCAGCGTCGTGCTAGGCCAGCGCTCGACCTGTTGACTTGTTTTGCGCCCCCTTTAGCCAGTTTCCCGAAATATAAACGTCCATTTGTTTTTCTTTATTGCGTTAGCGTCTGTTTTGGCGGGCCTGAACGCTTGTAACACGAAGTGGTATCTCCAGAGTTAGTGTATCCCGTGGTTCTGACTAGAGATATTGCCTTGTGCTCTAAATAACTGCAGACGGCCACACACTAACACCGTGGCATCTGTTGTGACAATTCCTTTATGTACCGTTACTGGGAGTAATGAATCTCATGCAGTTATAAATGCTTAGTAATGTGATACGCATCACTCTAAAGCACAAATGCAGTGTGAAAAGTATCATGCATACCGGTTTTGCTTAAACCTCGTATGTGCATTATGAGGAAAGATCTCACTCTGGATATTGAACTGCTTCTGTGTATAATGAACAAAAGTGGAAGAACTTCTATCTCTAAAGAAAGCAGATTGCGCGCAATAAAAGTTATATCAGACACTAGTAGCCTAGTTCAGCTTGCAAAATAGTGCAAGTTGACTCAGATTTGTTGCCCCGTGCCTTGGTTTGGATATCCAAGTTTATTATTGAAAAATACTATACTAATAGGGACAAATGACAAAGCGTGAGAAGTGCGTAAAACAAGCGCTGTGTGTTAAACACGTGTAGTAGGGTGTGCGGTTACCTGTTCCGCTGAAATCTTCCAAGGTTACCGCCCCACATCTCTCTCCTACTTGGATAAGTGGCACTTTCATCTACCTGTATTTGCTCTCCATGAATAATCCCACATTAGTATAATTTTTAATTTATTAATTTAAGAATGAAACATGCTGTAACTTCCAGGGCTGAAGGAGCCAGAAGCAAAGCTTCAGGGAGCAACACTCCAGAAAAAATAACTCGAAAAGCGTCTTGATCAAGCTGAAAAAACTGCTGGTAAGCCAGAAAGTGGTGCTTATATCTTCAACGCGGTATATGTAAGCATACGCAGTGTATTGCACAGTGTCACATGCTATGAAAATGGCGAAAGTTTGCGCTTTAAACAAAAGAATAAAGTGTCTAACACGCTTATTCCTGTCTTCTATCTAGAATTCCTCTTGCTGTATGTTAAAATCAATTTAAACTTTAATGGAGACATAGAACTGATTTCGTTTTCTTTTTCGAACTGATTGTTCTTATACTGGACGACTCTGTATGTTGCATGAATTATTTTAAAATGACTGCATGATGAGTTGGCTCTAGGGAAACGGCTAATGGCAAACACATCATTGCTGTGTTGCATGCCGTTAACAAGCAATGAAAAGGGTCCATGAAAAAAGGTCCATACATATTGTGGGGCTTCTCACAAGAGAGGTGGCGACGCGAATTATCTACAGCTTATGCAACTCGAGTAAGACAGTCATATATAGTTGTTCTCCATAAAGGACATTGATATCAGCTGATTGTTGTGAGGTTGACGTAATGCTGTTAGCCGAGAGTAATCCCATGTCACTATCGAGATGCTATACCAGGGGTCTCTAACACTTGAGCCGCAGCGGCCAGTAGCGCTGTGGTGTGTCCCGTTGGCTCCAAAAGTTTAACCTTTGTTCGAAACGCATGTGCCATTTCCATGAGCTAGCTATAACAGTACACTATTTTTGAAACTAAAGCCAACAAAAATGCCTCATCCCGAACTGGCACGTGTCCTTAGAGGGAATGCAAAGAGGCGATGACCCCTTAAGTTTTGTTAACTTTGGACGGGCGTCAACTGAATTGAAACCTTACACATCAGCCTTTTACTGCATGTGCATTAAACGTAGCAGTGGCTATACCACTAAGAATTAATTTTTAAAATTATCGCCACCCTGGATTCCAGTCAGCTGACTTCAATTGCCAGAATCAGATTGGCACGAGATAGTTCTTTCTTGTCTCACTGTGCCTGTCCCAACTGCCAGTCAGTTGTTTGCAGGTTGCTAAATATTGTTAGCTAATACCCTTCACAAATTGGCAAACGGGCACTTATTGCCATGTCCCTCGTCTAGCGCCACCATCTAGCCAAACCATATCTTGGCACGTGTCCGAGCGTCTTCTTCTCTCTCGAGCCTCGCCTCATTAAAAAGATCAGCTAGGTTGTTCTACTGCTTGCCACGTTTATCGGTGATAACATTATAGTATATTCTTTAGCTCGTTACATCCTATTTCTTGCTACATGTAATTACCTGGAATAGACCGTCATTCATGCCTCGCAGTATGGCCAGATGGTCAAAAAATTAAATAAAGCCATTGCAGATTGCCAGATAACAAATGACAAGCCCCAGGTCCCTCCAAATGTAAAAGTATATAATCTACTTGGTTAAGCCACTCTTGGCTGCAAGGCTGTTTTCCAGTAAAGGTGCAATAGAAAATATTTATGACATGTGCATTTTCAGCGAATTTTAAAGGACTGAACGGGATCTTACCTTCCAGATGTTCCCCTTTGCTGCCTCTCATAGACTTTGTATTGCTTTATATAATTTAGCCAAATATACCAATAGCCTTCCCTTGTAATTTAGTTTGAACCCCTGAGAAGCTAGGTCTGTGAATTGATTATCTTGCCACAGTTAATTTTTTTGATTGAGATTGTGCCATCAAACACCGTATGTTCTGTGAATTACATATTTTCGAGTCATTTTCTTTGAAATATTCGCATTAGTAGAGATTTGTGATTTCACATTGTTCTTTTTCCTAACCTTCATCGACAGCCTCCCAAGTTTCATTCAGTCTTTCAACCTGGCCTAATCTTGCTCAGTACAATACATTCTGTACATTCTATGTGATACCAGCCTAGTGGGGAATGAATACTGATTCCTTGTATACATGCTAATCTTGCGTTACCATTTGTACACCCTTTCTCTAAAACGGTACCGGGAGGGTTTTGTTGTAAGCCATACAGACACTCTGGCAGCATTCGTGGAAGATTCAAGCTTGGGAGGGAGGATGATATTTCTAATTCTGTGAATTCAGATGGGTCGCACGGCTTGTGTTGCTCTTTGTGTAAAAGAGCGAAAGCATGATTTTGGTTTTTGTTGAGCTTTGTGTCATTTAGCCAGTTGTAATATTTTCCAGATAGATCATTCTCATCTTTTTTGTACATATGCAGTTTATTTCTAAATTGCTGTTCTTGCAGGTGGAGATTTGAGGTGGGGCCCTGCTAACAATTCACTCTTGGAGCACCCGCGCGGCCATGCAAGTGCTGGTAAATTTGACAGACCCCTGTAGCATCTTGTTTGATGCAGAACTGATGAACAAATCAATATATGGGATGCGCAGCAACATCCTAAAGGATCGCATTGTGAATGAGACAGTCAACCAGATGCACCTGGAAGCAGTCATATGTGTTACTGCCTGCTTATAAGTCATAAACAACTATGTTAAAAATAGGGATAAAGTGGGAAATGATGGCAACTATAAACCTTTATATTGAATATTTGCTGATGCACCTTTGATGCAGTAGAATTAGCCAATAACACACTTCATAACACTTACATTGCACAGAACAGTTAATTCTGTTGGAGAAAGTGGTTGTGGTGGCCTGCATGTGGGTCTTATAAATAATGCAAAAAGTTGGTTATGCATGTAGTGTGAACCACATGATGAAATGAATTTCACCTTGCTTAGAGTAAGGTGTCTATGCACCTACATCCTTGGCTGTGTTATGGTAAAGGCTGTGTTCACAGCTGATTGGGTGGCAGCAGTCCCTCAAACAACCACTACATCTATTTACAGCTGCAGATTATTGGTGTCTTGTGGGTTCTATTATTATCACAAGTGCAAAACACTTGATGCTCTGAGCAGCAGTTTTCAGTTTGTATTTTATGGTGCCAAGTTTCACACTGCGTAACACTATAACAGATTTAGTCTTTGCAGGAAACAGGATTGCAGTTCAAAGCTGCGTGCAACTTGTCATTCTGAAGAGAGAGCGTTTTGTAAACCAAAGAGAAACGTGTTGTTTTCAGATGCCATAGGAACATGTTTATGTTCTGTCTGTTGAATTTCATGGTCCTAAGCATGATGCTCTTTCAGGATAATATTTGAGTGCTTATTAGGAAAATGCACATGAGTGCTCTTAAATCACTTTAATTTAGTCATATGCTTCCAGTTCTGTGAACATTGTCTATGGTGCAGTTACATTTCCTCACTTGGGCCAGGTTATTTTTGGCCCTTAGGGTGTTTCTGGTATTCAGTGTGAGGCGCTCGGTGTTTTAGCAATTTTTTGTATGTGAGAGGTTTAATTGATTCAAAACGTCTCTAGTACGTGCCATCTATATTTGGATGGAACTCAAGAACAGAGCGTCAAATACCCATCAAAGGAGGGTCGCCGTCCATTGGTATTGACAGGTTAACGTGGTGTGGTAATTAACCATGTAGCTGCTTGAAATCGTGGTGAATACTGTATTGGAGGACACCCTTCTGTGGCTCTGCTAAGGAGGCCTGGCAGCAAAGAGAAGGTGACGTGCTCTTGTCGTCGTCCCATGAAGAATAAGCCCTACCAACCGTATCTCCAACTCCCGCCTTCATAGTACCGCACTCCTAGCTACTCCAACCAATACGTCTCATGTCACTGTAACAAAGACGTGTCGCCCTTCCTTTTCTGCCTAGGTTCCGCTGTAGCGCCACAGAATAAGCTGCCCGCGAGATTAGCCACATCAATGAACGGAGAGTCTCATTTTTTGGGTGTTGGCAACTCCGTTCTTGAGTTGCATCCGTCTATAATATGGATGGCCAGCCGCATGTATGCTGCATGATGCATGCGAGGCGATACAAAATTATCTTCTCTGCCCCTATTACCCACATTGTCTATGCACTGCAATGCTTATGAGCTAAACTGTATCCTATAGGCCTTTTGCTAGTGAAAAATTTAGACATCTTCATTAAACGTTTTTGAGTTGAGAAGTGAACAAAATGCCCGGCTGCTTCTGTTGGCCACAAAAAGATTAGTCTGGGCTCCCTGCTAGGCTGAAATATGTATTCGTGCACGAAATAAATTTTGAATAAATTTTGATTCTGATTGTGAAATTAAAAAATGGTCAGTCTGAAAACGTTTGCTTCACTTCACTAGTGCAGGCATTTTAGTACGGAGCATATACGAGGGAATATGAACATGTGCAACTGGAGGTCAGCACCTGAACCACATTTTGCTTTTAGGTTTGTATTCAGTCTATAATCAGCAGAAAATTATTGCAAAAATTCATAATGGAATCTCAACTCAAACACAGTGGCCAGTTTTCAACACATGCTCAATATTCATCGACAAAAATGCCAAATAATTTCCAAGGCTTTAAACAGTGCTTATTCTGGCAACCTCAGAAACATTCCATAGTATTTCAACGCCAGTTTTTGTAATGATTTAGGGATTTTTATTGTTTATATTGTACCGCTATTAACTCGCAAATACTTACGCTGTTGTCAGCCATCTATTTATGAGAAAGTCCGTCGGACAGATGCCTATATAACCCCTTTAACCATGCCTTCGGAAGTGCCTGCGCAAGCTAGGAGTAGCACGCCTCACCCATAAGTTCTGGAAGGCTAGTTTCCAATCTCACCCTCACATCACCCTAGGGGAAGCCCGATTTGCCTGTCCTGTAATATGCCAGTGACCTGCTGACGTCCTATATCCCGCCAACGAATCAGAAAGCATGTATGTCTTTGCTAGTTTCAACCTGCCAGATCTACGCAAGTAAATGTTCATTCACAATTATGGTAACGCTGGATTTCCTGCATAACAGGACCTTGAACGCTATCACATTTCAATGTTAACCAGAGTAGGTCACGGCCTAGCAAGACAGTGGGCGTGAGCCGGCGGATGAGCGGCGACTGCCTAGCTCTAGCCCTAGGCACGCTTTTACTCTGAGCCAGACCTCCAAGCGCGAATTTCGTGCAAAACGGCAATTATGAATGTTGAAGGGTCACCTTGTGTACATTGGCGCTGGTGCGGTTCTCACTGCTGCCAAGCCTTCCTCGCCTTTCCGCCGCTCGATCTCCTGTCTCTCCTCTCCTCTGCAATGCCATCGAGCGTCGTTCGCGCGACGGATGTCCTCGGTATCAAACATTTACTCGCTTATTTTCTATTTTGCTTTTGTTGTTGAGTCCACCCTCAAAAGGAAAAAGGCACAGCTTCCTAAGGGAATCGACACTGTTCTCGTTTTTTGTGTTATTTTTCTATTTGTCGGTGGGTAAAAGCGTCCCTCCATTTTGTCCCTTGCTTCTTCGCTTCTTTGTCTTATCGTGCTTTTTGGGCTCGCTCCTCTTTTTTCTGGCTTTCTAGATCTCTGATGTTGGACGCATTTCATGGACGTGGAAAGAATGTGCACGGTTTGCTCTTTAGAACGCTTACGCCATAAAATCAAATTCAGCGCAATAAGAAGCGTTGTGTATTTATTGGCCAGGATTACCAAAGACAAATGGCCCGGCTAGCTATTAAAGGCTAGCCAAGTCTGTCACATTTGGGACCAGTTGTGGAATTGGATGCACTGAATGGCAGCAGGAGCAGTACAAAATTCAATGTTCTAAATTGGAAAAAAAATAAGTGTGCTAAAGTGTATGCACCGAATAATTTCAAGTTGATTCTATAGTGAGAGATTTGTACTGATACAAAGAGTTGCTCTATAGTTGACATAATGAAAGATTATTCTTTTTGTAGTGGACAGTAGCATCCCACCAGAGAATTCCAGGCGACTAATGTAGAAGTTTGCAGGCAAGACTATGCACTACTCCATTGCCTGGGATCGCCTGGGACGCTTCCGTCCGTCCGATCCGCTCAGGAGCGGACGGACGCGTCTGCGGACCCAGGTGATACCCTTCTTCAACTCTGCCTACTACTTGTTGCATGACCGCGCAACCGAGAACCGACTTGAGTCCTCCATTAAACGGTTATGCCCTTTCGTCCTCGGTGTTCTTGTTGTTCATTGGGGCCACCAGTGTGGTCCGAGCTAGCGGAGTGGCGTTTGCCTCTGAGAGCAGAGCGGCAGACCAGTAGAGAACCCCACAACTTTAAAATATTTTTGAGCTAAATGATGGGTTTCCCGCGATGGCGCAGAGCTCCTAGTCAATGGCCCCTACATAGACTGCAGCAGCTCCAGCCCAGTCCACGTGTTGACGAAGCGTCGCTGTTCTTTAAAGTTAGAGATGGACGGAGCCTCCTTTCACAGGTCCCGTGTAAGATTCTATGTTGAGGATAGCAGTGTTGCCTTGGGAAACCCTGAAGGTGAAACATAGTTTGTCTACCTCACCGAGGAACGGAAAGACGGTCCAAAAGCCTTTAGATCATGTTTTCATACAAAGTGTAAACTAGGGAGGGTATTTCTGGACCCGATTCCAAGCGGTTTCCTGGTTTCTGTGAGCTGACTGTGAGACGGAAGCAGAATCATTCCAAAAGTTTTACAATATTACAATATACCGCCACACATCGGGGCAACTGGTCTGTGTTCTAGTGAATCCTCAGTAGCTAGGCAACACTGTAAAAAAATCTGTTAAATAATACAACAAAAACAAAAGTTTTCTATTTTGGGCACTGAAATATTCTTGAAATAAAGATAACAGAATAGCCTTCATTTATAAGGAAGCTTTCTCAGTTCGTGCTATATATGTACTTTTCCTTGCAATTCAGAGAAAATGTTTGTGCAAGGAACATGGCTGTTGTTGAATTTCGCAGAAAGGGTATCTTTACATGAATCTTTCCTCGAACACCTGTACCGCAAACCTGTTTCGATACCGGGCCATGAAAGCCCTGCTTGATTCGTTTCACAAGTTGTTTGCAGCCCTATGAAAGGTAAGAACGATCTATCTTATTGCCAAGATGGCTACACTACATGATGGTACTCATACGTTCCTATCGCCGAGCGAGGCACAGTAGAGCACGAGCTCAATCATGTAGTTCGTAAGAACCAGATTATTTCTCAGGTCGCCCTTACCTTTTGTTGGGCTGCAAACAGCTGGTGTCCCGTCGTGGTGGCGCAGTGGTCAGGGCGCTTGACTACTGTGAAGTGCTCAGTGTGGTGCCATATCATTTTGCTCCACTATTTTACATCATTCTTCTAGCCCAGATGGAGGCTAGTTCGCTATTGCGATTCAAACTTACGACATACGCACATCAGACAACTGGAGGTGTCCACTGAGAATGGATACACTTCGCCTTATTTTCCCCAACCACCAATTTTTAGAAAGAAAGATATAAAAGTGTTCGCGGAATAAAAAGCCGGAGTGTTAAAGACGCTTCGCATGCATTCTTATTTCTGCGTCATGTTTAGAGCCCCCATGGCGCTATGCTTTCATATTTAAAAACTGTGGATGCTTAATTGTACTTTGCTACAAAAGTTAGGCAATACACAAAATAACGGCTTGAGGGGCGAGTTGGTGCATCATCGTATCCAGATATGTGGCGCAAATAAGAGGAAGTGTTTTCCGGTTATTCTTACAGTTGGTAGTGTGCGCGTGTGCTGTGTACCTTCTCCTGTGTTTGTGTTTATTTGCGCCACATATCTGAATACGGTTAGGCAATACATTTGTTTCAACGTGGTTGAATGGAAACAATACTGATGTGAATTAGGCAGGTGCCATTGTTACAGCCAGAGAACGCAAGATATGAAGTCACCCCCCACCCAAGAAAAAGAAAGGTGTACTTTAGCAGAAGACACCGCGTAAATTCCTTGCCACAAACTGCACGGAAATCGCCTAAAAGTGTAGAGAGTACACGCAGTATGCAGGCGGGTGCTACTACACCGTTGCTCGGCATATTCCGTGGACACTCTTCATCTAACTTGTTTCCACACGTAGCCAGTATCTGCTTATACACAATATGCTGAAGCTGCGCCTTGCAATGCATATGCAAGGGCTGAGCGTGATTCCATGGTAAAGCGCAAGAAGGGCCCCAACTAACAAGATTCTGATACTGGCAGAGTGCAGTGAACTAATAAGAACCTTCTCGATACAGCCGTCATGCGGCGACACGCGCGCGTTCTATCTGCTGTTTACACGTGATGCCAGGAGTGCGTGGAAGGAACTGTGTGTACAGGAATGAAAATAATGTGCGCTGTCGAATCATTCAAATAAACGAATGCAGCCCAGAAATACTCTGTTTCAATGAGGCAGTTCTCTATGCCCGTTATAATTTTTCCATTTCATTAAAAATGATTTGGAATATTGAACTTCATCGTCTTTTTGTGTAACCCGCGTTATATTGAAGGTGATTGCAAAATCTGTGTGTGCTGCCCGATGCCACAGGGCATCAGGAACTCTACGCGCACAAAGATAATCTCGAAATCAGTCATTGCTGTGTCTGTCATAGCTAATTTGCAACGTCGAAACAAAAAATGACTTGGTGCATTATTGTTGCGGGTGGAGAACGATGAGTACGAAGTGGCGGGCCCTTTTGTTTAAGGTGAAGAGAAGTTGCGTCGCACGCTGAGCCCTCACTATCTGGCTGCTTGACTGTCTCTCAATGTATATAGTTTTTTTTTAACCTATTGTAAATATATTTCTCCCTGTTACAATAAGATGCCAAAGTTTAAAAAACGTGGCCGATTCACAATTGCCGTAGAATCTTGCTGCCTGCGTGGTACGCTATGCCTTGCACAAGGGCGTTATTAAAGTTAACGTTGCAACAAAATTGTGCAACATGTTTTAATTCATGAAATCGAAGAGAATAGCCGGAAAATGTTATAAAATATCAAAATTGCTTTTTTTAATTGTCCTAAGAAATTTTTATTTCTTGCTGTTTTCTTTAAATTTGCGCGATCGTATCTACGTATTCAAACGTTATATAAATATGAGCTTTGACGCTTTTATAGATAACTATGCCGAGCAGAAAGTGTGGAATTATTGTTGCTCGGCCATAAAACGTTTTGGGAATAAAGGCCTGTAGAGTAGCAAAAGTTTCGTTTCCTGAGACGATTTTGAGAAATTTTATAAAAACGTTTGCACAGCTCAGAAAAGCAAAACTTAATAGTACACAAATAAAAACATGTGCATATTTAGTCAGACATTAGTCAGCTACTTACCTGAAATATATTTTGAGTAATTCATAACCAAAGTTGGGCAAAACAGTAAAGAAGATAAGCGTGGCACTCAACCTCTTCGTCATTGTTTATTCCCAGTGCCTAGAAAAAATGTTTGGTAGCAAAACGAATTGCAGATCCCTTCTTTCCAGTCGTCAGGCAAAAAATATATAACATCTTGAAATAAATTTAAAAGGTCGGCCGACCATTCTTTGATCTTACGAGGAAACGTCCAGTATATGGATTGCTGTTGGCAATTTCTAAGCTGTACATTACGGTCCTGATGCAGACCCTTGTGGTCAGAATTTATGCCAAAGTCTATATAGTCAGTTCAAGGGCTTTTTTCTAAGTTCACCAGTGATAAGAAAAAAACATGCTGTGATGTAAATGTAAAGTCTGTGGAAGGTTCAGAGCGTTGGTGGTTTAGTTAGCCAAAACAAATAATATTTGTCAAAGAAATTTTGCAGGATACTACGACGTGTCATGAAAATTTTTTGTCACCGGTATCGATTCATATTAATTCTCGACTGATAGCAGTGAATCATTGAAAGATGAAATTCCATGATAACGTGAGTTCTTATGGCTTAAGCAGCCCGCGCCAGCTGGCTTACGCGGGCGAAGATAAACCAGCGTAGGCATGTTGGTTGGTTTGTGGGGTTTAACGTCCCAAAGCGACTAAGGCTATGAGAGACGCCGTAGTGGAGATCTCCGGAAATTTCGACCACCTGGGGTTCTTTAATGTGCACTGACATCGCACAGAACACGGGCGCCTTGCTTATCGCCTCCATCGGAAAGCGGCCGCCGAGGCCGGGATTCGATCCCGCGTCCTTGGGAACAGTAATCGAGCGCCGTAACCCCAGCGCCACCCCGGCGGGAAGCGTAGGCATGTCGGCCTGCCTCTATACCGGGGCCGAGGAGACACGGCTGCAGCTGATTTCGTTCACTCAAAGCACGACTGAGAGCACCACAATCATGGCGTGCGAATGCGCTAGTTACGTGGTTTTATTTGTATTTCGCGGGATTTCTTTTAAGCCTGAAATAAGGTTCACATGACCTTTTCTTTAACGCAGTCACTGCAATGGGAGTTTCTGAAGGTGATCTCTAACTATCCAGTTCACCTTTTAGGTCTAAAGTCAATATTTATAAAATGAGAAAAATAACATCATTAGCTAATCAAGTAATTGCAAAAAAAAAAATGCCTGTGGTGCGCAGTGTCACTGGCAGTTTTATGCAAATGGTTTCCCTGTCCTATTTGAAATATTTAAATTTTTAACTCTCGGTTCAAGTTACCTGAGACATCCGGTACATATACCCACCATTTCAGGGTGTGTTCACTAAGAGCTTGGTATACATCACGAAGGTACCATGTGGCCAAAAACCACCTTTCCGTGGGGCATCCGCGCTCGCCTTTTGGTTCGCTCAATTCTAATGAAATGCATCTTGAATTTCATGTGAAACGAAGGCAAGAAAGATGCAAACTACAACAACGCTACCATAAAGGCGCAAACGCCGTGTACGCGGACGGAGCGGATCACGCCCTCTAGTGAACAATGACAGCGATGGTGACAGACGTGAACGGCACCCACTTTGTTGTTGAACAATACGTACTATCGACACAGAGGTCACCGAGGAGACAGCCATCGCGCTTACCCGCTCCATCATCATCATCATCATCATCAACACCATAAACGTCATCACCATTATAAAAACTGCAAAGTGCCATGCAGAACTACGCCATAGGCAGGATATCCGCCCCCGCGAGGCAGTCAAGACTCCTACACAGCCCATAAATTATCCTGCCGTCCAAAAGCATGAAGGAATGCTGAGAGTGCAAGCAGGGATACTCTCAACAACTACCGTCGAATAAGTGTAACAACTGGCCCGCGGCAGGAAGTGAGATGTTTCCAAATTTAATTAAAAAACAAACATGCAAACAATGAACCTAATTTTAAATGATCAGGTTAATGATCGAATGGTACAAAATTTGTATAGTCTACAATCCCCGATGCTTGACGCTAGCTGTTAGAAAAACGCCTGGCCTCAAAAATGACTAAAACCTTCAATATAACACCTTATTCTGGTGATACATTTGTAACAAAATATAATCGCTTAGAAGGAAGGCATCGGTCAGTATGGACAGAAAGACGGCTACCGAGTATCTGCAACATGATTAGGTGTTTGATGGTGAAGTACGAAACAAGTGCAAAGGGATTAATTGAGCTGCACTTTTCCAATACGGACTGTGCTGTAAGACAGCAGAAAACTTGTGGGACACTTAAGCTCCCCTTTTTAATGGTGCGACGCGACACCGCTGACTGCTCTCATTATGGACTCTCCTTATACTCGCCACTGGGGGGGGAGGGGGGGGCACTTTTCTGCCCAAGTAATCACTCCTCGTTTTGACTCCCTATTGTCATACATATACTCATTAAGATACAGACGTAAGGTGCCGCATTAGGTGGTAGCAAGCTGAAAAATTGCATAAACCCGTTTTATTCAAGCAGTATGAACACGCCTACGTTGCCTTGCATTGAGCAGCTGTTTAACTCGGGATCCAAGTGTCCCGGATTTGATCTCTGTCTCCACTATTATTCCCTACTCGGCCATGTAATGTTGTTTTGTGGCGCAGCACAACCAGCCAACCAACCAATGTCAGGCCGAATCACCTACCAACTACCACCATTACGATCATGAGGTGGCTACTCCTGGCCCTATGGGGCTAAGAATCGTAGGCCCCTGCCGTTTGCGGCGGAGGCTAGCCTGTCATCATTGGTTGCACTTATTGTAGGTCATCATTGCACACGCCACCGCTTCGGTGGTGGACGACGGCAGTTGCGACGCGCGTCTTTCTCTCTCCCTTTTATTGCGATAGCAATACAACGTCAGGTTTCGGCCCGTCGCGTAGTCCCGGGAAGGGCCATGTTCGACTTTGAACAGCCATGAAGAAGATGCAGGGGAAGACTAAGAATACGAAGACGAAGAAGACGACGAAAAAGAAAAAGAAGAAGAAGGCGAAGAAGAAGACGAAGAACGCTCGGTCACCCGCAGCTAATGCTTTCGCTCCTCATTAGGTTCAGCCGCAAACGCTTCTCATTTAAATGTGGGCTGGTAGCTTACGCTCTCGCGTCATACTCTCATGAGCCTAAGTGTCCCCAATAATTTAGCACCTTACACTTATAGGGCGTCATAGGGGAATAATGTAGTAGGCAAAAGAATCTTCCGCAGTTGCTATCGCAATTCGACTAGGTTAACCAGAGTTAAACTATAACTATTTTTTTCTTTTTCTTTCTTTTTATTTTCTCCGGCCCGCACGAGGCAGCAGACGTGGCTCAGCTATAGAGTCAGTGGCAAGCATCTGCAGTTTGTTTTCCTTCTTCCTACAGTCGAAACCAACCAACCACGACGATCGATCATGACTTCATCACAATGATCGTGATTTTTTTCAGTCGCTACGCCGCTAGCGTCGACGCAGGATTTCCTGCTGAACGGAGTCCTTAGCTCTACTGTTTTACAATGCCTTTTGCCGACTTCATATGGGCATCGATCGCAGCAGGGTGTGTAAATCTGTTCTTAAATATGACATTGTCGTAGCAAGAATCCAAGCTGGGCTTGTTGGTTCATAGTTACTAAAAATATTTGCAGCGCTAAAAGACGACACAGAGAAAAAAAAGATGCACAGGACGGCGCTACTTTCAACAATGTTTTAATTCATGCAAACACACAGAATATATACGCAGCGGGTGAAGGGAAGTTATCATGAGATGAGCTATAATCTTCCATATCTATCTAAAAAGGCATATTCATTGCCGTGCAGCACCATGGTGACAGAACTCACGCAGCCAGACCCAGTTCTTTCATTATGATATGATTCTATAAGATGTCGAGCGATATCGTCCTTACATCGTTTTAATACATATAATATGGTGTGTCTTCCCCAAAAAAACATAAAATATTTTTCCTCTGCCCGTGCCACTAGGCATAAATCGTTTTAATACAGTCGTGTCCTACAAAATGGCTCGACACGTGCCATCATTACATTTTCTGCAATGTAAGGGAAGGTTGGAGTCGGTGCCAAAGTAGCGCCGTCCTGTGCATCTTGTTTCTCTGTGTCGTCTTTTAGCGCTGCAAATCTTTTTAGTAACAATGACATTGTCGCTTTCAGACAATCCATAAAGTTTCGTAGTGGGTTCAATGTAATTCGAAATCATTTCATGCTTCAAAGCGGCATGCTTTAAATGGCCACCACAGTAAACCTTAAGAATAAATTTTTCGAATCGAATTAAGCACCGCTTTGTGCATTGTTTATCATTGCCACGACGACTTACTGGCCGGAGGGGTCGTTTATCGACAGCTGTCGTGGAGAAAGCGGAACGAAACAACAAAACGAACTGCACACCCATCTATCATCGCGCTGTCAATCTCGGGGTTGCTTAACCTGTTTGTCTAAAAAACAGGCAGTGTATGTGAACAAAAAAGCAACAAGTAAGGCGTCAGACGAATTTCGTGTCGAAAGAATGAACACAAACGTTGTGAGGTGGAGACCTCAAGCTGGGAAACTCGCTCCGATCTGCGTGAGGTTCGTGCAGAGCCTAATGTTTTGAAAGAAGGTATGCCATTTAGTGGAGGACCTTCTAGCCGAGTCGGATGCGCAGCATCAGCTCATGCTGGTGGAACGAGCCAGAGCCGCTACAGAGGTCAAGACTCCTGGACAGAGGCCTGCCGATCACTGGTGTTTCCTAAACCACTACCTCAACCCCCAATTTCGCTAAAGTTTATCGATCGATCAGTCAGCAATGAATTCAAAACCGTGAAAAAGAAATCGCTAAGGCGCGACAAAAACGGTTGCCTAAGGGAAATGAAAGCTTTTAGACGCTAATGGCCAACAAAATGGCGCAGGGCTCCAGTGATTTGAAAGCAGATTAGTTCAGAGAAAGTAGAAATCTCATACGACTAATGTAAAAATTTGAGGCTTTCACGGGAGACAGAGTGACAATGTTCTTGACACGGCGACTTCACCAGGTATCATAGGTGAGGCTGTAAGCCCTGCCGCAGTCGCACTGCACCAGCGCGTAATATTAATTCGAGAAACGGATATTAGAAATATACGGGCGCAATTTAAAAGAAAACAAATGAGACACTGTTCTTGAAAAATGTACGTCACACTGTAATCAAGAACAGCTACTTCGAAATCGAAAGCCCAACACAGATCTTCGCGAATGAGCATCTGTGTCCTACTCTAAAGCAATAGTTGCCTTTATACCTTTCACGAAAAACGGATGGTGTTTTGAGTCAAACGAAACGGCATGAACTTTGCGCAAGCAAAAGGAGAATGCGATGCCACCGAACTTATTCTAATAGGGACCTATAAAGAATTACGTAAGTGATTTACTTTTTAAACCGTTCACTATGCTGCTGTCATTCGTGAAAGTCATCTAATGCCGGGAGTTGACCTCAGGTTACGCTTGCTCCAAACGAACTCATACCCCAACCCCTGGCGCATGAAGCACATCGACCCAGACTACGACGGACAACATGTGTGTGATCGGTGCAGTGACCGTGTAGACTTAAACCATATGCTGTGTGGTTGTGCATCGAGCGACGTCTACGCCAAGAACAAGGAACGTTGGGACAAAGTGTTAAAAAGTGCTTCACACATGATCAGCTTCCAGCTGTCCAGGAGGCCCGCGCGGCGGCGGATATCTTCGGGCTCTCTGTGCCGACGTGGGAGCTGCCCTCTACACTTGGCGCCTAGCCGAGTTTTCTCCAGGACCCTACTGTGGGAAATAAAGTTTTACCAAACCAAACCTCAGGTGCCATGCGGCGCGTGGAGCCAAAGGCGCAGGCTTCTGCTTCGCTTCTTCTACTTCGCACGTCTGCTGCTTCTTCACATATCTGCCAAACTTTATTCGTTCTAGTACATACCTGCACAAATATAAAATATCGCTAACAATGCCACACAGCCTTCTAGTCTGCTGTCTACCATCTGGCTTGCTTCCTGGAACCTCCTCTTTCAGAATGTCCTCGACACCTTTGTGTCTCTAGACCCTACTGTAGTGTCCTTGGGGTTCGCCGAGAGCTATGGGAGCCGCGCGCTGGAACCAGTGCTTCGGCTGCGTTCTGTTGACATTTGTAGATAGCCACGGAGGAAAGGAGAAGGAGGAGGAGGAAATAACTTTATTTAACGCATTACTGAGGGTTAAGAATGTCCTGGGCCAGGGTCACCAAGGCCAACTGATCTTTCAGCTGGTCAGAGGCTAACCAAGCCCGCCACGTTGGGAGAGGAGGGTGTGGAAAGTGAGATCATTCAATTGCGACAAGGCGACAGGGTATGAAAACATGCAATGATCTAAGTTTGCATAGTGTTCAGAATAATTTGGTTATGCGGGGGAATGTCTAAATCGGTATAGAAACGATCGGCCAGGTGTAAGGAGTGTATTTATAAACAGCATCAAACCGTGTGCAAATAGACTGAGTTGTACTTCCGCTCTTTAAACTATTTTCAGCAGGATTGAACCCCTGATGCCAACGCTCGTAAAATCGCGTTAGGCTAGACTGCCACCGCTCGCTTCTATCAAGACTACAGATAATACTCTGCGACCGTCTGTGATTCTATCGCGATTTAAACACGGTGAGTGGTTCCATGATTCTAACGCTTCCATGATTTGTCCTAACGCTCGACATTCGGTTCAGCAGCTTTGAAAGGTTCAAAACTTACTCTTTACTTCTCGAAGGCCCTCCGGGTGGTATTTCGTATGATGTGGAAGAATGTACCTTTAAAATTATATGCGACTCAAAACAGAACTCAAAGTGCTGGCTCACTTGATTCTTACCCCAAACGACCCTCAGTAGCGCGTTATTTCCTTCGCTAGTTCGGCACCGGCTTTTTCTCGGGATGTGGATTCGAAATCAATTCTGTCAGTGGAAATTTCGCTGAGAAATGTATGACCACACGAGAATAAGTAGGGCACTCGACTGCAGAACTTACGAATACGGGCTCGTTTGGGGTCGCGGCGGTCGCGTTTTCGTGGATGTGAAACGTAAAACCCCATGAATGTTGCTGTCAGCGCAGATGTACAAACCCACGGTGGTCAAAACTGACCCGAAGCCATATGCCGCAGCTTCTTCACAGCTGTCGCATTTGGACTTTAAATTCATGTACCGTACCATATCCAATACCATACCTTAACGTACGACACAATACCATACTTTAGCGTATCATATGCTACAGTACCATACCATACTTATCCATAGTGCCGCCATGGTGCCTCAGTGGTTAGGGCTTTTGACTGCTAAACCCAAATAAAGGGTTCCTCCCAGGCCATGGAGGCCGTTTTTACGATGGAGACGAAAAGCAAGGCGTCCGTATACTGTGCGACAACAGTGCAAGTTCAAAAGCCCCAGGTGATCAAACTTTTCTGAGCGCAAAAATCTGGAACGGCCACCTGTTATGCGAAACCGCTTTTTCGTGCAAGTTGGTTAAGCGTCAGACATATCGAACAGCGGGAAACAAAACGTGCAGAAGATACGAGGAAATGGATTATGTGCGGGTAATGATCAATAGGGATCTGATACCTTGGACATCAATATGACTGTCCTATTAGTGGCGGCGGCACGTGTTGCCGTTCCCCGAAAACTCCAGTAACGAAAGTGCTCAATACGTAACTAGAAAATAAAACTTAACAAAAAGCAACTCAACCAAGCCTTCCGCTTTGTTCGAGCATAAAGCGCAGTATGCAGACTGAAATGCACGATTACTAAAATAGTTTCTTGAATTAAAATGACTTACAGTAGGGAGGTTAATGCATCGGTCGGGTCCGTCGCGCCTACTTTGGTACATTGAATCAGCTAACTTGGATATCAGCGTGGCGTAATTCCGTTTTCTCAACGGTAGACTCCCGCAACGTTTTTCTCCTCACTATTCGCTCAGCGAGTCAAACGGCAATTGTTGCTGAGAGGTGTCTCTGAGCGTAAGATAAAAGTGGCATACACTCACTGAAGGCAGAGATTGATAACAGTGAAGGTTTTTGCAATAGTGTAACCGTTATCATACCGTCACCTCCTGGCTGTGGCCACAGCTGGTTTCGCGGCTATTAATAATCCAGAACATCACATTATTCAACCTAAAGGGGAACACACCCCAGACCAGCGAGGAAAAGTGCTAAATAAAACTTCATTATGTCATCAGATGAAAGCGGGTTCGTAGGGTCGGTGGCGGTGATCAAGTACCTCTACAGGCCAGCAGAATCTCCTCCTAAGAGCTTACATGTTGAGAATGAGCTTGAAGCTTTTATTATGGAAAGAGAAGACTGCCTGCAAGAGCTCGGAGAACAAGCAGCTCTTTCAAAATTGAAGAAGTAGAGAGCTTGCTCTACGCTTTTGCAAATGTGCCCAGATTAAGCAAGAACTCGAGTGTTTTGAAATTTTGTGCGGAGGAGAAGTTGCGGTGCCCAGAACTGTTCTCGCTAGCCAAAATAGTGCTTGTTGTGCGATGTACACAAGTAAGCGTCGAGAGACCGTTTTTCGGAATAAAGTACATCTTTTTGTCATTGAACCCGGATGGCTTCAACAACCATTTTTAATGCCCTCTTCCTTTGGTCTGTCTATGCTGGCAAATAGAAAAAGCTGGAAATATTTACTGGGCATATAATAAAATATTTGCGAGCAGACATGAGGCCATGCCATCCTTGTTATAAATCATGCGACTAAACATACCAGTGCCGCCTCAATGTGGTTATAGAAGGTGCATAGTGCGTCTAAGCAGGTAACCATGACCGCGCAACAAGACGGTGGTCACATAGAGTCGCGGCCAGGAAAAGACAATGAATTAATCCGGTTCTCCGGCAAATACGATAAAGAATCAATCGCTATACTTTGCAAAGGAGACTTTTGTCAGCGCCTTTCAGGACGCAACCCACGGGAGCAATTGCGTTTCACCTACCCTGCTATACTTTTAGAGCGAAACCTAGGTTTCACTCTAAAACAAAAATTCATGCGAAATGTTTTGTACCTGGAAAACGCAGCAGGAAACATTTTTTAACCGCCTTAGTTGGTGATGTACCAATGCGAACGATCAATATTTTCCCGCCATCTTCCTCTAACAGTCGATCACTATTATAAACAGTTTGCTGAGGTCTGTACAACCAAGTGGAGGCCGTCACATCTCACGATAAAAACAATAGGTGGACTACTGTACGAATTTTCAGCTTTTATTTTATGCTGCAACAGGAAATAAAACTGAGTATTAAAAAGTGGAGTAAAAATACCCCCGAAGGTTTTTTCCGGAACAGGAATGGATTTTGTCCCCGGAGCCAAAACCGAACCGAAACCCGAAAGGCGTGAACCCGAACCGAACCCGAACACCACGTCGCCTGATATCGTTGCTCCAATATCTTGTTTGCCAGGTTTAAGTGATCATTGCATGCTCCATTTTTCAGTAAATGTCTCGATACCACACCGATGTAACACTTCTAAATATATCCGTGACTACCAAAAGGCAAATATTGATGCAATTAATCGTGAACTCGCTGCTTTTATCAATGAATACTTGCCCTCTTTTCATGACCGCCCAATTGAAATTAACTGGACCCTTTATAAGGATAAAATATCCTCCCTGACTAATTCTTACGTTCCGCTGCGAAAAATATTAACTAACAACTGTTCGCCCTGGTATAATTCTTCACTAAAACGGCTATCAAACAAAAAGAAACGTCTGTTTCGCTCCGCCAAAGTGTCTAATTTTATGCCCCGGTGGGACGCTTACTATTCTGCTGCGTCTGCATATAAATCGGCATTAAAACAAGCTAAGGAGTCATTTTTTAGTCATACTCTTCCATCGATGCTAATAAATAGCCCAAAACTATTTTGGAACGTGGTTAAGAAAACTGACCCATCTGCAATCAATCTGAAAACTACAGATGAACAATTAATTCCTAGTGAAATGTGTGCTGATGTTCTTAATGATGTGTTTACTGCTTCTTTTACTAACAATTTAATTACCGAAATTCCTCATTACCCACCGCGTGACTTCTTTGTTATGGACCCTGTTATAATGGATCCTGTGGGCGTAGAAAAAATAATTGAACAACTGAAGATGTCATCATCATGCGGAGTGGACAACATTAACTCAAAATTTTTGAAAAATACTAAAGTGTATAGTGCCATTATTTTTGCCGAATTGTTTAAACAATCTCTTGAGTGTAGCTGTGTTCCTAGCGACTGGAAGGTGGGCAAGGTGGTTCCCCTGCACAAGTCTGGGGACAAACATTCTCCTAATAACTACCGACCCATTTCACTTACTAGCATCCCATGTAAGATCATGGAACATGTCATCTGCTCTCATCTCGCCAATTTTCTTGAATCAAATTCTTTCTTCAGTCATTCCCAACACGGGTTTCGTAAAACATTCTCATGCGAGACTCAGCTTCTATGCTTTTCACAAGACCTTCATTTCATTCTTGACCGGGGTTCCATAGCAGACTGTATATTCCTCGATTTCTCCAAAGCTTTCGATAATGTTTCTCACCAATTACTACTTTTCAAATTAAGTAACCTCAAACTCGACCCTAACATCGTTTCGTGGCTTCAGTCTTTTCTCACTAACCGTTCTCAATACGTGACAGCAAATAAATCGAACTCTCGTTCCTCTCCAGTGGGCTCAGGCGTTCCCAAGGGCTCCGTACTAGGGCCCCTACTTTTTCTAATTTATATTAATGATTTGCCTAACAGCATTGCTTCTTCTGTGTGTCTCTTTGCTGACGATTGTGTTATTTACCGTGAAATTAACAGTGACTCTGACATTTCTGTTCTTCAGTCTGATATTAACCAAGTTTCAGAGTGGTGTAAATTATGGCAAATGGAGCTTAACATTAACAAGTGCAAACATATGCGTATTTCTCGTCGTAACAATGAAGTAGCTAATTACAACCTCAATAATACTCCTCTTGAAACTGTGTCTTCGTATAAATACCTTGGTGTGCACATAACTTCCAATCTTTCTTGGAATCTGCATGTGGAATCTATTACTAACAATGCTAACCGCATGTTTGGGTACCGGCACCGAAACTTTAACCTTTCTTCTAGTTCAATAAAATTGCTTCTTTATAAAACCCTTTTTCGTCCTAAATTGGAATATGCAGCCTCTGTCTGGGACCCTGGCCTTGCATCTCTAGAATCTGAAATCAAATCTGTTCAAAACCGCGCGTCACGTTTTATACTTTCCAACTATCACCGTACCTCCAGTGTTACCGTTATGAAAACAACATTATCATTGCCACCGCTTTCACTACGCAGAAAAACTTCTCGCTTATGCTTATTTCACAAAATCTATTACCACAATCATGTCCTTAAGAGCCGGCTACTAACTACCCCCCCATATGTTTCAGGTCGCATTGATCATCTTCACAAAGTAGGTGTTCCGTCATGTCGTACTAAACACGCCTCTTATTCTTTTGTTCCAAACACTTCTGTCAGTTGGAACCACCTTCCTAGGCACATTGCTGATATTACGGACCCAAATTCTTTTAAGACTGCCGTATGTAATCTATATTTATAGATGGTAGTCAATTGTTTTTGTTCGTTTTCGGTGACATTGTTGACTGTCGGAAATGTTTTTTTTTTGCCTCAACTGCTTTTCCGCTTTCTTTTTTTTTTTTGCGCCAATCCTCTTTTTTTTTTATCACTTTTCGCCGTGTTATTGTTTCTCCTATGTTGTTTTATGCTGCACTGTACCCTGTACCAATGTATCTTTCCCACTCCCCTCTTTAATGCCTTCGGGCCCTGAGGGTATATGAATAAATAAATAAAAACTCCGGTTTCATACCGTGGTCACGACCATATTGTAAAGCATGTTGGAATATGAATGAGTGGTGTTAAATCACGAATAAATAAGTGTGGAAGAAAAAACAGCCAAGGGTAATTAATGGTCTTTGCGCTGGATATCGCGATAGGATGTCTGCGTTCAGACATGGAAGTCGGTCATTCAGTGAAGTGGTGGATCGGAGCGCCCTACTGCAGTACCAGCTGCCCATGCTTGCAGTACATCAGACGAATTCGGCTGCTTGGTGCGTCGGGAGCTTCTTAGAGGCTTACAAAAAGCGCTTCATGGTTTATAATTTTGACCTGCGCATTTGGTAAAATGGCGACGTTACCGTCATTTAGAAATGAGTGGCATGCTTCAACGGTTCGAGGGCCTGAGCTTGGGCACTGAATATGAAGGTTAGCTATCTGTGGTCGGTGTTACGATTCGCCACCATCATGTGCGACTGCCGACGCGGCCACAGCGTAATGCCGCGAACGCAAGAGCATCAGTCAAAGCAGCGATCATTTCGGCCATTTCAGCGCCGTGTATTCGGACGCCTAACACTTCCTCCAGCGGACATGATCCAATGTGTTCAATCTACAGTGTCGCTGGCCAAGTCCCGCGCTTGAAGGAGAGGGCGTCGCCCTCGCTCGTTAGCAGGAGGTTCCTCTACGCCGCCCTTCTCCCTTTCCCTCTGAAATGTCGACGGTATAAAAATCAGAGGCTGCTTCCGCTGAGAAAGACTACGCAGAGACGACGACGGGATGACGTTGAGACACCTGCTTTGTGAGCGTGTCAGTTTTCTTTCCGGGCCTGCTTGTATGCCTGTTCCTACTTGGTGCTGTATTAAATGTTTTGTTAGTCGACGCCTCGTCTTTGTCGGAACTGCTGATGCCTTCCGCCGAGTCACTGAGCCGCAAGGTCAACGCTACCGGTGGGGCCTTGAGCCACTTCTAAAATCGGACAGTAGAACGAATTAGATACTGGAATCTTGCTGTATATAAAAGCCAAGGCGGAATTTTGCTGTTCATGAGCAGAATTCCCATCTCTGGCGTGATACATGCGGCCAGGCCCCGGCATGGCTTATATTGCTTATAATGAGATGTGAAGCAATACAAAGTCACGCTTCTTCAGTGTTATAATCCAGCGTAATTAGGACGACTTCTTGAAGCCACTTCGAAAGGCAAGCCATTGTGAGGCGTGCACATGTACACTCAATTTAGATGTCACATGACATTGTGTAGGGATGCGGCCGTAGCATGAGCGGCGATGTCGTATTTAATTGTCACAAAGAGTGGCCTGAAAAATCGTTTTTGTTTGTAGGCTACGAGTCACGCGGGCAGCGTTCTAAAGACTGCGAGGCAGCGGATGATGCCCTGGCTGAAAACAGTTTATGCAGTGTAAGGCATACGTACTGATACCAGTGCTGAACAATGCTTGCTGCCCACGTAATAACATAATGACGATTTTTATGGTCTCCCCTTTTGCCATTTTATCATCACTACTGCATCAACATAAGGACGATTGCCTCTACCAGGTCCTTTATTAACCGCGTCCTAGGCCTGCTGAGGAAACTTTGTCATTACTGACTCACCAGCTTACTGTCTGTCAGCCTCTCCTGTTATTGCTATCTCTGGAAATCCATTCAGTTACCGTTAAGCACCATCTGATATCCTGGAAACTTTTCGACCAGACTGAACAGCTGGATACGAAGAAGAGCAGCCTGTCGGGTCATACTTTCGGATCATGCTACGCCATTTGAGAGGGGTTCAAATGACCTGAAACGGCTTTGGAGAATGGCCATGGGACAGTAATGAAAAGTTAGTTCTTTAAATGCAGGATCAAATTTAAGAATATCTGTGGAGGGAGCCGACTCGCTGTTAGGATTCTGGGAGCAACCAATGCGTTTAGTGGAGACATCTCGGAAACGAGTTTGAGGAATCGCTTGCACAATTTTAGGAGGTCGATCGCTACAGTCTTTACCGAAACGGAGGCTGTAATCAAGACATGGAATCTAACTTGCAATACTTTTCAAGTCTGGTATCTTTCCTTCTCTTCGGAAGGGTTAATACCTTTCCAAACTTGGTGATTCGGCAGTGTTGGAGCAGAAGACAATGCAGAAGATCAAGAAATATATTCACAGTATCTACAATAATTCAAGATGAATTGCAAGTTACAGTAGCAAAATAACACAGATAAAATAAACAACTTCAACTTACAAACAAAAATAATCGCAGACAGAGATACTGTGTACAAAACCTTACTTCTCGACTGAGCGTCTCAGTTAAAGCCGAAGTGCTGCAGACGTAGTACGCGCTAAGCACGGAGCCTTAATATAGACTTCGGTGATTACTTTTAATTTCTTCGTATACAAAGAGATAGGAGCGGTCATTTTCGGTGGCTGCCAACTTGTGTCAGTTAATCAATCAAGAAGGTCGTGCAGGGCGGGAACTACCATGTGGATTGAGCTCAGCCTATCACCCAGGGCCCCGCTCACAAATCAAAGCCATAAAAAATATACGGGATTGTTAATCTCTCCAGGAAGAGGGTCCGCACTATGCTCTCTTCAGGGATTCAAGGTCTCCTTCTCACATTCCTTCCCTATGCCATCGCTTCCTCAACATTTCTGCGGCTCACTAAATTCCCCAGAGTTGTTCGTTCCTGCTCGCCAGCCGTTAAAAACAAAAGGGGAAACCGGTCACGCGCAGACAAAATGTGGCTTTTAATTGCCCGCCTAGGGGGGGGGGGGGGGCTGGTCTGATTCAAATGGCTCGGGCGGGCACGCCGCTCTCCACTGAGGAATGACCGATGCTTTAACAACGTTTGAAGTGTTTGCCACTGCGGAAAAAAAAAATGTTCAGTGCCACATCCCACGCGGGGGACACGTGAAGAGCGTCCGTGACTAGACACAGTTGCCTCCACCATCACGAGGGCGCCCCTCCTCACAAAAACAACAGGGTCAACTTTCCGCAGCCAGCAAGAGAGCGGTCGCCTGAATTGTTGCTATATGTGGTTGCCGCAGCGAAACAAAAAGACTCAACCCCTTCTCCCACACAGGTGACCGACAAAGAATGTTCGCGGAGAGACACGATCGATTCCTCACACGGGAATGTCTCTTCCAACAAAAGCAAACAGATGGTCGGCTATCAACCAGCAAGAAACCAACGGCCTAACACGTCCTCCCTGAGAGGGTAAATAGTCTTGGAGTCGGCACGGGTAACCAAAAAAAATAAGCCGCTACATAGTGCAGAAGCCCATAAATCCCTCTACACTGCGGGAAGCCAACACTCAAAGCCGACAACACAATAACAAGACAAAAAAGCATACTTTCATTGTCTATCTATATGCGGTTCGCTAAATTCCCCAGGCTTGTTCGTTCCTGCTCGCCAGCCCTTAACAACAAAAGGGGAAACCGGTCACGCGCAGACAAAATGTGGCTTTTAATTGCAAGCCTAAGGGGGGGGGGGGGCTGGTCTGATTCAAATGGCTCGGGCGGGCACGCCGCTCTCCACTGAGGAATGACCGATGCCTTAACAACGTTTGAAGTGTTTGCCACTGCGGAAAAAAAAAAATGTTCAGTGCCACATCCCACGCGGGGGACACGTGAAGAGCGTGCGTGACTAGACACAGTTGCCTCCACCATCACGAGGGCGCCCCTCCTCACAAAAACAACAGGGTCAACGTTCTGCAGCCAGCAAGAGAGCGGTCGCCTGAATTGTTGCTATATGTGGTTGCCGCAGCGAAACAAAAAGACTCAACCCCTTCTCCCACACAGGTGACCGACAAAGAATGTTCGCGGAGAGACACGATCGATTCCTCACACGGGAATGTCTCTTCCAACAAAAGCAAATAAATGGTCGTTTATCAACCGGCAAGAAACCAACGGCCTAACACGTCCTCCCTGAGAGGGGAAATAGTGTTCGAGTCGGCATGGTTAACCAAAAAATAAGCCGCTACATACTGCAGAAGCGCATAAATCCCTCTGCACTGCGGGAAGCCAACACTCAAAGCCGACAACACAATAACAAGACAAAAAAGCATACTTTCATTGTCTATCTATCTGCGGTTCGCTAAATTCCCCAGGCTTGTTCGTTCCTGCTCGCCAGCCGTTAACAACAAAAGGGGAAACCGGTCACGCGCAGACAAAATGTGGCGTTTAACTGCCCGCCTCGGGGGGGGGGGGGGGGGGAGGGGTCTGCTTCAAATGACTTGGGCAGGCACGCCGCTCTCCACTGAGGAATGACCGACGCCTTAACAACGTTTGAAGTGTTTGCCACTGCGGAAAAAAAAAGGTTCAGTGCCACATCCCACGCGGGGGACACGTGAAGAGCATCCGTGACTAGACACAGTTGCCTTCACCATCACGAGGGCGCCCCTCCTCACAAAAACAACAGGGTCAACGTTCCGCAGCCAGCAAGAGAGCGGTCGCCTGAATTGTTGCTATATGTGGTTGCCGCAGCGAAACAAAAAGACTCAACCCCTTCTCCCACACAGGTGACCGACAAAGAATGTTCGCGGAGAGACACGATCGATTCCTCACACGGGAATGTCTCTTCCAACAAAAGCAAATAGATGGTCGTTTATCAACTGGCAAGAAACCAACGGCCTAACACGTCCTTCCTGAGAGGGTAAATAGTCTTGGAGTCTGCACGGTCAACCAAAAAAATAATCCGCTACATGCTGCAGAAGCGCATAAATCCCTCTACACTGCGGGAAGCCAACACTCAAAGCCGACAACACAATAAGACAAAAAAGCATACTTTCATTGTCTATGTATCTGCAGATCAATGCATTATATGAGCGTGCAAAAACATACACAAAAAGCAAGAACTGATAGCTGCGCACAAATCCGCTTTTAACATGGACCCGCGCCGCACAATGCAGAAAGGAAAAGAAAGAAGATGCATGGGGTGCCCGCTGACATGCAACTTAGCACCAGATAAAGTTCTCCAGTGGTGAACCGTTCCGTGAACACCGTCATTTGGGTGAGCAGGAACGTTCACGCCTCCCGAGGCCAGCCTGGCTACGCCATTTGATCTGCCCGAAAAGCAGAGCACGAGGCTTTTGGCACCCCGATGTGTCATTTTCATGCCAATGCGCGAACCGATGCTGTTTGACAAATTTCTTTGCCATACAAAAAGGAGCGGTACGCACCGCAACTGTCCCGCCGAAAGGCGATTTTTGCTTGGATCCCTTGCCTGTTTTTTCCGTCAGGCTTCCGGGTAGTAAAGCGTACTGGTGCCTGCAGCGTCCTGATGTTATAGTTTGGGCCTTAGCTTCCTTGTGTTTGCGTGTATGTCTGACACAACGGAACTTGGTGAAACCGATCATCACTGCGGTTCATCTTTGGTGGCTGTAGGTTATCATTGTGACATGCAGGCGAACTGCCTTCGTGATTTTTTGACAGAGCGTGCCGCAAAGAACTCGAGCCTTAGCATTATGTCTGCTATGTCAGTCTGCTCATCATAATTGCTCATGCAGCCCAATCAGATAAGAGAGCTCACTCAGAACTTTCTTTGAAATGCGTTTCATTCGCTAGCTCTGTTTGTGTTTCTAGCTTGAGAACCTGAATTGGCCCGTCACTCGCTGCGTTCGTGTCGTAATCTAGCACCCGACAACTGCCTCTGCCGACAGTGCGTCGCAGCGATGAAACTTAGTAGGCTGCTTATCACTTCTAGGAGAGCAGTGTTACGTGAACCGCACGGAGTTCATTCTCCTTGCTCCGTTATTCATTAGATTGTGATACACCTCGGGGTCTGGAGCTAGCCCTGAGTCAGCTGCTTTGCTTATGTTGATCGGCGATGGCTTTGCAGGTACCTCCGGAGGCGCCCGCATTTTCTCAGCAGCGTCGCGATATTCCACTCGCGACAGCTGCTACCTAAACTGGTCAACTCCCGCCTCTCTGGCTGCTTTATCTGCTTCTGCTGTTCGGCGCTACAGCCCTCCGTCATTCCCTGCACTTATAAGACAAAGTTCTCCTCGCCCCACCTCTGGACACTGGTTGAACACATGGCAAGACCGTTCCCTACCAAGATAGGGCGCTCTGCTATAGGACTATAGGTCCGGCCAGAGCTGCTCCCTTGTTGTGGGCGCAGCATCGATCTTCCCGCTAGCCGATTGATATGTGAAAATGGTCAGGTTTCGATTTTGTTTTTAGTAAAAATTAAAGATTTTTAGGCATCATCTTGGTTATCCAATCATACATTAAAATAAATTTATTACCGTGTTTTAGGATACGAGATTAAACTTCAGTTGACGAAGTGCGTAAATGGTAGAGAAACGGCTTTAAAGTCTGTTTTTAATTTCGAGGTTTATGGCGAGAGAGCAAACACAGCGGGACACGTGCTCATTTCGCATGACCGGCGCAAGAGGCGATGTTTTGCCTTGGTTACGTCGATGTGTTCCTCGTGGATTATGTTTCAAACGGATTTGAATTTAAGCGTATACCCTCGGTAAGTTTATATGAAGATGTTTTACTTAAATAGCCTCCTAAAGGATTGTGGGCAGGGCAGCAGTTTCAATGCGGCCAACTGCTCTCCATTTTTAAGTGGCATTATATGTAACGAATGGAGCCCGTTGTGCTCTCGACTCAACCTGGCGTGCTTTTGTCCATGCTGCTAAGTTTCTTGTTATGCAGGGCAAACATAAACGATGATATTAACCGTGTTAGCAACGCGACGCTCACAAATCGGGCACTAAATTTTTTGTACGGCGGTGCAGCCAAACGATTCGCCGGGAGTAGGAACGACAGCTCAAAAAAGGCTTTGAATTTAGCGTCGGGTCAGCACGATTTATTGAATCCCGTGGAAATCAACTTGTTCCTTCTGGGCGAGATTTATTAAGTATGTACTTTAACTTTTTGTGTTCACTCCATAGACAATGAAGTACTGTATTTTGAAATTACTGTGACACGTGTAGCGTTTTCCTTTCGTGACACTTGCACTTCGTGCGCGTGATGGACAAAGCCGTTTGACGACTGGTGATTGTGGTACCTGAGTATGCAGCACGCAATATTTGTCCATGTCAAAGTTACGTGGTGATGACTTCACAGACAATGAAGTACTGTATTTTGAAATTACTGTGACACGTGCAGCATTTTCCTTGCGTGACACATGCACCTGATGCGCGTGGTGGACAAAGTGGTTTGACGAAAGGTGATTATGGTACCTGAGTATGCAGCACACAACATTTGTCGATGTCAAAGTTATGTGGTATTGGAGGGAAGCTTCGTGCAATGACTGAGCAGCAATAAAACTGGCGCCGGCGCTCGAGCGGAACGTGTAAACAGCGCGAATTACCTACGATCTGCTGCTACCTGATTTCCCTTTCCGCTGTCCTGTCTCTTGCCGATGTGGACTCATACGTCCTTGTTGCTCGAGCCGCTACCCGTCGCTGTTGGCTTGCTTTCTCTTTGTTTTAAAACCTGATATCTTTTATGAAGAGAGTTTAGTTTAATTTGACGAGGCTTCGTCCGTACACTGATCACGCGTGTGAAAAGTCTTTAGAATTGCTTTCTTTGCAAAAGACAAAACTATGAGTTTCTGAACTGCGACAGATTCATGAAGTATGCAGCGGAGTCTGACCCGGCGCTGATTACTTCCTGGAAGCGCTCGCAGGCGACGAGCCAGCGCCCAAGCGTTGCAACCCAATACTTCTGAACTCTCTCGGAATAGAAGGCCAACTTTGCGTGCCACAACCTCGGCGCCACAAGGAGCACCACAGATCCTTCGGCAAGCGTCACGTCAAGTGCTGACGAAGACCCCTTCAATGCTGCTGTCGCAACGCTGGATGATCCCTTCGCAACGGCAACAAACACCCCTGGAATGTCATCGGTTCAGTCAGCGGAAGCAACTATCCGGGGAGAAGTTTTAAGCATACGTAAATGGTCTACGAAAACTTTCCGCTAGATGCCATTTCGGAACTGCAACTTAGAGCATGATCCATGATCAACTATATGGGGGAACAGCTTCACAGATGTTACAAGAGCGCTTACTTTACGAGGAATCGTCTTCATTCTTCAACGCGCTGTTGACATTAGAAGCAGGTCGAGCAAGCAGGAAGGCAATTAGAAGAAGTCAACGTCAGCGCTCTTCCATTGTTTCCAAAGTACTGCAGGTTCGCCTGGCGTAAGCAGAAACGGGGGGGGGGGGGGGAGGGGAGAGGGGTGAGAACGATCATGATTCCGAATGTACAGTTAAAGTACAGTCCTCGGAACGGAAAATTATGTCTGAGACCTCGTCGAAATTTTGTGGTGTGCGGTATAGGGGCTAAGGGAATGAACATGCGCAGACGGCGCTTAGGGTAGACTATTTACAGCAGAGTGTGAGCGTGTGAGTTCGAGAGAAGAGAGGAAAAAGGGCTGATAATGATAGCACTTAATGCAGGGAAGCAAAACCTAAAAGTGTGCGGGATAGAACAATCACCTACATTTTCTAGCTTAATTTAATATCCGATAACACATTATTCAATGCAGACGGCATAGACAGAGGACGACAAGAAAAACGAGTGGATATTTTTGTCGACTGCTGGTACATACATGTACGCAACACTTCATGGTTCTATGTATGCTTATAGTGGTGCTTGTCCTGCTATACGAAGTAGCCGGCCACGCAGCAATACTCATGTGTGGCTTCATTGTGAAGAGTAGCAGAACGTACCCTGAACTGTGGTATGTGCGACCAGATGCCGGTCGGTGTCGCACTGTAATCTGTATCTTAGAACCCTTGCTATGTCAAGAAACACAGCACAGCCGAAGCATCGTAGTAGGCAATGCAATGACAGAACGTTGACAATGATTAACAGAATAAGCTTCAGAAAGATATATATATATATATATATATATATATATATATATATATATAAAAATTAGCCGTGGTTTAGCTTAATTGTGGCTAAATTTGGACTTACGCGAGAGCTATCTGCATGGCCACGCTTAGGTTCGGCTTGAAAGTAGACATGGTTTTTGCACATGGTATTTTACTCCATGGTTCCAGCTTTATTTATGTCATAGGGAGCATTTTTGACCACTAAAGTGCGATGAGGCGAAAGCCTCTATCGCGCGGTGGTCCGAAGCCAAGGTCTCTAACACATATCCGAAAGACAACCTGAACACATTGCCAAAAACATATAGTGATATTCTACATTATTTCAAAGCGACTTGAAAAAGTACCCCAAACCTTCAAAACACTCAGCAGGGAGGAACTGATAGCATGGAGAAGACTTCGAGCTAATCCATACCAGTGCCTGAACAGAAACAGAATATACAAAAAAATACAGGGATGGATGACAATGATGCAGGGATTAACCGGCACTCTATACCACATCCCATGGAAGTGCAGCAAAAAGCCTGTCAGTCTGCGACAGAACCGAGTGTAGCACAGTGCGAGCAGACAGTAGCCAGTGAGGACGAGAAGGACCAGCAAAGCCTGGGGTTTCGAGCCAAGTCGGCAGCGGAAGCAAGCGAAGCGCTGGGCTAAGGTTACGAACCCGAAACTAGCTAGGGGCCCTTCGAAGGACTGCTGGATGCGCGATCAGTTAAGTTCGTCCCATCTCCCTCTCTCGTATTGTCAAGGATCACATGAATCGCACAGAGAGATGGGTAGGGAAATAATTGCCTTGCCTTTACATATATTTAAAGGAAGCGAGGTATTATTGACTTCAAGGAAAGCGTTGCAGAATTTTGTTTAATCAGATGCATTGAGTTATTAAATAATAATATATTAATTACCCTAGGAAAAGGTGATTCGTTTTTAAGTTGCAGAAAAGATAGCCACATACGGCAAACTGGTGCAGATCACACTGGCGTCATACGGTTTCCCTTCTGCTCTGTAATCAATTGCTTTTCAGTCAAAAATGGTTAAGCAAGTATATCACTACTGATTAACACTGAAAGCAATATTCCCCTATGGTCTCAGCAGGGTCGGTGACTGCTGGGTTCTTTTAATTCTGACTCACACAGGGCGCTTTCCATTCTATACACACTGGGGCGCTGGAACTCCAGTGTCCGCCCGCTGCCACGGAACAGCACCCTCATGTAAACGTACTGGGCAAACAGGTTTCCATCCTGTGTAGCACATGCTCATAGTTTTGTGACTGCGTACTCCACAAGCTGAGCAGTCCTCCTGCTTCAGTATCAGTCCATCCACTGACCAGGAGAGGTGTTACTATAGGAATCATCCTCATCTGCATACCCTGGATGGCAGTAAGTTGTGTCCCTGGCAGCAGAAAGTTATGTAACATACAATGCTAGAACGGCGTATGCTGCATTGTATGACAGAATGCTTATATGGCCTAGCAGAATCCTCCAGCGGGTTGCCAAAATGCCAAATGCATTCTCTGCGATGCGCCAGCAACAAACACATTTTGTAAGTGCATAATAAATATGTTACCGTGCAATAAAATTATCACGATCATTTTGTACTTCAAATAAAAGTATTAGAGATGGGAATCAATGCTGGACAAGTAATTAGTGCTCTTTAAGAAAATTGTGGAGGGCACTTTGGACCACTGAAGTGCAATGAGGCGAAAGCCATTATAGAGCGTGGATCGTAGCCCTCCACTACGGCACCTCTGCCTCCCGCCGGGGTGGTGCAGTGGTTACGGCGCTCGACTACTGTTCCCAAGGACGCGGGATCGAATCCAGGCCTCCGCGGCAGCTTTCCGACGGAGGCGAAAAGCAAGGCGCCCGTGTGCTGTGCGATGTTCAACGTTAAAGAACCCCAGGTGATCGAAATTTCCGGAGTCCTCCACTACGGCGTCTCTCATAGCCTGAGTTGCTTTGGGACGTTAAACCCCACAAGCCAAACCAACCAACTATCTCGCTCTCTGCTTTCACTCCCACCTTCTTCACTTCATTGTCATGATTGATTGATTTATAGGAAGCCCCGCCGGGGTGGTGCAGTGGTAAGACGCCCGACTACTGTGCCGGAGTACCCGGGCTCGAACCCGACCTCGGCGGCTGCGTTTCGATGGAGGCGAAACGAAGTGGCGTCCGTGTGCTGTGCGATGTCAGCGCACGTTAAAGATCCCCAGGTGGTCAAAATTACTCCGTAGCCCTCCACTACGGCTCCTAGCTCTTTCTCTCTTTCCACTTTCACTCCCACCTTCATCCCTTCCCTTACGGCGCGGTTCAGGTGTCCACAGAGCAAGTGTGACAGATACTGCGCCTTTCCCTTCCTATGAACCAACCTTCTTTTGTCTGCACGAGGCAGGGGAGGTGGCTCAGCTACGGAGTCAGTAAGCAGGCCCGTGCATTTTCATTTCCTTCTTCCTACAGCCACAACAACAACCTGCACCACATAGCAACTGTTCCGCGCTGACTTTGTGTGTTCGTTTATAGAAAAGTGAAGGCACAGTATCTGTCGCATTTTAAGGTGAAAGCCTTAGCTCAGTCAAAATATCGCATAGAGATCTGTTCGCGAGATTATGCTAGACGTGTTCTCAAATAACTGATGTGTGTACAGACCGACTACTAATCAAACCTGATGTTGTGTTTACTGAGACTGGTCTTCCATAGGCATGCCAATCTCCCGCAACCCCCGGCTATAGCTTGGTTGATGATGCGAGTCGTCTTGAGCCTAATAAGAAAGACGGAGTCTGCATCTGCATGAGACAAGGTGCTGCTGCTGTCACGCACCCGTTATCGATCACAGTGAACAATGAAAAAACCTGCTGTGTTAGAGCTGTGGAGAGCGGCATCGTCATACCTGTTTAAGTGGGGCTGCAAACGTCTGTAGGACATACGATTAAAGTGGTTGCCACCTGTGCACCAGCTTACGGCACGGTTTCGGAAATGTGTCTGATTTGGAGGGATTTCAACAGGGAGGAAGACTGGTTTAGTCATTATATTACACATAAATTCGACTTTCATTTTGCTTGAAAACCCAACTTTCGAGCCACACATTGGGGGACTGGCATTGATCTCATATATCAAAGACTATTGGTACATTCAAAATTCTGCATACATCCAATCGAAACGGCCGCGTGCTACTATACTGATCACCGGGCCATCTTTCTTTTTGCGTATGTAACAAAAATGATGTTTGTCGACCAATGTCTCTTTATTGCTAATCAATATAAACTCAACAACAGGCTCGGCTAACTGCCGAAACCAGAGGAAAGTGGCATGACCATGAATTTTCATTTTGGACACCACAGCCTGTGAAAAACACGCCTGATCGACCGGAGTGCTGAACCTCTCATTTCCCCTATATTACTCATTTTGGCCAGATGGTGCACCAGCTGAGAGACACTTATGAAGACAGTAATCATCAAACGGACTAGCGCCTATTATTGATCTGTTGTCTTTCTTTGCCACCGGTTTAGTGGAGTTGTGACAAGACGTATTTTAGAGTTGGCTGTGATGTATATTGCAATTGAACTTGTTCGGCTATAGGCGAATTACTATGTAAATAATGTAATAGCTCTTTTATTAATCTAAACGTGTGTAGTAAATAACATGCTGAAAGAAGAAAAGAAAATCCCTGCGTGATGAAAGCGCTCGGCTGGTGATCGGAGGGGTAGGAGTTCAATTCCCGGTGGAGGATAACTTTTCGTAAAATTTAAATCGGACTCCGCTGTCGTTCGATTGACAGGTTTAGTGTGACACTTTCTGCGGACAGATATACACTCGTGAGCCTATAAAGGTTCTCGCCTTAAAGAAGAGACACAGACGCGGGCGATGTTACAACCCCTAAAAAACGTTTATTTAATTACAGCAAAATGCACCACGTGATCATGCCCACAACTTCGAAACAAAGATATAAAGCATCAACCACTCAGCGAGAATCTTCGTGTTTACTAGGCATCAGTATAATATTTATTCTCTTTTCTTTTTTAAAACTACCGTAGCAATGCTGGCATACTTCGCTCCTTTGCGGTGAATTTCGTTTGCCTCAAATAAGAAACACAGCACCCCTGGCTGTTTCTATTCGTCCTGTGGTTTGCGTTGCATAAATTGTGTGTCAAAATGTACCATTCTTTGGTAAGTTTTTTTCTTGAGAACGCTGTGATTACATCGCTATTGGCACCTGTCTCATAAAAAAACCCTATTTTCTAGGCAGTATCTTAAGGATTGGAATACAGCGCTTTGAAGACAAGGGCAAACATGTCTCACAAAGAAACCCTATTTTCTAGACATTATCTCAAGGATGGAAATACAGTGCTTTAAAGACAAGGACAAAACATAGTAGTCAGCACGTATTGTTCCTTTCATTGTATTGCTGTAAACGCTGTATTGTCCTGGTCTCCAAAGCGATATTTTCATGATGATGAAGTAACTCGCCCAAACATCCACCCTGATCAACTATGTCAAAAGCTTATGTTTTTGTAAGCCTCAAGCCAACACAATGCTTTTTTTTTCAAGCGCTATCAGTTTACCGTTGACAACCATTTCCTCTTGGCATTATTGTCAGGACCATGATAATTTAGAGCGTTTATTTTTGCCTCATCTGATTTCAATTTAAACATGGTCTGCGGGTTTAGCATGTGAGTATATTGTTACGTAGCGACGAGCAAGAAGACGGCACAACATAGGGACAGGGTGACCAACATGACTGTCCTAGCGTGAGGGCTCTTCTCGGGTCACTGCTGCCGGTCTTCTTGGTAACACTTCCCGAGACCACTCAGCGATTGTCCCGATCAGTTCGTTAAAGACGGTTGTGGCGTGACGGTGAGGATGTTAAGGACAAAGTAGAAGAGAATGAGCTGCTTGTCAACACGATGACGATGATCACGATGATAACTGGGTGATCAGCTGCCTCCCCTGAAGCTCCTCAACCATCCGACACCAAAGCATCCATGGAACCGATGGCTCGCGTCGGGCAGCTGGGCGGAGGTTGCGTGTTCCATGTCCTTCCATTCCTTCGGGTCCTTCGGGTCTTTGGTCTGGTCTTGTTCGCTTGTGCTCCTTGTCTTTAGATCCGGGCTGGGGGTGGAGCGGCAGTACTTACGGCTGGTCTGGTCTGGACAGGAAGGGCTGGGGCGAAGCTGCGAGGCGATATCCCCGGGCTTTCGGCCCATAGTCCCGGCGTACGGATGGCGTCGACGCTCCAAGGTGAGAATGGGGATGACGTACACCCTGCCTCCAACCAAAATGTTAGATGGCGACAAGCAAGAAGTCGGCACAACATGGCGACAGAGTGAACGATGATTTAATGGTGGCCTAGCGCGAGAGAAGCTCTCGCGCCACTACGGATCTTCTTTGTAAAAATATCAAGCATTATGATTATTTTGCAGTAGGTATTAACAAATAAATAGGAGGTAGCCGAAAAAATATAAAATTTCATTTTGTCTGGCCTGTGGAAGCTGGAACTATTGCAAATTGTGTAAATCAGCATCCCGACTGCCTGCTAATAGAGGTATTAGTCAATAAAATTTCAACTCACAATGCATCTATCGCCATTTTTTGACAGCTTTGCCATCTCGGTTTCTTGCTCGCAGCGTTGCGCACATCCTACTGGAATCTGCAAAAATGTTTTTAAGAATGCAATTTCATTTTTCCGTTATACGGTCCTACAGGGTAAAAAAGAATTGTTACATATGCTGTATTGAATTATGTCGTAAAATTCATTGACCTATTAGGCTTTAATGCCTTCACAAATGCTATAAAGTTGAAATACCTATATGGCTTATTTGGCTCGTGATAGCCTCAGTAGCTTGTGCTCCATTAAACTCATCACAACCTAGCCTACTTGAACTCTACAATTTTATCTGTGGGTACCCGCGATTAGGACGTTCATTATGACATTGATGTTCCTTATTAATTAATTTTAAAGAGAGAGTCAACTGTCGGGGACGAGTATAAAGACATTAGAATGCAATTTCATTTTTCCGTTATAACTTACTAGCGTGAAGAAACCGCTTTTTTTACAAGACCGCTCTGCTCGGCACCCCTCTCCTCAGGTTAAAAACAAAACCTCCCACCCCAGATGCGCACGCGCCGTTCTTGGCCTCCGTGATGGGCGCAGCCGTAGCTGCTCTTAGAGGCTATGTGCAGTTAATATTCGTGACAGGCGTATGCGATAGATGGCGGTAGCTGTCAAGAACACACACCACCATTTCGCTAGCGGCCGCATGGCTGCATCTCCCAAGGACGTTTTCAACCAGTAGCAGACGAATTTTCACCCACTCCCGGAGGGCGCCACATTTTGTGAAAAAAGCGGATTGTTACACATGCTGTATCGAAGTATGTTGTGAATCTCGTTGACCTATTAGTTTTGAATGCAATCACAAATGCTATATAGATGAAATATCTAATGGATTATTTGGCTCGTGATAGCCTCAGTGGCTTGTGCTCCATTAAACCCACCACAACCTAGCCTACTTCAACTCTACAGTTTTATCTGCGGGTCCTCGTCATGACACCGGTGTTCCTTGTTAATTTATTTTAAAGAGAGTCTACTGCCGGGGACGAGTATGAAGACAGAATATTGTGCTAGATCTCGCCAGATCGACAGAATATTGTGCTAGTTTCGAGGGAAAAACACGCGGCTTGATCACAACTTATATTTAAATTGATCAGGGAAATAAGGTTTTAGCAGGTGGTGGCGCCATACTATGGCCTTTCTTTGCTACTAGATGTCATTTGTTTCGAGTGCCTGAACTGAATATACTACATGTTATGCCTATGCCACAATGTCATACATACCGGTATTTGTTTTAATGTTCTAAACTGAAGCCATATACCCACGCAGGGAGATCGACCAAGAATTCGTGTTGATATTAACCTAAGGCAGCCGACTCTTTTATCGTTTCGTAAATTGCAGCCACCTTTATTCTTTATGCTTGACTGATTCGCTTTTATTATGCATTCAGAACCTAAAGCCGGACAACCAAGCATATCGTCATACTTATAACAGCGATTACATCAGTAGCATATCAGCGAATCCTAAATGCCGGCTAAATTCTCTGCTTTTTATTAAATAATTTTCTCTCTATTGTCACTAGCTCTAAAAGAAAGTCGCACAGTCCTCGGAAAGGAATGGTCCAATACCTGGATCCAGGCAAGCACAGTCAGCAAACGCGACCGCAGAACGCTAGCACGAGTCCGACATCATCGTCTTTTTTGGAGAGCTGTGCGCTACTTGGCAACGCTAGGTGGCACTATATATCAGCAGCGTTGTTATAATCAAAACAGTTTGTCGTATCTAGGTGTCATCAGTTTTATTTATTTTATTCATTTCATTTTATGTCAATCTATCTTAATACTCTCAATTAGAGATTTACAAAATCTGTGTATCTTAGTTAATGACACGGTCTGCATGCGACTTAAGTGGAGCGGCCGTCTCTGTATTCATAGAGCTACATAGAATAGCTATAGTAACTGTATGTCATGTCCACGAAGAAAGACGCGGACAACCACTCGGAAACATATACTACAATATAGTGAAGTTAAATATTAAATGGGGTCTGTTCGTTTATAAGCTCCAAAGCCGGTTATTCCTTAATTTAGGTACGGAGCTTTTTAAAGCAGCAAGAAAATTTTTTTGAAAAAGTGAGCGGACTGTTCCTTTAATGTTGATGACACCTCTAATCAGTAACAACAAGGTGCTCTACCTTGCTCATTCATCTTAATCCTTCTGAAACAAAGTAATTCATTTACTAACCAATCATCTCAAATGGAGGAGGCATAGTTTTAAATATTATACAAGTGGAGGACCGCTTGTTAGTACATCGGTCTTCACTTTCATTCAGACCTAACTTTCAACCTCAATAATAACCTTGCTCTTGCACCTGTTAATCGGCCATTAAGCACAATTACGTAATCAATGTAATGCATACTCTTACCCCACTGTGGTGGTGCAGTGGTGGGCGCTCGACTGATATCCCAAGATTGCGGGATCGAATCCTGGCCGCAGCACTGAGATCGCACAGCACACGGAAGCCTTGCTTTTCGCCACCATTGAAAAGCAAGGGGTCCATGTGCTGTGCGATGTCAATGCACGCTGAAGAACTCCAGGTGGTCTAAATTTCTGGAGCCCTCCACTACGGCGTCTCTCCTCGCCCTAGTAACGTTGGGACATTAAACCCTATAAACCAAACCAGTTGCCGATTAATATTGTACGGTCGTTTGACATTCCAAGAGCAGGATGAGCCCGGTTAGAAATCGAAATCGAAAGGACGAATCTGGAATATGGACATGCCATGTCATAGGCGACGGGGCTCCGTGCATTTCTAGCAGAGGAGCCTGCGGTCTCGTGAATTCAAGAGATCAGATTTTTGGTGGCGTGACACAGTTAAAACTCGCGTATGAGACTTGTTTGGCTGACGGCAGGCATCAGAACATCGGGTCGGTACCTAGTCGCCTTCGTCGGTCTGTCAGCGAACCATGGCGACGAGTGTGGTATAGGATATCCTTGCGCAGTCTGGTGTACCTCGTCGCCACTGACATTGGCCAGCATTAGAAAATGGATGCTTTTAAGAAGGTGTCCAAAGTTCTTCGCGCTCGAATACATTAGCAGTTCTCTCCCAGAACTACTGGAGTATCACTCAGGGTGTACAAGCTTCCCCGATTTGACCGATTGACGGCCAATTGTTAAAAGACAGGGAGCGTATGTTTAAGAGGCATGTAAACTATAAACTGCTAGTAATATAAATGTTTGTCTCCGATAACTGGCTCGCGCATGTCATTGACGCAAGAGACCCTGTGGAAGGTGTGCCATAGACCGATGTAATTAGTTGGACCCGGACCATATCCCGGCGGTTGATCAGCTGACCGCTGTAAGAGAAGGGAATTCAGGAGGATATCGTCACCCACCTAGCACAGGAAGAACAGCGATTTCAGCGTAAGAGTGGATGAGGTAGCAAATATTACCAACCCAATGCAGGTTCGTTTGCAAGAGGACTTTCTTCGATTTACATTGAGGCGATTCTGTAAAAAAAAGCACAGGACGATTACGTAACATCTGGGTGTGTAGCGGGAACGTTTTTTAGGAAAAAATATTCCCTTGACACAGTTACGTTTTTAGCGTCAGTAGCACTTCCTCGTGCTCAAGGCGGCTCTCCTCATCGATTTCACTCACAGCGCACCAAGACAGGACTGACCAAGACAAGACTAAAGTCGAAGAAGGAAACACGAACAACGTATTCCCCCAATTTCTCGAGAGATACACTAATCTCATTCTATGACTACACTAATCACTTTAAACTAGAAAGGCGGATATATCCTCCACCAGACAAGAAACTAGACAAAAGGCAGGAAGTAATCTGGCGTCGGCTCCAGACGCGTGCCTTCTTCAGCCCTTCTAAATTAGCGCACATCTAACCAGCACAATGCAATCCAGCGCGAAATACATCAGGTTGCATTCGGCGCCGGGCGCCGTTGGACCACGCCGGAAGCCTCCGAACGTGCCGGCGTAGTGTGCCGCTGGAGCGTAGCAGGTCGCGTACGGCGCTGCGGAGTGCGCTGGAGTAAAATCGCGCCTTAACTGTAGCATCGCCATTCTCAGCGCGCGCCATTTAGGAGGTGGTGAAGGGTGGCTGTTTCTGGCCCTACGGGGCTGTTGTTTTTGTTGGGGCTGTAGGAAGAAGAAGAAAATGCACGGGCCTGCTACTGGTTCTGTAGCTGAGCCACCTTCGCTGCCTCGTGCGGACAGAAGAGAAAATAGAGAAGAAAGAAAGAATTTAAAGTGCACTGCAGAATCTACATTGCCGCAATGCGAAAGCACGAATGCTACTGTTGGCTGCTTCTGGTTGCTTCTAGGTGCGTAATTAACTTTTTGTTTGCCCATTTAGTCTTTGGTACTGTCAAATTGCGCGCCAATCCCTTCCTATGCCCTTTTTCGGCTCTACTTCCAGTTGCTTGATGTCACGTCTCCTACCTCACATTGATTCACTTCTTGCTTAGAGAGAGAGAAAGAGAGCAGATTTTATGTACACCGACATGGACCTCGGGGCAGGGCCTCAGCAAGGGGGAGGGTCTCCTTGCCGGCTCTCCTGCGACGTGGCCGCAGAGAAGGTCTTGGAGTAAGCCTCCTCCGCCAGGCGTAGGACGATCTTTTGTTCATACGCATTTGGGCTGCGGATGTACGACTCCCAGGCAATTTAATCAAGGGAATCAGTTTCTTTAGCTGCCGCAAATCGGGGCATTGCCAGATTAGATGAATTTGACTCTCATTTTAGCCTTTGGCAATTTCAAATTGCGCGCCAATTCCTTCCTATGCCCATTTTTTGGTTCTACTTCCGGTTGCGTGACGTCACAATTATATACACAACGGCACCCCTTCTCTTTCCGCTTTTACTTACACCTTCCTTCCTTCCCTTACGTGCTGTTCAGGTGTCCACAGAACAAGTGTGGCAGACACTGGGCCTCTCCTTTCCTGTCAACCAGTTATTGTAGTTAATTACCTGATTATTTATTGGCCTACTTGATTTTTCGGCAACAACATTTAGCCACCCTCTATCGATTGACACCACTTATTAACCTCTTCAAATACTCACAACCACTGCGGACACGGTCTGCGAACAGAAATCTGTGAACATAGCTAAGAGAGATTGATTTATAGGAAGGAAAAGGCGCGGTAACTGTCTCGCTTGTTTTCTGTGGACACCTCGACCGCGCCGTAAGGGAAGGGAGGAAGTGGAAAGAGAGAAAGAGCTTAGGAGCCGTAGTAGAGGGCTAACGAGTAATTTCGACCACCTGGAGATCTTTAACGTGCGCTGACATCGCACAGCACACAGACGCCTCTTTGTTTCGTAATGCTTTCGCATTAAAAGAAGAGGGAGAGAAAGACGCGCACTGCAACAGCCGTCGTCCACGACCGAAGCAGTGGCGGGTGCAGTGATGGCCTACAACAGAAAATTTGGTGGCAGGTGGCTAGTCCCCAGCAAGCGGTGTTGACCTACCTGCCCCAGCCATGTAGGAGCGGGGACGGAGGGTCTCCGCATGCGGCGGCAATCTACCTGTCCCAGCCCAATCAGGGCCAGGAGCAGCCACCCTCCGTCCCACTCCTACGGGACTGGGGCTGGTAGGTCAACACCGCTTGCGGCGGGGGCTAGCCTGCCACCGAGTTTTATTGCGAAAGCAATACTATGCCAGGTCTCGGCCTTTCGCCGTACCGTAGCCTACCTTGCATGAAAGGTGGCTGTTCCTGGCCCTACGGGGCTGATACTGGTAGGTCAACGCCGTTTGCGGCTGGGGCTAGCATGCCACCGACTTTTGCGGCGGCTGTCACGTGCGGTTCCTTGGCGCGCGTTGAAATGTGGGATTGCAGATGGCAGGAACGTTAGAGAAGATGAGATTTATAGAAGGAAGGCTCAGTTTCTGTCACACTTTCTCCGAAAAGTGTGCGTTTGGAGGGTGCACCATCGCTCCTATCGCGTGGCGTTCCTTGGCGCGCGTTCAAGTGTGGGATTGCAGATGGCAGGAACGCTAGACAAGAGACTTCTGAAGGAAAGGCACACTATATGTCACACTTTCTCCGAAAAGTGCGCTTGGATGGTGCGCCTTCGCTCCTGTCGCGTTCCTTGGAGCGCGTCAAGTGTGGGATTGCAGATGGCAGGAACGCTAGACAAGAGACCTCACGCTTTCGCCTTTCACTACTTTAGTCGCTAAAGTCACTAATTTTTTTCTCTCTTCTGTCCGCACGAGGCAGCGGGGTGGCTCAGCTACAGAGCCAGTAGCAGGCCCGTGCATTTTCTTTTCCTTCTTCCTACAGCCACAACAACAACAACGCGCGTTTGTAAAAGCTTTCACCGGCTATACCTTTCTCCAACATGGCGGTATACGTTCATTGCCGTGTGTGCATCGAAAAAAATTCAGGGGGCACTTTGGCTCACTAAAGTGCTTCAAGGCGAAAGCTTTCCCCTCCGTCTGTGATTGACTAAAATTGTCACAAATACTGAGCCTTTTCTTTGCTGTATACCATTTTTAAACGCCGCTGGTGCCTGTTGTACTGTGTCTATTTCTATATATGCTCTTTGTTGCGGCGTTCGAGGAAGCGTCAAATGAAAGGCGCCGCACGGACGCCTGGATGTATCCAACTCTTCTGGGTTCCGGCTCACGGAGGTCACCCTGGAAATGAGGCGGCAAATTCCACCGCTCGCGAGATGACCCGACCTCGAATCCGACCTCGGCGGCTGCGTTTCGATGGAGGCGAAACGAAGAGGCGTCCGTGTGCTGTGCGATGTCAGCGCACGTTAAAGATCCCCAAGTGGTCAAATCCGTAGCCCTCCACTACGGCTCCTCTTTCTCTCTTTCCACTTTAACTCCCATCTTCCTCCCTTCCCTTACGGCGTGGTTGCGGTGTCCACAGAAAAACAAGTGAGACAGTTACCGCGCCTTTCGCCTCCTATAAATCAAATCAACCCCTAATACAAATATTCTTACGTGACTTATGCACAGTTCTCCGCAATTCGCTATATTTACCCTTATTTCACAGAAAGATGCTATAATCCAACTAATTCATTTTCGATTTTGTTACTGCCAACGATGATACCTTTTTTCTATCACCCAGTATTCCCGTGGCCAGCTTGGCATGTACTGACGGAAGCGAGGGCCTCAAACCGGAATGAAAATTTGACACTAGTTAAAAAAGTGTTCACCCAAAGTAGAGATTCATTATGTTGGTATACACGACATCAGCTATCCAATTTTATACGACTTGAATGTGTAGTATGGCATTCAATTTTCAATTGCAATTAACAAATTAGCAATATTTATGTGAAACCTGCTGTTTATATAGTGTAATTATACTTGACATAATGGATCTAATGATAATAATTTGAGCTTGCAGCACAATGTTTAGTATCAGTTGCTTAAATAGGAAAATTGGCACCTACCATTAGTTTTGTGCAATAATACTGGAAATAAATTATCTAATGCAATATAACTGGAGATTGCAGGATAACATTCATATTTAATCACAATTAACAATGTAGCGGTAATTAATACGCCTACCTGTAGTCCTTGAATTACCCCCTATATAGGCTATCCGACAATATACGATGAAGTTCAAACATAGTGCTCAATATCCATTTACAAATAACATATTCGGGGTAAACGTAAAATCTACAGTTAGACTAGCCCCACCATACTTATCATAAGATGTCTAAAGTTATATAACTTGAAGCTGTAGCATAGCATTTATTATTTATTTATAGTTAACAAATTTGTTGACATAATTATCACCTAATATACCTAATATAGCAGCATAAGCTTTATAATGATATATAGCTTGAGGTGAGGCTGTAGCATTACATTTATATTTATTCGCAATAATAAATAAGCGAAAATTGATTACCGCTTACCTTTACCTCTGTGCTATAATACTTGATATAAGTTTTCCAGCCATATATGACGAAAGTGTAGCATGATATTATAATTTATGTACAATTACCAAAATAGCGATAATTATTTAAAATTACTATAAGTCGAGCGCAATTATACTCTGAATAAGCTATCGAAAATTATAAAACTTGAAGGTGTAGGGCAATATTTATTCGCAATTTACAAATTAGTAACAATTCAATAAAACCTATAGGTACAGTGTAATCGCACTCGACATAAGCTATCCTGTCATATATCATAACTGTAGCATAATGATCAAATTTATTCACACTGAGATAATTCACAGTAACTGTTTAAGACCTCTATAGTCCAGTGGAAGTATACTTGACATAAACTATCCAGCAATATACCACTTGTTTCAATATACTTAGTGTTTCTTCTTTCGAGGGGTGTGCATTCAGTAGAGCTGACTTTTCGAAAAAAGTGATACTGAGCTTTCTCCACTACATAAGCGAAGCGGACTGACAAGCAAGGCCTCGCCACCTCAGAGCGCTGCATTTCGAGGCTCCGTAAACATAGGCCTGCATAAAGGCGCAGCGAGAAAGGGCCACGACCATGGAGGAAGAAAAATTGCCCACGATTACGTTACTTCGTAATGCGAAATTTGAGCGCAGCTCATCAGCTGTTTCACCTTTTCGATAAATTGAGGCAAATATTTCGAGCAAGACCCGTATGCACAATTACAGACATTTCTTTTTTCAATTTTTCACACGTATTCCTTCAAGCAACACTCCACTAACAGTTCCCGGCAGTCATGAAAGAAGCTTTGTGCACGGAGAAATGAAGAGAGCAATTGAGTTATCGGGAGGTTGCGGGAGGCAGCGCCTGTGCCCATAGGAACATTGCGCGACGAACAGATGGCAGCGACTGACTGATGCCACTAGCGAGTGAAGCGAGTGAGAACGGGATGCACGCACCGTGATCCGCTGATAGCGAGCTGCGGCGTTTTGGCAACCGCAGAGCACCCTCGCCGCCATGTATGAAGAAGGGGGGGGGAGCCCCTGCTCCTGTTTCTGCATGACGGCGACGGTGTTCTACGCTGCTCACCGGCTCCTCCTGATTTATCTGGAAGAGATTGGCCTCAGCTCTATTCTGTAGGCCTGCATGGGCCTATAGTGCTTCGCGCGGAAATGGCGGCGGCATCTGCGGCGTCAGCAACCTCCCCCTCCCCTACCTTCCTTTAATTCCAACTTCCCCTTCCCCCTGGTCACCAAGAGTGATGCCACAAAGATGGCTAACATAAGACGTGACCAGTATCCCCACCCCTCCAAAAAATAAACCATAGTCACCACCACCACCACCACCCACGTCATCTTGACTTGCTAGCGGCGTTAGCGGCATCAGGTCGCTGCCTGCGCTGCCTCCGGTGCCCCCACCCCCCCTCCTTTCCTCGTGTTCTCCGGTTGCTGCACGCGCTCCTGCCCCCATCGCTCACCGCTGAGTGTACCCCGCCTCTTCCTGCGAGCCTCCGGTCGCCGAAACGCCGGCTCGAACTGGGGGGCTGAAAGGGGGGGGGCGGAACTGGTTGTGAGGCCGACAACGCCGACGCAGCCGCGAAACCCAGGAACGGGCGCCAGAGAGCTGCGCTCTAAGAAACTAGGAAGGAGCTCCGCGGCGGAAAAGTGAAGCCTAGTCATAAAAAATATAATGGAAAGCACATGGAAAGCATCATGTGAAATTAGCCGTCACGTGATACGGCAAGCGGCAGCCGGTAGCTGGTTTCGGTTGCGGTTTCGCACGCTTTTCTTTGAAGGAATGCCTTCGCAGGGCCTTCGCTATGCGACGCCTGCGATAGAAATCTGAGGCGCGCGCTGCTAGCAGGCGGTGGATAGAACTTTGGACTTTTAGATGGGCCGATCCCGTAGGGGCTGCCGCCGCCACACAGTGCACCCGTGTATTTCGCGTGTATGGCTGGCTCGGTCCCCTCAGCTGCGCCACATGAAATGCCTGTGGGGGACGCACAAAGACGAAGCACGAAGTACAATGCTTTATGAGCCCCGCCGGGGTGGTGCAGTGGTAAGACGCCCGACTACTGTGCCGGAGTTCCCCGGATCGAATCCCGGCCTCGGCGGCTGCGTTTCTATGGAGGCGAAACGAAGTGGCGTCCGTGTGCTGTGCGATGTCAGCGCACGTTAAAGATCCCCAGGTGGTCGAAATTACTCCGTAGCCCTCCACTACGGCTCCTCTTTCTCTCTTTCCACTTTCATTCCCACACCCCTCCCTTCCCTTACGGCGCGGTTCGGGTGTCCACAGAGCAAGTGTGACAGTTACTGCGCCTTTCCCTTCCTGTGAACCAATTTAACTTAACTTTTTATTGCTTTATGACATTACTCACGCGTCACGTGCTTGTAACCTACTTTATCAGCAAATTGAAGTTTGTACAACTGTCTGGGGCACAAAGTTCTGGGGCTGATCGCCAGGACCATGTCGTGAAAGAATTGAAGAGGAGCGGATGAAAACGCTGTTCTAAATCCATTTCATCATGTATGATAAACATCAGCCCACTAAGGCACATTACTGTACATTAAGAAGCAGCTCTTGATAGTCTCCGTTCGACAAGCAGTACAAAACAACTCCCATGAGCCTAAATAAACTAATACCGTCGGCGCAATCGTTAATTACAGTCGCATTCTCGCATCGCTTGAATCGAAAAACAACTCCACATAGCGGGCGGCTCCCTAGAAGAGGTTTCAGCCTGCCTTAGAGCGCGGAAACGTGCATTACAACCAAGCCCTGCTTTGGCGGTCGCAGCATAAAGGGATGACGAAGAGCAGCTCAGCAGGCGAGCCTCCGTTTGTGTCGTCGTCAGAGCGACCTGTCGTCTATCGTTGCATTGAAATGAATGCGACCGGTTTCTTTCAAAGCCATTTTCCGAAAGTGTTGCTGGTATTCTCATTCAACTGACGGCGCAGCAGACAGGCATTGCCATTGAGATAGAGGAGGAGGAAGAATGGACGAATCACTAAGCGGAACATAAAAACATAAAGCGGAAAAGAAGAAATCTGGTTGTCTCTTGGTAGGGCTATTCGTATTAGGGCACCGCTACGAGCAGAAGGCGTGAATCGGCTAAGTATTGGGCGGCTAGTCCTCTTTTTCTGTTTTCCCCTGCGCATTTGCGCTTTTCACCGTGTTGATAACGCTCACAGGGAGATTGTAACTGTAAAGTGATGACTGCGCAGTCTCCCGGCCAGGGGCGCTTCCCCTGGTCGGCTTTCATTACGCCTCACGATCTACCTCTGGAAGCGTTCCAACGATCTGGCCTTCTAAACATTCCTCTGGCGCTAGTGCCCAAGGATGGCGGATTTATTAAAAGGAATTACCCTGGGACTGTTCGAGCTGCTCTCCAGGCAGCCTCTTCCCTGTGTGACTCGATCACAGAACTGAGGCAGTTTGGGCGTGGCGGGATACTGTGCCGATCTCCAGACCTGAAATGCGTTAAGGATCTGCTTAAGTGCAATTCATTTGGATAGCTTCAGGTGAGCAGCTTTATCCCTACTCATCTTGCATGCACAAAAGGATTGGTCCGAGGAGTAGACTCTTCTTTAACTCCAGCTGAGACCCTCGACCTTCTTTCGACGGCTGGTGTGGTAGCGGTGTATCGTTACAGCCGGGAGGTTAATAATACGCGGGTACCAACAGAGTCGGTGACTGCCGCATTTGCGGGAACTTCATGCCCGTCAGAGATAAAACATGGCCATTGATCTTCCGTGTGGATCCTCTTGAATCTAAGCCACTACAGTGCACTAATTGCTGGCAATATGGTCACACACCTCGTGGTTGTAAGTCCTCCGTGCGGTGTTCCAAATGTGGCGATGGTCATCATTCGTCATAATGTTCACAACAAAACGAGAAACGCTGCCTTTGCGGTGGAGCCCACGCTGCAAACTCCTTGGAGTGTCCATCTCGAAAACAGGAGCTGCAAATTATAGAAATAATAGATAGAAAACGCTGTTCGCGTCGTGACGCTGTAACAGAAGTTAAGGAGCGATTACACGGTTATGCAGGTGTGTCACCCCGATCAGGTGTGCCTCTGGATGCATCAATCTCAAAGGCGATAATGACTGCAGTGGAAGAATCAATGACTAAAATGGTCGACCGAATAGTTGCTACTGTCACAGAGTGTTTTTCTAACGTTCTGGCAGTTCAGCGAACACAAGCCCTGCAATCAGGAACAGCCCCTTTCATAGCAGACATGCCCTCTGAAAGATCTCAACTGCTTGAAAGCACTACTGTTGCTTCGCCTCACAGGGCTAATCCTCCAGATGACGATGGAAACATTAATGACGCAGAGATGGTGGAATCAGATGTACGAATTCTAAAACGGTGTGGTTCTCCCATGTCCAACCGCGGTCCCAACCAAAATCAAAGAAACAACAGCATACATCAAAGCCAAAGGATATTTTGGGGCAGGCAGTTGCGGCTGCCCAGATTTCGCAATCATAGGGGCACTGAAAGTTATCCAGTGGAACTGTCGTTCAATTCTAACTGATTCAACAGATTTAGTTTAAATTTCTTCTCAATATAATCCACATATAATTATTTTGCAAGAAACTTGGCTAACAGCCGAAAAGCATTTCTATTTACAAAATTATCATTCATGCCGACAAGATTGCCAATCAAAAGGAGGAGATTAATTATATTTGTCTGTACAAAATTCTGTCTCAGGGCTAAGATTTCTTTCCAGCTATCTTCTATAGATTGTGAGTTATTGGCCCTAGATTTTGAAATTCCAGGGCACTGTCCGTTTTCCTTAGTGAATGCTTATTTCCCTAGCGGTGTACAAGATACAAAACCTCTAGATCTGCTATTAGTTAATTGTCGAAACTCAGTTCTTCTGGCTGGTGATTTTAATTCGCATCATGTGTCATGGGGCTACAAGACAGATAGTTGTGGCAAGAGTCTTTGGGATTGGATAACAAATAATAACTTTTCCTGTAGAAATTCGGGTTCGGCCACTTTCATAAGAAAACACAGTCAATCTGTGTTAGATTTAACTTTTACCTCTCCCAGTCTTTTCGTTAATAATTGGTCGACACTTGATTGTGGCACCTCTAGAGACCACATACCGATTGCGTTTGATGTTAATCGCCCTGTAACTCCAGCGACTTCTCAGTTGATGTCATTTATCAACTATAATAGCTTTCAGTTAACGTTACGCCCTAATCATGAGTCATTGAATAAAACGGATGAAGAACACAAATCAAAACGCTTATGCTAGGTGATTAAGGATTGCCGTAAGAAGTCTGAGATCTTGGTACGGGGCTCAAAGGGGAATACTTTAGCTGTTTGGTGGAATGCTGATTGTTCCCGAGATTACAGACGTAGAAAGGCGGCATGGAAAAAGCTTCTCCACAACCAGTGCCCGAAACTCTGGCAGGATTACAAGTTGATTGCAGCTACTTTTAAACGTACAGTTGCAAAAGCGAAGGACGAGTATGATGCTAAGCATTTTGATTTCCTCTCTAAATCTGGCAACTGAACTGCTCTTTTTGATTTTTTACGCTCGCGGAAAAAGATTACGCAAGCACAAAATCTACATTCCTTAATTTTGACTCCCCATGAAGCGATAGACGCAATTGAAACAATTGCCAAAGAACTGGAGAACCGTTTCTCGTCTGCACTTCCTTCGTGCTCGATATCTGTAATGCCAATGGAACCAGTTATTTATGATCCTCAAATTTCCGTTTCTGAGCTTTCTCCTATAGTTATGAGATTACCAGCCGCTGCTCCCGGTCCTGATAACGTAACTTCAAAAATGTTAAAAATTCTTTTTGACGAGTCACCTGAGACGTTATTAGAGCTAGTAAATTATTCCATCAAACATGTTTTGATACACCCAGAATGGAAATTTGCCAAAATAATTCCTTTACTTAAAAATAAAGGCGGTGCCTTGTCAATAGATAATATTCGACCAATTGCATTAACATCAAACATTGTAAAATTCATTGAAAGAGTAATACTTATACGTATTTCAGAATTCATGAATAAAGAAAATATCCTCAGCCCTTGCCAAATTGGTTTCCGTCAAAAGTGTTCCATCTGGAATGCGCATGCTGATCTCGAAAGTCGAGTTCTTTTAGCGCGGCGCCAAAAAAAGGACGTTGCCTTGATAACGCTAGATATAGCCAAGGCCTATGATAGCGTTGAGCATAGAATTCTATTGCAAAAATTAAAATCTCTTTAGTTTCCACATTATTTAGTAGCCTGGATATCTGAATTCCTCCAAAACCGAGAGTTTCACTCTGCATTAGATGGCGTCCATTCTGGCAGATATAAGCAAGCCAGGGGAGTGCCGCAAGGAGCAGTCCTTTCAGCAGTCCTTTTCAACATACTACTCAGCTCAATACCAGTTAATCATGACGTTTGCACTTACGTATATGCGGATGATATTGCGTTTTTTGCATCTGCATCGGATATTCAATCCCTTTATCTCCACTTGCAAACGTACCTAAACTCTATTGAGAATTGGTTGTGTGGCTTGCGTCTCACATTAAATGTGAACAAAAGCGCAGTCCTCGTATTCAATATAAAAGATTCTGTAAGTCTGTCTGTAATGTATCAGCAGCAAATAATAACAAAGGGTAAATCATTAAAGTATTTAGGGGTCACTAATGATGATAATCTTTCATGGCAGCCCCACATTAACCGAATTGCTACGAAAGGTTGGTTGGTTGGTTTGTGGGGTTTAACGTCCCAAAGCAACTCAGGCTATGAGAGACGCCGTAGTGGAGGACTCCGGAAATTTCGACCACCTGGGGTTCTTTAACGTGCACTGACATCGCACAGCACACGGACGCCTTGCTTTTCGCCTCCACCGAAAAGCTGCCGCCGAGGCCGGGATTCGATCCCGCGTCCTTGGGAACAGTAGTCGAGCATCGTAACCACTGCGCCACCCCGGGGCTCGGGCCGTGGGCATGTTGCGCCGAATTAGTCGTCCCAGGTCTGGAATGCGGAGAGATGTCCTTTTAATGATTTATGTTATGTATGTGCGTCCAATTTTAGAGTTCGGTTCAGTCTTGTTTTTTGGATCAGCAGCTTATAAAATTCGACCGCTTGTTCTCTTGGAGCGAGAAGCACTTCGGTTGTGTCTTGGACTTCCAAAATTTGTTGCCAACATGTGCTCTACCTTGAAGCCCGGATTCCACCCTTGATATACAGATTACAAATTCTAACCGTCCAGACGTACTTAAGAATATATGAATCAGAGTTTCACCGATCTATGTCTATTTTTTGCTGTCAACCGACCTCCTTTTTCGGTGTCCATTGGCTTAAAGTTCACACCCCGCAGGTTGTTATGGTCAAAAATTTGCTGGACCCTTTAAATGTTTCCCTTCCCAGTATTCTACCCGTACGAACCATCGGTTCATCTATTTAAATCGTCTTTGACGACATATTCCCGAATAATGCTAAGAACTTATCATCCGTTATTCTAAACGGATTATTAGAAGATCATTTTAGAAGCCTTTCTGCTAGTTTAGTTGTAGCTACTGACGCATCTCAAAGTAATGAAAAGGCAGGTGTGGGTATATATTGTCCACATTTAGACTGGTCTTTTTCTGTCCGGCTTCCGGACTTCACCCCAATTTTTGAAGCAGAGTTTCTGGCGGTGGTACTCGCTTTACGGAAATTAGACTCCTCTTTTTATAAAGTGGCTGTGATTTCCGACTGTCTATCCTTGTGTTCATCTTTCTCTTCGTCGGTGGATTCTGCAATAGTAAAAACCTTTGTCTCCCTGATCCCTAGACATTTGAAAATTTTACATATGGTATGGGTACCAGGCCACAGCAATGTGACGTTAAATCATTATGCTGACAATTTCGCAAAAGAGTCCCTTAATGGCCCCGTATTATCTATCCTTCCGGCGACCGCGTACATCACCGCAGCGAGGTTTCGAAGAAACGTTCTATTAAATATGAAAAATGGACATCTTTTAAGATCTGATGACTATCTGCATCTAAATTATTCTTGGAATAGAAAATTATGCCATTCACGGCAACTTGAGATTTCACTAACAAGGCTGCGATCCCGTATCCCACCTTTAAATTTCTATCTTTACAGGTCTGGTTTGGCACTGTCTCCCGTCTGCGCATTTTGCGGTGAACAAGAAACATTAGATCACTTTTTATTGTTTTGCCGCCGCTTTACTACGTTGAGAAAACAATTGATGGAAAGGCCATCGCAACAGCTTGGCCTTAGTTTAAGCAGCCCGACATTGTTATCATTTGGCGCCACCATTCTTGGGCACAGTCACAGGTCTGTTTTTACCGCCATGCAAAAATTTTTACTGGACTCAAGTCGTTTGCCTTGCTAAATATTTAAACATCACTTGTTCTACAATTGTAGTGTCAATCTCCCGTGAGTGTTACCACTTTTCATTTTATATTTCACTTATTTCCCGTTTTGTTTCCTTTCCTCTACCCCTCAAATATTTTCTTTGCTACCCAATTCTTGGCCGATCTCCCTCTGTGGGTATGTGACATAAGTTACTTGGACAACAACAACAACAACAAGTGCCCAGCAATAGGACGCGCGAAACGATCGAGTAGATGTGTAAAGTATCACTTTATTTGAAAGCCTCTGAATAATATATATGTAAATGTGCTCAATGATATTCACTTACGTTTCCAGGACGTCACAAGTAATATATACAAATGACCTTGATTATATGCCGACATAATGTCACAGGCTCCGCTTTTCCGTCAGAAATGGTTGGTAGATAGGACGCCTCAGAGATAACGCATCGATACGTGGACGTTAAGATTCGACCTGGATGTCACTGGCAGGTTTGTGGTTTGCTGGCTAGCAACATAACTTTTCTTGTTTGGAATGCATATTTTTATTAAATAATTCTGCGCACGTCGTGTTGTTCATGCAAGAGGGAAGATTGCCAGCCAAATTTCCAAGAACGCGATATGATTACGTATAAACAAGCAGTAAAAACAAGGCCTGGGGCCGATTGTGGCACCGATCATCAGCTTCTTGTTGCCAAAATTAAGCTTCGATTGAGGAAAACGCAGAAAACTAGAAGGCCTTTCAGGTATGATCTGGATCAGATTCTATTAGAATATGCTGTGGAAGTGAGGAATCGATTTCAAGAATTAGATCTGGAAGACAGAGAGCCCGAAGAGATGAGGACTGAAGTTCGTGATATAATACAGGAAGTTGCTACTAAGGTAGTTCCAAAGCAAAAGAAATGCAAAAAAGCAAACTGGTTATCTGAAGAGGCTTTGCAAATAGCTGAGGAAAGGAGGATGGCAACAGGTATGGGGGAAAGAGAAAGATACAAGGTTCTCAATGCGAATTTTCAGAAAATAGCAAGGAGAGATAAGAATGCCTTCCTGAACATACAGTGTCAAGCAGTTGAGGACAACAGCCAATTAAGGAACACAAGCGCTCTGTATAAGACAATCAAAGATATCAAAGGAAGCTTCTGTGCTAAGCTGGGCGTGATAAAGGACAAACGAGGCAAGGACCTCACTGAAGCCTCAGAGATAAAGAAGAGGTGGCAGGGATACACAGAAGAACTGTACAAGAAGGACCCGGATGTGCGAACCCAACATAGGACGGTTGTGATTACTGATCTCGAGCCGGGCATCCTGAAGAGTGAAGTTGAATGGGCCTTAGCCAGCCTTGCTAAGAACAAAGCTAGCGGAATTGATGGTATTCCAGCTGAGTTGCTTCAAAACCTCAACCACGACGCTGTTAACACACTGCATACATTATGTCAAAAGATTTGGACAACCCTGCAGTGGCCACAGGATTGGAGGAGGTCAGTTTACATCCCCATTCCAAAGAAAGGCAGTGCCAAAGATTGTTCCAACTACCGCACGATCGCGCTTATTTCGCATGCTAGCAAGGTGATGTTGAAAATCCTGCAAGGTAGGCTGCAGCAGTATGTGGATCGGGAGCTTCCGGACGTGCAAGCTGGGTTTCGCAAGGGCAGAGGAACTAGAGACCAAATTGCCAACCTTCGCTGGATCATGGAAAAAGCAAGAGAGTTCCAGAAACCCATTTACTTCTGCTTTATTGATTATGCGAAAGCGTTTGACTGCGTAGATCACAGCAGATTGTGGCAAGCTCTCCAAGATATGGGAGTTCCAATTCACCTCATCTGTCTCCCCAGGAACCTTTATGAAGGACAAGAGGCCACAGTCAGAACTGGGCATGGCCTTACTGATTGGTTTCCGATTGAGAAAGGGGTGAGGCAAGGCTGCATATTGTCGCCCTGCCTATTTAACCTGTATGCAGAGTGCATCATGAGGAAGGCCGGTCTGGACGAGTCTTCAGCTGGAGTGAAGATTGCTGGAAAACGTATCAACAACCTTAGATATGCGGATGATACCACTTTAATGTCAGAAAGTGAAGTGGAACTCAAGAGACTTCTGATGCGCGTACAAGAAGAGAGTGAGAAGTTTGGGCTTAAACTGAACATTAAAAAGACGAAGATCATGGCGTCTTGCCCTATCAAGTCCTGGAGCATCAATGGACAAGAAGTGGAAGCTGTGACAGATTTTCTGTTCTTGGGCGCCAAGATTACCTCGGAAGGAGACTGCAGCCATGAAATTAGGAGACGCCTGCTTCTGGGAAAGAGAGCAATGGTTAGCCTTGACCGCCTAGTAAAGAGCAGAGACATTAGTCTACCAACCAAGATCCGTATAACCCGTGCTATGGTCTTTCCAGTTGTGATGTATGGATGCGAGAGTTGGACTGTGAAAAAGGCTGACCGCCGAAGAATTGACGCGTTTGAATTGTGGTGCTGGCGAAGACTCTTAAGAGTTCCTTGGACTGCCAGAAGATCAAATCAGTCGATATTGTCGACCATAAACCCTGACTGCTCATTGGAGGATCAAATTCTAAAGTTTAAGCTTAGCTACTTTGGTCATCTGATGAGAAGAGAGGAGTCGCTGGAGAAAGATTTGATGTTGGGAAAGGTTGAGGGTCGCCGGAGAAGGGGTAGGCAGCGAACGCGATGGTTAGATGGCATTCTCGAGGCATTGCAGATGAAGCTATGTGATGTTAAGAAGATAGTGAGAGACCGGAAAGCGTGGCGTGACATGGTCCATAGGGTCACGAAGAGTCGGACGCGACTGAACGCCTGAACTGAACTGATAACACTCAATACAAATCGGAAAAAAAGTAAAAAAAAGGAAATGCACGGCAGCCTAGTTTTGTTTATAATTAATTGTTCACAAACCTTGCTAAGAATAATCTTTTCGGGCAATACATTCCGCAAATGTTTTATAACGTGGAAAGTAGCTGTGGTGTTGGACGTGGCATTTTCGCCGGCGAAGCCAAGCAATAGAACCTGGGTAAGCAGAAGGGGAGGCAAGCTTGGAGCCAGTTTTCCTTGCAGTCCGCCATGCCCAGTCCAGAAGAAGTCGATCATGGACTGAATATGAAGCAGCAGTTACAGAAATATGTGCGACGCAGCTTGGTATGCCCCCGAATTCAACACGGAAAGGACGCAGTATCGGCACGTTTCAGAAAGAGAGAAGTCGGCCTTTGATTGCTCGGTTCGCGTCAAAGAAGCAACAAAAACCACATTTATAGAAAGCAAAAGACCTGAAGGGCTCAAGAACGAGTCTATGTATGGATTTTGCTAAACTAATGTAGCATTATAAAGAGGGAGCGCATTTGAAAATTTGTTCAAGAAAGCAACAGCGAAGTGTCACGTGTAAGCTTATAAGGCGGGCTATGCTGTACATCAATGATGTAAAATTTGTCTACGACGAAGCTCTTAATAATATTGAGTAGTAACAGTGACCGTGTAACCATTATCCGTGTCTTTTGTGTTTGGCAATAATCTTATGGGTCATAAAGAATCAACTTGATTGACGAATTAAGAAACCTGTTCCGCATGATCAAACCAACTGTCGTTTCGGTACACAGTGACTTGACGGTGATGTAGCGGATACGACGTGTTTCTGAACAACATCACCTGCTTTGGAAAATGCCAAAATAGCCAAGAAGGTAGCGTGTTTATATAAGATGACCAAAGTGCATTGGCTGCTTCGGTTAGTAGGCCTAAAAATACATGCGAGGTTGTATGGTGTAAGTTTAAACACTATAAAGTACACTGACCTTTCCTTGCACACCACATCGCGGTGAAGTAAAAAGCACTTCTTCCCGATCAATGGATAATTAAGCTCTCCTTGCGTAGCGAAATGCTCAAAATGTTCAAGAGAGCACCTCTCAGTGTTAACAGGCAGTCGCAGTCGAAACGAATGCACGAGTTGGTCGTGCACATCGCCATACCTCTGTAAGTTGAATTTTTGATCATACAACTGCGGACTGTTGTCGGTGACACGAAGCTACCAAAGTGTTCTTTATTTGTCATACGGGACAACTTACTGCTGTAGGCCTTGCAGTGTCATCTCCAACGCTGCTGGAACAGATGAAGCGCATCTTTATGCATTTGAAAATTAAGTGATTTGTACCGTAAGAAGTGGCACGACTCTATTTAAATAAGTAGTTTAACTAACGGAAACAAGCATTATTTAATGTGAAACGTTTTATTGCTGACCTGCGTAGCGAAATTTTACCGTGAGTGCCACTGCACCGCAGGATCGCCAGTAGAATCAGTGGAACCCATATCCCCCAAAAACGTGGTGCCGCTAGTGGCGCACACTAGTAGTCACTATACAGCGCGGGCGCGCCGATGGAGCACTTCTCTTCTTCCACCGTGACCTTTAACGCGAAGGTCTGCATCCTTTGATCTCGACATCTAAAACCGGGCATGAGTAATACAAGAGGCCAGAGAGGTCAGAGAGGATATTAATTTCGGTCACTAAGGTGAACATCGTACTGAACTTGCAGAGGATAGGACATCTAAAGAGATACATCAGAAGCAAAATGCCATGAAACATTTCAGATTTTCTGCCCGACATAAGAGACCTGCAGCATTCGAACGATCACATGCACAATGAAGCTGTATTTCGCGCGCTTCAAATCTCTCGGGCATAGACATAGCCTTTCGGGGCCATATCTTGTAACTGATACATTAGTTGTGAGCGGCTGTCTTCCTCGTATTCTTTCATCCCTTTGGGTCGAGCTTCCGAATGCCTTAGCCAGTAGCGCTGCAGCCCTGTCAATGCAAATCTGCCGGGCCACTCAAGAGGTAGAGAGGTTCACATATGTCGCAAACGAAGGCTCCACGCAGTTTCACACAAATGTGAGACAGCAGGGAAAGCGACCCAACGTCTCGCTAAGGACGACGAAAAGTAGGAATGCGTAAGACGCATCGAGTAGCAATAAACCCTGCAACGCACTCAGAACGAAAGCAAACAACAGCGTGATGTTGGGGTTATCAAACACACCAAATTCGATGGCGATGGAAGCTGAGTTTCCTTTCGAAATGGAAGACAAGTGGCTAAATTTTAGGATAGGCTGCTAATGCAGTGAAAGTTGCAGGCAAACTGAATGCACTACCTATCTTGAAAAGACGAAGCAAGTACAGGTTGTGGCTTGCTCAAGAAACCAGGCGGATGCCGCAGTTCATCTATGAGCCATTTCAAATGTCGTGAGTTTTTTCTGAGATGAATTGCGTACTTTAGTTTATGCTTGACACCGAGGAATGTAGTCATTTCTTTCGGCAGAGTGTCACTGAAAGTCGTTGTGCCAGAACATTCAGCCAAAAAAAAAAAAATACTTGACCAGACCACAGCGCCATGTAACCGCGGCAATACTTTTATACACCCTGTCTTATTGCGGTGCATGTTATGGCGGTTGCTCAATGTCTTTATTGAGTTCGGGCAAGGTGCAGCTTACGAATAGGCTGCGCAGGACCATGCCATAATGAGAGCGGTACGAATGCGACATGCCATTTTCATCATTTAATATATTCATGCTGTCTCTAAAACCCCCCCAAAAAACTTGTCTGTCAAACTCAGTGCCCTCTGAGCAGTGTTTTGTTCACGTCACAACTAGAAATGGGTGTGGAGAAAAGAGGTGTAAAACCGACGTGAAGTGTGCACCTCACAAAGTGGCTTAGAGCGAAAAGTATAAAAAGGCATAACACGAACGTCGTGCTACAATCTATGAAATGCATTTATTTAGTATGGCCTCTTCAAAACATTTATTAAAGACCAAAGCAAACAAACAAACAAACATGGTAGGTGTGACAGGCGTTAACCATATGTGCCATCATCCCTGCCTGCGTAATTGCATGCAACAGTAAGACCGTAAGTTCTGCATGTGCCTTCTCTGCATTCCCCAACTGGACAAGCATAACCAAGGCGGTGCTGCATCCTCCGGGCGTCCTCTCGCGTAATATGCTGAAAGAAAGGATACAGTTCTGATGTTAGAACACGAATACTAATTTGAACATATTTGTCCTGTCCCAAATGAATATTTGGGACAGGACAGGAGCTGCATTCACTCAGAGAAGGTGACATTACTGTAATGAGTTGGTATCAGTGTGAATCGTCGACTTTTGGTAGATGCTCTTAAAGCATTTCAGTTTTTAAACAGGCCTTTTTAAGTACCTCTGAAGAATGTCGATCTCTTTAGCTTTGATAATGCATCTAGCGACTGGTAGTTATCACTGTGTTGCTGTACTGAAAAGTGTCTTCTATGATCACGACAATCACTCACCTGGGAACATTTTCATGAGATGATAAGCATTTACATTCTCCGCTCTTCTAGCGCGCTCGAACCTATTTCGCGGAACCGCCAAGTATACGATTCTTAATTTTTGAGGGCGGTGACATCGCAGATTCGAGAGCTCCCAGCAACACAACATTCATACTTCGTGGATCGAATAATCGCAATAAATTATAAAATGTGACGCAGTTGCCCTGTACGTGTAAGAAAAAATTAAAGATTCAGTGCCTTGCCGCGGTGGCCCAGTGCTTAGGGCAATCGACGCCCAACGATACAGGGAGAATCCCGACCGCAGCGTTTGCTTTTCGATGGGATGCGAAAACAAAAAAGCGTCCGCTTACTATGCGATGCCAGTGCACATTTAAGAACTTCAGGTGGTCAACACTTCCACAGCCCTACATTGTGGCATCCCTCATAGCCTGAACCGCTGTGTAACATTAAGCCCTGTAAACTAAACCAAACTACACTAAAAAATCAGGACATTTTTGCTGTCCAAAAACTAAAGATGTCTACATCTTTCGTGCTTTTAAACAAAATTATTACTAGGCCACTGAGCATTTCAACCGTCTCGCAGTTATAAAGTGCTCCAATTCGAAAGCTTTACTGCGAAAGCATTTCTTCTCTTCCGAGTGACGTGTACAGGATTTGTGGAAAGAGTGTGTCGGCAGAGCGTGTGCGCACGAACTGGTGATAGATAAAAAATCTATGCCGATACTTGTTTATCCTGCACCAGAACGAACAGATGGGAAAGCATGAACTGAGTATGTCCTGTCGGCAAAAAGTGTCGGCAGAGCATGTCGGTAAATTATGTTGCCATGAAAGCGTCTCCCCGTATTAATGAATGTGAAGAGGTTTATTGGTATTAAGGAGTGTGTATTTGGTAGCAGGGAGGCTGAGCAAATAAAAGTGATTAATTAGTTAAATCGCTATAATGAATTCAATGTACCTATATATATATATATATATGTTTTTTTTAATTTTGTTATTTATATTGTGAGCCTTCCACGGATCTTCTTTCATTTGTACATACCATCGTCATCGTCCCGCGGCGCCGGCTCTAGCACGCGCCTGGGTTCTCGATCAGATTAAAACGCTGACACGGCGTACCTTGCCTTGCCGTCACGACTTTGGCGTCTCGACCTGGCCTTCTTTCACACGTGGTGGAGGTGAAATTTCATCCCCTTACTGCCTTGTGCCCTGCCTTTCGCTGGAGCTACGTTCCGGTCGCGGTTTGGCAACAACCACCATCGTTATGTCAACCGAGAGCAGTCCCGACCCGGCCGGACCTTCTACCTCGGCTACACCGCCGCCTCCCACTGTGCCCACACGACAACGCGACCCGCCGCTGTTCGCCGGTCGTCGCGACGAGGACGTGAATGACTGGCTTGACACTTATGAACGCTGCAGTGCCTACAATCGGTGGGATGACGCTTTAAAATTCCTCAACGTTTCCTTCTACCTGATTGAGGTCGCCAGGAATTGGTTTATCAACCGCGAGCCCCACACCACTAACTGGCCCACCTTCAAACAGCAGTTCCGCCAATACTTCGCCGACCCCGCAGTTCGGACCTAGATCGCGAGGAACAAGCTCGCTTCCCGTCGTCAAGGTCCCGATGAGTCGTATGCCTCTTACATAGAGGCCATACTTGCACTTTGCCGGCGTATTAGCCCCACCATGTCTGAACCTGAACGCGTGCACCATGTCATGAAAGGAATCAATTCTGTGGCTTATAACACCCTACTTGCCCAGAATCCATCAAGTGTTGATTCCATTATCACGACCTGTCAACGAGTCGAACAGCTGCAGTCCTCCCGATTGCAGCCCGACTTCTCTACTGGCCCCCCCCCCCCCCCCCCCCCCCCTCTACTGACTGATCTACGAACCCTAATTCGAGCGATAATCCGCAAAGAGCTCCAAGCCTTGAGCCCTTTCTGCCGGCACGGGTGTGATCACTCTTCTTCTAATGACGCCAGCCTCCGCACCATCATTAAAGAAGAATTGGCAACTATCACCCACCCTGTCGCACCCGACCCTGCTGCTGCACCTCGTACAGCGCCGACTTATGCTCACGTTGCTGCATCCCCTCCTCCTTTTGTTCCCCCCACCCCCCACAACAAGCACCGCCCTACAACGACATCAACGCCGTGACGACGGCTCAGCCGACGCCGCCCTATTACGCACCTTGGCGCCCCTCTCGCCCTGTGTGCTACTACTGTGGAATCAGAGGACATATTTCCCGCTTCTGTCGTCGACGCATTCAGAACGAGCGGCGTGGTTACGACGCCTTCGAAAGTGACGTACCCGCATATTATCAGCGACGATCTATTCACAGCCAACCTCGTCGATCCTCTCCACCACCGGTATCCTCGTCTGAACCAAGTGGCGCCCATGTTTTCCGACGCTGGTCCCTTTCCCCATACCGCCGCTCTGTTTCTCCACTTCGACCAGAAACAACTGTTCCTGTCCTTCATTCGGAAAACTAAGCGATGCAGTTTCCGGAGGCGAAACTGCACTCTGCGAACTTACCAAAAGTCCTCCTCATCTCCCGTACAATATGATTTCCGTTTTAGCTGAAGGATTACCGGTCGAAGCTTTGATTGACACAGGGGCTGCAATTTCTGTTATTCGCGCTGATTTATGCCACCGTTTGCGGAAAGTAACGACACCATATGATGGACCTAAACTTCGCGGTGCAAATGACGTCCCTCTACATCCTTCAGCAAAGTGTACAGTTCGAATTGTTGTAGACGGCGTCCGCCACCATGTGCAGTTTGCTGTGCTTTCACCGTGTGCGCATCAGACGATTTTTGGTTGGGATTTTTTGTCGACCGCGTCAGCGTTAATTTCTTGTGGCGACCGTGTCATTCATATGACAGACAGTGATTTTTCATCTGACATGTCTGAAGGACGTCATTCCCCCATTGCCGCAGTTGACACTGTATTGCCTCCACAGTGCGAAAAACTTGTTACCATTGTTTCGGAACACATCACTGACGGGGATGTACTTATCGCACCATCTCATCGTCATCTTGCACGTGGAATCGCCTTCCCATCAAGTCTGTACGATTCAGCAGCGGCTCAGCGATAGTAGCTGCCACGAACACATCCCGTGAATCCATCGTCCTGACTGAAGGAACTTCCCTGCCATGCATAGTGGATGCTCACCCTAAGTCCATTATGGTGCTCACCGCCCCGCTACCTCAGCAACGTGATTCATCGCACGTCTCTCTTCCGATGCTGTCGAAGACAATCAGTCCGGACCTCACGCCGCACCAACGCAAAGAATTGCTGAAATTGCTTTAGCCCATCAAGCCATTTTTGATGCCACTTCCCCTCCACTGGGACGGACTAGTGTTGCACACCACCGCATCATTACTGAAGGTAACTCGATCGTACGCCGACGACCTTATCGGGTTTCTCTCTCGGAACGAAAAGTAATTGAAGAAAATGTGAATGACATGCTCCGTCGCGATATTATTCGTCCATCAACAAGCCCATGGTCTTCCCCAGTAGTATTAGTTAAAAAAAGGACGGATCGGTACGATTTTGTGTTGATTATCGCGCACTAAACAAAATTACCCGTAAAGATGTCTACCCGATGCCGCGAATAGATGACGCCCTTGACACTCTCCAAGGCGCCGAATATTTCTCGACCTTGGATCTCTGCTCAGGTTATTGGCAAATACCAATGCATGAGGGCGACAAAGAGAAAACCGCTTTCGCAACTCCCGATGGACTTTACGAGTTTAATGTTATGCCCTTTGGCCTGTGTAACGCACCAGCGACATTTGAAAGAATGATTGATACGGTACTTCCTGGCCTAAAATGGAGAACCTGTTTATGTTACTTGGACGACATTGTTATCTTTTCGGCAACTTTTAACGACCATCTCACGCGCCTGAATGAAGTCCTGACGTGTCTTTCTTCAGCGGGCCTTCAGCTCAACACCAAGAAGTGCCACTTTGCACAAAAGGAAATTAAAATATTTGAACATCTGGTTAGCAGTGACGGCATTCGTCCAGACCCAGATAAAATCAGCGCGGTCTTGAACTTTCCTCGTCCGCAACGGACTGCAGATTTGCGCAGTTTCCTCGGCCTGGCGTCATATTTCCGGCGTTTCATAAGGCATTTTGCAACTATTGCTGCGCCACTTCATGAACTACTTAAAGCGCGCAGCTCTTTCGTGTGGACTGAACAGTGCAACACTGCTTTTACCGACCTAAAGCACGCCCTCACATCAGATCCCGTTCTTGGCCACTTCAGCGACAGCGCTCCTACCATCCTGCACACTGATGTCAGTGGTCACAGTCTTGGCGCTGTCCTTCTGCAGCGCGATGCAACTTCGCGTGAGAAAGTCATTGCCTTCGCCAGTCGGACCTTGACTCCAGCTGAGAAAAACTACACCATTACCGAGCAGGAATGTCTTGCCGTCGTCTGGGCTGTTCAAAAGTTTCGCCCCTACCTCTATGGTCGGCACTTCACAGTTGTGACCGATCACCATGCTCTTTGCTGGTTGTCTTCACTGAAAAATTTAACAGGCCGACTTGGCCGCTGGATTCTACGCCTGCAAGAATATAATTTCGACGTCGTTTATAAATCGGGTCGCCAACACCAAGACGCCGACGCTCTTTCTCGCTGCCCACTTACGGAATCAGCCTGCCGTTTTTCTACGCAACGAATTTCCACCTCTGACCACAGCCGAACATCTCTTCCCTCGACGCATATCACAACAGTTTCTTTTGACGATTCTGAGCACAAACACGCACTCCGCTCGCAGCAATTAGCTGATGCCTACTGTCGGCCCACCATCGACCGCCTTAACGGCGCTTCGAACCCGCCCAATGGTAGGCTTCGCCGACAGCTTCGCAATTTCAAACTCGAAGATGGCATACTACGCCGCTACGTGTATTGCCCTGATGGAACTCGTTGGCTCCCTGTCGTGCCGCGTGCGCTTCGCCCACGTATACTGGCGGCTTTCCACGATGACGCTACTGCAGGTCACCTTGGTTTTGACAAAACATATGACCGCGTGAAAAGACGATTCTTTTGGCCTGGCCTATCTTCTACCGTAGCTGAATACGTCGCTTCCTGCCATCTGTGTCAACGCCGCAAGCGGCCGACTTCTTCGCCTGCTGGCCTCCTACAGCCTCTTCCATATCCCGCCACGCCATTCGACGTAGTCGGCATCGACTTATATGGTCCCCTACCTCTCTCTGATGGGGGTAACCATTGGATTATAACAGCCGTTGACCACCTTACACGCTACGCTGAAACAGCCCCTGTACCGACTGGTTCTGCCGAAGAGGTAGCTAATGTTTTCTTGCGATCAATTGTCCTGCGTCATGGCGCTCCTCGGGTGCTTCTAAGTGACCGCGGGACGGCCTTCTTATCGACAGTCGTTGCCGAAGTTCTTCATGCGTCATCCACTCTTCATAAGACAACCTCAAGCTACCATCCCCAGACTAACGGTCTTACTGAGAGATTTCATCGCACTCTATCCGATATGATATCCATGTACATCACACCGGATCACCGAAATTGGGACACTATTCTACCATTCGTCACATTCGCCTACAATACAGCAGTACAGCGGACTACCGGTTACTCTCCGCTTTTCCTTGTTTTTGGCCGTCCTCCCATACAATGCTCGACACTTTCTTCTTCTCTACGCCCGACTTCTCCTCATCAGTACCAGCCCAGTTCTTATCCCGTGCAGCCAGATGTCGTCATCTTGCCCGCCTCAACACAGAAGCGCGCCAGGAAGACCGCAAGAGTCTCTACGATTCTACGCATCGTGCGGTCTCTTTTCGTCCCGGTGACGAAGTCCTGCTTTACACACCACTGTGCGCCCCGGGCCTTAGTGATAAATTTCAGCGTCGCTATCTTGGTCCCTACAAGATCATAAACCAAACTTCCCCCGTGAACTACCAAGTCACACCTGTTGATCCCCCAGCCGATCGACGCCACCGTGGAACTGAAATTGTTCATGTCTCCCGCTTGAAGCCGTTTGTGCGCCGCGGTGCATCGGTTGGTTAGGAGCGGCCAGGCTGGCCGTTTCCGACCCCCCGGGATGATTGTGCGAGCCTTCCACGGATCTTCTTTCATTTGTACATACCATAATCTTCTTCTTTCTTTTGTACATACCATCGTCATCGTCCCGCGGCGCCGGCTCTAGCACGCGCCTGGGTTCTCGATCAGATTAAAACGCTGACACGGCGTACCTTGCCTTGCCGTCACGACTTTGGCGTCTCGACCTGGCCTTCTTTCAATATATTTATTTATTTATGATGGAATACCAAAGGGGTGTTTATTGGCAGTGCCGATGGGAGCGGAACAAGGTGAAGCCTGCTAGCTCTAAACGCCACCGCTTCTGCCATAAATACCTTATCGTCGTCAGCAGCGTTATGTGAAGCCATTTGTTAGGCGATGGTATGGCGTCGAGTGTCGGGAAGTTACGGCGCACAAACGCATAAGCTCTTCATCATCAGCGGTGAATTGACGGGCCCGATCTGTGATGACAATTCAAGGCAGCCCTTGTTGTAAGATAACTGAATGCAGCAGTAAAATCGACACTTGATGCTCCGCAGCAGATATGAAATAGCTGCGGTTTCACAGTAACATATTAGGTAGTCCGCGCAGACTACAATCCAGCGACTTCCATCCAAGTACCTCGGAAATGGGCGTACAGGGTCAATGCATACTTGATCGAACGGAGCTGTCGGGGTCTTCACAGGGTGTAGCAAGCTAGATGGAGCTGTGGTGGGACATTTGTGGCGTTGACATTGCTTGGAACTGGCAACATATTGTTACGGACTTCAATTGTTCAATTGTTGAGTGCATTCTTTGCTAGTAAAATCCTTCTTGAGCACGGTGGAGCGTTCGAACCGATGCCAGATGCCTAGAAGTCGAATAATTGTGCATGACACGCAATACGTCAGTGCACAGCGTCTTGGAAACCTCGTTTCCCATAGTAGGCCATCACACGCACAAAAACGCTTGTAGCTCCGCTGGCTTGGGCGGCAGAGAGAGGCTGCCGACATTTTCCTTTTGCTGTTCTGTTTTAAAAACTTTCGAGTCGAGAAACGCCGGCTCGAGGGCTGATATACTGCTATCGAAATCGTCGCTATCGTATTCGGTCGTGGCCAGTGGCATCCTAGAAAAACAATCTGCATTTGCAGGATGCCTCCCGCTTTTTTAAGCCAGGGCGAAGTCATATTCCTGTAAACAGAGGGCTCAGCGTTTGAGGTGATCACATAGGTCTCGTAGGTTCTGCAGCCAGTAGAGTGAATGATGTTCGGTTACGATAGTCAACGACTGTCCGTACAAATATGAACGGAAACGCGTAGCAGAGACAACGATAGTTGGGCATTCGTGTTCAGTAACTGTATAATTTCGTTCTAGGTGTCCCAGGGTATGACTTGCGCATGCAATAGCATGCTCTAGCTTGTCGTGGCGCTGGACAAGGACTGCACTGAGGCCGATTCCAGTAGCGTCCATGTCAACTTCTGTTGGTGCGGCATGATCGAAATGACGGAGAGGGGGTTTCGATATTAAAATAAATTTTAGCTTACGGAATGACGCGTCGCAATATGGGTTCCAGTCAAATGTGACATTTTTGTTGAAAAGGCACGTCAACTGGTAGGCAACGTCAGCAGAGCGACGTATAAAGCGTCTAAAATACGAACACAGTCACAGAAAACTGCGGAGCTCCTTCAGTGTCTACGGGGTTTAAAGGACTCAACAGATGCGATTTTATTGGGATCCGGCATAAAACCATCACCATTGACAACATGCGCTAGCACCAGCGCTTAGCGCTCTCCAAAGAGGCACTTTTGTGAGTTCAAAATCAGGGCGGCGTTGTGAAAACAGTTCAATACGCGTACTAGACAGTCATTGTTCTCTTGGAAGAATTTTCCGTATACGCCCACATAGCCAAGGTAGCAAAGAAATATGTCCCATTTTAAGCCTCACAGAACTGTGTCCATAGAGCATTTAAATGTGGCAGGCGCAATGCACAGCCCGAATGGCATAACATTACACTTAAAAAGACCATTTGGCGTGACGAAGGCTGTATTTTCCTTATCGGCAGGGTCCACTGGAATGAGTCCGTAGCCAGATCTGAGGTCGAGACAAAAAACAAAGGACGCACCAGAGCGGCAGTCTAAGACGTCATCTATGCGAGGACGAGGATAGACGTCCTTTTTTATAACAGAATTGAGACGTCGATAATCCACACAAAATCGCCATGAACCGTATTTCTTGCGCACGAGAAAAACAGGAGCTGCCCAAGAGCTGGATGCCTCCTTTGTCACCTTTTTCCGTAGCACGTCCTATACTTGCTCATGAAATACTTAGCGCTCAGATAGGGACACACGATATGGCTTGTGACGGATGGAACGAGCCGAACCAGTGTCGAGGGTATGATGGGTCTAAGACACAGGGCGATAGGTGGGCACATTTCTTTGAGAAACATCAAACAGGCGAGAAGGATAAGAGAATATGGAAGAGTTCTGCGTTGAGGTAAGATAAGATTGGCGCTGATAATATCGAGCAGTGAAGATTCATCAGTAGCCGGAGGTACGGGGGCAGTCGTAGCATCTGTCAGCGAAACGACGGTCCACAGGAGGCAAGTTTCAGCCCAGGTGGTAAAACTGCAAGCTCAGGCGATGCTTTCATTGTCCATAACGAGGCACTACCTTGGTACATGGAGATCATACAATTAGAAATAATACCATTTTTAGGCCTACTGAGTGAATTTGGTGCCCTACTGTATCAAATGTGGTCTGCTCTGTAACTGGAGCAGACCCTGGGGCGAACATGGCACGGCCTTAAAACTAGTTTCTTCGTTCCGCCAGCTTTCAAAAAGACTAGGGAGATGAGCGCCGTCAAAATAAACTTTATGTCGGCAGTCCATATTTGCATCGCAACACTTCAAAACGTACATTCCTGATATGAAGTGATGTGTAGAGTAAGGTAGGGCGATGGACTCGGCTTGAATAATTGTACCACCCACAGGCACTAGCGGACTATACACACGCAGAAGCCGCAACACCTCTCCACTCACATCACAAAACGTTGAAGCACAATCATATTCAAACATCACTTTGCGTCCCAAGAAGCGCCGGAACTCATTTCTCATCACACACACAGTCGCACCCAATCCATCAAAGCGAATGTACATACACCATCATTGACCACAAATATTTTTGTTTTTAGGCATTAAAATTAGAGGAGGGATATTAGCCCATAGCACATTTCCAGCGGCCTCATACCCATTGGTCGCACTAGTTAGTTTTCCTTCCGGGGTGATAACGGAGCGCCACTGTAATGATGGGGAATAGCGTGCACGGAAAGCAGGTGGGGGTGTAACACTTAGATCAGATGCGGGGGAATGGTAGTGTAGATATTCGTTCGGGATGTTCGGGTAACTCCCATGCGTAGTATTTGATTGCAGTAAAACAGGTCGGTATGACCGATTGTTGTGTACTGTTGTAGGCGCCGGCCGGTTCTAGCGTGGCGTCAGCCTACTGAGACAGTATCTGGCGATGTGACCTTCGACGCCACAGCGGTACCAGATTGGTGCTGGATGTACAAATTGTTGCTGTTGATAAGAGCCGGGAACAGCAGGAAGCGTCGTAGTTGTGGCTGAAGTCTCGTATTGCTCAGCAATTACGTGAGGTGGAGTCACCCCTTCGGGCGTCGAGCATCGGCGAAGTCGGGTTGGCGAAATGCAAAGACGGATAATCAACTGAGGCTGCAACTTGAGGAGCTTGGGAGAAAGGCAGCACAGCAATCGCTTGTGGTGGTGAAGAATCCGGCCTTATAAGGACCTTTGGCCGGACCTTAGCAGATTCATACTGGGTAAGTGGGTTGAAGTCTAGAAAATCTTCTACCATTTGCCGGATAGTTGAAGCAAGATATAGTAGGGCATTGTCATCAATGCTGGACATTATAGGTACGCTGGCCAGCCGCAAAACTTTTGGCACATTACTGCGTGTTTTGCGGGCTTGAAGCACGTGGATGTGTCTTATGATATCGGAGATAGTGTTAAGGTTATTTTGATGATTACGAAGGTGCACATGTCATCCGCGATACCCTTCAAAAGGTGGCCGATTCTGTCTTCCTCGAGCGTGTTTGAAATGCGCATTTGCATAATCGGAGTATATCTTAATTATAGGTGGTGCAAGTTTTATCGGAAAATTGAGCTCTTTAGGCAACGGACTGCTCATCCCGCTTTTTGCTAGGATCAGAATCGCGAAAACGCTGTTTCAACTCTGTGGCAAACCGTTTCTAAGTCGTCAAGTTGTCCTTAGTATTCCCAAACCATATCATCACCGTATTAGTTAGAAAGAAAACGACATTGATTAGCATACTGACAGGGTCCCACCCGCTGTAACGATTAACTCTTTGATATTGAATTAATCACTTCGCAACGTCCTCACTCTCTTCTGCAAATTGCTGTGGTTGCCGGTAAAGCTGGGACAGAACAGGGGTGGCGGGGGCAGAACTATCGCCAGCCTGGCTTTAAGCGTCGCGGCGTGCACAGTTGAAGTCGGTTGCGTGCTCGGTGTTGGTCGGAAGCGGTGGAATTCCAGCAAGGCTTTGACAGCGGTAGAGCTCCAGTTGCCCTTGCTGTGCCGTTGGTAGTGGAAAAGGGGTCGCGCCGAGCACCGTCCACCACCACGTTGTGACGATGAAATAGCAAAGGGCTGTTTACAGCGCAGACAGGGAGTGGAACAAGGTGAGGTCTACTAGCTCCAAACACCCCTGCCTCTTCCTGCTCTTCAGCCACCGAAAACCGCAGCGTTGTAAGTAGCGTTATATTATATATGTATATATATATATATGTGTGTGTGTGTGTGTGTGTGTTCGCTCTGTACGTCATCATGGTACGTAATGTTATTAAGGGAAGTGCTCTGGACATCGCAGCGCCTCAATACGCACGCACATACACACACACGCACACACACGCTTCTTCGTCCTCTTGTAATGAGTCCCTCATTTACATTATCAATCTGGTCTGTAGCAATCGCCCTCTTTTCCCAAGCGAAGCCCTCCGGGCTAGTGAGATGTCACGTTGCGCATATTCTTCTGCACTGTAGCTTGCGAGTCGGTTCGCTTCCATTTCACTCTATCGATATCGGCCTAATTTCCTTGACTTTCTTTTTTCTCATCTCATGATATCTTTTTCCTATCTCAAGCAGTCCTAAAGACTAATTTACCTAGCCTACCAGGCATTGGCAAAAAAATAGCCATTCGATAATTGCTAAAGGTCGACACAGATATACTAAGCAGACAAAAATACAGCGCCAAGTATCATTATAGCTTTGTGTTTCGCTTGTCCGTGAGAGTTTATTCATTCTACTGATAGGCGTACGCAGATTCCCCGCTTTGGCTTCTCGTGGTTGGTATAGGTTGCGATAGAGGAGTGAAGTAATCTAAATATTCAATAAATGCATAAACGCACGAACGTACACACACGCGCGCACACACACGCACGCACACACACACACACACACACACACACACACACACACACACACACACACACACACACACACACACACACACACACACACACACACACACACACACACACACACACACACACACACACACACACACACACACACACACACACACACACACACACACACACACACACACACACACACACACACACACACACACACACACACAAATCACTTACGACGCATTCGGTTCCATCTTCAGCCAGCTTCGCCATTCTGCCCTGACTTGTGCAGGGGTCAGCGCACCCTGCTCTTACCTGCAAGATGTTAAAACAAACGATGTGTATCCCATGCTCAATACTGTTACCGTACCATGTTACTTTCCTTCAAAAGCATGTGCAGAACGTACTTGCCTGCTATGCAATGCATAGACCGCCTTCTAGCTTATAATCTCGACTCCTATTTTTTAGGAATTTCGTTCTCGGTAGCACCAAGTTTGATTTTGTAATGATCGGGCGCACTTTGGACCAACAAATTGCGATGAAGCGAGAGCTTTTGGTTGAAAAGCCGATGCTTCCTGCTTTACTGTGTCTGCAACTTCACGCTGTGTGGTGCGGCGTTCAAGGAAGCGCCGTATAAAAGGCGCAGCACGGACGCCCGGATTGAACACCCAGGGGAGTCAGCTTCTATATGCTTGAATCCCCTGGTGAAGTCATCTGTCATGATCGGATGGCGTCATATCCGGTCTTGAGGTCACGTGCGGTCATGGCCGACGAGTGCTGAGATCACTTTCACTGTCATCATCATTATCATAATCATCACCACTGTCATTATCATTGGCTACCACTATCATTATCGGTCAATATCTACAACTAATTGAAGTTTTGAGTGACAAGCTTTAGAGGTAAACAGAAGCCCGCGGAATCTCGCTAAATGCGACACTTCTCGCGAACGCACGCACGCGCGGACAGACGAACGCTGATGAGCCTGTAAATTCTTTCGTCTTAGAAATCATGCCATACTGATAGCCCTATGCTGGATTCTGACTGCCGATTTAGACCCTTCGGTGAACTCCGCTGCCTATCTGCTCAAAGGCTAACCTGTCAACCTCTCGCGCTGTGCCTTAGGGGTTAGCGTTCATCCATGCGGTAGTAAGGAGAAAAACATGAACACGAGGCTGCTTGCATGCCTAAGTTCGAACGTGTGGTCGATTTTTGTGTGACTTCTCCCAAACACGACATGCCCGGGAACTTTGACCCAAACAGGGCGCAAGAAAGCCCCATGTGACGAGCATGGAGCAGGGAACATGACATAGAGGGATATTTGAACTGGTGCCACAGGATAACATATATTGAAGAGTCGGCCACAGAAGAAACGTATGTCCGGAGCCACCGCAACAACGGTGCCTGTACTGCGGCAACCAGCACCTGAAAGAAGAAGTCTGCGACCCGGTCTGCATTATCTGCGGAGGAGGGCACCGCACAGGCGATAACAGCTGCAAGAAGCGATTTCAACGACACCGAACGAAAAAGTCGGAACACCAATCAAGACCCAAATCACGGACATGTGACGACCCAACATCTACCGAAAGGAAGGACCGCTCGAGCTCCTTCCCGTCCTTGGACAGCGGACGCAGCAGCAGCCGTAGCGGACGAAGCAGCAGCGGCGGACGCAACGGAAGTAGCAGTAATGGAGGAGGCACCAGCACTAGCAGCCAGACTCAGAGCCCCGGGCCGAAACAGCTGAGCTGGACAGGAGTGGCCTCTCATGGGAAGGGGATGGAGCTGCAGACATTACAGTCTAAACTAGATCAGGCACTCTACCACATTCAAATTCTCATGGATCGAATCAAACACTTGGAGGAGGAAAATAGTAAACTAAAAGCACCCGCCATATCTAAGGACCCACCTCCGAAATCACTCCCATTGCCGGAAGTCACAGAAATGGAAACTACTGTGACCGCCTCAGTCGAAACCCCAGTAAGCGTAGTTAGCAAGGAAGAAACACCTCGCAAAAAACGAGCAGTAGTAGCTGACGTAAGAAATACCTCAGTGGAGAATAGAGTCCCGAAACTCGAACAAAAAGTGGAGGAGCACAGCCAGAAACTCGATAGTCTAACCCAAACAGTTGATAATTTAACACAAAGACTCGAACAACACATACAGGATGTAAATCACAAGTTCGGAGTAATTGACACCGTTTTACAGGAAATTTTACACCGGCTTCCCCCTTCACCTCAAGGGGCGCCAATCGATCTATCCCAGCAAAATGGCCAATCCTAAAACCGTAACAATTTGGCAGTGGAACTGCAGGTCTATGCGCAAAAAAAAAAAAAAAATCTACAGTTACACGTTCAATCGCAATCTGAAAAACCTGACGTTATAGCGATTCAAGAACCCAGAATGTCTCGACTAAAACTGCCAGGGTACCGGGCGGTTCTGCCATGTTACATCAAAGAACAGCCTTTAACCATTACGTTGGTACATAGAAATCTTACCGTGGTTAACCACGAGATTGAAAACGTAGAACTCGATTGTATATTAATTGAAATTCTGCCTAGCAGAAGAAACTCCTCTTCTCTGTTCGTACTAAACGCATACAGCCACCCCAGGGCACCGGCTGGACCAGCGAAAGCCGCTATACTCAAAACCCTCCAAATCGCAGGCCAAAACCCAAGCCTAATTGCGGGCGACTTCAACGCTCAACACTTGCAATGGGGACACGCAACCATATCCAGGAAAGGAACGGCCCTAATAGATTTTATCCAGCAAAGAAGTCTCACCCAGTACACGGACCCCATGCAACCTACTAGTATAGGCAACAGTGTGACCAGGGACACGTGCCCGGACCTAACGATGGGCAAAAATCTCCCAGACTTAAGCTGGAGCAACACCAGACAAAATCTGGAAAGTGATCATTATATCATAATGTCTAAAATTACCATTGCCAATCTCAAACCTCAACCCAGAAAAAACAAAATCAGCGACTGGGACAAACTTAGGACTATCCGCGACCAAAATAACGAACCGATCATAGACTTAGAACACTGGACACAGACCCTCCTATCGGATGTGGAAAAGGCCACTAAGGAACTAGTACATGACTTAGGCGTAAATACGGTTGACAGCCGACTTACGCACATGTGGGAGGCAAGGCAGAGCCTAGAAAAAAGATGGCTTAAGCAAAAATATAACAAAAAGCTTAGAAACAGGATCATCACACTCACGAAAGAAATTCAACACCACACCGCAGAACTAGCGAGACAGCAGTGGAACCATATCTGTGAAATTGTGAATGGCAATCTAGGCACGAGGGAGACGTGGAATCTTCTGCGGCATCTCCTTGATCCGGAATCCAACAAAGCTACCACTCAAAAGGAAATCACCAAAATTTTAAACATAGACCCAGGCACGGATCAAGATATTATAGACACGCTACAGCATACATACTTCTGCACAACCCGTGAGACGAAGTCCCTGCCCGATTATAAAGGAGAGCCTAACTCCATCCTGGATGCTGACATAACAATGGCGGAAATAAGAGCAGCCCTCTTTAAGGTACGTACAACATCCGCCCCAGGAGAGGACGGCATTAACAATAAGACACTGAGTAATCTAGACGACGCTTCTATCACAGCCCTTGCGGACTTTGCGAACGAGTGTTGGAGGGAGGAAAAACTCCCAGCGTCTTGGAAACATGCCTTCGTTAAATTCATCCCAAAACCTGGCAAAAAGCTCGCGCTCGAAAACCTCGGACCTATTTCGCTTACTTCTTGCATAGGAAAACTGATACAGAACGTCATACTAGACAGACTCCAGTCCCACATGCAAAAATAGAATTTATATCCAAACACTATGGTCGGCTTTAGACCACATTTATCAACACAAGATACGATGCTAAGACTAGCAAACGAAGTCCTATCTCATGAGCAAGAAAGGAGTACCAGGGCAATCCTAGCCCTAGATTTAACCAAAGCCTTTGATAATGGTAAACACAAAGCAATCCTAGAATCTCTTTCACTGCTGAATGTAGGCGCAAGAACGTTTAACTACATCAAGGACTTCCTCTCCGATAGGACGCTAAAATTCAAATTGGCACTATCAAATCCGACACCTTCACTTTAGGAGATAGAGGAACTCGGCAAGGATCGGTCCTCCCCCCCTTTTTATTCTATATAACCCTATTCAAAATGGCACACGAACTCACAAGAATCCCAGACCTAGAACACTCTTTGTACGCGGACGATATCACCCTTTGGACCACCAAGGGGAGTATTGGCACGATACAAGATACACTACAACAAGCGGTAGTCGTAGAGGAGGCGCAAGCCGCGGGACTCGCGTGTTCCCCCCAGAAATCTGAGTTACTCATTCTACACCCAAAGCGTCAAAGAAAGAATAAAGCACCTGGGATAAAAATCTACGCGGAAGGTGCAGCCATCCAAGAAGTGGAAACACTAAGAATCTTGGGAATGCTCATACAGTCAAACAAAAAAAAAAAAACTACACACTAATTAAGAAACTGAAAAACACCGTCAACCAAATTTCCCTCTTCCTCAGACGAATCGCGAATAGGCGTGGAGGAGTTAAAGAAGCTGATACCAGGAAACTAGTAGAAGCCTTCGTTCTTAGCAGAGTTATCTACTCTACACCGTATACGTCACCCTCACAGTTAGAGAAAGAGACGACCTCGATTCACTAATTAGGCAGTCCTATAAAATTGCGCTTAACCTCCCTCGTCATACCTCAAATGAAACACTACTAAAGGTAGGAATTCATAACACCTTAGCGGAAATGATGGAAGCACACCTCACCGCACAATACGAACGATTATCAAGCACTGAAACGGGACGTTTCATCCTATAAAAAGCAGGAATGCAATATGAAGGGACCCGGGCCCACACTTTGCTGATTCCAAGACATGTGCGCGAGCAATTACTAGTCCGTCCTCTGCCTAAAAACATGCATCCAGAATACGATACGGACAGAAGAAGGGCTAGGGCACAAAAATTACACGAAAGATTTTCAGTACAGAAAGACACGGCGCACGTGGACGTGGCAGAACATGCGGACAGAGATGCCTTTTCCCTGACAGTTGTCGATCATTGAGGTTCTCCCCTCGCATCGGCGACAATCAATAAAACAAAATTTCCGGAGGAGGCCGAAGAGGCTGCCATAGCTTTAGCCATTACCTCCACCACTGCCAAATACATCCTTAGCGACTCTAAAACCGCAATTTGAAATTTTGCAAAAGGAAGGGCCCACTCCGCAGCCATCAAAATCTTACAAAAAATCTCCCATACCCGCCTTATCACATTGACCTGGGTCCCTGCCCATTTGGACCATCCTGGGAACGAGGCAGCGCACCAATTTGCCCGAGGATTCATAGTTAACCGGGAGGTGCGCTGCCTTGAGCTCAGGTGGACCAGGGAGCGGATGACAACCAACAAAGAAATTACTACCCACTTCAAGAAAGAAAGACAAATCTTCTCAGAACCACATCGATCTCTAAGTAAAACACAAGTCACCTGGCGGCAGCTTCAAACAGACACTTTCTTTAATTCGTACATGTACTCCATATGGTTCCCAGAGCAGTTCAGCCCTGTCTGTTCTCTCTGTGGACATCAAAACGCAGACACACCACACATCCTATACTCATGTAATCAAGACAAGCCATCACAGAGTCTGCAGCTCTCTACCCAATCTCAGTGGGAGGCCGCGCTGCTCAGCTCCGACCCGGAGGTTCAACTCCGAGTCACGGAGCGGGCTGAAGAGGTCGCCGAACGACATCGTCGGTCGGTCACCTGGCGTCCGGCCTAGAAGAGGAGCCCACCGCGGGGACGGGAACGTCAACCCACCCCGCGTCTACGACCTCTTCTTTAAATAAAGTTTACCTCCTCCTCATCCTCCTCCTGTATTTAGTTGTCATTGAAAGGAATGAGGTGAGTGTGCCAACACAAAGTGCCCAAAAAGTCAAGAGCCCTAATAATAATGCACAGTCCCCGTCAGTCACACTGACCACCCTTATATTGTTTTGTTTGCTCCCAATTATTTTTAGAACCTGGGACCTCGACGAAGGCAACACTGATTTGTTTCTACATTTCACCTCTCCTCTTCCCCGACCTCACCTTGCCACTTAAGTGACTCGAATAAAGTTTCACTAGCCTCCTTTATCCTCTGAGTCAAGCTGGCGGCTTCCTATTTTTCTCTAGTTCCTGCATTTGTCTTCACAGTAACTGTGAATATATATTACAATTGTTTTCACTCTCTTTGAACTTTGTATTAGAGTCTTGTGAAGAATGGATGCTTTCTGCGAAATCGGAGTCTCCAAAACGATATATTAATGCCATGTCAGGCGCATTATAACAAACGGTGTCGTCACGCGCTATACGTTCGTTGTATCCCAATGTCCGAGATTATAGTGGTCCAGGCATGCGAGACCGCCCCGCCGTGGTGACTCAGTGGTTATGGTGCTCGACTACGCGGAGGCCGAGGAAGCGGTTATTGTCCTGGCCTCGGTGGCCGTGCTTCAAAGGAGGCGTAACACAAGGCGTTGGTTTACCCCATACAATGTTTGACTATAGTAAAATTTGAAAGAGCGCTAACATGAACAACCACAAAGGAAGGCGAACAACGAGGCACAAGCGTGGTGACACACAAGTGATGGTGTCCCAAAGCGCTTGTGTCTCATCGTTTGTCTTCCTTTGTGGTTGTGCGTGTTAGCGCTCTTTCAACCTTTCCTATGTTTAAAATCAACCAACTCGCGCAAAAAGAAGTTTTAATGAACTACACCGTACAAGAATTCGTACGATCAACTATAGTAGTTTTGCCCTAATAGCAATAGTAATTTCTGTGGCAGCTTTTAGCTTTTGATATAGTCATAGCTATTTTGTATACTGAGGAAAGACCAGAGCTTTCGGCCGCTTTTCGATGGAGGCGAAAAGCAAGGCGTCCGTGTGCTGTGCGATGTCAGTGCACGTTAAAGAACCCCAGGTGGTCGAAATTTCCGGAGTCCTCCACTACGGCGTCTCTCATAGTCTGAGTTGCTTTGGGACGTTAAACCCCACAAACCAAACCAAGCCAAACCATAGTCATAGCTATAGAAGTCTAACCTCTTTCTACGGATTTATGGCTACCTATGTACTGCTGTCTTTAGAATTTTTTATAGTATCTATGAATACTTTTATCCTTCATGTTATGGATTTCTTGACATACAATGTAGTACTTTTTATAGCCTTTGTATATATTTTGTTAGCTCCTAAAATACATTCTTATGGTCTGCTACAGATTTTTCTCCAACTATAGTTTTATATTAGCATAACAGGCCAGCTACAGCTTTCTTTTTGTTTTGTGTAGCTCCTTATAGACACACCCGCACAGTGCTAAATACTCTTCTATGGTTTTCTGTACGGTTGCCTACTGCAAATCCAGCGTTCACTTGTTCCCAGAGCTTCACTAGACTATCAATGTTTTATTTTATTTTATTTGCTGTCGCAATGGTAGTCAGCGGCGACGATAAGCGCCTGTGGGTGGAGGTACTGGCCAATGTTGACGTTCATACACATTAGCTAGTGAAGTTGGAGATCAGCTGCCGACAGGAATTCGAACCGACGATAAACGTGCCTGCAACTGTGTGAGTTCCCGTCTTCCCGACATTCGTATCAAAATGGTGACGCAAACCTTCGTCGTACATCTTTCCGGGTTGTGTCCCACGATTTCTTGATATATGCAGCACATCTGCTAGTGTAAATGTCTTGCTACAGGGATTCGAACCGGCGTCAAATATGTCTTACCTTTACGCTTCAAACCTGAAAACCAAGGTTTCAGCGAAACTTTCAGATGCCTAATTCTCTATGTGTGTTTACAAGTATGTCCCTTTCTTAGAGCTGCCTGAAAATAATAAATGCATAGCTTCAAAGGCGACACCTTTGGAGAAATTCACGTTTGTAGAGGCTGGTCATAGCCTATTTATTATCCATGCCTAGTAAAGGGCGTCGAGATCAAAGGATACCGACCGTCGAGTTCTAGGCCGTGGTGTAAGAAAGAAAAGTGCTTCGTCGGCACGCCCGCGCTGCTGCGAGATAGCGGCCTCTATAGTGCGGGCCACTAGTAGCACATTTTTCAGTGTGCAATGTTTTCCCCCGATTTTTTCTGGCATTCCTATAGAGCAGTTACACGTGTGACGAGATTTCGCGGCCTCTGTCAGCAAAAACGAAGAACTGTGCAACATAAAAAATGCTTGTTTTATATTTACTTAAACGCTTACCGAGATGCAGTTAAGGAACTTTCATGCTACTTACTGTTGAAACCATCTAATTTCCGAACGCAAAGACATGCGTCGTCAGTTCGAGCAGCTATGCTGATGGCACTGCAGAAGCCTCCTGTGGTAGGTAGCCTCGTCTGACAAAGAACCGTTTAATAACTTCTTCTCGCGAACACCGATAATCGGCAGCTCAAATGACTGAGGAATGGCGATGTCCAAGGGCCAACTCGCGCAAGATATCCCTCTCCGGCGCTCCTAAAGACAGAATTCGGAGCACAGGCCTAAAAGGAACGTACAGTCTTTTGAAAGTGTAGAGCTTAGGCGGTCTACATCTGAGGCCCTTTGGGCGGATTGTAATGCATTGCCAGTGCTCCGAACATCTAGATGGTAAGAAGATTTCTTGTCCTATCCTCTTCAATGAAAAGGACCTTCACTAATGCTAAATAAGCGCCCCTACACGGCTCAGAAGCAGTCCCTTGGGCTCTAAAATTTTGACAAAGGCTGTAGATTCAGTCAAAACGAATCGTTACATGTACTCGCGAATCAGTTATGTATCGAAATGAAGTGCATTTGCGAGGCGCGCCGTAGAAACGCCTGCGAAAAGAGTGCCCAGGAATGCCCCAAGTAGTGGTGCTACCTCTTGTGGTCGCGATTCTTAAATGTTATACTAACCGAGTGCACCACGAGGCTTTGTCGGATCGCTTTCGTCACTATACCTGAAAGAGCCCCAGTGGGTGGATGGGAGGCCCAAAGTTGGAAGTGCCGCTTAGCAACGAGCTAAAAGACTAGATGCTTCACTGTGTTGATAAGAGTTCTCGAAACGGGATACTCGCATCACAATGCTTGTTGTCGTGAACGGGCAGAGGGAAGTCCTCCTCTATTGTACTCATCTACATAGGGCGCTTGTTATGTCACGGCTGGTTACGAGGGGAGCAGAAGAGCGCCCTCTATACATGACCATTTGCCATGGATGTGCATGACAATCGTAGCTGTGGCCCGCAGCCTTCTGAGCTTCACAGCTTATATGCGCTTCCAGAGGTTTTGTTGATACATTTCTGCACACGCGTGTGAAATTAAATGTAGACGACTCTGCGACTTGCACCGTGCATCATTTCTAATGCTCTATATACCGCGTGTTTATACGTGGCTCAGGGGAATTTATTTTATTTTATGCTTGTGTTCCTTATTTCACGTTCAGGATCTGTACAATATGTATGCTTAACTGTGTAATATTGCTCAAGGCTCAAGGCTCTTATTGGCTTCTAAACAAAGTGACATCTTGAACAACGCGGCTACTAGACTATTGAAGTAACGCGTGCGCGCAGTGCTGTATTAATCTTAAACACACGAAGCAATTTTGGCATATTTACCTAGAGCTCTCTGCTCGATTAATTAAATTTACATAGTGGTGCTTTCCGCCAAAAATAAAGTGAATGGTACGTATGGTTCTTTAGACGTAGTTTTTTTTTCCACCCTGCTTTTTGTCCCCCTGTCTCTACAATGTTGCCCAATTTTTGCATTGCTGGTGTCAAGACTCGTTCTTTTACATGTATCTGAATTGTCTCCATTAATTTGTTCTCGTGCAGCAATTCCCCCCCCCCTCTACACCCCCCTAAAAAACAAACCCTGGGACGTAACATGTAGCGGTGATTGCGATTAGAATCGTCACGCTAAATAAAGCATGGTGTACGCGGCGGGAGCCTTGTGGTGGGAGCGCCTCATCGCAGAAATGAGCATCATCACAACGAGAAACTTCCCAGGTAGCACAAAATGTGGGGCCCCAGTAGGTCCCATGTAGGCAATTGGGGCTGCGGCAACCATCATAAAACCTGCATCGGTCCCCAATGGGGCAAAAGTGGACAAACCCCAATTTGGGCTTGCCCTTGGTCCTACTGCATAGGTCCCATAGCAGCATTGCTCGGGCTAATGCACAGCACGTTCCTGCATACATACCGCAAGGGTTCCTTCTCGGATATTTGAGGGCAATCCAACCTAAATGCGGGCTCTTTATGGGAAAGCCCTCATAGATCTGGAATGAGGGCGCCAGCATGAAATCTTTGTGGGACCTACATCGGCCATAGTGGGGCAAGAAAACAGGCATGTCCACATGCTGCCCCACTCGGCCCCTTGCAGGTTATTTGAGGACAGGTTGAATATGAACGAGATCTCAATTCAGACAAGCCCTCATTAAGCCCAATTGGGGCTGCCCACACAAACTCGCTGTATGTCCCACATCGGCCGCAATGGGTCTAAACGGCGGGCATGCCAGCATGATACAATCGGTCCCTTCTAGGGAATTTGAAGGCAAATGCTATAATAAACTGGGCTCTAGGTTCAAAAACAACATCAAGCCCAGTTGGGGCTGCCCACACAAAACCGCTTTAGGTCCAACATCGGCCTTAATGAAGCTGAAAAGCGGGCATTTCCGCATGACGCCACAATCGGTCCTTTGTTGGGAATTTGAAAGCACGTGCCACAACTAGTGAGCTCTAGGTTAAAAAGCACTGAGCCCAATTGGGGCTGCCCACACAAAACCGCTGCAGGTCCCACAATTGCCTTGGCGGGTACAGAAACTAGAGCTTCCGTATGTTCGGCACATTTGTTAAGAATGATTGCTGACGCAACGTAAATGCGGGCTCTTGTCGCAAGAAATAGTGCTAGCACAAATAGGGCTGCCGAATCAATGCCGCTGTGGGTCCTATATTGACCGTAGCGGGGTTGAAGACATCGGCGTTTCCGCACACTATTGTGCAAGCATTCTTTCCATCCTTTGTATCAGCATTGCCCCAACGTATTATTATAGATGAATTGTATAATAGTTGTTAGCATTTTTAGTCAGTTAGAAATATTACATCGCTTTAGTTTTCGCCCTCATGCAATTTGCGCTTAAAATACTGAAACATACTGATTGCTAACTGTTGCTCCTTATCTGATTGCTGTGGGCAGCCAGCAACTTTCAGCACAATATTACTGTTCAGAACACACATCTCCGCAGACTGAACAAGATGGAGATGAAGTCATTTGGCTAGAATAATGTTATATATTATTGTGAAATTTAATATTGTGGTTGTTCAGAAAGGGCAGACATATATAAAATAATTGCCTAATTATGTCCATAAATGTCTATTAGGAGAAGGTGAAATCGGGCTTCCCATCAATTATCTGCGTCGGACCCCTATAAGAACAATTTGGGCAAGCCCAAGTGCAGCTTGAGCGGAACACGCATCTGTCCTATGTCATTGTTTGAGGGGTTGACCGAAATAAAAAAAAAAGAAATGTTCATCCAGAGCAGCTGCCCGAATCAGTCCAAAGTCCATCGGGAGGATTTGGCGGGATGTGCACTTTTAGCATTGCGGGAAAAATGTGGGCAGCCCCGCAAGGGCGGCTTGCATCGGCCCTACGTGAGGCCATCGAAGCTTTGTCGACAGCCCCTTTAGGCCTACGTCGGCCCCCCTTGTAGCATCCATATTGAGCCCACCGGGGCTGTTCTTCATTGCCGACATCAGACCCGCCTTTATAGCCCACTCTGCGGTAACTGGGTTGCTTTTGGTGGGTCATGATAAGCGGCACCAACAACGCGCGTTTTATTGAGAAAGCAATACTACTCTAGGTTTCGAGCCTTCAGCATAGCGCGGCCAGTAGCCACGTTTTACCTACGTGACGCTGTCACGTCACACCTCACGTGACACTAGGTTGAGAGCCGGGCTACCAACTCAAGTGGTCGGCAGGAGCTGCCAACTTGGGTCTCTCGTTTCACATGTGACGGTTATGTCAGAATCAGCCTTCTAGGATCTTGGCATTCACGATACCCCTATAGGCAACTAAGGCACGTTCACACGGCTTTGTTAAAGCGGGGTTTTATATGTGGGCTGAGGAAGAAGAAGAACTCTCGGTCACCCGCAGCTCATGCTTTCGCTCAATATTTTGTTCAGCAGCGTTGAACACTTGTAATTTTTTTAGATAACAGTCTTGAAGAAGCGCGCCGGAGGGGTTGACTGGGCATGTATAATATAGGAGACTATGAGCTGGTACAGCCAGATGTACTGTTTATGGTCTGTAGAACTAGACGCATAAACTAATTTTAATATTCAGCTAAACACATTTGTACGGTTCGATGTCTACAGCGCCTGACGCTCTCAGCTCTTTAGTTGCCTCTAAAGAGAGCTGTATGCCTGCTGGGAGACATTCCTAGACCCTTATGCTGCACTATTGCCAGCTGAAGCCATTGGTATACCTTGAGTTTTGGTTTGGGTGTTTTAATGTCCCAAAGCGACTCAGCTAAGCCATCAGAGACTCCGTTGTGAAGGACTCCAGAAGTGTAGACCCTCTGGATTACTTAATGTTCACTGGCCTCGCACAGCGCACGAGTGCCTTGCTTTTCATCAGAAAGTTGCCTCCGTTGCTGGGATTTAATTTAACGCGATATAATTAAAGGCACCGCTCTCAAGAAATTACGGAGTCAGCCTTGTTGAAGTCGCCATTGTGAGACAAGGCGGTATAGCTGGCAGCTGATATGACCGGGAAATGATCGTTCGTAAGGATATTTTACGTGCCAATTAGAGAGCAGCTGCCAAATCGGGCTTCTCAGCTCAGATAGGATGGTGAAGGGAGTCGAACCTTCCGGGATCCTTGAATACAGAGTTAAAAAACGTAAGTTTAGGCCATGTATACATAAGTTCGTACGGCTTAGTTAAGCGCAGTTTTGTAGATATATCGGGTGGTCTCTCGCATAATATTGTAGCTTAGGACTGCATGCAGGAGAGTAATTGTCAGAGAGGCGCAATTTAAGGGACTGATAATTAAGACAGTCGCAAAGTGCTTTTACGCGAACGAAAATCCTCAACGGGAACCACAGACAGAAGACGTCTTTATGCTGTCACGTCATACCATTAAAAGCGGAGCGTACGCGTGCACTGATGGCGCTGCATGGCCCACTGCGTTCACATGAGTACCCAGAAAGAGCACCATAAAACGCCATCACATCTGAGACTGTGTGACAACGCACACAAGCATTACTTAAGTGTCCGCCTCCCCTGTCTCGCCCCCCCCCCCTCACACACACACTCATATACATAGTTGATATACTTATTTATGATCTGAACGTATCACCTAACGGCCCAGGTTAGTTTTCTCTGTCCTTGATTTGAGTCAGAGAAGTCGAAAACTGTGCAGAAATGGTACTGACAGAAGATGCAATGATATATTTGTTGCAGATGGTCGACAGGAAGAAGCGTGAAGCTGCTTTTTGTATAGCTATGGCGCTTTTGCTGAGGACATGCAAGTTGACACGTCCACAAGAGAAAAATAAATGTATTTCTTGTGAGTGCTTTGTCAGAAATAAGATTCATTTTGAATCTGAGCGTTTCCGCCAATATTTAAACTGCATAGGGGATGAATGTTTTGAACCGAATGAAATCATCAACTGAAGCATATTCAATTAGTATTCAGAATTTCTGAATATTCACATATTTCCAAAAAGAAATAAAAGATTCACTCTACTAACCTTTTGGTTGGCCGTGCTTAAAAGCAGAGGCTTGCAGTCCTCGTCTGAAAATTGAGCAATGTAACATTTGACGCCGGTAATAATATCGAGATTTTCAGATAAAGCCTCAAATATGTCATGCTCGATTTTGTATTAATAATAAAAACAATCCATAAAGCACTTGAAATGAAATGGCAACCTGTTTGATAGCACAAATATTACCATGTAATACTTGCGACTTCCTTGACAAAATCAGAAACGATATACTATTTGTGATTATATACTGTGATCGCTAAATATAGTATAGTATTCACGCTTGATTGAAGCTTGGTTGAATATTAAACGGGACGCCTAGCGTGTTTCATTTTCCAGACATCAAAGGGTAGATTTCTTTTTGAACCTTAACTTACCAAAACTTCAAAACTAGTTTTACAGATGCTCCTGGCAAGTCTTCATGATATCTGCCATGAGGCGTAGCTTGCACAGAGGAGGGATCTGTGGTCTTGCAAACGTTTTTATAAGAACTCTCTTGAGTCGGGAAGTGGCAGATATCGCACATTAGGTTTCGAAATTGAAAATTCAAAGCAACAAAAAACTGCTTGTTGCTTCCCTTTCATTGAATAATATTGTGCTCTCAAATATCGGCACTGAAAACGGTCGTTCGAAAAGGCCAAGGAATAAAATGAAATGCTCCGTGTTTTGTGTTGGAGTTGGCACATACTTCAAGACACTGCCGAAAAAGTGCGAAAGATGAAAATTTGAATATAAATGCCCCTGTATATACTACTTCTGACGCGTTTTACTTTATATAGCATGAAAACTTTATTTCGCTTGAAGTTTACAGATATATATTTTATGAACTGCGAGATATGAGCAGGCGCGGTGTGTACAGTTGGAACATACTGCAAGACTGACTTTATCTATGTGATAGCACGGGCTTTAATGACTGCGGAATACTTAGCCTAAATAACTGAACAAATTTCTTTCATTCATATTGAAGGGCAGTTATATTGCTAAGTTGAAGGTGATCTGCATCACAATTGAGCCAGGCTATAACAATTTTTGATGGAACTTTGTTTTGAAATATTGAAGATCAAGAAGTACATTTTAATGCTGGTTAAGTTGCCTATCACAAAAGTCAAATAGAGAACGGCGTCGATGAGCGCGGTATCTTTGGCTAAATTAACATCTTCAAGGTCTTCTAGACGCACAAAGGACAGTGTTTATGGCTAAGAAATGCAAGCAACGCCTTTTTATTTGCAATATGGGAAAACCACTTTAACGAACTTCCGAGTGCGTATTTTTACATATAATATTATAAGCCACATTGCCGTTTAGGAAAATACAAGAACAGTGATCACGTTTGATGTTGACTGTTTTTAATTCCGCCCCTCGTCCCGTCCCTTATATCCCTTTCATTTAAGAAATATGGCAGTCACCTTCTTTCTCGCTCTTGGTCAATTTTTATTTGACACGCTAAAACAAGCCTCAGTATCTTTAGTTCTTATCCCTGCATATTGATAATGAATGATTAGTCCACTTTTACCGATTTCCCAAAGCGTCTGCTGCTGCTTCGTTTACCCGGGGATGGCAGATCTTACACTAGATGCGAAAATATTATTTTTTTGTAACTTACGCAAGAAATATAGTGTACCTGCGGAGTTAAACTTCGCCAAGCAATTTATTCTCTAGTAACCAACTTTTTAAGCATAAACTTGTTGCTTGAATAACAATATTTCCTTTTTCATATTTGTAGTCCTGCAGATTGGCGATTTAATTTTTTCTTTATTCTTTTCTTAATGTGGTCTTCGAAAAAAGTTTCATGACAACTTGATGTTAATGTTGCTATGCGTATTCTAATGGCTCATTGAGCGTCCCCTAAAGCACGGGACCATCAAAGAGGATAGAGTGACTCCGAGATGCCTTCCTCGCATAAACATTCTATTGCAGCGTTCTATTCGTTGTTCAGCTGCCTGACTCGTTCTTCGTACTGAGTCTTGCTTTCATGAAAAGGTTTACAGACATACAGGATATTTTAAAAATAACTAATAACAGGGGACACATAAAAAAGAATAACTATTACAGTAAATAAAACTGGAATGCGTTTGCTTTTTACCTGTGGTAGCAGACACCATGGCTTGCAAGCCTAAAAAAACGAAGGTACACTTAAAGATCTTCCCACTAAAATAAAAATCTGAAGCCATTGCTCAATGTGCATTCTAAAGTAACAGCTTTTACTTTGCTGACACTCGCCAACTCGGCGGCAATAAAGCTTTAGCGGCCTATCTAGGGCCTGGTCACAGAGTAAGATAGATATATGTTAAACCATATGCCAGGGGTTCTTGACATTCCCAATAAGCTGCCTTGCCCTCGACCTGCTCCGCTATCTTTCTCATCTAACAGTCGCTGCGGTGTTGCATTTGCTAAGGCCTTTTGCTATTAGCTCGATGTGACGAGGACGAATTCCTGCCAACTGGAGCCGTCATTTGGATGTAAGTCAACCGCAAATGAGCGCCGTACGCTGTGTAATATTAGTGCTCGATCGAGACAGCTCCAGCTGGTCAAACTTTGTTCGAACCCTTCCACTGCAGTGGCTCTCTTTGCTCAAAATCATTTTGGTGACCTAAACCCTGGATACCACTATCATGCCTCTTCCTGATAGGCTCTCACTTGTATGTACTGGCTTTCCACCCCAGTGACTAGGTGGAAACTTCGAAAGCATGGCACTGTCTCCGTACTTAGATTCTGTTGGATGAGATATCTACTCAAGGTGCGAGTGCCTGTAGCAGGCGAAGAATACGACACGGCTGCGACACGAATTGTATACGCGATGGGACACAGAACGCGGTACTCAGCAGTTACCAAACAGCGACGCACAAGCATGGCAACTGCGCTGTCAGGTACAAAATTACTGGCAGCGCAGCAATAGAGTAGCGTACGTTTTTCAACTAAATCAATGATGTGGTCCACGTTCAGGTCAGTCGTTCAGTCGTGTCCGACTCTTCGGACCCTATGGACCATATCACGCCACGCTTTCCGGTCTCTCACTATCTTCCTAACATCACATAACTTCATCTGCAGCGCCTCAAGGATGCCATCTAACCACCGCGTTCGCTGCCTACCCTTTCTCCGGTGACCCTCAACCTTTCCCAACATCAAATTTTTCTCCAGCGACTCCTCTCTCCTCATCCGAGGACCAAAGTAGCTGAGCTTTAACTTTAGAAGTTGACCCTCCAATGAGCAGTCAGGGTTTATGGTCGACAATATCGACTGATTTGATCTTCTCGCAGTCCAAAGAACTCTCAAGAGTCTCCGCCAGCACCATACATCACAACTGGAAAGACCATACACGAGTTATACGGATCTTTGTTGGCAGACTAATGTCTCTGCTTTTTACTAGGCGGTCAAGGCTAGCCATGGCTCTCTTTTCCAGAAGCAGGCGTCTCCTAATTTCATGGCTGCAGTCTCCTTCCGGGGTAATCTTGGAGCCCAAGAAGAGGAAACCTGTTACAGCTTCCACTTCTTGTCCTTTCATGCTCCAGGACTTGATAGGGCAAGACGCCATGATCTTTGTCTTTTCAATGTTCAGTTTAAGCCCAAACGTCTCACTCTCTTATTGTATGCGCATCAGAAGTCTCTTGAGTTCCACTTCACTTTCTGCCATTAAAGTGGTATCATCCGCATATCTAAGGTTGTTGATACGTTTTCCAGCAATCTTCGCTCCATCTGAAGACTCGTCCAGATCGGCCTTCCGTATGATGCACTCAGCATATAGGTTAAATAGGCAGGGCGACAGTATACAGCCTTGTCTCACTTCTTTCTCAATCGGAAATCAATCAGTAAGACCATGCCCATTACTGACTGGCCTCTTGCCCTTCATACAGGTTTCTGAGGATACAGATGAGGTGAATTGGAACTCCCATCTCATGGAGAGCTTGCCACAATCTGCTGTAATCTACGCAGTCAAACGCTTTTGCATAATCAATAAAGCAGAAGTAGATGGGTTTCTGGAACTCTCTTGCTTTTTCCATGATCCAGCGAATGTTAGCAATATGGTCTCTAGTTCCTCTGCCCTTGCGAAACCCAGCTTGCACGTCCGGACGCTCCAGATTCACATAATTCACATACTTCTGCAGCCTACATTGGAGGATTTTCAACATCACTTTGCTAGCATGCGAAATAAGCGCGATCGTGCGGTAATTGGAACAATCTTTGGCACTGCCTTTCTGTGGAATGGGGATGTAAACTGACCTCCTCCAATCCTGTGGCCACTGCAGGGTTGTCCAAATCTTTTGACATAATGTATGCAGTGTGTTAACAGCGTCGTGGTTGAGGTTTTGAAGCAACTCAGCTGGAATGCCATCAATTCCGCTAGCTTTGTTCTTAGCAAGGATGGCTAAGGCCAATTCAACTTCACTGTTCAGGATGCCCGGCTCGAGATCAGTAATCACAACCATCTTATGTTGGGTTTGCACATCCGGGTCCTTCTTGTACAGTTCTTCTGTGTATTCCTGCCACCTCTCCTTTATCTCTGAGACTTCAGTGAGGTATCTGTCTCGTTCGACCTTTATCACGCCCAGATTAGCACAGAAGCTTTCTTTGATACCTTTGATTGTCTTATACAGAGCTCTTGTGTTCCTTAGTTGACTGTTGTCCTTAACTGCTTGGCACTCTATATTCAGGAAGGCATTCTTATCTCTCCTTGCTATCTTCTGAAAATCCGCGTTGAGAACCTTGTATCTTTCTCTTTCCCCCATAACGTTTGCCATCCTCCTTTCGTCAGCTTTTTGCAAAGCCTCTTCGGATAACCAGTTTGCTTCCTAGCATTTCTTTTGCTTTGGAACTACCTTAGTAGCAACTTCTTGTATTATATCACGAACATCAGTCCATATCTCTTCAGGCTCTGTCTTTTAGATCTAATTCTTGAAATCGATTCCTCACTTCTACAGCATATTCTGATGGAATTTGATCCAGATCATATCTGAAAGGCCTCCTAGTTTTCTGCGTTTTCCTCAATCGAAGCTTAAATTTGGCAACAAGAAGCTGATGATCAGTGCCACAATCGGTCCCAGGCCTTGTTTTTACTGCTTGTACAGCGCTTCTCCATCTCTGCCGGCAAAGAATATAATAATCAATCTGATTCCTGTAAAGACCGTCCGGTGAAGTCCATTTGTACAGGCGCCTCTTGTACTGTTCAAAAAGAGTATTCGCTATGATCAGGTTGTTTTCTTGACAAAACTCTACTAGCCTCTGCCCAGCTTCATTTGGCTCACCAAGACTGAACTTGCCTGTAATTCCGGATATTTCTTCACTCCCCACCTTAGAATTCCAGTCTCCTATGTGAAAAAGGACGTCTGATGATAGAGGGTGGTCTAAAATGCATTGCAGGTCAGCATAAAATCTCTCAACGTCAGCTTCTTCAGCAGTAGTGGTTGGTGCATAGACTTGGATAACTGTTACGTTGAAAGGGTGACCTTGGAGTGAAATCATTCGGTCGTTTTTGGGGTTGTACCCTAGCACTGCTTTGCTCATTCTTCTGTGTACTATGAAAGCTACTCCATTCCTTCTCCTGGATTCGTGCCCACAATAAAAGACATAATGGTCGCCAGAATTAGTCTCCCATTCCGGTGTATTTGAGCTCGCTGATACCGAAGATGTCAATGTTCAATCTGTCTATTTCTCGCTTGACGACATCCAGTTTACCTTGCATCATAGATGTTACATTCCATGTTGCTTTTTGATATATCTCCTTGCAACATCGGACTTTCCGGTCGCTCCCGACACATCCACAACTGAGCGTCCTTTTGGCTTTAGCCTAGCCGCTTCATTCGTCCTGGAGCTACTAGGAATCGCCCTTTGTTCATCCCCAGTAACACGTGGGACGTCTTCCAACCTGGGGGGCTCATCTTCCGGCGCCATATCATTAATGCCATTGTGACTCGCCATAAGGTTTTCTTGGCAGGAAATACTGGAGTGGGTTGCCATTACCTTCTCCAGTGAATCACATTTTGTCAGAACTCTCTGCCGTGACCTGTTTATCTTGGGTGGCCCTACATAGCAGAGCTCACGACTTGATCGAGTTTCGCAAGCCCCTCCACCACGACAAGGCAGTGATTCATGAAGAGGACCTTACATTTACCTTATATATATACCTTATTACAGTCCCGAACTCACTCTCACAGGCAGAGTTTCTACTATATGCTGACGAAACAATCATGTTACTAACGTCCGATTCATGATTGGAACGTCTTCAGACGTGAAGCGACCCTTTGCATAAAATGAGCACATGGACCGGGACAAATAGAACACCGTAAGATGTATGCTACGAGTACTTTTTCCCCACTAAGTCTGATATGATCAGAGTACCTCCGTGACACCTACTAGAATGAGAATAATGTAACTTCCCGACCGAAACGAATACGAATAGATTAGTCCTAGAGCAACATTTAAAAATGAACTTAGAGCTAGAGAGAAAAACTTGCGAAACTGATCAAGAACTCGTATGAAAGAAACCCATGTTTTTATGCCGGCTCAACACCTCCATTAGGGCTGACTAGGTGGTAGCTTTAGATGCAATAAAAATGGCATTACTAATATAAAAGGAATCATTTTCAAGAAACAAAGAAGATATATTTCAGAAAGACTCACCGCAAACGAAAAGGAAGAGGTTGAACATACTTGGTGAAATCATTTGGCTTGGTTATGGGTAACGGCACTGGTGATATCTATACTGTGCATGCCTTATATATATTCTGACTTTGTTGAAGACCTGTAGATTATGCTGCTGCGTCAGCACGAAGCAGCAGAGTTATATCCATGGTAAAGAAAATAGTAATGTGAGACGTTTAATATTTATGCGCTGTGGCATATAAATGGAAATTTCGCTAACATAAGTATTTGATATTTTTGGTTTATTTTATTTCAAACACGCTGAAGAATCGAGTTATGAATAAATGTGCTTCTTTAGAAGCGCTTTGGTTGATTGATCACGTAGATTTCGGCTCAGCAATGTGTTCAGCAAACTTCCATCGAGGATATCAATGACTAAAAATTATAGAACTTGATGAAAACATTTCTGCTTACATCTTCAACTTGGAAGAATTAAACAAGTAAAAAAGTATAATACGCCACAGTTCAGTGCGTTTTCTATGAAAGGCAGTTTTGCGAGGAATGCACTGATGTCCCGTCTATTACATTTTCTTGTTTTTAGTCAATTTGTTGTTGGTTTGGTTTATGGGGTTTAATGTCCAAAGCGACTCAAGCTATGAGAGACTCTTTAGACGCTTTATTGTACCCGCCATAGCGGCTGAACAGTTTTGATCCTATTCGCAGTGGACGTGTTGTAAGTAGGTGAAATGCGCAAGCACCTGTGGGCTATGCGGTGTCACAGCACGTTAAAAAAATCTTGCGTAATCTTGATAAATCTGGAGCCCTTCACTATGATGCTTTTTAGCACATGTGCTGCTTGCGGACTGAAATCTCGCAAATTATGATCATCAGCTTTTCTTTTCAAAATAGCACAAACACTTTTAGGTTTTTTAGGTGCAGAAAAAACACCCTTATGCCATATCGTTTTGCCACATTTTTAAGATTGTGACAGGATCGAACTAACATTTGGGGTTAAGCATGAAACAAAGTATGTGCTGTGTGCTGAAGGTGTAGTCTACAAAATCCCACTATCTTGTGGACAAGTGTATATTGGGCAGACGGGGCGGCGCATTATACACGTTTGAAAGAGCATGCAAATAACTTAGACGCTAACAAATGTACTAATCTCGTTGACCACGTTCGTGACTGCGATTCTTGTTATCCTTCACTGCACTATTCCGATATCCTCTATAAGCACCCGAACACGTGAGATAATAGAGGCCTACCACATGAGAAAAAAAAAAAAACTAGGTTGTGCGTTAGCAAGCCATACATTTTTCTGCATGAAAGCAAGATTGCGTGCCTGCATCCTACGTAGCAACACGTGTTTTTGCTTCTTTACTTCTTGATAGGTGGTCACTTTTTCCTTATATTGTGTTCCCTCTTTGAATAAACTTTCAGTTCAGTCACCGCTCGTCTTGTGCTTCTTTGCTCTGGTGCTTGTCTTTTGCGCTGTTTTTCCATCCAATATGTTCCACCAACTCGTCCGTTTGGCTATAGAGAAAATAATAGTTTATTTGTTGTATTTCACGTGGGCTTTACATGCATCTAAAATCTGTTCTCTTGAGCAAAGTTACCGCTTTTCGCATGAGTTGCTTTCGGCAGCCTGTCCCATATCTGAGTGATGAAGTAGAATTTATGGACACGTACGTATTACTGAAGATGCAGAAAATAGCGCTAAAACGTTTTTTCGCAATGATTCCAAAGCTAGAAGGCGAAGAGTGGCCTTCTTCCTGCACTGCACAATTCAGGTTTCTTTCTAAAAAATAAAATCAAGGAGGAGATACCTAGATTTCATAGCCGTCTGACGTCGAAAGTGGCCTGTGCCTTAGTTTTGTCCGTAGTTTCGGAAGTACAGCCTTCATGATGCGTGAATCTTGTATGCTTTGTTCTCGGCGATAATGTTTCCTTGTTTCTATGACTGAGGGCATTATACTGCCGCACCTTTTGACGTGATGACAGTTAGAATGTATAGGCACGCTGCATCTTCCGTACCACGCTACTATCCGTTGTCGTGATGCGGTACTACGTATCTGCTTTTATGTTGAAAGGGGATGACGTATGGAGACGACAGGTCATACGCTATGTAGCGGAGTGAAGAAGTGGCGATGCCGCTAACATTTCGAAGGACTTTAGGTAACTGTGAAACAGAGGTGTTTTTTTTTAAATTGAAAGCTTTACTAGCCTCGTCGATCCAAGATTTATCTGCGTGGTACAAGCTGAACCATAGACCCTCCGCTGCAGCTATGGCACGCACAGGCGGCGGACCTTGATCGCCTCGCATTGGCGCGGAACAACGCGCTTCGGCGCCCGCCCAGATAAAATCAAATAGCTGTGTTTTAGCTTTGGTTAAACCTAGGTTGAAGCGGAATGTCCTTTTGCCCTGCTATATTATTCCCTTATCAAGCTCTATCAGTGTAGGGCGCTACATTATTGGGGACACTGATCTCTCCGAACATCCCCTAAACAGCTCTACCCATTCAAATCTCTCGCACTCAACCACAGACGTGGTGAGGTCGAGGTAGCAGAACATTTCTGCGCTAGGGTACCAGGCCAATCGACTCCAACGGCAACGCTACATTTCAACGATGCTCCAGCTTCACGGGATTCACGAATAGACCTTCCCTTCTCCGTGGAGGAACTTGACGCTGCGTTGGCTTCTTGCAGACGGTCGGCATCGCCGCCGACGGTGTAACATACACTTCGCTTGGAAATCTTGGACAAGAAGCTAGGCACGCTCTTTTGGAATATCACAACAAATCATGGAGTAAGGTTCAGTTCCAGACGAGTGCAAGTGCAGTCGTTTAGTTCCGCTCCTGAAACCGGGCAAATCGCCTCTGGGCTTGACATCATACCATCCCATTGCAATGGCTAGTTGCGTTGGTAAAGTAATGGAAAGAATGCTGCTTACACGTATTGAGTGGTACCTGGAGTGCTGCCGCATATATCCTGATATAAGGTCAGGGCTTCGACGTGGACGCTCTTCAACTGACAACGTGGTGGACCTGGTATCATCTGTACAACGCCAAAAAATTTTGAAGCGCTTACCCGTGGCGTTGTTCCTGGATATTAAGAGCGCATATGACAACGTCACTTACCAGGCCATTTTGGACGCTCTGGAAGCTTCCGAGCTTGGCGGTCGTGTTTTTTGCTGGATACGCAGTTATTTATCCTACAGATCTCACTTTATGCAGACTGAGGATGGCCCAACATCTTTTCATTTCACTTCCCGTGGAGACCCACAGGGCGGAGTACTAAGCCCAACGCTCTTCAATCTTACTCTTGTCGGGCTTGTCGACCTAATACCACAGTGGGCGCACCTTTCAATACATGCAGACGACGTCTGTATCTGGGCATCAAGAGTTACGCGCCCACAGGTTAGAGCAAGGTTTCAAAGGGCGGCAAGTATACTTGCGGCCTACCTCCACTTGCAAGATCTACAGATATCAACTGAAAAGTGTTCGCTAGTTGCATTTACAGGCAAGAACATGTCACCTTACACTGTACGCATTGATGGTAAAGCAATACCCTACGAAAGCAGCCATCGCTTTCTGGGAGTAATCGTAGACCGAAATCTTTCGTGGACTCCCCGTGTTTCATTCCCGAAAAACAGGCTGACGGCAATTGCTCACGTACTTACCTTTATTGGGAGAAAGTCATGGGGAGCGTTCGTGCGGTCGATGCGCCAGCTGTACCGTGCATTATTTATGGGATTTCTTCGGTACAGCTTACCTGCATTTGGAAATATCAGGAAAACCAACTTTGCAATTGTACAGAGCGTTCAAGCTCAAGCTCTGCGAACATGCCTGGAATTGCTGAAATGTGCCTCTACGACTGCTACCATTTTAATTGCACAGGAGCGTCCCATATCTACCTACCCTAGTGAAAAAAACCTATGAGTCACATAACCTCATACAGATTTCTCATACTAAACTCATACAAAACTCGTACAAATCTCATATCATCTCATACAGGTATCATCTAACTTTTGAGAAATATATGAGATTATATGAGAGTGGTATGTGTTTAGTATGAGTTTTGAATGGGAAACCTGTATGAGGTTATTGTGACTCATACGGTTTTTTCACTAGGGTACCTAACAGTTGACGTCCTGTGGGTACATTTCCGACAGATCTCTCTGGTCCCCTGTCATCATCTGGCCAGTTTTCCTATTACCAGGCCGCGTACATCGTTTACAGTGACCGTTGACGCGCATCGCGATATTCTGCCATCCCAGTTTACACCCGCATCTAGACCGTCCTCTCCACTATGGAGCCTGCATAAACCACACGTGTTTCTTTCAATACCCGGCGTCGGGAAGAAGGTCGAGCTATCGCCGACAGAACTAAAAGAAGTCACTATTGAATACTTCCATGGGCACCATGCAAATCGTTTGCACGTCTACACCGATTGTTCAGTGAATACCGTGAGTTCTTCAGGCTCCATGGCCGTACCCTCAATTAATACAGAAATAAAAGTTAGGACAATTCACCAGACTTCTTCAGCTGCAGAGCTAACCGCTCTTCGTGTCGCGATTAGGCATATCAGTCAGCAGAGCCCTCAGCGGTAGTCCATTTTCACAGATTCAAAATTATCCCTGCAAGCCTTAAAAGCGGTTCTTCGCCGTGGAGCCCATGAGCAACTCGTTGCGGAAATACGACAAATTCATCACTATGCAATTAACGGAGGACATGACATCATCTACCAAGGGCTTCCAGGACACAGCGGCATAGCGGGCAATCTCCGGGTGGACGAGGTCGCACGAACAGCTCACCAAGACGGCGATTGTGTGTTGATTCCCTCTTCCAGGGCAGACGCAGTGGGCAGGCTCCGCGCCCTTACACGGGAACACACGCACTCGTGCAATTCAGGCCAGTTTGCGAACTGCCGCATAAAATCCCTGGACCCTGTCCTAAAGCTCTGGCTTCCACCTGGCCTACCCCAACGTGAAACAACTTTGCTGTGCCGCCTGTGGGTTGGTGTAGCATTCACAAACTATTATTCTTTTATGATAGGTATGGCAAACAGTTCTGCATGTACAAACTGTGTATGCGACGAGATTATAGGCCACATTCTTTGGGAGTGTCCCATATACAGTGAGGAAAGACAGTATCTATGCCGTGCGCTGGAGCGCCTGGATAGACGCCCCTTGACAGAAATTAAGATTTTAGTTCCCTGGCCACAGCGATCGTCTGCGGTGAAGACCTCCCAGGCACTGCTCGGCTTTATGAAACACAGGCCTAATCGAAAGGCTACAATATTGCTTTTATGTTACGTGATATGACTGTAACGTGATGTGATGTGGCATGTCTGTGATGTGACTATACTAACTTCATCCATCCACTCACCCTTTTCCCCCAGTGCAGGGTAGCAAACTGGTTTCTTTTACGGGTTAACCTCAGTGCCTTTCTTCCTCATCTTCTTCTTCCGCCTTAAGCTCAGACTTTAAGGGTATGACGCGGATAAGCTACCGGCCCTGATATAAAGTCCCGCTTTAAGCAAGCTTTATAGACGTGCCTGCGCGTCCTAGGGGTAACGTGGATGCAAAGGGCTCTAGCAGGCTGATTCTGATATCACGCTACCCATGTGAAAAGAGCGACCCGAGTTGGCTGCATAGGGTTAACGTGAATTCAGCTGTCATGGCAGGCTGATTTTAACGTCAACCTCCCACATGAAAGGAGAGGCCCGAGTTGGCGCTCTTTTGAGCACCCACCGACACTGACGCTGAAGGCTCGAGCTGGCTGGCGTAGTGAAGCTTCCGCTCCAAAAGCGCTATGCGTTTTGCTTGACGTTCGCAGACAACGAGGGAGGAGCCGCGTTCCACAACCAAAGCTTCGGATCGCAGAAGCCGGGCTGAATCTGATAATCCTTAGGATACCTAAAGCAATATAAAAAAGTTTGCGTACACACTGTCGGTTCGCAGTTATTCGCAATGGATGAAGCGAATCAACCACGGCCGTCCGCCGTTGGGACGGTCTGGTAGATTACAGGCTCAATCTCATCATTTGGCAGATGTTACCAATCATGCTAAGTATTTAGCTACCGAGGAAGGGAAGTTAAACGTGAGATGCTAGCGGCAGAAACCAACGAAGAACTGCAGCATCAACTGGCTCAACAGCGGTTGAAGCATACCGAAAGGCGGCAGCGAAGAGCTTTGGAGGTAGCCGCTGGTACATCATCGTTCAAGAGGATATGCATAACCAGTATAACAAAGCTTAAGCTTGCAGGGGACAACGACCCTTTCCCAGGCAGTTTACTCACGAAAAGAACCAGCAACAGGCCGGGGTAATCTTGTACCCGTTGAAAACCGATGGGTGCACGGCGGCGCCATGGATCAAACCTGGTACCTCCTGACTGCAAGGCGGATTCTCTAGAAGGCCACAGCTTTGGAAAAACGGCCACACATGGGCTTCTGCCGCACGAGACCGGAGTTAGAGTTGTAATAATAATGGCTGAGCTAAGCAACAGCCATTTCGTTTTCTTTTTTATCGTGTTGCTAACTTGCAAAGGTGCAGGCAACGCCATGAACGATTGTGTTGCCTTGTGCAGTTGCGGCAGTTTGGCGGGCGAAGCTTTGTTTTCTACAAAAAATGTATTCCACAGAAAAGTCGCAAGTGTTTCATTTGTACGAAAGGACTGCTTGAAAAGTGTTCGTGTGTCTGTGTGTGTGTGTGTGCGGCACGACATTTTCTTTTTGACGCAAAATACGTACAAATTCAAACAAGGCGAAAATGACGAAGAAGAAAGCACAACAATACGATCGCTGACTTTAAATTGAGAGCTTATTACGCACACATGAATTTATAGACTTTTAAGCAAAAAAATATGCACAGAAAAAACAAACACGCAAATCAACGCTGTCTCAGCGCAGCTTCATATCTTGCACTACAGAAAGCTTGCTCTCGAGGAGCGCAAATTTGTGACTAACCAGTAACAACCAAGCTTTGCTAACGCAGGCAGAGTCCCCCTAATCATTGTGATAGGCTTCTATGAACTGTGCTACTGTCTGATCTTTACGTTTTGAAAATAACATATATTTGTTGAAGCCATGTGATGCGCATGTGTTCGTGTTGCCTGCGTGCAGAGCTCGATTCGATCCGCTTGCTTTGTCTAGTGAATTAGGTTTCCACCAGGAGGTCGCTAAACAACGTCCTGTGTGAGTAGTATACCATGTGCCGCAAGACAGGGGGTATATTTATTTATTTATTTATTTATTTATTTATTTATTTATTTATTTATTTATTTATTCAGTGATTGTGTGGGCAATACATGGTACTGTCCGTGGGGCAGGACAAAAGGAGGTAATTAGTCTCCTGACGAGGTTCTGGCCCCACTGGGCGCAAAAGCAGCGGGTACAAAGTACAGGCAATGCACATGCAACTGCATACAACAATCTTCACCGTATATGAAACAAAAACACATGAAACAAAAACACCGAGTTAAAAACTACCACCGCAGTACAAAATAGGCATTCAGACACGTGCCAATAAGAAAACATAAGGAAATGTAACAACAATTATGAAACTCTGGAACAATGTAAAGGAATAGCACAATACATTTCGATTTCGCATCTACTTTAGTCATGTATTTGGTTTTCTATTGAAGTGAAAAGAGGTTTTATTCTCCGTTTTAAAGTTGGCAGACTTCTACTTGTTCTTGCGATATCAAGTATGTCTGGGTAATTATTACATAGTTTCATGATTTGATGATCAATTGTCTGTTTAGCATAATTAGTCCGAGGTTTATCTACAACAATGAAAGTCCTCCGCAGATTGTGACCAGTATCCCTATTTAGATAATGACTAGAAAATCCATTATAATTGCTCGACACTTCAGAAAATACGTACACAGATAATTTCTGCTTGTATATATCGTGGAAAGGTAGGATATTATGTGTTGCCATGAACGTTACGGTGTCTAAACTTTCCTTATATAATGCTCTAATGGCCCTCCGCTGCAGTGCAACGCCTTTGACACAGTGGATCCTTCTTTCAGCATGATTAATGGAACACTCAGCGTCGGCCCTCCTTCCCGATAGTAACTCATGCCTTCGTTGTACAGAGGGGCAAATATTGCCAAATTGTCTGTAAAAAAAATACATAACGTTCATTTCAAGTTTACGCCCTACTTTCTTCAGGCGATGAGATACTGCGTGAATGCATAGATTGATTGATTGATTGATTGTAAACTTTATTGAGTTCATAGGGATTCTCGGAGTTGTGGGTGGTCTGCCTATTCTGGCAGCCCAGTGCCCTGCGCCGCAGCGTGGGCCCAGTGAACCAGTCCTCGTTGTTGGTCGGGGTCCTCGCTGTGCAGAATGGCCTCCCACTGCTCCAAAGTGGGATTAGGAAGTTTATCGACAAAGGGATTTAATTGACATGCCCACACCATGTCAAAAGCCGTAGCTATTTTTCCACAGTGTGGGAACTCTGGATGTGTAAGGTGAGGGGTACCATTGGTGGAGTCTAAATCGTGTAACGAGAGTGTCTTTTGTAGCCAGCGGAGGGTGCATTCAGTGCTTCTCGTTGAAATATTAATTCATTAGTCCAATATTTCAACGAGAAGCACTGAATGCATAGAATAACCGTAGTCTTCTAGCGCTTTGCCGCTTCATGCTTTTGTTAGATTTCATTTTGGAAGCCATCCTTTCGCGTAATCCTTCCAGTCATCCCATCTAGAAAACCTACCTCCATAGGCCTAACCGTTTGGCATTTCACACTTTCCTCAATCAGATGGAAGCATGACTTGCTCAGAGCAGCACGAATACGGGATAAGGCGACGCCACTTCTACCAACTTGGAATGTCCTGAAACCTCAGTAGGGGTTTAATGAAGCATGCGAATGTAACCCGCAAACATGGCCCAGTTCAAGTCTTAATTTACCGTTCATCAACTGTATCCCACCCTGGTCCATATCTTGAGAGTGAATCCGGTACTATTGAAAGCGTGAAAGAAAATAGAGAACAGAAAAACAAGGCGCCCGTATACTGTGCGAAATTAGTGCAATTTCAAAAGCCCTAGGTGATCGACCTTTTCTGAGAGCAAAAATCTGGCACGACCACCTGTTGGGCCAAAACATTCCTTCGTGCTAGTTTGTTAGGCCTGAGATATCGAACAGCGTGAAAGAAAACGTGCAGAAATACGAGGAAACATGTTATGTTATGTTCATCAGTAGTATGAATATGATTCCTTGTACATTATTATTGTTACGTGGTTTATTTACATGGTGGGTGTTAGATGCGCTGCACGTTAGCACTCCCAGAGTGGACCAACCCAGCCTCCTCTTCCTCTTCTGCTTCTCCCGCGACATCTCATCTTCCTCCAATACAGGACCGCGGGACGTGCGTGACACTGCCCCCTTCGCAGACGATGCCCGCCTGGCGAGTCAAGGTTCATCACGTTGATAGCACGCTGATAGCACTGAATTGAGTCTTTCTAGAAAGACGACCTTGGGCGGTCAGGCGAGCGGCTACAATGTTAAGTGCGCTGAGGCGTTTCAGTACAACGAAAGAGCCAGAATAGTGTTGCAGCAGTTTCTGGGATAAGCCACGCTTACGTAGCGGCGTCCAATGCCACTCAAAGTCACCAGCGGGATAATTAACATCTTGGTGGCGCTTGTCATAACGTTGATTGTAGCGTTCTTGGGAGGCTAGACTGCGAAGTCTAACCAGTCGGAGAGCTTCTTCAGACAAAGAGAGAGTATGCGCTAATCAAGTTTCAGCAGGAAATGAGAAAGGCATAATGTGTCCAGAGTACTTCGTGGAAGTCGGGCATAAAAAAACCGGTATGAGCAGTCCATCTGTAATATTTCTATTAGCTGTACAGTCTCAGAGATAACTCGCTTTGTTAGTTGATATCTGAAAAAGAAGGAGGGTTTGCCGTCCTACCTAAAGCCACATTTGATTCCAGGTCTCTTCGGTCATTAACTCTGTCTTTGAGAGAAAGAATGTCTCTATAGCGTCTGTAAAATAAAAAGCGATGCAGTTATATGCTCCAAGTTTAACCTAAGATGTCTTCAAAAGCGTATAGAAAAAAGTGAAGATACTTTGAATATGCTATTTGCAGTAGGACGACATAAGATTGATTGCCCATTTGTGTGCTTATATCCGAAAAGGGGCGTTCCAAAAATTGCTATCGAACTTTCTAAGAGCCAGTTGATGATGCTTGAAGTTTAAGACCCGCATCAGACAAAAAGTTCGTTTGACGTAGTTAGATTTCTGAAAACTCGAGACGGCGGGTCAAATGCCTTTTCTATTCACGTCAGAGATTTATATTATTCTATCCTCCAAGACAAGTTATTTTTATACGTATAACAGTGTATAGGCAGTCATGGCTCCACAGCTTTCCAAAACGCCTCAGAGGTGTCGGTGCAAGGGTTCCTTGAACTGCTAACGATGTACCTATTTCGACGTTTTGCTTCTCGAATGGAACCGTATACCTTCAAAAAATGGGAGTCGCAATAGACTCTTGCATCGCATCAATTTTAAGTGACATCTTTCTGGCATCAGTAGACACAGCATTAGCCCATAATCTGGGATGTTTCTCTGGGGTCAAAGTGTTTCGGGGCGTGGAAGACTATTAGGCTTTGATGAGTGTAAGCAGACAGAACTTTCATGTCACTGCACCACAAATCTTAAAATGCTTTCGAACGGCCTTATCTCCTCCAAACACAGCTCATGAGATGCCAGAAAATCTATCTGTTCGATTTCTGGGCATAAAGATGCACCTCCAGGAACGAGAAATGGTGAAATGTCCCATCGCTAACCTTTGCTTCTCCAACGCGCTCAAAAAGTCTGCACATCGTAAGGCGTCTAGTTTCCTTAATCAGTACAAAAGGCTAAAGGGAGCAGGTATCTGGCGCTCAGAAGTTGCGGAAGCAAACAATAATTCAGTTCGGGAAGACCGAACCAAGTGAGTCTATTTTAGAGAATGAAAAGATCCAACAAAAATGACTTTTTTGTTGTCCATATTGCCACACCCTTTCCTGCAATCTAAAGAGGACAATCAGCCTTGCGAAAGTACAGTTGGCGTTCTCTGCTCCTGACAAGTTATCAAACTTGACTAATCGCATGAACCATCGCCCTAAAAAGCAATAAAATATGAAGCCAAAAAGCATAAGGACCGATATGTTATATGTGAATCAATGCAGTTCATTCTATTCCATTGAAATCCGGCCGGAAATACATATGCCAGACAGGCAGATGCCTTAATGATAGGTTGCAAGAACATAACAATGATATAGGAATGGTGTGAAAGGGCATCTTGCTGGTCACATCAACGAAAAAGAAAAAGATAAAAAAAACAAAGAATGGCCCTGGTGGTTATCCGGATTTTAAAAGGTATCTGAATCTGCTCATTGGTTGCCACAAAGATCAGCTTACTAGGGAAATTGTAGAGGCGTTCAATATAATATCACAAAAACAAGATACAGGTGTCGGTGCCCATCTCATGTTTTTATCTGGCAAAACATGAATTTACAGTCTGCTAATCTGTGAGTGTGGTTCGACGATAGCAGTTTGATCGCTTCTTATAGTTGAATGGTTTTATGTCTTCTTTTCATTGTTGAGAAACTGCTTCATGCATTCATGCATGTTTCATGCATTAAAAGTTCAGTTGTAACTTAGCGCCCGTACTGTTTGTCTCTCTGTGTCCGTGTCTGTTTAGAGCTATGTGGCAAGTAAATCGTCACCAACTCGCCCAAGCTTTCATTCTAGCAAATTTTGAACACGATTTATTCAACCACAATACAACCACTGCTTTTGCAATCAATCTGAGAAATAGCGCCATTTTCGAGGCGGCTGCTGCGTGTCCGTGTGCTGTGCGATGTCAGCGCACGGTAAAGATCCCCAGTGTGTTGAAATTACTCCGTAGCCCTCCACTACTGCTCCTTTTTCTCTCTTTCCACTTTCACTCCCAAATTCCTCCATTCCCTTAGGCGCGGTTCAGGTGTCCACAGAAACAAGTGTGACAGATACTGCGCCTTTCCCTTCCTGTGAACCAATTATTATGTCGATGTGCTGAAATAAAGTTGACAGACGAAATTTTTTAATTCTGCTTTAAGCTTGAGTGTGAAGGAAAAGGTGAATATGTAGGAAGATTTGTAAACCCAGTAATATGATCAATGCAAGTTTAAAAAAATTCTGATTCTAGTATTCACACCAAGCATTATATTTCAACACGGGCTTCAAGATGCATTTTGTTTCTCGAGAAATATCCGCCAAAATATTCGGCACATTATGAATATCTATATCCACTACCACGAACGTGTTTTTTTTTTTTATTAGAGATCTGAGCTAGTCACGTGGCAGACCTGGGACGTTGGAGATGGAATGACCCAACTACGAGCAATGTGAGAGCAGCTGGAGCTCAAGCGCCAATTCGTCAGTGAGAACGCGCATACAAAACGAAACTGTTTAATGATATCATGATCATGCGACATTAAATTTGTGAACAGAAGGCAACTGTTTCATTACAGAGAAGGAAGGCATTGTCTCAAGGGAAATGGATCGAACAAACGACCGTGCTCACAATACGCTCTGCGGGATTTCTAGCATATGACCTACAAAATGAAACGCAGGAAGACTCTCTAGTTTACCATGTTAGTTTTCGCCATTCGCACGGGGCCAAAAAGAAACGGCATTTTCTCACGCAGGCTGCGAGCATGACTAGACTCGGCACATATATATGGCTCACAACACAGATCGGCATAAGCGAAAATTGAAGAGCACTGCAGAATTTGCATTGGACTAAAACGAAAGAACAGATGCTGCTGTTGGTTCCTTTTGGTTGCTTCTAGTTGCTTAATTTACTTCTTGTTTACCCATTTTAGTCTTTCATACTTTCAAATTGCGCGCCAATCCCTTCCTATGCCCTTTTTCGGCTCTACTTCCAGTTGCGTGACGTCATAACTTGGCATCACCCCAATTGATTTGCTGTAGTCTCCCTTGCACCTCATTGATTTTGGGGTATATATGAAAAGTTCGGATTTTTGCAGAGAGCACGAAAGACCCCTTCCTGCCGCGTAGGACACAACGGACACAATGGTGTCGGCCGCCGCCTGCAGGCGTTCCTCTATGCTGCCGTCGCTGCCATTGTTCATCCAGACATTAACGTCGTCCGCGTAAATGCTGAACTTTAGATCTTTTATGACTTTAAGAGCGGTGGGAAGGCCTCTCATCACCACGTTGAAGAGGAAGGGAGAGAGCACCGAGCCTTGCGGCGTTCCTTTATTTCCCATGTGGACAGTGGGGGATTCTGGGTCCTGAAACTTTAGTTTCACCGTCCTGTTTGTCAGGAAATCTCTTACGAAATTATATGTCCTCTCGCCGACTCCTAATTTCTGCAGTCCCGCGAGAATTTCCTGATGTTTACGTTTTCAAATGCTTTTGTCAGATCTAGTGCTAGAATTACCTTCACGTCTCTGGATTTCGAGTCAATTATGTCATGTTGTAATCGGAGCATTACGTCCTGTGTGCACAGGCCCGGTCGGAACCCGACCATCTCGTGCGGCCACAGGTCGTTTTTCTCCATGAAATTAGTTAGCCTTGTTTGGATTACGCGTTCCATAAGCTTTCCAATGCATGAGGTTAGAGAAATAGGTATGAGGTTTTCCAATTTCGGTGACTTGCCAGGTTTTGGAATTAGCACAACGTTTGCAGTTTTTCACTGCTGGGGAAGAAGACCGCTATTTCTTACTTCTTGCATGTAGTTGGTGAGAGCAGTTATGGAAGCGTCGTCTAGGTTTCGTAGCATTTTATTTGTTATTCCATCGGGGCCGGGAGCTGATCGCGCCTTTAAGCTCAGGATTTCGGCTCTAACTTCCGCTTCAGAGATGGGCACGTCGAGGGCCTCATTCGGAGGGCCCGCGTATTGCGTAAGAGGGAGGGATGTTGTATCGCCGACATATGTGTCTACAAGTTTAGTTATTAGTTCCGCGTCAATCCCCTCGAACGCGTGTCTTGCCTTTGCTATTGTTGTGTTTGATTGTGTTTTCGAACTGTCGGGATCAAAAAGATATCGTAGCAGGCCCCACGTGTCTTTGAAAGGCTCATGTTGCCCTCGATTTCATCGCACCTGTTACACCAGTTTTGCTCGCAGAGTTTAATTGCATAATCCTCCATTTCCTTATCGTGCCTGGCTATTTTGCGCCTTAGGTTTCGGTTCCATCTCTGACACCGGAGGCGTCTTTCCGTACCTTTTTTGCTTCCCACATGTGTAGGAGTTTCCTGTCGACTGTTTTCAGGGCATCGTCCCCCTCTAGGGTAATGCTAGCGGATTTAACGTGGTGCATGAGGGTTCCTGTCCAATCGTCGATGTTTTGAATATTTTCGTCCATGTTTGCGGATTCCCTAATTTGTCTGAATTTCTCCCATTCGATTGCGCTGATGATCTTTTCTCGTCTTACTTTGACTCCCCGTTTAAGCTCGAGGACGTAATGATCGCTTCCAAAGTTGAGCTCTGTGCTCTTTCACCTAAGCTCCTGTATGTTTTTGGTGAATGTTAAGTCTGGAGTTGTGTCTTTGCTCACATTGTTTCCTACCCTGGTCGGGCAGTCAGAGTCTGTCTGCAGGGTAAGGTATAATTCGTGAAAATCTTCCCATAACTGCCTGCCCTTCGTATCTTGCCTATTATATCCCACTCTTCGTGGCAGGCGTTGAAGTCTCCTACAATTAGCAGGGGGTTGGCTCCGGCTGCCTTCATTGCTTTGCAAAATAATGTCTTGAATCTAACTTTGCGCTGCTGAGGAGAGCTATATATGTTTAGGACGAAAATGCTGGGTTCCTTCTTTCTGCCCGTGATGATTTCAACGAAAACCGCCTCAATGTCGCGAGAACTAATTTCATGTTCGATCACCGCTACGTTCCTTTTGACGAATCTAGTGACCCGGGATTTTTCTCCCCGGCCACTAGCAAACGCTTGATATCCTGATAATTTAAATACTCCTTTGACAGTTTCCTGTAGGGCTACGGCTAGAGGTTTTTCAACTATTTGCTCGAGATGTTGTTGCACTAACGCTCGCTTGCGCGGGTATCCTCGGCAGTTCCACTGCCTTACCGTCGAATTAATCTTTGGTTGCGTTTTGTCCATGTTGGAATTGGTCAAGTATCCCTTCTCTCACTGTTTGCCTTTCTGCCATTGCAGCAAGAGCCGCGTTTGTTTGTTTAGATTGTTCCTAAATTCGGTTTAGGGCGCCTATGATGTTGGTCATGCCTGTCTCGAGCCGCTCGAGTCTCGCCCCGTATTTTTCATTTTTTGCTAATTTATCTTACGTTTCGGGTTATGTACCTCATCTTCATTCTTTAGCTATGTAATTGTTTATTTTGTCCTTGTTGCTCATGCGCGCCTCCTTCGTTTGCTGCGTGTATTGATGGTAATTGTTGGCTTCATCTTTGTTGTTCATGCGCCTTTTACTACAGTTTTTAGTGAGCTTCATTTCATGCGTTAAACGGTGCTTATTGTTAACTTTACCTCTGTTGCCTATTTGGTGTTCCCATTGCGCGTATTTATGTTTTCCTGCCACTACGTTTTTTCTTTATGCACCGTGCTTGATTTGTGAGTGTATCATTTTAGTTATGTGTTTCACGATGCAGTTCATGGAAATTCCTTTGCTCATGTTACTCCACTGTTTCACGCTTCGGTGGCTTAAAAATTACTTGCCTATTTTGGTCTCACCTTGTTCTGGTTTTGTCACTTCTGGTTCTATATTTGGTCTTAATTTGTCATGTCATATTTTGTTGCCAAGAGTGTCAAAAATTGCCACTAGTCGGTGCTTTTATGGGTATACAAATAAATAAGCAGATAATGGGTGGTCTTATAATAAAGCTGAAGTTCAGTGTCGGTGTCGTCGTCTTTCATGTGGTTTTTACTTTGTGTGATTAAGCGCTGTCAGCCATGAACGAGAGAGGTCGTCTACTCCCCCTTCTAAAGTAATATGTTGATTTTGTAGCTGTTTACTACGCTGACAGAAAAGATGGCACCGAATGCATGATTTGGCGTCTCTGTCTTTACTTGGATGCTTTCCTTAGGAAAACGGAGCTTACAACAAAGAGCCATGCTTCACAGAAAATTATTTTAGAAACGTTTTGACAAGAAACATGTTATACCGCTATCAGCAAAGTGATTTTACTGAGACCTTCTTTTGCGCATATATTGTTTTGTTTAGTTGAAAGGCGTATTGGTATTACATGAAAGTGAAATGGATTCTGCGGCACAACTTTGTCTTTCTTTTAGGAACCGTACCACCGTCCTCCTCAGCGTACCAACACAAAACTTAAGAATCACATGTTTGGATGTACCGTCACAGCAGTGGCCCATTGGACAAGGGTCTTGCATCGAAGGGTTATATTAATGAAGGGCTGCTCTTTCTTTTCCACAGTAGGGACTGGTTTAATTCGACTTATCCAGTGGGACACCACTGACAGCAAAAAGAAAAAAAAAATACGGCCTATGATTACGACGCTCGGCAAAGCAAAAGTGAGCGCAGCTCATCCGGTATTTTGGTTTTTGTAATATGCTGAGGTAAATGATTTGAAAATTACATGTTTCTGTGAACGTGGAATTGAAGAGAGTCTTCCAGGCTATTCAGTTTTGCATACTGAGAAATAATCACGACCACCTCAGCAAGTACAAAAAAAAAAGAAGGAACCACATACGATCATTAAAAATCATCGTATGCGTCTTCTATGTCTTTGCCTAAACATTTATCCTTACTTATTAACAGCAGTTAGAGCTTGCAATTATTTCTCCCAGTGCAACTACGCTCCTTTCTTAGGTTTTGATGTTTACTGTCTAGGCAATGCAACTGTTGATGCCGCCAACGTAGTTAAATCATTGCTCTTGACTCGAACGATAAGTGCGCTTGGGCGACGTGCTTGGGCTTTTCGTCTGCGTCACCACACTGCCATCCTGAGCCCGCAGCACCTCACCTAGCGACATTTTAGTCGTAACATGCGAGAGGCCTTGCGCAAGAGGCGATGGGAAATTGGGGAAAGGGGCGTAATAAGGAAATGCTTTTCTTGCCTTGACACCGCACATGTCGGTCGTTATCTATGTACGCTGCATGTAAGCTAACGATACACTTTATTTGTTGGAAGCTATACATATCGCTACCAGTGATTAGCCCTGCGCTGCCTACTCACTTCCAGCCGCCAGGATTTCATTTCTATGATATCGTTTTCACCCATGTCGTCATGCGCATCATCAGCTTAGCGACGACCACATGACAACGACGACCACATGAGGACGAATGCTTCTGTCATCTCCGTGTAATTAACTCTCCCCTGTTCCTGCTACAGTTATCACAAGGAACTTCATAATCTGAGGTGCCCAGCTTGCTCGCTGACGCACTTTTCCACCTTTATTATCTCTAGGAATCCAATTCGTTTTAATAAGGGCCATTAGGTATCATTTTTTACGCCTTAGACGCTCAAAACAGGACCTATTATTCACCCTAATTTCAACTAAAATATGATTATATTGCCGGCGTTTCTTACTTGGCCCATTCTTTCTTTTAATGCGAGTGGTATAAGTTTGCTTTTTATAGCTCGATGACCTGCCTTTAACTAAATTTTAGAGCTTCAATCTCTAACAAACGTGCAGTTCCCTCGTAAGGGAAAATAATGAGGCCCTGTTCATGTCCTCAGAGTGCCTTCTTTATGAATTACGTGCCAGTCTTATAATCACGCGTGGTATCCTCTCCCAATATAGCGCTGTATACACATCAGCTTGCCTGGACGTGACGATGTGATATCCTCATCATGCACAAATACGTTGTTATGCAGCTTCAGAATAAAATCTCGACCACAGAAACAGGGCTCTAGGTATTGTGGACTTTTGAACAATTTGTAAAAGGTCAGTTTGTAAAACCAATTAGGTGCTTTGCGATCTTCTCAATAGTAGAGACAGGAGCTGTTTGTTTTTTACCTCGTAACTAGGCGGGGGTATAAGAAATGTTACGCCGGCTCTTGGTTTCTCAGTCCTACCATAGATGTGGTGCGCGCCAGACCGACTGCCTCAAAGCTTCGGCGCGGGCGTCAGGCTGAGTCTGATCATTCAGCCGATATAGCCTACCAAGAAGTATCAGAGAAGAAGATGACGATGATGAAAACGTTTATTGAGAGTCACAAATATTTAGACAAGGCAAAGACTGACCAGGTTTATAATTCGGAACAACATTTGTAAAAGCCGCTGTCTGTAGTCTTTCGACGAGGCCGCATTTTTCCTCGAGGTCCGAGTTGGGCAGGGCCGCCTCGCAGTCCTCCCGCGTTGTCTGATTTATCACGTTAGCACTTCCATTTTTCTAATAAGTCCATACTACATGGTATAACCTTGACTTCTGGCCACAAAATGTGCACCTCGCCGAAAGGATTAGGCCTCAGTGGCGTGAAGCATAGCTGGAAAGCGTGATCGGCTCGAGGCAGAGGCCGACGAAGAGCGAGAAGCTCGTATACAGAATAAACGCGAATGTGACCATGTAACCAAGCTTAAAGAGGTTACGCTGAGATAGCTAAATTTAACCTCTTAAATTTTTATTAAAATTATTTTTTGCCAGCCATTTATCCAGTTAAACTTTATGATTCACACTCCATCTTCTATGATACTTGCAGACAGTTTTTGCCACCGGTATTGGCTTATTCGCCTCCAGAGTGGCCCCGCGGAATACTGCCTGGTCAAGCTGCCTTATTTTCAGTGCGCGTATTGCGCCTATTCATGTGCTGTGTAGAATTTAACATTTGCAAAATGCGTCTGACACCAGATTCAGCAGGTTACTGCACAGTTGTCCCGCCTCCCATCCCCGTTTATTCCCAACCAGGCCGTTCTAAACTGCAGTGTATCTCCCCACTAGTGTCTAAAGCCGACTATGATCCTAGCATGGAGCAAGTTTTACATAGAACTGTCGTGTTCTCAATTTATCATGTGCTTCGCGTTACACCAAAAGCGTGGGCCACCACTTTTGCTCACGGAGGCAGTAAAGCGGCGGTGGCAAGTGCGCTGTTTCAGGTGGATCGCTACCAATTAGCCTAAATTTCGACATTATTCAAATATAGAGCAAGAAAAACTTCAGTCAGGATGGGATACCCCTTCTGTGAAATTGCCAAGGAGATGCACATTTGATGATTCTTTATAACGGCGTAGCATTTTATACGCTCATCCGGTCACCTCCTTTTATTTCCTTGTTGCTCAGAGCTGACCAGTATTGCAACAAGTCTGGGACGTGTTTTATGGCTAATGCAAAGCTTTCTGTTCTTTCACCTGGCTAAGAGGAAAAAAACACTTCTCTCCTGTGGTCCAAAGTGGCCGCACAAATTTTTGCTGTCCAACTTGCGGCACTAGGACAATGCGTAATGTAGCCAACTTTTTTAACACAACCAGAGTGTACTGTAGATCTTTCCACCTATCCTCGTATACCCCCCCCCCCCCCTCCAGCTTCATGAGTGCTGGATGTTGACATTGGCCTGCCTGCTCGGAATTCACAGCGTGAGCTGCAGTGACTAGCTGGTGGCCCATAGGGTTCGGGCACTGGAATGTGGGTTCCATTGTTTACCAGTTCTATATCCCGTACTGCTACATGCTACATGCGCTACAACTATTGCTACCACTCATCATATTATTATTAATAAAAACAGTATCACAGAGCTGTTCACCACGACATTGTGTATTAGTCCATGCAATTTAGGTTTACTGCGTTCCATCTGGAGCAGTTGCCTGTAGGCATCTTCGTATAGCAGAGGAGCACGTCCTTTAAAACTTTCACTGTAACCTGATGAAAAGGTTCATGCTAGTTTGTGTGACGCCAATTTATTGAGACTCGTCCGCTGAACAGCAGCAATGGGCTTTACTCAAAATTAATATAGCGCACGAAAATTGAGTGGTTTCCGCAGTGCACCTTCATGCCCCTCTTGGAGGTGTAGCATCGTCGTTTCCTGTGTACCAACACAGAACTTTAAGGTCATCACGTTTGCAAGTACCATCAATACATTGGCCTGTAGGACAACGATGTTCGAGACGACGTGGCATCTTCCGGGCCCCGTCACGTGTAATATCCTGAAAGAAACCAAACAAATGATGGCATATAGATATACTGCGCAATCAGAGGTGTATTTTTCGAATAAAGGCCTCGAGGGTGTACTGCGGTCTCATTGGAGAGGTGCCGAGTTATTTATCAAATAAGAACAGCTTTTGTCTGTTTAGGTGTGTTGTAAGAGAGTTTATATTTCTGAATATTTCAGCCTTCAAAGGTTCTGATGGCATGGTTGCAACATAGGTTGTTTTCCTAATTTTAAACCTTGAAGCATGACATCTTATTTATTGTCACTGGAGCCTTAGCTTGTTTTTTTTTTCAGTATCTATGGCGTCACCCGTCGGCTCAAAACAAATTAAGGGGACGCTTAAGCTTAGTCTTACTAGTAGAAGCGAAGATAGTTAACACCGCCTTTTTATTTCTGAGAAGTTCTTACATTTTTTTTCTGCTTTAAACTATTTCTATTTTAAAGGTATTATTACTGTAACACTGGTACACATCCCGTACGATAGAGATTCACACGCATCACAACGCGCTCACTATGTGTCTCTCTAACACGTCTGATACCAACGACCTTTCGTGGACTGTGCGTTGCGTGCCAATCTTGCATCCAGAGCACGTGGTTTTGAACCAGTAGGGCGGCAAATTTATTTGACTGCATTACTTCCTGACACACCTCTATTGTGGAACATCTTTGTCAATTTTGGCTTCATTTTTAGCGTTCTCTGGTTCGCAATATATAGATTCACGATTAATTTAAACGGCGAGAACACGAAGACAAAGGACAAGATAAAAGAAAGCCACAATACAAGCGCTGTACTGTCGCTTTCTTTTATCTTGTCCTTTGTCTTCGTGTTCGCGCTGTTTAAATTAATAATGAATATGTACCAACTCTCCCAACAAAGTATCTTTGTAAACGACTGTATAGCTTTATTGTAAATGTTGGGCATTTGAATTTCCCGCACGAGGTGATGTGGTTGTGGCATCATAACCCTGTCGACTAATCATGATTTTTCCGCATTAATATTTCCGAGCCACACTGCCGACTACTACTCTTATGCCGACGGCGTTTCGACCATACGGCTGCATAAGATTTGCTTAAACTTTGCTTTGGATAAGCAATACTCGATCCAAACCACGAAGAGGGCGCCATGAAACGCAACGACGCGTTTGATTCGTAACGAGGACACAGAAAAAGTTTTGTATGTGCAAAGCTGTGCAAATCCTGAAACGCTTGCGTTGCCCTCCATAACTCATACTCGGATACTCGGGAGCGGTTTCTAAAAGTTTTGTTAATTTCTTTTTTCTTACATGCTTCAGCTGTTGTCCTTTCTGTGAGCGCCCTCCGGCGTCCTCACGTAAGACAAAGAGTATTACAGACTGGATTTCGGGAATGCGGCGTATACAGTGGTTTGCGATCATGATTGGAGAATGTAATTAAGGTCGTTTGATTCTTGGCGAGCACGATTTTTAAAAATCGAAAGCTTTACTAGCCTAGCGGCATTGATTAACCACGTCTGTAAAATGACCTTGAAAGCATACGGCTGACCGCGTGAGTCGCTCTCGGCAGGTGTGCCTAACCACGTGACTCGTCGTTCGTCTGATAGAGGCTTCGGCGTTGCTTGGTGCTGCGCAGAACTATGGAAGAACCGGTTGCAAGTATTAGTCGTTGGGCTGTGAATGGAAGACGCCACGCTGAATCTTACCACCCTATAGATGTGCGCTGGGAACAGGCACTTGCTAATGACTGTAAAAGGAAGCCTGCCAGACGAGCAGTGGAAATCAGATATGACAGAGAGGCCCGTCTTGAGAGACAGTAGGTAAAACAGGACAGGGACACAGCGGATTACCGATTTGGACATGGTATTCCACAAGTTCCTTCTTGGGCGTCACCTGGATATTTCGTACGTCCGAACTGCGGCGAACTACTTCACAGATGATAGGGTAGTGCGCGTTCTAATGGATAGAATAGACAGAGCTCTACCTAGTGTTGAACTTAAATACTGACCAATACTTGATCAATATAAGATCAATTCACGTTACCTGTAACCATGCTTGCGGACCTTGGCTCCGTATAACCAAGCTTAGGCGAGCTGAACCACTGACAGTAAGCTCAACGGTGAGCGGAAGATGCAAATGAAAGCGTATGTCTAGCAAGACGTAACTACAGCCAAATCGAAGCTTGACCGGGTGATACCAAAGCTTTCGCTTTCACAACCAGAGTTAGCTGAGCTAATTTGCAGCCAGTTTTCTTATCAAACAGTACCGCCCGTATTCACAAACGCGCCTCGACTCGACGCTCCACCTCCACTCCTTGGAGCGGAGAATACAGCCTCTATTCCACTCAAGGGCCGATTCGGATTCATGAACGCCCCTCGGCGTTTCCTCCGACAAGACTCCTCGAGAATACCTCCTCCACTCAGAGCAGCGCAAGTGGCATATGAGGACGAGATTAAGGCGAACTTCTGGCCCAAAAACTGCGTGCTGAACTGTGTAACATGCTCCGTTTTTCATGTCAAGTCTTCTAAACAACTTTCGCAAGCGACCTCGACGTTAACAGCATAGTCTAACTTGTTTTTGTGGGCTGGATGAAAAGGACGGCTGTGAAAAATGGCCGAAAATGTTTTTGCATCTCGCAACAGTCATTGCTGGTGACGTAGGCTTCGAGAAATGGTGTGAATACTTCGGTTTATTTTTTGGTGTGAGATCTACACTCGGCCTTAGCCGCTTTGCCTTTTTTTATTGCCAGGCTTTGACAGACGTTTTTGTTTCATTGCCAGGTTTTGATAGACCTTTTTTTATTGCCGTACTTTGACACACGTCAAAATATATTGCAGGAAAAAAAGTACAAGCAGCGAACTCATACGGGCATGGCTGTGGCCTACTCGGAGGCGAGCTAAACTGCTAAACATACGTTCTGCTTCACAGCGCATTGCAGCTCATACACACTGAATTCTACTCTCCAGAAGAAAATGCCGCGTGCGGTTTCCAAACAAGTAAGAAGCCCTAATTGAAAACGTGCTTGAAAAGCCATGCTCTTTGTCTGCCGCGAATATCTCTCCGTAGGACGAGCACACCAACGCGCTCCGTCGACAGCGCCGCGCGTACTACGTGCCCTCGGGCGACGGGCAAGCCATTGATGCGTGGGGTGCAGCACAGATGTCCGCACAGTCCCACGGCGCCTCCGGTGCTCGCCAGCTTATTGCATACAATAGGTTGTTCGCCCACAAGTTCGGCGCCGTCTCCGGAAGCGCGCAGGGCGAGCCACGGAGTGCGCCGCCGCCGCTCGACTCCGGCCGCGGGCGGGCTCACCATTTACGGTCAAATCGCGCCTCAACTCTGCGCTTGGTGGGCTCCGAAAAGGTTGTCCATTTATCCAGTGACGACTTGAAATGGGGCCGCGCCACACAAGCGCAATGTGATGATGCGAAGACCAAACAGCACAGACGTCGGTGGCTGATCACGGTTATCCATGTTCGGCTTGAGCGGCAGGGACGGACGAGGCTAGCCATGGCCGCTTTCATAAAACGATAGCGTACCAGAAGTCCCGGGTCACCGTCACTCTCAGCTGATGCTTTAGAGAAAGGTTCTGTGCATCCTTGTCATATCTTCTTGGTATACCAGTAGAACGAATTGCACACAGCGAGCGAGCAATGCGATGTCGGCCATGTTTACAGGCAGAGTGGCGGTCGAGGAGCGGCCAAGGTAGCGTCGTCGCAGACTCGAGATTCTCGAGAAAACTCAAGTTTTCTCCACCGCTGGAGGAGCGATTCGAGTGGAGATTGCTATGTGGAGCTGATATGGGTGCCTGCGCACTCCGGGAATCTCGGTAACGAGGCCGACAATGCGTTCGCCCGAGGTTCTTTAAACCGGGCGCTGGCGGCCTCCGATCCGGGACTCACGCGTGATCACATGCACTCCTTCAGTGAGCTAACGCAGGCCTATCGGGCCGATCGACTTCTCTACCCTCCACCTCTCCCAACTTTAAACAACTACCACCAGATGCTCTGGCGACGACTAGAAACGCGCACCCTCCCGTCCCCTTATAGTGCGTCTCGCTACCACCACACCCTCACCGATCCCTCCTGCAGCCTTTGCAACAACCCCACCGCCACCCTCGTCCACATCCTCTTCCAATGCCTGGCGGATCCTCCACCGCGGGGTCTAGAGCACCTTAGCACCTGTGAGGACTGGGAGACCCTGCTGCACTCTGAGGACCCGGTTCGGCAGAAGATCGCCACGTCATGAACCAGAGAAACATGAACGTTTGAATGTAGTGGGGCCGTGCGGGGGCCCAGGGGCGTGCATGCCCCAAACCCCTCTGTTTTAATCAACTTATAACCACCACCACTACCACCGCCGCACGGACGGTCAGCCCGGCAGGGTCAGCTTCGTCTATGCATGAATCGCCTGGTAACGACATGACCAGTCGGGACTGTACATGGCGCGGCCCTTGTCGAACACAACCAGCATTTCATTGAAGTCATCAAAGTTCACCGGCGTTCTATAATTCGTTTACAGGAAATTAAAGGCGCAGCAATTGTCATTCGCGGAATTATGCTATCCTCACGTTAGACAAGCGGAATTATGATGAACGTTTCACGATCGGGGCCTGGCGCAGTCGGTAAAGCGCTCGGCTAAGGATCCAAGGGATGGAGGTTCGATTAACTGTGGAGACTAGGTTTATTTGTTTATTTTCAATTATCTCCGTCAAAAGTGTGACACCCTCTGACTACAGCCTCTGCCGACCGCTCTTGCTGACAACAGTGATACCTTAAAGGCTTTCGCATCAAAAAAAAAAAAAAAGACACAAACAGGGGGAAGCTCACATGAAAAGGAGAGGAATGTTCTGCTCACCACGCGTGGCTTCGCACTCACGGCTCGCAACAGTCAGTGCGTATGATGACCGGGCTACTAAGATAACGTCGGCGGTCTTCCCGGGGGAAAGTGAACAGCGCGTGCGCGATCACCCGCCGAAAAACGAGATCGCGAGAGGCGCGCTCGTTTCGAACTGTGGAGAGGAGGTCTCTGGGTTACGCCGGGAGGAGAGAGGGAATGTTGGTGCGGTGTCGCTGCAAAAGACTGGGAGGAAGTGGGGGGTTGCCAGTACGCCCTCCTCTCACCATCCTCCCTGACAGCGCGCGCATAAACTCGCGTGATAATTACGCGCGGCCGTTATAATGGGCGGAGGATTCCTCTGTGTCCCCACAACATATAGCCACTGCTGTCCCCTGGGTGTTTACAATTAATTGCAAGCATTCATATAGCAGCAGCGATTACGCCTCTTAAATGGTTTAGTAGAAGCCTACACAGATTTCTGTAGCGACAGCCTTCTTCGTGCTGTTCCTTGCGCCTGCACTTGATGTGAATTTTAAGCCACGCGCACCATACCTGCAGTGGGCTAATCTATATAGGAGCAGACAGCAAATCTTCCTAATGAATGACGCAACAGCGCTCAGTGACAAAATTCGCAAATGAGCTGTAACGCATGGCTCACGGCGGCTAATGTCCAGTCGAGCAGAAACGGTATTGTAGCAATGAAGAGGGTTTCTGCGACAACTACCAGGGCTAAAATTTCCCTTCAGACAACGCACACGGCTCACATATTTAAAGACCAGTGCAAATGAGACAAAGGACCTAGAAAGGGGAATTAAGAATACAGCGACCATGTCATCTTAGCTTTCACCAGTCATTTGTCTCTTTTGCTCTGGTCCTTAGCATGAAGACTTTCAACTTGGCCATTATAGCGCACACGATGCCTTTGCACGGTTACAGCGTTTTACGTAAAACAACAACTACGTCCACGTCGCGTGCTTCGTTGTGCAAAAACTTTTACCATGCCGCGGTAAGAAATTTCTTTGCGTCGTGGCGGTCTGATAAATATTAAAGTTATTTTTACAGGGGTACTAGGTATAGCCGGCCGAGAAAGGAACAACCAGCCATTCGTATCTTAAAAACCCTACAACATCTGTATATTTTGCACTTGGCAATAAGGAGCCTTTTTTCTTCGGTATTGTCAGCACGCCGCATTCTGCAGTCAGTGCGAAGTTGGATGAGCCCGGCAGTTCATCGAAGCTATGACCTTCCTCCTGCAGAGTGATGTAGTGACAGCGGGAAATCTAGCACAGCTTTTCTTCAAAACGTTTTTTCCGCCGAAAAGTTATCGTCGTACGGCAGAATTCAGAACCGTAACCTAAAGAGGTGTCGGAAAAAAATGCGTAAATTAATTAAATAAATTCATCGCCAATGAGCTTTAAACGCAGACAATCTGCATTGCAGGAGAGGACACAACCAATGGGCAACGAAGAGTTTTTTTTTTTAGTGATGGCCTGGCTCTGCCATAAATTACACCAACAAAGCAATCATATTTTTTTAACCATGTAGGCCCAAAGGGTCGTTGGTACCAGGTGTGTTAGAAGGGCATCGGGTGTAAACGTTGTGATGCGTATGACTTACTAACGCGTGTTTGGAATTCGTGCTGACGTTACACAGCAATATGTAAAGAATTAAATCATTTCGGCGACAAAAATAAGAAATTGCGGAATGAAAAGGCGATATTAAAGCTGGTATGAGATCTCATAAGGCGAAGCTTAAGCACCATCTTTGTTTTTCCTCTTCCGTAGTAGCAGCGGAAAAGAAAAAAAGTGCAGAGCATTGAGTGCTAAGGTGGTGTATAGACTAGCGCGCCAGACGAAAACAATTGACAGCGCTCTCAACCTCTGGCTCAGAAAATAAGCCGTGTTACTGATAAACTCCTTATGTCAGCTTCAACAGCAAGGCAAGACTATGTCCTGAGCGTAAAGAGGGGACACGTATCGTTCCCCATTTCAGAGTAATTTGGTTGGAATATTTATAATTTAGGCCCTCTCAACATGTACCCGTGGATTTGCCATTCTCTCTCTACAGCTTCCTTGTAATAGGCATTCAGGTTCAGGTTGCAAGTTTCTTATTGATAGAAATGTATTACAAATTTAGTGTGGGTTGAATCGGTTCATAAAACTGGTAAGCATAAATTAGAAGAAACCCTAAAGAATCAATGTTACATCTGACCTGGCCAACTGACGCTTCAATAACATTGCGACTAGTGCTCCTACGACATGATATATATTTGCCATTATCGATGATTCAGCAAAATAGAACTCACAATGCGTTCTTCGCCATCCTCTGAAATCGCTGCCATTCCTTTCATATTGGAACAGGGTTGTGTGCAGCCAACTTGAAACTGTAATGTGTTTTAATGAAGACAATTGTAGTTTTTCTTCACACCACATCAAATGTGTATAAGGAAACAACGGTGGCCAAACTAGTTCCCAATTGGTCAAATATTTAGGGGAATCACCAAAGGTGGAATAGATTTCTGATAAGGGAGTAGTTACTGAGTGACGTCCATTCAAACGCAGCCACACGGCTACAAAGGAAAGCTACACAGCTTTCTCAGAAACTTCGTTAAAGAAAAATTTGTCCTAATCTGGGGATCGAACCCGGAACCACAGCCTTTCGGGGGCAGTCGGTAGAGCGAATTTATGTGTAACTCGAAGTGGGAATGGTGTTGGTCAAATTCGCTCTCGCCCTACCATCTAATGTGCTAGCCGTGCTGGTTAGCTCAGTCGGTAGAGCGACTGCCCCGGAAAGGCGGTGATGCCGGGTTAGATCCCCGGATCAGGAAGGATTTTTCTTTAACTACGAAGTTTGCGAGAAAGCTGTATAGTTTTTCTTTGTAGCCGTATGGCTGCGCTTAGGTGGACGTCACTGAGTAATTACTCCCTTATTGGTTCCTAAATCGTAATGAAAGTCAACTATTTGTTTTTATAGATATAAATGCCATAATTTCCCAGTCTTGAGAGCATTCTCCACAGTAATGCTACTGCGGGTAGTTTGGCGGAGGGGTGGAAAATATAGTATGCCCATTATTACTAATAGCAGGTCTGGCAACTGTAGGTCATTTTCTAGTAGTTTATGTCCTGTACAAAACTCTTGAAGCACTGCAGAGTCTGCACTGGAGCCATGCGAAACCATGACCGGTGCATGCTGCTGCAGCAGCACTAGACACCTCGTCACATATATTTATTCATTATTTATTTTCGCTAATTGTTGTTTTTCTACACTTATTTTTGGTTCCCTGAATGCCTTCCTAGGTGGTTATTGATAGACAAAGAGTATTATGCAGGCGTTCGAAGTATGCTGCCCTGGAAAAGCAGCTCAGTTGGCCACCGCATCTCATGCTTGTGTGTGTCTCCCGTAATTTAGACGTTTGCTATGGTGGGGAATTGCTGGTTGATAACGGTTCGGTTTGTAGGAATTAACATCCCAAAGTGACTCGGCTATTGGAGACTACTCTGTTTTTCATTGTTGAAAGGAGATAAAGAAAAAAAAAATGTAGTGGAGGACTGTGGAGATTTCTACCACCTGGGGTTCTTTAATGTGAACTGACATCGCGCAGCACAAAGATGCCACTCCATTTTATCTCCTGGGTTAGAGTGGGTCGCAATATACAATTTGTGATCTGAGACATGAGCTGTTTCTCATGTCTGAGTTTCTCTTTCTCGGTAGTTTTCTCGTACAATAAGGAAAAAAAAAATTCTGTTGTAGAGCAGGGATTAAGGCACTCGGCGGGGACACGAAATGTGGGTAGTTCAATTTCCGGTGTGAACATGATTCTTTTTTTTGTCTATTATTGTCACCCGTTAATAATTAAGGGGGTATTATTAACGATGCGCCCTTAACGGTGCGCACACTCCCAGACACCCTTTGAGTGAGTGGGGGTAGCTGTTCCGGTCGCAAAGGAGATGCCCTCGACCTGCGTGGCAAGTTCAGCCGGAATTCAACTACCTTGTGGTGACAGAAGGGGGTGGTCGTTTGGTGCCCAGCGGTCGCCGGTTCAAACCAGAGAAAGGATCGGAGTCAGAAGTAACAACCAAAACACAATTTATGCACAGCAAGAGACGATACAAAGGAATACACAATATCACTTGAAATACAACAGACGAGAGGTTCACAGAATACAAACGCTAAGCATGCAATTACACAGGTATCCAATAACGTAGAGGCTTTACAACAGATAAAACACGAGAGAGTACATAAACAAACACCAAATTGTTCACCGGGCACTGTTGCAGTCCGACGCCTCAAGAGTCACGATGTGGCCGCCATACGAAACGAGCGCCGCTCCCTTGAAAGTCCGTGGGCTTGCCAGCAGCGGGTGATCCCCGGGAGTCCAGTCGAAACACAGGCGAGCACGTCGCAAAACACTTGACGAACTGACTGACTGGCTGACTGACTGACTCAACAAGCGGCGCGGTCGCTTTAAATAGGGCGCGCCGCGTCTGTTTGTTAACATGCGCCAAGCTAGCGCGCACACACACATAGCTTCGCTTGTTATAGCTCCCTCTTCTCCTCCCGTCGAGCCGCGCGTCGTCATTGGCCAGGTCCCATAGAACCTTCTCGAAAGGCCTGGCACATTCCAGGCCGATGAACCACCGTCCTCCCCGGGCAAGGGGAAAGAGGGTGACGGCAACGCGTACAAAGCTACGCACTCTCCCGCGCGTGGAAGGGGGTTTTTCTATACATGCTTTCCACGCGACGCCGCGCGGGCCTCGCGCCGTGTCGGCTTAATGAAATTGTGCGCCGATTTCGTGACAATTATTAATGAGAGCACGGTGCACTAGGCAATATTTGCCGACACGTTTGCGGGAAGTCGGCGTAAATAGGCTTTTTCTTGGTGAAGTATCGACAAAAAGGGCTTTGCCCACAGCAAAAAAGGTATGATAATAGAGTTTAACGTTGAGCTAGTTGGTCACACATCTTCGAAGAAGGCAGCAGAGCAGGTAATAAAACAAAACATAAGCACGCACAAACACAAGGACAATGCTGCACTGACAACTATATTGACCAGATCCCACATATCTTCTCCCTTCACGTCTGCAGCCAACTTCATCCTTATCTTTAACGTCCTGCCGGTAACAATACATCTGAATGCGTGCTAACACATTTGTCTTTCGAGTTCATCAGTTCCTGAGTTCCAGAAGGATTAAGGACAGGTTAGCAAGAGAAATGTTCGAACCATGTGCAATATAGGGTCAGTATGGGTTTTCGTAGCTCAGCTGTTCTGATGGGGCTTCTTGTGCCAACGACACTCACGGCACGTTTTCACGTTGCGTGCAACGTTGGCACCTAACCGAGCCAAATAATACTTCTCTTTGATCCTGTGTAAAGTGCGAGATGTTCCGCTCTCAGTTCATTGTGCAACGCCTGTAGAATATTCTTTGTGGAGGTTTTGTGCCCAACAAGATAATGCGCGGTCCTGTTCGGAATTATTTATGAACACGTTGTGTGAGCTGAAGAATGACAACTTACGCCTGCAAATAGCAGGAAAGGAAGCGGTCTTGCGTTCTAGCTTGGCAAGGAATCGATTCCGCGTCTTTGGCTTCACCATTCGAGCGCCGTAATTACCGCTGAGCCACTTCGGTGGGTCAAAGAGGATGTAGAAAATGGCATCAAAGTAATGCGCGAGTACGAGCGGGTACACAAGGTGTTCGTACGGCACATTCGCCTATATCTAGAAAGCGTCGGTGTAGCGGCTGATTCTTTAATGATGAAACGTTGCAAAATTAATAACGATAACTTTCAAGTTAACTCCTGTTCAAAACAACCACATGCAAAAAGTATAAAAAAAGCCGCACTAGTTTATTGCAGTTTGAGTGAGTTTTTGTTAGGGCAATAAAGTTCGAAGAAAGTGAACGTTATTTTGTTATATTACTGCTCTCTAAATATCTTTTTTTCTGAGGCTTTAATTTAGCCCTTTAATCAGTTACGTTTGAAACGGAGTGATTGCAATTTTTATCGGTGAATAATTTTCGGTAACGTGCATCATAAAACTGTTTATAACTCAGCTATTTGGTACATACTTCAGATTTTCGATGGAGCAGAATAAAAATAACATTGTCGAAGAAAGAAAGATAAAGAGGACTAAGGTACCCTGACAACTAAAATATTTATTGAAAACCCGGGTGTATTCTTGAAGACATAGCGCAAAAAAGAGACGGGGACAACACAGATGTAGACAGGACAGGCAGGACAGGACAGGCGCTTTTTTGCGCCATGTCTTCAAGAAACTGCTACCAACTAGCCCAAACCAAACATCCGGGTGTATTGTTTTCTTGTCATTTCTCGTTAACAGTCTTCATTTCCTATGCGTCGGGCTCGACTCAAAGACGAAAGTTATTTTTTTTTATAACGATATTGATGGTGTATTTACTACTGTTCTCCTTTTTCATGTATCGCACATGTTTCAAGGATTATTCGTGTTAGCCTTCGTGTTATTCGTGTTGCACTTCATGCAGATTCGGATTACAATTGCGTGTTTGTTTTCTTTTGTCTGTTTTGTTTGCTTTGGAATCGTTTCAATGCTTGCCAAGATTGCTGACCGGTGTGCCAGATGGGGATGTTGCATTCTCCCTTGCCGTATTGTTCCGGCACCTTCCCTTTTGCCCTATGTATTGCTTTCCAAAGGGTAAGGGATCGTATAAACCACTCAATTGACACAATTACCGAGCCTTGTTTGGTGTGTTATCTGGGACTGTTGTGTTTTCTTTTGCCGGTTGACACGAGCACACATACGTTTCGCCTTGTTTGGTGCTGAGCATACAACTCGAACGTACCGTGGCTCTTGCTAATCTTCATGAGTTTGTGGCTCAGCCCATGATGGTACAGGACTATTGTCCATGCTTCTTTGCATTCACTTCATCAGGTTCGGTTTTTCTTTTGAGCTCGTTTTGTTTTCAGTGACAGTTCTTCAGCTATGCTACAAAGCTGAGGAAACTGGGTAGCACCACAATTCAGCCATCGGTACCTGGCAGCATGGGAGAAACGAATACAGAACACCGCTAAAGAATTTCGTATCAAACCGAAAGTTCTCTATGTGGATGATTTTAGTACTCTGTAAGTCAGAGAAGACAACAGACTTCGAGTAACTCAGGCATATCGTGCTAGAGACTGTTCATACTATCTTCCCAGAGTTGAACTTCACGTATAACCTTCCATCCCAGATTTCCTTGTGATTCCTCGACATATGCTTGAAATTCCAACTGGGACATCTATGGCTTACCAAGATACTTTGTTGGGCGAGTTGGTACTTATTCATTATTAATATAAACAACGCGAACACGAACATCTATGTTGGAAATATTAGTCTAGGGCCAAAATTTTTTTTTTCTTTCCAGTCACGCCGTTCTAAGGTCGTAAAAGTGGCAATTGTGAGGGCTGCGGGCCAGTCAGCTCTGACGTCTTGCCACAACCAGATCGAGCAAAGTTTTCTGTCACAGCTAAAAAACGCTGGGTACCCTGTTTCCATGCTTTTCAGCATAGCTGAACAGCTTTAAGGAAAAATAAAATTAGTTCAAGAAACAAAATTCGGACCTGATGAATTGAATGCAAAGAAGAAATTGACGTTAATGCCGTGCGTCAATGGACTGACCCAGAACCGCATGAAGATTGAGGCACAGGGTCCGAGTTGTATGCTCAGCACCAAAGAAGGCGATAAGTATGTGTGCTCGTGTCAACCAGCAAAATAAAAAAAACAGTAGTGCGAGATCACACCAAACAAGATTTGATGATTGTGTGAACGGAGTGGCTTATATGATCCCCCTGCCCTGTGGAAATCAATACCTAGGGCAAACGGGAAGGTGCCTGAACAATAGGACAGGCGAGCACGCAACATCACTATCAATTACCCTGGCCAACAGTCTTGCCAAGCAGTGCAATGATTGCAAAGCAAACAAAATGACAAAACGAAAGCAAAACGCACGTGTAAGGTCAATGGGCATGTATTGAAAGTTCTGAAAAGGAATCAAGACAATCTAACAAGAAAAATCGTTGAAGCATGGACGATGCATGAAAAAGGAGAGCAGTGCGTAAGCATACCGGCAACATCGTTATCAAGAAAGGAAATTTCCTATTTGAGTCGAGGACGAGGCAGAGGAAAGCAAGGGGTTTGACGACAATTGATAAGGACAGTAAAAGTGCGTGTTTCCAATAAAGAATTTTAGTTGTCGGTGCAGCTTAGTCCTCGTCCTGTGTGTTTCTGCGTAATTGCGTAATATAATTCGTCTGTATACGAATGTGGCTGGCCTTGCCATAGTGGGAGCACAGTGGAGTGTTGCTAGAAGTTCTTCGTGTGTCACATTTTATGGAGATTGCGCTTGCTGTTAGATGATTGGGCTGGGGTTGAAGGGTTGGTTTCTGTTAGAGCTTGTTAGAGTCGAGAAGGGCTCCAAGGGTCGCGAAGGAACGCAGGGCGTCGCGATGTAGCGATATAGTTCATCGCTAGGACTTCCTGCGTTGGAATCGTTTACTGAAGAACGCCCTAAGCTTGGTGAACATCTGCACTTACGATGTCCACAAGGCACGGCTCTTGAGGTTGCATCAGCTATGGCAGGAGTCGACGTAGGTTTTCTCGAACGACTTTCCGAGTGATTTTCCGTAGTCTTTCATTGCTCAGACGTTGCATTGCTGGAAATAGGTGAGACGAGCTGGGTGTTTGTTCTGGCGGGCTCGAAAGTCGCGATTACACTCCACCTTCAACGCCTCTCGAACGAACTGGACCTGTTTTTTGGAGGAATTTGTTTGGAATCACCTATACATGTTGGTCTGAATATTCATTTCGGTGCTGCGGGCAGAATAGTAATGCCGTAGGAAACATTTGGAGGTCGTTCAGTACATACTCGTAAAGCGGAACAGTTACTGTTGCATATTTTCTGTCGATACGGCATAATTAACGTAGTTTGTAGAGTAAACATAGATAGTCTTTATTCATTGCATAGATATGCTTAGGACAGTTATGTGAAACCTCCAGAAGAGGCAATTAGTGGTCGGTATAACATGATTTACATAAATAAAATGGTGCCTTAAAGATAGGGTGGAGACGTTTGAAAGCGGTATGCCCGCCTACGGCCAATTTGGGGCCCACAGCGGCCTTTCATGGGCCGCCCCAATTGGGCTGACCTTATGTTTACCGCATGGACTACGAATATATGTTGCATTTTTCCGCAAGTACCCCAAGAAATACCCGTGTGGGCAGCGTGGTGGTGTGCTCGCTTTTCAGCCCGGCCGCAAACCATGTGGGACCTATTCGGTTTTTGCGTGGGCAGCCCCAATCGGACTAGCCCGTCATCTATTTGCTTTAGGCCCACATTTGCATCGCATCTGCCGCATTCCCGCTTCTGCCCGCAAGAGACCGATGCGGGCAGAAGCGGGAAAGAGTACTTGGCTGTCCCGCTTAACGGCCATGCGGAAATTATCTAGGTTTTTGTTGGGCAGCCCTATTTGGGGCAGCCCAGAAATTTTCTGCATGAATTCCACATTTTCGTCTGACCTTCCCTCAAGTACCCCTTAAGGGTCCCATGCAGCCAATGTGCGGGCATACCCGTATTTAGCCCCGCCGCGGCCCATGCGGGACCTATTCGGCTTTTGAGTGGGCAGCCCCAATTAGATTAGCCCAGGCTTTTCCTACACAGAGCCCAAATTTTATTTGCATCGGCCCTAAAATTCCCCGAGCGGGACCCTTGAGGGCCAGATGTGGGAATATGTAGTCAGTTAGCCCTTTTCGCGCCTATATGATGCCCAGATGGAAAAAGCAGGGGCAAGCCCAATTTGGGCTTGCCCGCTTGATCCCTAAAGGGGGCCCTCATGGGTGTTATTGTGGTTACCCAAGCCCAACTTGCCCATACGGGCCCCAGGTGGGCCACGTAATGAGTGCTACTTGGGAATATTCCAAAAGGGCGTGCCTAACTTCTTGTCCAAGATTTCCAAGCGCAGTGTATGTCACACCGTCGGGACACTGAGATGATGACCGTCTGCAAGAAGCCAGCGCAGCGTCAAGCTCCTCCATAGAGAAGGGAAGGTCCATCCCTTCCACAAGGTGTTCGAAAGAAACATTGTGATGCTCCAGATAAAACCCGGTGCTGTCGAAATAGAAACAGTTGACTCCATTGGGAAATTTCAAGTTGGATTTTTCCCTCAGAGCAGTTGACACCATTTGAATTTTGGACCAAACGCCAATTAATGCCCACTGACCGAAGTAAAGGAACAAACACAATTGAAAATTTCCCACTTGTAAACAGCTGTCGTTTTTCGATTGGGTGGTTATACAGAGCACAAAATATGGTTACCCTCACACAGCGTACTACATGCATTTGATTGCTATAGTTTGAAGAGTTTTTATTACTGGCTTTATATTTAGAGCAAAGATTGCTGTTGTATTTCATATATTTCCGTAATATTTTGCAATGACGAGTGCTATATTAAAGGAGATGAAAATATTAGGCTTGAATATAGTTTCTTTTTGACGTGATTATTAGCACACAGTCGAGTGTGTCGCCTATATTCTTGGGCTGCAAATTTTTATCGCATAAATATTTTTCACGTATCTGAAAAGTACAGCAGGAAATATTATATTTCATTTAACCTTCTTTCCTGATTTTGTTTTTATTTCAAGCCACAGCGCTTCCTTGTTCAGCGTAAGCAACTTGTTTTGTTTTTGCAGCCTTGTGTACTACTTCAGTAAAAAGCAACACTATGGTGCTTGCACATCATCGTAGTTACCAATAGCGTGTTAGCATTTTATTGAAATAGACAAAGGATTTACAGATTGGCCATATGCGTCAGGTTGTCCCCTCGTGTCCGTGACCTCAGTGGCCCTATCCTGTAGTCACTGCTGATGTACAGGGCCCGATTGCGTAGGCCACACACACACACACACACACACACACACACACACACACACACACACACACACACACACACACACACACACACACACACACACACACACACACGCACGCACGCACGCACGCACGCACGCACACACACACACACACACACACACACACACACACACACACACACACACACACACACACACACACACACACACACACACACACACACACACACGCACACACACACACACACACACACACACACACACACACACACACACACACACACACACACACACACACACACACACACACACACACACACACACACACACACACACACACACACACACACACACACACACACACACACACACACACACACACACACACACACACACACACACGTGCGCGCGCCTCTCAAAGCAAGCTCAATAAAAGGAACATTTTTCATTCTCTTCATGCCTTGTACTACACATCAAGAGACATGCGAGATGTGCGCTGCAAAATAAACCAAAAGCAAAGCGAATGCAGTTAGTACCCGTTCTTGCCGTCTGTCAGACGGCGCATTGTTCTGCCACCGGCGCTTTGAGCTCGGCGCATTGTTCACGAGCGAACGCTTCTGCTGACAGCTTTTTGTTCGTATTTTTTAACTTGTTTAGACACCGGAGCTGTTAGCACTTTGAATATAAGGCAATACATAGAACAAAATATACGGTGCACACTTGGTCTTCCTCTAGGTTGTTGTAGCTTTGGGGTATTCTTTGGGAGGGGGGCATTGGACATAAGTTATGAGGGCCGTCTTTGTGGCGTCACTCTTGGCGTCAAGGGCAAGAGGGAATTTGATGTTCTAAGGGGCGTGCTTACACAGCGTAAGCACTCTCTGGTCATCGTCATTAGAGTCAAGACCCGGACAGGCTGGTTCGCGTCTAAAGAAGAGAGGAAAAGCCGGGCTCGTCCAGGTAGACTGACAGCAGCCGGTGGGCGGCTATAGGAGGTTTCTGCCGGCAATATCAGCTGATTATTCATGCCATCAGATAGACCGAAAGCACCGTAGCTTTCGTCCAGCCGTCGACGCTAGGGGTCATGGATCAGGCATGCACAGCGGGGGCGACCCAACGCTCCCTTGTCACCTCACTAACACCAGTCCGGAGAGGGAACCAGACCATGCATTAACTTCTAGGTTTTGGCTGGTTTCTGCGCTTGGCAAGCGGGCTAGTGCAGCTTCTCGTTCTTTGATGGTCTCGGTAGCTTGTCTGACAGAGATGCGGTCTCTTTCTAGCGAGAGGGCATATGTGTATGATGTACTTAGCTAGGTTAGAAAGTTAAATAAAAGAATGACGCACATGGAAGTAAATGAAGATGTCGATTTTCAATGCACAGGGAAAGTGTTGCATCTTTTACCTTGATGAAGACAATGATGTTTGCTGCACTGTGCAAGAGCGTGTCCCAGTTGCATTTTGATAAGGACGATGTTTCCTGCACAGCGGGAGAGTGTGTTGCAGTTTTACAGGAGACGTAATCGGCTGCGACGATGGCCTGGTCTCGATCACCACTTCTTGGATTTTCGCCCCGCGGTCAGAGATGATTAATACAGAGATTGGATTCCGGGGTCACAATGACAGAAACCCATTGCTCTACGCCACAGTGCATGCAAACGAAGAGTGAATACTGTATCATATATGACCGCCACGTGGACCACAGGCAAAAGCCTAATGCCATGCGATGTGAGTGGGAGATATTTCTTAAGTTTTTGTTTACCAGCTTGTGTTTAAGTTTGTGGCTACCAGCCCACACACTGTATGTGTAGCATTATGTCTGGATAATGTTTATGACACCACGTGGCTACATGTCATTGCTGACTTGGGAAGAGCTGCCAACCTAGGAAGCACTTACACCTATCGAAATCAAAACAAACACGGAGTTCGATTCATACACGGTTTTTCATACAGCCACGTACTTATATCTTAGTCAAATTGAGACTTTGCAACGTTTGTGCTCCTGCCATGTTGGGAAGAACACATCAGATGACACAAGTCATTCAAATCAAGCCAGTTCAAATGAAGCAAAGGCACTGAAAGTTAAGGTAAACCATGCAAAAATAAAGCTAAGCACTCTAGGGCACGATAATGCATAACAGCCCACGAATGTTTAATGCGTAAGCATTGTATGGCTATGTTGGTAGGGTTCGCATGGTCGTGACCGTGTCGAAGCTGTAAAATAAGAACTAGTGGGTACATCGGAAAAAGAATGGTGCCATAAATAGTGCGTCAAGTAAAGGTGTGCAAGTAACAAAATGGTTGATTACGGTAAATTAGTTATTCATTTAGAGCAATTTGGGCGTGTACCTGGTAGCCAAAATGGTCGCCAGCTAACTTCCGGTTTCAGTTTTCAGCTTCCGGTAACGTGTCTCAGTGCAGAAATGCAAATTCCTTAGCGTTGGTGTTGCACACGGTGAATCGCGCGCCACTTCTTGAACACAAGCGTTGCGTTGAACGCACCAAAGTTCACCGACGTTCTATAATTGGTTTATAGGAAAGGAAAGGTGCAGTCTCTGTCACTCGCGGAATCCCGCTGACATACCTCGCGGACAGCACAGCAACGCTTAAGCTTAAGCATTTCTCCAGTTCAGATTCTGCATTGATCTCGAAAAAAGTTTTATTTGTAACGTGTTACCGGGCCCGTTCGTTGCCTGCTTGTTTCAAAAAACAAATGAATTATATTGCACAAAATTTTCATTGAAAAGGTACGTAACATGAACGTGTGAAGAGTCTTTCCAGGCTAAATGTTTCGTTTTTGCCTTTAACAGATCTTCAGCACTTCTTTTAAGCCGATGACATCACACTTTGGTGCTCGCGCGGGTTTCCTGGTCACGTTCAAGACACCATTCAGCAAGGATTGGATACCATTTCTTGCTTACTTGACCATGCAGGCTTGTCTCCCGCACCCGAGAAGTCAGAACTCTTACTTTTGACTCACTTTGCTTATCAACGAGCTCATCTCCCTTACCCCTTACCTTGGGCGGCTCCCCAATCCCCAAAGTTTCTCAATGCTGCGTTCTTGGCATGCCTTTGTATGCCGCCAAAAACGGCCGGGATCTACATGCGGCTGTTACTACCTGTCAGTCTGTCACCCATTTACTTCGCCGAGTTGTGAGACGGCTCTCTGGCCTGAGGGAAGCTCATGCCTGTCGACTGGCTCACACGCTGGCTCTTAACAAATTCCTTTAGTTTATATCATATCTTTCATTCGCCCAGGGCCAGCTAGACACACTTGCAACAGCTCTTCAGGGCCTTTATAAAGCTGCTTTTGTCTTCCCATAACCACTTCCACCGTTAAGCTTTATGCCACCGGGCTTTTTCATCATCTTCGCAGTCTCCTTTCCCTTCACCGCGACCTACAGATAGCTCGCCTCTCCGGCACAGTTCATGGACGCTGGCTTCTCAACCAGGCTAACATTTCCCCCATCCAGTCAGTCCCTTTGCCAACTCCTTCTCCCCTGGAGGCCACTAACCTCCGTATACTTCCTCGTTCAGCCAATAAGTTGCCGGTCCTGCATGCTGGCCGCCGACATGCTGCTGCCTCTCATCATAGTCCGCCCTTAAATACACATGAAGTCGCTTACACGGATGCCTCATATGTGGCTCCTCGCGGGTCCGGAAGCCAGGTCCTCTTTCATCTTCGTCTATCTACCCCTGTCACACACACTAGCGGCCCCTTTCTCTACCCTCCGGATATTATCTCGCTTGAGGTCCTCTCCATCATTCATGCAATTCTAAGTTTCCATTCTCTCCCACCTGCGCCTCAGTATATTATATACACTGACCCCCAGGCTGCTATCCTTGCCATTCAATCTAAAAGTCTAACACGTCATCTGTCCACGGAGCTCGAGGTGCACTTGTTGTACTGCAGCCCCTCCCCGTCTTCCTCCGATGGATTCCTGGACATTCGGGGATTGACGGCAATGAGCTGGCGAACCAGCTCGCCCATGAAACTCGTAACCGGGCACCGTTCATCCCCTGGCGAAGATCCTTGGAGGGCGGGTCGAGACAGTCTCTTCGCGCCACCATCAACGAATATTACAATGCTGCTCGCTTAGACCGCAAGCTTCACCCCGACCCTCATCCTAAGCTCATATCCTTCGACAGATACAGCTGAATACCTTCATAACCCCTGCACGGCTATATCTCTTCAAATTCCGTCGTGATCCACTATGCCCCAACTGCCCTTCACCTTATGCCAACCTTTCCCACTGCCTATTTTCAGGTCCGGTTGAACTGCAATCGGGATTCTTTCCCACTGCCTATTTTCATGTCCGGTTGCATTGCAATCGGGATTCTTTCCCACCTCCTCCTATATTATCTGGACGTGGGGAACTGGATTGGTGCTGAGGGCTAAGAACAACAGCGCCTGCTCGTCCAGCAGGCCATCGATGTATTAGGCGCCTAAGTGTTGCGCCTCAATAAAGTCTACTACTACTACTAGCATAACTCTTAGTCGAGACTAAAGAAGCTGTTTTGCACTAAGGGACTCGTCCTGTATCGGCGGTTCCTCACGCAGGACGCAAGATGGCGACCATGGAACTGGCTCCAGCGCACGTTATCCATGAGGATATGCGGAAATATTTTGCCAGTGTTTGTAATTCCTTCGATCGCATTACGTCTTGCGAAATAAAAGACTCATTTGTCTTCTCTGCTGCTCCGCCGGTGCCTGAGAAATATGTAACAATCGGAAGTACAGATATGAATAATGGGGATTCTATTCTTGCATTTAAGTGTGATATTCCAGCAGACGTATGTGAAAATCACAAATGCTACTGGTATAAATACACCCGTATGATAATGAATATTGATACCGAATACATATGAGTCGCAGTACAAATTTTGTTTTGTGACTGCATCGTGTTTCGCGCATTATAAAAAGTTTGGGGGATCATTTTACACATGGTTAGAATTTTGTGGGCGCTCATATTGTGGCAAAACAATGTTTTATGTCCCCGGTATACTTTATTAACCTTGTGATAAAGGATAGATCTCTATTAGTTAATTAATTATTACTAAAGAATTTCTTGACTCACGAGTGGCGTGAAGAGGAATTGTGGACAAAGCTTTTCCGCAGAGCTTGTCTGCATGCAATTTCAACAGATGAGAAACTATTGTCGTGACTTGGTTTTCAACGCGTGTCAGAACAAACAAATCAGTTTCCGTGGCCCCACGTACGAGACCACTATATTATATCGCTGCAGCCGATCAGGCCTTGTGTAAAACAGCAACACGCTCTCGCGCTGTGCAGTAAAAGTGTTCTTCATAAAGTTTCAACTGCACAGAATTTTTACGCACTTCATGGAACAGTGTCGTTTTTATGAAGTTAAATCTGCTCCGCTCCTCCATTTACTTAGGTAATATGCCATATCCTATCCCACTCGTAATGCCTTGCAGCCCACAAGTCTGCAGCTGTAGCGTTTTTCGGAATCATCGCAGGGCAGACAAGCGGCGCGCCTGAAAACTAAGTGGAAAGGATTATGCTGTCTACCAGCCAAGTGCACCCATCTCTGCTCAACGAAGCCTGACCTCGGGATTTCGCGCTAGGTGACGACGCGTTTAGCCTTACACAGGCGTGGCTTCATGCTGAGGCCCTGTGCTTATCGAGGAAATCGGACCATAATAAAATGAAAACCGAATCAACTGCTACATATGTACTAGCTATGCATTCGTCACGCAAGCACCGACAATTCGATAACGTTGCGGCTATGCGAAGTCCAGACGACACAGGGGAGGATGCGGAGCGCTGGAGCAGCCAAATCATTTCCCTTCAGTTTTTAAGCGCGTCGCTTCTCAGCCCCAACATATAGCGTGTTGCACAATTAGAGGCGCGATGTAGAATGCTTCTCCCAGCTAAACCGCGGAATCCTCGCTGTTCAAATTTTGCACAGAAATGGTATTTTGTTGCTAGTATTTTTCAATACCAAATTTGTTTGGGGTACTTCCCTGATTCGATCAAAAGAAGTCAGATGTTCTCATCTTATGCGGTGGTGACGACGCCAGACGGGCCGCTGACCCAGTAATGGTACTGGTGACGCCACCTCATGCTGCTTACAATAACTCAAACCTTCTGCCAGAAACGTTTGCCCCCTCTTTTCCTGCTACAGAGTTATTGTAGCAGCATGAGGTGGCACCACCAGTACTATCGCTGGGGCAGCGGCTCGTCTGGCGCCGTCGCCGCCGCATAAGATGGGAACATTTGACTTCTTTTAATCGAATCAGGCAAGTACCCCAAACAAATTTGGTATTAAAAAATACTAGCGACAATATGCCCTTCCTGTGCAAAAATTTTAACTGCGAGAATTCCACGGTTTAGCTGGGAGAAGCATTCTACATCGCGCCTCTAATTGCGCAACGCGCTGTACTTCCATAAAGCGCTCAGGCCACACTGCGTAGACTTATGAACCGTATTTAGCGCCATAGTACATACGCTATCTGGGCAAGTGCGGTTTAGGTCTGCGAGCATAGCGTCGGTCGAATTCACAAGGTGGCGTAATGAATTTCGGTAAGTTTCGCATTTTAGTACATAAAAAGACATGTGCGGAACAGTAATTTTTGCCTACGGTATTTCCTTCCACTATGTCCTCCTGAATTCTGGCGGAAGTCCCTACCTTACTTCTTTTAATGGCGATTACTGAACAGTGCTGAGTAGCGCCAAGTGCTGTGAAACGAGTTCTCCGTGCCTTGATCGTTTCCATCTTGAAAAGATATCTTGAAAGAACGTCCTCAAAAGCGACACTTATGACAGCGCCTTTTTTAATGTCGAACTCTTGACTTATGTATAAGCAGTTCCTCTCAAAAACGGGAGCTTTAAACCGACTAAATTTGCTTGCACGCGATGTTCGACTCTATCTTTCAATATAGTACTTCATAATGTTTCGTTTTTCATACTTCGTTTGCAAAAAAAAAAAGCACTTTACTTACTTCAAAGGATATTGTGGGCATTTTAAGCTGGCTTTGTCAGCTTGCTTGTGATAAAAAGAGACAGCACTTAGAAATAAATTTTTTTTTCGGTTCTCTGCATTCGTATCCTTCTTATGTTTGCCGTAAGGTATAATTACACGGCAAAATGGTATTTTGTCTATAAACGCATATATCTCCTGCTCATAGTGTGTTCTTGTCATCGCTGTGGGAGGAATAAGGACGAGCGGCTTGTTTTGTCAGGTGAAGTTGACCTGGGGTAGAGCAGGTCGAGAATGTCCAGGTAGCCGCGGCCAAAGACCTAGGCGAGCGGAATGCTTCGCCCCAGGGACATATAATATGGTGAGGCATCCCCCAAAAAACACATAAAATATTGTGCCTCTGCCCGTGCCACTAGGTATAACGGGCCCCAGGGATAGTATAAAGAGGGGTGACATAGGCCCACACCGTCACCGATATTTGCCGTCGTCATTGGTTGTTGCCGCAAGAAACTTGTGGAAACCGCACCACAGTTTATTTAAGTAAATTCTTGAGGTTAGGGTACGCTACCTTTCACTTCCAAAATGTTTGAGTCGGTTAGCCGAATATGTTTTATTTATAATAAAATTTTCTCCAGAATACATTCGCCGTTTACTGCAAATAAAATAGCGTCGTAGTCAAAGGGCCTCTTAAAGTTAATTTTCCCAACCTAAGAAAGCTGCGTATAAATGTCCTCAGCATCCGCCCAATGCACTGTTTCACGTGAGAACAAATGTACGTTCACTGAAAGCTTCAAAAGTATAAGGCATTTACCTACAGCTACCAATTCCCGTACATTACTGCTGCATGCAGGCGTGGTTGTGAGTACAAGCCCACATTTTTAAAATATGAAAACCGAACCTAATAGATGCTGACGCAGCCTGAAAGGAGAGTGAACGTGGTTACGTTAGAGTAAGCCATAAGAATAAAAAGAACTAAAGGAAAGCGACGTCGCATATATTCAACTACCTGCTGAATAATGTTGCGTATCAAGATAGCGCTGATAAAGACTGAAACATGAGTCATAACTTCTAAAACGTGGTTTTTCAGAGCAGCATTCCCACAGTTTCCCCGGTTATTATGGTCTCATGAGAAGATAATCATTATCAATCATACATAAATAAAACCTGGAGCGCTTAGAGGGATAGTGAAGGATGAATTACGCTAACGACTTTGACAACCATTATATTGCGAATAATGTTTCGCCTTCATTGTACTCTCCGTGTCTCAGTGCGTACGCAGTTACAAACAGGTGCTGGCTCTATGTGTTCTGGAACCAGCCGCGCATCCCGATGCGTCACATTACTAGCAATCGGGCGTCATCTGTGGAACTCCGATTTGAAGAATGCTACAAAGAACACAGTGCTAATGAAGCAGGCTTTATTTTTTTGTCAAAATCAAGCACTGTTGCTGCATGCTGCCTCTTTAGCTGGTCGTTCCCCAACATCTAGGACTGCTTTTGTATAGAGTCCCTTAAGCTAGGTGCTACTACAAGTGCTAAGATACAAGTCAAATGAAACTTGAAATGAATTGAGAGTTCAAAGCTGTTCTGTCAGTACACCTACACCAAACCCATGGATAAGTTATGATGTTCTATGACGGCCGCCCCTACGAAGCATTGTCTTTCCCTGTGTACCAACACTGGACAGAAAAACCACGAGTTTGGCATTTCCTGCCTTCGCAGAAGCCGACGGGGCAAGAGTATACGAGGCCTTGTTGCAAGCGTCGGGCTTGTCCAGGGTTAATATTCTGAAAGGAATAGGATGAATTATTTTCAAGTGCGAATCTTTCCCAGTATTATTGCACAACGTACAAAACGGTTTCATTTGCCTGCTAAAAAGACTGCATTTAGGTCTTCTTAAGAGCAGGAATAACGAAAGCCAAGTTACAGGACTGTTTTCCCTAACTGCATCGTCTTTGTCATCCATACTATCATCATCGTCTCCCTCACCATCATCATCCTTATCACGACTATCATCTTAACAACTAAATGCACCATCATTGTCATGGCTACAAAGACTGCATCACACATACTGCGTCGACGCTGGAGTCGCTACTATTATCCTATCGCTATAAAATAATTATGATCGGTTTCTCACGAGCTCGGCGTGGCTTAGTGGGACTGGACGTCGGAGGAAAAGTGGTTCGATTCCCGGTAGTGACAGATTTTTTCTTGACTATCAGTTCGTGAGAACACTTCCTGCGTAATATTCCGCAGTTCATGTTCAATGAGCTCGAAAGCCTTTCTTTAGGTTGGCTTTCGCCTTAATAAGTTTGTATTTCGTCGAGCCCGTGAATTTTGTATTATAACGCCTTCCTTATTGCGCTTTGTAATGCACAATTACTAAGCAAAACCTTCGTTTTCTACCTTTTCTTTTCTCAAAAATTAACTGCATCGCTAGGTTTAGCCTTTTAGAGGTGGGAACACAGGTATATTCCTTGCTCACTTTATTGCATGTTGAGAAATGAAAAAGAAATTCAGTTTTGAAAACACAATAGTCGTTCACACAATCAATGATACAGCCCACTCACCGGCGCGTACGGCCGTGTCCTACGGCATATTTTCAAGCCTAAATAATTTGTTATTCCCTCTGTCTTTTGTGATTGTGAACAAGACTCGCGTGCGGGAGTCAAAGCGTCAGTATTTTAATTTCTTGTACGATGCTTGCCTCTCCTTCATGTATATCGCCGACTAGACGGAGTTTCGTCAAACCCTTGGCGCAACTGATGCAACCCTGATTTGCAGCACCTCATGTGTGAGTGCGGAGGGCGACATATGTAGATCACGGGCTTCGACTATGACGCCTTATAGGGATAGTAATACCACCAAGACCCGGCCGGGGTGGCGCAGTGGTTACGGCGCTCGACTATTATTCCCAAGGACGCGAGATCGAATCCCGGCCTCGGCGGCCGCTTTTCGATCGAGGCGAAAAGCAAGGCGCCCGTGTGCTGTGCGATGTCAGTGCATGTTAAAGAACCCCAGGTGGTCGAAATTTCCGAAGTCCTCTACTACGGCGTCTCTCATGGTCTGAGTCGATTTGGGACGTTAAACCCCACAAAACAAACCTAATACCGCTTAGAAAAAATACGCTGAACTCTCTGTAGTGATCCGAATGCGTCTTCTGCAGTAAATTATTCCTAATTCCACCCTGCTTCCATTATGCCCATGATGCACATTGACAACGTTTCTCAATATATTGAGATCTATCTCTCTCTTTCAGTGTTGCAGTAGCATACGTGGCTGAAAAAGGCGCGAACTGTAAACAGGGACGGAGGAAGAATAACAAGGACAGGCGCTTTTTCAGCCATGAATGTCAACTAGCTTGGACAACTCTTTGCTAGTCTAATTAGCATCAGTGTTTTCATGGAGCTGAAACGCCAAACCGCGCATGACACGGCCGGGTTTACGGCTACCGTCTGCATGTATGTTAATGCTTGCTTAATCACTAATTGTACGTGTATAATCTCACGAGCAGTCATTAGCATAAAGTGGCCAGCTGACACGTTACATAAAAGAACACGTGGTATAGACCCAGGGCCCTTTAAACAAAATCGTATGTTCACGCCTGCGTGGCCAAGGGGCAACCACTCTGACTACGGATCCAAAGGTGCCAAAAGATGAAATCTCCATTTCACTCTCCCATCTCAAGCGATCCCATCTCAAATGAAAAGTATTAGTTGAAAGAGCGTGCAAACTGGCCAAAGTTATGGCACTTCGTCAAGCTACCCAGCCCGCAGAATAAATAATACTGCGCGTCCTCCTCCTCCTCCTTCGTTTCCCTCACAACGTTGCTGAGGGGTCCACCGAATGTGCGTGTCCATCGAATGTTTTCCGCACTGAGTACTCGTCAGAAGTTGGAAAATTATGTCTTCAGATGTAACGCTCAAAGAACGGACAACTGCTGGAATCTTGAAAGATCCAGAAGATGCATGGCATGCAGTACTTATCACGATGAGGGAGAAGGAAATGCGGCTCAGCCGTCGCGAAAACCAGAGGACGAGTTTTCTTGACCCTTCTCTGCGGCTTTGAGTTGATAGTGGATTCTTACAACTACACACCTCGTCGGTGTTCCCCATGTGAAAACGAATTGGCGATGTAATGGCTTTGCTAAGGTGATGACAGTTTAAGAGCAGTGGGCGAGGCTGGGATGGTAGCCAAGCCCGATAATGTGATATTGACTCTCGGTCTGTACTAGGCCTCTTCTGAAAATAGGATAGCAATTCCTTTGAGCGGAAACTTTACAACTTATTACAACCTGGCTATTTAAAGATCTTTCTGTATTCTGCGCTTGTCGTTCTTTTCTCCTGCCTGTTTAGGCTCTGGCATATATCTCAATAGCGCTGATCTTTATCGTTTGAATCCGAAGGCCAAGAGTGAGTTCACTAAACGTCTATTGTTTCCTTCTTCACTATTAAATTTTCACTGACAGCATCCAGCAAACTGGTGTACGCCCAAAACTTTTACATAATTACCCGGTCTAAAACGTTTTATCTCCAAGAAAAGTATCAATTTCATGGGTGCTACTAACTACGATTTTTAAAGTAATTCTACTCACTATGCATTCTGGATTATCAGAACTCGTTACAGGCAGCCCTGTTGGGATCGAGCACTCGTTATAGCATCCAACTTGAATCTGCAGGATGTTCACAAAAGAAATAGCAATGCATTGGTAAACAAAACAAAAGCGGATACCGTAAAGATACACACGACTACCTCGTGTTCCTCCTGGAACATAGTTTCGTGACGATGCTAGTATGCCTATGAGTGATACTGATAGTACACCAATAAGTGTAAATAGTCAGTGAGAACGGTAATGAAATTAGGTTTAAACACCTGAAATCGTATATATGTACAAATTATTAAAAATTTGGCTCGAATTTAGTGCGTTAACAACTTGATCATAACCAGGGGTGAACAAATGGTTAATGATGAGTTAATTTACAGATTGTAGATCACTCATGAGTAACACAAACACCGCCATATACATAGGACATTTTAATATTGAACATCAGTGGTACCAGTAACGCCTGAATACATTTTTTGTCGAAGCATAATACAGATTACGAAAACTTGATGGTGTGCTGTGGTGACCTTCGACGACTACATGAAGGCAGTCGAATTATTGATTGATGATTGATTGATTCAACGTTCTCTTGCTGCATAGCAGTCGGCGCCGCTGTCATCAATCTTCATTTGCGCCTTTGATGGATATATTCCAGGCGCACAGAGTATATTAGTTACCGTTATTTCGCATTCCTCTTTATGGTTTACTAGAGGTCGCTTATGTACGGAAGTCTTTTTAGGAGTTATATTTATAATATGTTCTTGTCATCGCGCTTTACTAACTTGTAAATTGTCTCTTCGTTCGTCACGCTCGTGTGTCATATCTGCCGTTTACAGATGACGCGATCGTGGCCGATGTGTTACTGATAGAAGCTTTTAGTTTCATTTGAGGAGTGCTTTCAAAACTTCCGTGGACTGCGAAAGCAGTGAGAACGAGTCATCGAAATTACATTTATCCGCGGATGTAGCTACATAACGTATATGTAGCTCCTTAGCTCCTTCAATATGTGGTAAACGTTCTTACCAAAGGCACTATATACTTGCTGTAATTTTGCATTTTAGGAATGATGGGGCGAAGGTACTGCGCACTGGGCTCCATTTTATAGCTTTTTTAGGGGATCTGAAACTTTCGAACGGTTCCTAGTGCTCCGCCGACGCGAACCATATTTAATCAAATTCTGCCTCCATTTCGTTGTCAGTGAAATTCACATTTGTTGCCTAAGTTTTTAATCATGCTTTACACTGCTATTTATTATTGCGCACATGCTATTATGTGTGCGCAATAATTTTTGTGAGCATCCTGTACTTCGCTTGCACTTTCTTGTACTTTTAACCTTATTCTTTCTTATTTTGTTTTCTTCATGGTAGTACTGTTATGCTTATCGATTTTATTTGGTGCTCATAAATATGTGGGTGTTTTATTTTACTAGCACTTTGGTTTGTATTCTTGCCGAAATATGCAATTCAAGCAGTAATGATGTGTTTATATCATTATTGTTCCTTTCAATCCTTGATCTTCTGTGGCTGAACCTCAAAGTAATATTTGTATTTGGACCGGCCACTAGCCTACTGATGTATCGGTCAAAACAGTATTTGTACATGTTATTTGGTTTTGTCAATGAAGTTCCTTGAAAAAAAAAAAGCACAATTGGTCTAAAAAACTTTGTGCTGAAGCCAAACAGCGAAATTCACATCGAATGACATTCAGTTCGGTGGCAACTGAATCGTGCGTGTAAGGCATGCATGTGTTCTTCGTATTTATGACTTTGCTATAACGGAATTTACTGCTCACTTCGCATCACTCAGATGGTTGAAACGCTCTCTTTAACGCTTGATATGACTTGGTATGGAAGTGATCCTTGCTTTCGTCGGCGTGATTATCAAAGCAGTTGGGAACCTAGTGGCACCCACATCAGTATCTAGCGTATTGCTAACGTCTATAATAAACATATAAGGTTATAATATCGCATGGATTAAAAAAATTATGCTAATATAGTCGATGTAAAAAAGAGCTTATACTTCAAAAGGAATTTTAATGTGCCTCCAAAAATTGGGAATTCCGTTCAAGGATGGATGCTTCATTAGAAAAAGGTTTCATCAATATACGCAGTGTTCGGTTCTTCGGCATGCACTACGTTTAATTATGTTTAGCTGAGCGTGCATGCTCATAATGGTAGCAAGCAAATGGGTTTTGTCTTGGCAAGCAGATCATTTATCCAGCTTTCATCCAGTTAGGCGGTGAAATTTCTAATGCACTATGCGTGAAAGGAGCTTTCCTACAATAGTTTTTTGCATCATTTGAATTTGAAGTTGAATTTAGCAAACCATTTTTCAACACAAACGTTTATCGTCCGAAAGGTTTTTCTCCTTTTAGAAAGAAATCGGCGAGCTGTCGATGTGGAGTGTAAAACCCCCGGAGACGCGCACAAGAGTAGGGACGTGCATTCAGCAACTGAAACGATGTCAGTTAAAAGGCCTACAACATTTGGGTTACAGTGAGGAAAATGAATTAAAATGCTTCATCAAGGAACGCTGATTATTATCGTTTCGTAATGCACTATTTTTCGCATCGTAGTCACCAGGGCCTTGTGTTCGTTGAAGGTCAGCTCTTATTCAGTGTTTAAAAGACATAGTTTCGCTGTCGGCTAGCTGCTCAATTTTCAAGTTCATGCATTTGCAATGTTTCTCTCTTTTTTCCTGGTGCCACCTTTTTTTTTATTCGAGGATTTTTCCATCAGGCATAGTGAAAAGGGAGTGGGGAGTAGGAGGAAACTAGAAGAAGGAGTGCAAACAGGTCTCGCTTAAATAATCACACAGGTTGCCCATGGGCTGTTTGTTCAGCGTCCACTTCCTGTATTCACATTCACGGTCCCACCGCAGGCCTTCTTTCCGTAGGTAGCACTGTCTCACGGATGCCGTAGCTAGGCAGGTCCACAATAGATGCTTCGCATCGCACAGTTCCAGTGAAGCACCACAATGAGGGCACCTTTCGCTCTCTTGTAAGCGTTTCTCACGCCACAGATGACGCACAGAAGGGGTCAGAGCCGCTCCTGCCCGAATCTGGCTCACAGATACCTCCTCCTCCCGAGTGAGATTACGATGGAGAGGGTACGAACACGGGGGAATTAGAACGCGTGTTCGCTGGCGCAAAGATTCTTTCTCGGAAACATGGGACATGAGCGGATCTGGGGGAAGAAGGGAAGGTGGCTGGATGTCTGATGTGTCAAGATGGGTCATTTTATCCTTAGATATTATGTAGATCGTGAGCATGGCCGCGAATCCAGTGTATACGCACAAGACAGGGATATTTTTTACGGAGCTGGTGAATGGATTGTGTAATTTTGAGTGTGCGACTGAATTTTCAATTTTATTCGCGCTTCCCGAATTTCAAGATCCTCGTCGTCCTATCTGAACACAAGACAAGATAAGCCGAAGACAAGACCACGAGCGGTTTCCAGTGCCGTCTCAAAATGACGGCAAAAAAGCGGAAGGTGAAATTGCATGATCGCAGAAGATGTGGGTTGTGTAAGTTGAAGCGTCAATAGCAAGTATGACAAAAAAAAAAAGAAAAACAAAATGGAGTAACTATATTACCAACCGGACTTTTCTTTGTCTTCAAATAGACCCGATTGCATTGGCGTCTTTCTGAAAATGCATGAAAAAGCATCGGTCGATCATCGGAGTTTTCCATGTAAGCGTGAACATGTAACATGCTTATTTTTAAGTCGGGCAATTAAAAGAACTTTAGCAGTGAGCATACGGAAAATATGGCCCAGAAGCCTTATGCTAATGAATTTTGATTGTTGGCTACTAACAGCCCGTCACTAGAAATTGTTGTGATGACTGTTTAAATTTCCGTTTTAGTTCTTCATAAAAATAATAAACAGAAAATAAATTGGATGAAAAAGTAATATAACAATAGGTCCCCTGTATACTACCTTAATAAGACATTTTTAACCTAAATGCACATGGGGAGAATTCTAGATGCCAGGCCAAAACTGTTATCTTCCTTCTCTTCCTTACTAATAATTCCTCACAGAGCAGAAACCCTGGCCAGATTCTAGAGTAAGTGCGTATCGATTGACTGTTTTATTTATTAAGGTAACGTGCATGTGCTACCGAACAAGTCATAGCACCATTTCATGAAGCAATTTACAGCCACGATTTTTTTTCTAGATTTTGCTTCTACCGGCTTTTTACCTTCATGCAAATGACCTTAGTTTGATTTCCTATTTTCTGGCTGTCTACTTTTCCTGATGCGTTTATTTTTCTCTTAATTCCATCGATTTAAGTTGGAAACCTTTTTACTAGCTTTATCTTCAACTACACATCTCTACTGTTGCCTCTGAATTTGGCATATTGGCTCGGAAGCGGAATCAATCTAGTGTACTACAGCGACGTCTCTGAAATTTTTGCGAGCTGCCATAATGATGACAGCTCGTAAATCCTGAAGCATTTAGACAGACTAAATTTAGAGCATGCTCATCTGGCAGCTCTGATCTTTTCAAGTCACGGAATTTGGTCCTGTATACAATGGCGGCCACTATTACGAAACAAATAAGCGTACGTACTAAGATTCGTGTTCCGTTTCTAATAAAGGGGGTCAGAAGAGCAAAAAATATTATTTTACGTCAGATGTCATTTCGTTCAACCATTCATCCTTATTTAGCTTTTTGTGCCAACGCTCTGCTCTAAAACCTGTCAGTTTTGGTAGCTAGCTCTGTATGGTACTGGCTTGGTATTATTACAGGTTATGCCAATGAGAATTTTCTGCAATCAGTGAAGAAAACGCGAACCCTGACCGGTTTCTCTAACCGCCACTGAACCAACCATGTAATCATTTTGGTTTGCTTTGGTTTATTAGGTTTAATTTTCAAAAAGAGACGCCGCAGTAGAGGGTCACTGGTAGTTTCAAGCACCTGGCGTTGTCTAAGATTCCCTAACTATCGCACTCTACAGAGAGGCCTTGGCTGTCTTCTGCATCGAAACGTAGCTCCCGTGGCCTAATGCTAACTCAATTTTCCTGAGCTCGAGCTGCTTTTCAAGGATGGCACCGCTGTGCGGAATGCGCGCGTAGGCATGGCTATCTGAGCCATGCTGTCACGTGGTTTACTTTCACTCGCCTGAGGAACCAAAATTGTTGCGCTGAAAAGTAATGAAAAGACGACGATTGCATTTCCTAACAACTAGAATAATATATCAAGACTGTTTACGGTGAACTATGAGCCACTAAATAAATAATAAACCTCTACAGAAAAGATTCAACTAAGCGTAATCTTAAGCAACCGGCATGTTTACACGTATTACATGGTAAATACGTGCACTGCACCTCTCGCCCTGTTAATCAAGACCAAATGTGTCCAACATTCTTCTAAATAAACAAGTTATATAAATAAATAAATAAATTAGGTAGAATGGGAGAACTCTCAATCCTGCAGTGGACGTAATTAAGCTTAAGATAGTGAGTCAACACGTCTTAGCTATATGCTTTCTTACCCAGCGTTATTTACTATAGGTACCAAAGAAAGCGCTCTTAGATCTGAACCCTAGTTAAAACTAATACGTAGCCTTCCGTGAAATTCACCCAGAAATAGCCATAATAATAGTGAGATGAAAAGAGAGAAACAGGTGGAAATCAGACATGTCAGATGTAAAACAATGGCGCTTAAGTGAACATCGATACGTAGAAAAATTCTAATCTGGAAGAGCGTCCTCGTAAAGAACGTTCCTAACAGTCAATCAGAAAGTTTGGCAGGAATGACGTTAATTATCACACAGGATCACAGAATCTTCACCCATCTAAATTACAGAACACATGTGCCACAATAGTGAATTGAATAGATCTCCTAGACAGGTAAGTACCGATAAAGATCGGCCAGGTGGCAGGAATTTATATATAACGGCAAGGCATTGTCATCAATGATTTACAAACATCAGAAAAAAAGGTAACGTATAACGCCAAGTGAAACAGCTGCTTGTGTACAAGCTCGCTATCCTGTGATGACAGCTGCATAATGAGGTAGCTGTCATCAGCCTGGAATGAGGAGGAAAATGCGGCCCGGGCAATGCCGTTTTATTAGGTAAATCTAGTGGACGACAGCTGCTTTGTGGGGAAATTGTGTGAGTGCGTTTATTCTATCTGGTTTCGCCGTCTCACGCCTTGATAAGGCGTTGAAAAGCCGGTAGGCCGATATTGACGCTGCAAAACAAATGAACCATTGCAGATGCTTCTGAAGTTGTTAGTGCAATTAAAATATGTGTGCAGCTTTATGAGGTGCCTGCCATAATCTTGTACTATTCCTGTAAACATATTCAGGATATAGACCCTATTCACTATTAGGTTTAGCAGGCGGCAGTTGTGGCAACTCTGGGTTGCGCAGCCGCCGTAACTTGGGCGGTTCAAAACTAAACGCCCGCAAAAAACGTTTCCGACAAGTAGGCGCCTATCAGCGGACGCTGTGAGACACTGTGAGACGCTTTAATTCGACTAATCCCTGCTGTGTGCGTCTCGTTTGTCAGGACAACTGAGACGCTTTGCGACGCCGGCCAGCCGTTAAACCAGAGCTCGCATTTCCCCGACGCCGTGTCATCAAAAGCTGTGATCTCACTCTCTCTGTCTGATGTTGCGTCGTGCATGCCATAGTTTCCAGTAGAGCTGCAATGACGTGACGTGAATAAGCTCAGTAGGGCGTGATGTAACAGTCAACACTGCCGTCAACCTTTAACCTAATGTGAAGTGAAGAGAACTCTTAGCCTACGTTTAGATGCTGTTATCACCTTCAGTGTTGCCACACTATTCCACTATGCTGTTCAAAGGAGACCGCGGGGCCTACAACTTCTCAGCAAGACTACAAGCTCACCGAGCGGAAAATATATAAAGGGTAATTACGTTGTTCTTCGGACACAGCCACTTGCAAAGCTGAAAGAAAATAAATAAAAGGTAGGCATTTCTTGTCAGTGCAGTTAATATTGTTAGTTTTCGGGGCGAAGTTTAGGGCTTATATAAAACAAACTGAAAGTTTTGCGATACAGTTTACGATACAAAACAAATCTTTTTAAGCTAGCTTCATCACCTGACATATTGGCAATCGAAAACGCTGTTTCCCTTCACCCTTAGCTCAGCGCGCGCAAGGGAAAAAAATGAAGTAACCATTTCGTCATGACGCCCCACCACACTGTATCGTCACTTCAGAGGGACCAGTAAGTGGGTGCACTCATGAAGCCCAGATGACGGCATAGGGGAGGGAGTGCTCGGGGTGTTGTCGCAGTAATTGATTGCGAGCTGTCGACTGGAGCACTTTTTAAACGTTATTTGTAAATTATAGGCTTCACGCAAAGCTTTAAAATTTGAACCTCTATGTACTGCTCGCATTATATCCCAAGTATCATTTCAGGGGCACTTTCAGTAAAAAAAAAATGAAGTTGTGCCCTGAATGGGATACTTATCAAGAAATACGCACCAACGGACGCTGACAACTGATGGCCACGTTTTCTGAGAAACACAGGTTGCTGGTGGAGTGGAAGGCTAATTTCGAAATGTGCATATCACAATTTTAGCTTTGTTTATGCAGTTCACCATTACAGAATTAATCTCACCGGTAATCTAATGCCGGAGATTGCAACATTTAGTTTTTCGTTTATTTGCTCTTTTATCATTGATTGTTGCTCTCATTAACGTAGGAAATATATCATATTCATATGTCACACAGTCGGGTCAATGTCGACGGCGACGAATCACAACAGTGCCCAACGAGATGTTTCGACCACCTGTAAAGCATCATTAGCATTTTTCCCTCACCGGAATAGAATTCCTGGAGCACGGCTCGTGTGGCTCGGATGAACTGAACGCGCTCCTGGATCGCTAGACGTGGCGCAGCCAATAGTAGACTTTGTGGAGATTTTTTTCTGTCTCCAGCTTCGTTTGGTTTTCACTATTTACACAAGAACCAAATGAATTAAAAAGGACACCGTTACATAGTATTGGCGCAGAAAAATTTGTTCTTAACCAAGTAATTGTTTCTGGAACAGATTTTGGGCAGCATGGCTACCAGCATGCTGGTCACATATGTATAGAAATGACTAATCAAAGCTCGGAGCCAATGACACGGCACTTCAAAATATGTCAGCCATACTTATCTTCAGACGAATGAATAAACATAACTAAGACTCACTGCTCAGTAGAAAGGCGGCTTTGAAGAAACAGGACTGAAACATTATGCTTGGCTTCTAGGTGTTGCACTTCCAGAGAAATTGTTGGAAGGAAACTGTAACAGCGCGCTATTTATGTCGGATGTCATAGTATTTAAAAGAATATCACGCTACCGGACATGTGACGTCAGTCTTAAAGCCTGAATTTATTCGCTTTAAGGTCGTGAATGCGATGTAGATAAAGAGATTTACAAATTAACCTGCCAATTTATTACAACTCGGAAAAGCTTGCTTTCTTTTTTTTCTGTATCTCACAGACCATTTATTTAGAAAAAAAAGTAGCCAACTATTAAAAGAAGTTGTAAACATATCAATGAGAAGCTATTCGGGAAGGAACAGCTCAAGAAACTACCGTAGGATATATCTTTGAATGACAGTGTAGTCTTGGTTGTATTCAAACAACCTTTATTATCTGCTCTGCAAACATGGTTATACGAGCACAGGTTTTTTAGCGATTTCGCTGGCTGACTCTTATAGCATTATACTGTTATATAACATTTTCTACGCACCTGAGACCATGGGCAATTCTGGGTAAAATTTTTCATCTTTCCTCAGGCATAATGTTTCATTCCTTAGGCCTGACTGAATGAAATGAAAAATTTTCTTTTTCCTTACCAACCCAAATGGCGACTGTTCATATGGCAACATAACTATTGAGGTCTAATTGGTTCGTTCAATAGGAAAATGACGATGCAGTTCATGATGTGCGTTTTCTGACGGTAGGAGGGAATTTGTTAACGGATTCACGTTTGCGCACATGTTATATGAAAAACAGAAGTGTTATGGTGTTTGAGAGCAACGTTGATTGCTTATGGGCTGTTGCTTACCTTTTCACCCCGCTTCTGCCTTAATTATGTGTGGCTAGTGAACGTATGCCAATGTGTAGGTAGCCGCTTTTACGCTTTGTTTTCTTTTAAAGTAAAAATTATCGTACGTGTTTCGTGTTGCTTATTTGTTGGATTGAATACAAGAGTGCGAAAAAATTGTTTTAATTATGAGTGACTGACTAAGCTCTCAAAATATCGTTGACATGAAGAATCAGTGCTGGATTTACTCACATCGGTCATGCGTTGCTGGTAGGAGCGGGAGATGGGAAGGGATTTCGAAGGGTTACTGGTCCCTGAAATAGAAACTCCTAATGGCTGGAGGATTTATGAAAGAAACCTGCTTACTACTTGGGAATTACCTAAGAATGAGTTGAAGTTCATTCCTAGGGAGTATGAAAAAAATGTTCTACCTAGCTGTTTCTGATGTATCACATGGCAACTTATTAAACATGTATTCGCTCTACAAGGCGCGGTCTGATTGCAAAAAAAAGCAGTCATCTTATATTCTTATATAATTCGCTACAATGTTGTTATATAGCTCGTGCCTCCAAGCCAACTCAGTGAGCTCTGATCGTTCACAACATTGACATGGGCAGAGTAGAAATAAAGGTGGAATTTCGACGCGACCTACTCCATTAGAATGCACTCATTCTATCTACGACGGTATAAAACGACTGTCTGAGCGTGCATGCGCCGTGAGCCTGTGAATGTAGCCAAATTTACTGAGGCAGCACGCGGTTAACGAAGCTGTTCTATATTCGCCGGCAGCAGTTCGACCCTCGCTCGGGAGATTAAGTTTTGCTGGTGCATAACGTCTGGGGCATACGCTAATGAGAGGTGTAGTATGCTACTATCGGATGAATTGGCCCAGACAATATGATTAGCTCACTCACAGAAAAAAAAAAGTATATATTTATAATTTCGAACTCTGCTGTAAGTTTCGCTCCCAATGCACGTAGGAGTGAAGTGTGTTTCTTTTTTGGTGCAATCTCTGCGATACTGTCAACGCAATATGTCGTCGGTGCAATCTAGTTGCAATGGGTGCATTCGCAGGCGGCTGTTAAGTTTCGTGGAGAGAGAGAGAGCGAGAGATCTGATAAGCCGGGTTTTGCCAAGGTCGTCGGGTGAGGCAATTTCACCTTGAACCCTATAACTTTCAGTTTGGTTGCAATTACACCGTTTAACACTACGTAGACCAATTGCCCAAAGTACTTTGACCTTTGACTTTGATTTTGGCATTGAGCCAGGTATGGCGCTATGAGGTTTTGCCTTATACGTCATCGGTCACGAGAGTATGGGCGCAGTTGATCATGTGACCATAGATCTCACAGGGGTGTATAAAAAGAGGCGAAGCTGCCGCTGGCATTTTGTTTTGCCATGGAGGACAGCTCAGTGGGACAGTCTGCTACTATTTCTTCTGTGCCGTAGATACACCGCTGTCGCTCTCTGCATATTATCAGCGGAGGTAAACATCCACATAATTTTATTCTAAATGAGCAGGAGTTCCTGTCCAGAGGTTGTGCCCGTGAGATTAGGTTTCTGCTTGACCATTTTAATTTAGGCACCTCACCTGAATTCAGTATATACAAAATTAACAACAGTGGGTGCGTCTTTCAAGGTCTCGCGATTAGCGCACTGTTCTCATCTGTACTGAAGTTCATCAGTGTATCATCCACTGTATAACTTGCAGTCGGTATCACCCTTGTGTAAAACGGTGAAGCAGTGCCTTTCAGGTAAACAAAAAGATTTTCAGGTAGCCTCTGATATGTGGGGAAGGCGTTCATGTCTACCCCACTTGCGGGTCTCTCTGGCTTGTTCAGCCAAGTTTTTCCTTTTGCTGCGGTGAGGTCTGACGTTATTTACAGGGAAACGCCTCCTGCGAGTAGGTGTCAAAAGGAAGGGCCGTGTACGCAGCGCGATGCAGCGGCTCCGCACTTATGTTGCAAATCCGGAACCGCGATGTAGCTCGATTTCAACGTCCCATCAGATTACTGAAGACATCATGATCACGCGTGGACGCCGAAATTGTGTAAGTGCGCCATCTTAAAGCCTTATTTTGATTTATGCTCCATCACCACGCCGCATACGGCTGGTGGCGGTGAAAACATAAATTTGGAAGCAAGCGAGGGTGCTGCCCGCGGGCACCACTAAACTAGGTGTGTGTCCCTATTTCGGGGCGTCATTTGGCAAAGACGCCGAGGAATACTCTCAGGGGCTGCAGAGAGCGATGAAGGCGATAGTTGAAGGCATGCCGGCCTCTTTCGAAGAATTTTAGGCCAGAGAATGGCAACCCCATGTGAGCAAGAGCCGTGAAGCCCATACAACAAAAGGGGACAAAACACTCCGGTTCAGGCTAGCCGCGCACAATGTCCCAACCACACAAGATGGGAAACGCAGCTCCGAAAACCTTCACAGAGTGAACAGGCATCCGATTAACCACCTTCAGGTTAGCAAGAAACTCGCTCTAAATTTTTTGCTACAATCATGAAAGATTTCCCAGTGACACTCTGAAATAGAATAATGAATAATGTACGCCCTCAAGAATTTCGTTTCCCTAAAGTACCTAACCTTCAACTCTTTGAGGCTGTCTGTTCGGTTCCGCACTTTACCCAGTTGGCCATCAGAGGCAAATTTCCTATATAGGATAATTAAACCAGAATATCTTAGTATAATGTACCACAGATCTGGAATTGGCCGACCGGGTAGCGCGTCTAAAGGAAGTATAGCACTTAAACAGCAGAAGAGATTTCAGTCTACTGTGCACCGGGTGAGAGCCAAAACCACGATGTTATCCGCGACATGGACTTACTCCTCGATCGACAATGCATACAGGAACAGATCCAGACCCCACCGAACCACCTCATTGCGGATAGCTTGGTCACCGTTCGGCCATGTGTGTGAGTACCACCATCAAATGCGGAGACTGCAATCTAAATGTCCCCCTACTGACTCTGTTATTCAAACCTGCCGCATTTCCGGGAAGCAACATCTCGCCAGAGATGGCAGATGCAAGGAAATGTTCTGCACCTCGTACGTCGCAAAATAAGACAATTGGAACCACTGCAACAAGCGCAGGCCGACAAGCAGTAGCAGGCGTTTCAGTGGCGTATAGCACTTCCGCGCCAAAGCCATTGGGATCAACAGTGCTCCAACAGCAGCCAACATACTCGTCAGGCCTTTAGGAAAGACAGCAGTGGTGTGGGTACTTGGCGACACCGGTGATCGAACTTGGTATCTACCTGAACAAGCCACCCAAGCCTCTTTCACCATGCAGGCGCAAAGGGCAACCTTCTTCGCTCATGCCTATAATTATTCGCTTGTCGATGGCCACCTCACAAAAGAAAAGAAAAAATACGCCAGGAGCTCCACCGTACCTGCCAGCACCGTGACTCATCATATGAGCTTTGAGTCCCTTTCTCATCCTTCTCAACACCCACTTCCCTCCGGTATTCGGCGTCTCCTCCCCTCTCATTTTCTTTGCTTTTAGCTGCATACAATATGCCCCGCCGGGGTGGTGCAGTGGTAAGACGCCCGACTACTGTGCCGGAGTACCAGGGTGCGAACCCGACCTCGGCGGCTGCGTTTCGATGGAGGCGGAACAAAGAGGCGTCCATGCAGTGCGATGTCAGCGCCCGCTAAAGATCCCCAGGTGGCCGAAATTACTCCATACGGCGCGGTTGCGGTGTCCACAAAAAAACAAGTGAGACAGTTACCGCGCCTTTTTCTTCCTATAAATAAATAAAAAGGTCAAGTTTCTCTAAAAACATTTAAGGTTGGAGAGTTTTCAAGTTTCACTTAATTACCAACCAAACCAGTCATGCGATTCAGTCAGAAGTATAGCTTTCGACTGGTAATAAAAGTGAGCATTTATTGCGTAAGCTTTTGCCCGCAATCTGGAAGAGTTTGGGCCTGCGATAGCGGACGTAAAGATAGGAAGTCTCTCTCAACCACCTATTAATGTTAAATGCAGCAGCAAGATTTCAAGACAGAGAGCTTGGAACGTCAGCACATGTCTTGAGACCCCGCCGGGGTGGCACAGTGGTTACGGCGATCGACTACTGTTCCCTAGGACGTGGGATCGAATCCCGGCCTCGGCGGCCGCTTTTCGATGGCGGCGAAAAGCAAGGTGCCCGTGTGCTGTCCGATGTCAATGCACGTTAAAGAACCCCAGGTGGTCGAAATTTCAGGAGTCCTCCCCTACGGCGTCTCTCACAGCCTGAGTCGCTTTGGGACTTTAAACCCCACAAACCAACCAACCAGATGTCTTGAGAAAGATCACAGAAATTGCCGGTCGGGTGATGCTTATTCCGGAGCGCCCTGGCCGAGCGTCGCATAGCTGACGCAAAAGAAAAAGGCCATGTACCGACTGTGGTTGACAGTGTACATTTAATAGAAGCAGTATGCTTCGCTGCAATATTTACTTGATTTATTGAAATGAGTTCTGTTGACGTCATTTCTATTCAGAGAACTTTTCCTTACGCGAACGTTTTCATGAGGTTCATTCAAAAGGTATTTCTTTAGAGCGTTGTGTATTTTCCTTGAGGAATTATTTATGAGATATTGTTGGTGCACCTTTCATATTGAGTTTAGTAGTTCATCGCCTTATAGACGAACGTCATGCACCACTAGCACATACGAAAAAAAAAACACACACACGCAAACATAAAAGAAGCCATGTCACCGACATCTTATATTTAGTCAAATATCGGATGCTCTTCTATTCCAGCATGAGATTTCATTTTCTCTTACATTGGGCACAAAATATAAGCGCTCGCTTCAGGCTGTACCGAGCAGAATGTCAGCCAATAACCTCCTCCACTAAGTTTCTGCTTATGAACAATGTATAGAGTTTAGAGCTGACATTTTTCAGATTGTGAAATACTTCGCGTAATTCGAAGGCACATGAAAGTCAAACGGCCACATCAGTGACGCCTCGTGGCTTATCCTGCCTGAGCCTAAGTTTCGCTTCCCGAAAGTCATATCGAAATAGCGTGGGTAAACTGGCGCCGTGACTCCTACTGCGCGTTCACTGCTGATTCGCGTAGCAGTTGCTTGAACGTACTCATACTGGTAGCAATAGTGAACGTAAAAGGGATGATACCTTAATCACATAAGGAGGCGACACTGCAAGTTATGGAGCCTCACATTTTTCGGCTCGCACTGCGACCACATTTCACCGTAAATTAGTTTATGTGAATATTACTGCGGGGCTTCTATATGGTGTTACGTATGTGTTGTTAAAACTTATAAGCAAATTTCACTCACTACTTGTATCACTATTGATATATTTGATGTGCTTTCTTTATTTTCATTAACACATTTGTAATATTTTGATGCACTTACGAAATGGAGGTTTCCTTCACTGTTGTTTTCATGGGACTTCCTCCGGAAGAATTTACTTCATATGTTTTATGTGTACTACGCCACTAAAGTAAATAAAAAAAGGAATCAAAATCAAGCAAGAGATGTTCCCATCTTCAGTTATTCTGAGAGAGAGAGAGAACAACTTTTATTTAAAATGCCTGCAGAATCGGTTAGGCTCCCTCCAAGCAGGGAGGACAAGCTTTTACCGTGACGCGGCCACTACGTCAGTCTCGTGCGTTGTGCTCCTTGAGGTCTTGTTACGTCCCTCGCTACTTCCGCGGGTTCGAGAGGGCCGCCGCCCTCTTCTTGGGGGTGCTGCCCCCCCTCTCCTCGGTTTCACTCGGTCGCTGCCTCTCTAGAGCTGCCGAGACCTGCTGGACGGCCTTGAGTTGTGTCTCTTGATCACAGCTCCTCGTTGCAGCCTCTAGCTGCGGCGGGATCGTCGTCTTCTCGCTGGCTTCGCGCGGATTTACGCTACAGTCCCAAAGGATGTGAGCCGCTGTGGCTCTCTCCTTCGCGCACAGTCTACACATGTCGCTCGCGTGCACACTCGGACACATGTGCTTAGCTAGCACCGGGGTGAGCAGGGACCCCGTCTGTACCTGTCTGTATAACATTGCCTCCTTCCGGGTAAGCCCCGGGTGAGGTGGCGGCATAGTCTGTCTGTTCAGTCTGTACCATTTCACTATTTCGTTGAAGGTGGTCATCTTGTCCTTGGCACTGCGCCGCGACCAAGACTCCGAGTCGGCCGTGCTTGCAGCCGCGCGGTTGGTTAGTCCTCGCGCGGCCGAGTTGGCCGTCTCGTTGTGGTTCACGTTTCCGCGTTCCTACACGTCACTGCCCATGTGGGCCGGAAACCACTTGATCACCGCAGGACTTTTCGTCCGATGTCTTCGGCCTTGCGCAGTATGCGCGCGGCCTCACTACATACCCTACCCTTGGCGTAGTTCTTCACTGCCGTTCTAGAGTCACACAACACTGTAGTGCATCTGGGGTCGGAAACGGCCAAGGCGATGGCCACCTCCTCCGCCCGGTGCGCTTCTCGAGTCCGGACGCTCACCGCGGTCTTCGTTGCACCCGTCGATGCCCCGACAACCACCGCCGCGTATGCGTTGGTGTTCCCTCGATACTAAGCCGCGTCCACGTAGGCGGCGCCTTCTTCTCTGGCGTGGAGGTCTACGAGAGCCCTGGCCCTCGCCAACCTCCGCTCCCTGTTGTGCTCGGGGTTCACGTTCTTCGGGATCGGGAAGACCCTGAGCTTTCTGTTGATGCTATCTGGTATAGGTACGTCTTTCTGCTGCTTGCCTTCCCTCGGTTCGAGGCCAAGGTCCCGCAGTATCTGTCTTCCGGTTCTCGTTTCAGAGAGACGCTCGAGTTGCGCCGTTCTCTGTGCTTCGACTATTTCGTCCAACGTGTTGTGGACTCCCAGCGCCATTAATTTTTCGGTGCTCGTGCCCCCGAGGAGATCGAGTGCCGCCTTATACGCCTTGCGTATGGTGGCGTCTATCTTGTTACGTTCACTCGGCCTCCAGTTGTGGAAGGCGGCCACGTACGTTATGTGGCTAACTGCGAAGGATTGAACGAGCCTAGTCAGGCTCTCCTCCTTCATCCCCGCTTTTCTGTTGGACACCCTCTTGATGAGTCTCATTGCCGCAGCCGCTTTGCCCGCGAGCTTGTTGACCGTTCCACTGTTGGCTCGGTTTCGCTGGATGAGCAGCCCGAGTACTCGAATCTTCTCGACCTCCGGTATTACTTGTCCTCCCGCCGTCTTGACCGTGATCTTGGGACGCTCGTACTTGACTTCCATATTCTTTCTTTTCCTGCCCGATCCTTTCGGGAGAATCACCAGCAGTTCTCACTTGGCCGGAGAGCAAACGAGTCCAGACCCGTCCAGCTGCTCCTCGATGGCGTTGACCGCTTCTTGCAGCGTTGTCTCGATGTGTCCGTCGCTTCCTCCCGGTACCCATAGCGTAACGTCGTCGGCGTAGATGGTGTGCCGGACTCCCGCTACTCTTTCTAGCCGGGTGGCCACCCCGATCATCACGAGGTTGAAGAGTAGCGGGGAGATTACCGACCCCTGTGGAGTTCCGATGCTGCCCAGCTTCTTCTCTTCGAGCTGCAGGTCTCCCGCACAGATTTCGGTGGTCCGTTCCGTCAGGAAGTCTTTGATGTACTGGTATGTCCTCCTGCCCATGTTTAGCCTGGATACATGGGCCAGGATAGCCGAGTGCTTCACTTAATCAAAGGCGCTCTGCAAGTCCAGCCCGAGTACGGCTCTGTTGTCCTTGGTGCCCGTCGTATCGTCGATGATCTCGTTCTTCAGTAAGATCATGGCGTCTTGCGTCCCGAGTTTGTTCCGAAACCCCATGATGGAATTTGGGTAAAACTCCGATTCTTCCAGGTAACGCTGCCACCTGTTCATGAGAACGTGCTCGAGGACCTTTCCTACGCACGAAGTGAGCGAGATCGGCCTGAGGTTCTCTATGTTGGGCGGCCTGCCAGGTTTGGGGATGAGGATCGTCTTGGCTGCTTTCCATTGCTTGGGTAGCCTTCCTTCTTGCCAGCACTTGTTGTAGAAGTTCGTGAGCGTTTCGATGGCCGCTTCGTTGAAGTTCTTGAGCGCTCTGTTGGTCACTCGATCGGGACCCGCGGCAGACCTTCCATTGAGATCCTGCAGGGCAACTCAGACTTCCCAGGTCTGGATGTCGCGATCTAGCGTCTCGTTCTCTTTGCCTTGGTAATCCGGGTGTCTTTCCGTGGGAGTGGTCGGCAGGTGCTCGGCGTCCAAGCGCCGCTTGACCTCGTCTTCCCCGTGTTCGCAGATTGCCTTGTGTAGGATCCTGGCCAGGTTGTTGTGTTGGTGGCCCTTGGTCTTGGTTTCGTCGAGGAGGTGCCACAGCATGTTCCACGTCTTGCCCTTGTGCATCTGTCCGTTGGCTTCGTTGCAGGCCTCGTTCCACTATTGGGTGCATAGCACCCTGCAGTGGACCTCGATCTGCCTGTTGAGCTCGGCGATCTTCTTCCTTAGACTTCGGTTGGTTCGTCGCTTCTGCCACCTCGCCTTTATGGACTGCTTGGCTTCTATCAGGTGGGCCAGCCGACTGTCCATCTTGTCTATCCGTTCGTCCGTCTCTAGCTCTTTGGTGGCTCCTTCCGTCGTCTCAACGACGTTGGCCGCCCATTGCTCGATGTCCGTAATGTCCACTTGCACCGCGGATAGCGCCTTTCGAAAGGCGTCCCAGTCCGTAATGCGATGCTTCTTTATGCCGGTGTTGCCTTGGCCTTCGAGCGGTACGACGACCTCCACGATGTAGTGATCGCTGCCCAGCTCTTGGCCCGTGTTTCTCCATTTCGCTTCTCTTGATCCTCCGTCAGTTTTGACGAAGGTAAGGTCCGGAGTTGTGTCTCTCGTAACAGATGTGCCGATCCTGGTGGGAAAGGCCGGATCCGTGATTAGGTTCAGTCCGACGTCGGTAGCGTCTTGCATCAGCTCTCTCCCCTTGACCGTCGTTCTGTGGTAGCCCCAGTCTTGGCTGGGAGCGTTAAAGTCTCCGCACACTACGAGCGTATTGCTCCCCGCGACTGAAGTTGCCTTGTGGAGCAGTGCCTTGAATTTCTGTTGCCCGTGGGACGGATTGCTGTAGACGTTCACCAGGAAAGTGCTCTCCTTCCTCTTCTTGCCCGTGATTACTTCCACCGTGCAGTGTTCGATGGTGCTTCTGCTGATCATTTCGTGTTCCACGAAGGTGATCCCTTTCCTAACGAAGGTGCAGACCCCTCTGCCCTCGCCCTTCGACGTGTCCCTTTTGCTCGGCGGGCTGTCGTGCGATCGGTAGCCCGGCAGTCTCGTCATCTCTTCGCTGTGTGTTTCTTGAATTATTATGACGTCTGGTTTCCTCGTTAGTTGCTGCAAGTGTTGCTGCAGAACCGCTCTCTTGCCGGTAAAGCCGTTGCAGTTCCAGTGCCAGACCAAGAGGTCTCTCACTGGTGGTGTGGATGTTGCTGTACGTGCTGTCCCGTCCATGGTTGCTGCAGTTTGGCGATGATCTGTGCTTCCATACCTTGTATTTGTGCCTGTATCTGCGTCTGCAGCTGTGCTTGCGTTTGCGCTATCATGTTCTGGATCGTGCTCTGTATGTTCGTTGTCATTTGCTGAACCGTTTGCGCGAGCGCAGTAAGGCTTTCGTTGGTTACCTTGCTGATCGCCTCGAGACGGTCGAGTCTGTCGTCCTGTTTTTCGATTCTCTCCATTGTCTTTCGTTCCTTGGCGCCCTCTATGGCTCTCCTCTTGGGAGCCGGTCCCACCGCTTTCGTGGCTCTCGGGTCCACCTCGACCTCTGGTTCGTCCTCGGTTATCTCTTCTTGTTTCCTCTCTTGCGCGGGCTTCGGCAGCAGCTGCTGCTTTTGCTGCATCGCAATTATTGTCGTTAGCTTCGCGTTGATTTCCTTGATGGTTGCGTCCTGTTCGGCGATTCTCTGCTTTAGCTTCTCGTTCTCGTCTTTTAGGGGTTTTATTACCACCCCGTTCTCTTCTTGGAATTTCTTCGTGGCGTTTTGCGCTGGTGGTTGTCTCTTCTCTGCCATGTTTGCCTTGACTGTTTCGGCCCAGGCGACTCTTTCCCCCGATTGCGACGGTCTGTGGCGGCTGGCGCTCCTGCCTCCCTTGCTGTTGTCCCTCTTGCGGCTGCTGTCGCGCTGCCTCGAATCTCCGCAGGGTCTCTCGGCAGACGGCTCTCGCAGCGGCGGAAAGCTTTTCGGATCCAGTTGTTGCTGCCTGGCTTCCATCTTGCGTTCCCATTGTCGTTTTTTGAGCACATACGGCATCTTGTACTTGTTCTTGCGTTCCCTCTCGCCCGTTGGATGCTGTCCCCCGCAGAGCCTGCACTTGGGCTTGCATTCGCGTTTGTGATCCTCGCTGGGGTTCGCGATTCCGCAGCCGAAGCATACTCTGGTGTTGGGATTCGGGCATACGTCTCTTCTATGGCCGATCTTGCCGCATTGCCTGCACACGTCAAAGTGCTTGCGGTAAAGCCCGCACCTGACTAATATCGAGCCATACTTGACGTAGTTCGGTACTTTCTCTCGTGCGAGGAGTACTATCACCGTGGTTGTATTGCCGATTCTGTGCGCCTCCACCGCTAGGGGGTTGCACGGGTTCACGATGTTTTCGGCTATCCCCTCCGGGGTGTCGTCTACGGCTATGCCTCGGATGACTCCCTTGACCGTGCCGTCCGGCGCCGTTCGGTAGGCGCTGACTTCGTATGTCCTGTCTCCTACGTTAAGGGTTTTGACCTTAGAGTACAGTGTGGCACGCCTCTCGTCCGGGTGCTGACCACGATGATGTTTTGCTGCGCGTTCGTGCAGATGGTGTCTGCTTTGGCTTCTTCCTTCGTTACTCGAGCCGCCGTCATGACGGCCGACATAATTATTGAAACCTCAGTTGTCGCTACGTTGAGACCTCCCCGTGGCCTCATGACTATCTTAGTGTCTTCCTTCGGCATGTCCATCGGCATCCTCGCCGCTTTCGTTACCGAGGCTGCAACTCTCTTAGCAAAGCTGGCCCTAGTCTTGGGTCTAGACCGGCGAGTAATGGCGGCGGACTCACCGTTTTCCTTGCCGGCCATGATCTGCTTGACGCGCTTGCCGGAGGCCGACCAGCTTTCGACTTCTTCCGGTGTAATGTCCTCTCCTTGAACTTCAATGCACGTACGCCCGCCGAGACTGCCGATGCTCGGTGCTGACGTCATGTTGTCTCCCATCGACGTGGCCACTTCCATTTCGGAAGCCATCTTGGTCGTACTCGTCGCCGGGTTAGGCCTAGCGGCCGGGCCCGTCGCCACCGGTGGCCGTACTCGTGGTAGGCCGACGTTAGGCTTAGAGAAAAGTCCGCACCGCACCAGAGAAAAGTCCTCGTAAATCGGGAGAATCACGTACCGCTTGGTCAAAACTGGTACCGGTCGATGCCCCGCACCTTCGCGCACACTTTGGTACCAAATATATCGCGGTAACTGTAAATTAACACTGCGTTAATTGGCATAATAGCAGGGGCCGATGAGAAGCACGTCCCCTCCCGTCGGCGACCGCAGCGCCACCAGCTATTCTGAGTACCGTGGCCGTAAAGACTATCTCAAAAGTTATCTCAAGAGATCTCAACTATTCAGGGCCACGTCGTCGAGCAACACAGGTCCTAGACTTGAGAGGAGTCCCTCAATAAACATGATTTCATAAATAAGCGACGCAGAAAACAGTTGAAGGAGAATAAAATTGTGAGAGGGCAATACGCATTATTTTGTCCTGTCTGCCAAAAAGAAATGAAGTATAAAGTTTTATGACTGACACAATCACACTCAGAGGTAGCAAGCGAAACTTGTATCAGTTGTATTTTTGAACAGATACCCGACCATTTTTCTTATTGTTTTTAATGACCAGTACTGCTTATTCTTGTTCCGCTTAGTAGTTTACATGTTCCATGTGTGTACCATTAGACATGTTATGGGTGGATATTTAGTTTTTTCTTTTTTTAAGCATATCTTTTATGGCTGGTTGCTTCAGGTTCTTTTTATGTCAGTCTTTGTATTGAGCCGTATTGCTGCCGATTCCTCATGCCAGTATGCCTGTTTTTTTTTTTTTTTTTTTAACTCATGCCACCTATGATTGACCCCAAAAGCTTTTGCTCGGTAATGACGGAAACAAATTCTGCAAAGGAGAACAGGCACCTGTACATCGTCCAAGCTGGAAGGAACAATCTCCTCGGTCGGAACAAAAGTAAGACGAATAAACGAAACGCCATCATTTTCACAAGTCTCCCGCTCTTAACTGAATAGCCAGATCTATCAAAGTAAGAAACATGTCCTAGCCGCTTCGTCCGCACTCTTTTCACCTTTTTTCCGGTTCTTGTTGCTAGATCGGCTTTTCAGTAGATCTGCTCAGCCTCGATGATTGTGTTTTCATTTCAATGGGAAAGCAGTCTTTGACCTATGTTATTTGCCGACTGAGATTTCGCGCTGCAGCCGATGTTTTTTCCGCATTGACGTTGCTAGATAAGCTTACTAGATGCAGCGTCATATTCTTCATGCGTCCACAATTTTCTTCACAATTTTATCGATAAAAAGCCGTGCTTCCAACAATAACACTTTTTATACGGAGGCAAAACAAAAAACTTATCGTAGAGTGCGTAAATACGTTTTCACTCATACATTTTAAGTTTCGTTATTGAAACAAAGCGTAGAGTAGCTAGTATAATTCCCTTTCCAATGACGTCAAGAGAAACAATGTATACAATCGTATCGTGCTTGTACGAAGTTCGTATATTACGCTCATTTTATACTTCGCAAGGCTTCTTCCACGACTTCTTGATTGCCACTGCGTTATTAAAACGCCCCGAAAGCATGGTTTCAACCAGAAACTCTTAAATTTGGTTCATCCCTTACTTCCACACTAATTATAAAAACCAGTCTATAAAACATAACCTCCGAACACTACTAAATAGGTACAGCTATGATACTAAGCCCACGCTAAACCAGTTAAGCAACCAATTTCTTAACATGTAAGACTAGAAATCGCATGAGCAATGTTGTTGTACTCTGTTGTACTCTGTGTTGGTCTTATGCAATACATTTATTGATTTGGTTGAAGCTCTCTTACACTCTAATGCGCTTGTTTTCTATACCTTGTTGCTTTTTCCATAACTTACATATGTGTTATGCTGTTTTCAATACTATATAACTGACAAGTGCCTGCTTTTTCAAGTACTATCGGCTGTTATGTATTTGTAATCTTTTATCTTTTATCTGTAATCAGCTGTTATGTATTTGTAATCTTTTATCTTTTATCTGTAATATGTTTTATATACTGCATATCTTTGTTTCTGAACGCCTGTGTAGCGCACGTGTAAACACGTCGAATTTCGTTGTCCTTCTGGTCGAAGTGTTTTCACGCTCGCCACGCCCTAACTTGTTTTTTTTTTGTTATTTTTTTTTTTGTAACTGTCACCTGGACCTCGTCAAGCTGACTCGAGCAGCTTTTAGCCAAGGTGCTCCAACCAGCAAGCACCTGATGAAAATAAACGATTTGATTTGATTTGATAATATTTATGAAGAGGAAAACTGTGATTAGTACAAAAATGTTTAAGTCAAGAATTCACCAAAAGTGTTACCACTATGGTGTTAGAAAATATAAACCTAGGTGATACGTTTCGTACGCTGGTACGTCAGAGAGGAGTGGTAAGACCTGCGGAAATAATCATTCTAAATTTTCCAGTGAGGAAAAGGAAAGAGCCGATTGGTCGTTCACAGGGCTTTGATATTTTTGCTTCATTTCGCAAACTTTTCATAAGGCATACTATTAGAAATGATGTAAGCCGTTTTCATGCAGAAACCAGAGAAAGCTCTTGCTCTTAATGTTGTCAGTCTGCCACTTGAAGAATTCCTTCTTCCTCATCGCTGACAGTCCCAATTCCTGTAGACTCTATGAGCTTGACACACTTTTCCCTGCACAAGTCCACACAGGTGGCGAACAACCACCTCTTCGATCTACTCAGTAGTGCGTATAGTGCCCAGGTCGACCTCTTGATGGTTTGAAGGTACATATGTCCCGTACAGGCGCCTCTCATAACCTTAGGCGCTTTGGGACGTTTAACCCCACGAACCAAACCATATGTCCCCTAAACTCCTGCAGCACGGAATCACATAAAATACGTAAACAACGGCGCTAAATTATTGAGGACGGACTAAGTACAATTCCTGCTTCATCCAAAATTGTTTCGTCGCATGGCATTAATACTCGAATCATTTTTGCAAATTATATAGATTTCAGTCAAATGTAGTGAGGCACATAAAACGTGATGACAAAGCTCTAAACCTAATTCTATGGCAATCTGAGAAGTTCTAATTTTTGAAAAGCGACATAAGACCTCATTAAACAGGGTCGAAATCCAAAATGCTTTTTTAAATCTCTGCTAAATTATAGCTTACAGTTAGTTGTTAAGCAGTGTCGTCAAAGTTTAAAACAAGAACAGCATCAAGCACTAGGAAATATTCACTTTATTCAGCTGAAGCGGGCAGATCTTGTGTCAGATTTGCTGATATTTTAAAAGCAATTTGTGTAAAAGCCGCCATGCTAACATTTGGAAATACATGCGCTCTCTAACACTAGTTCCCGACAATCGCTCTGCGCTTGCACACTCTGAGCCCACTCTTCGCTGAACAAGGAAACATGCTAAAGCTCTATGACGTTGTTTTAATTGTGCAGTAGTACATCAGTTCAGTTCAGTTCAGGCGTTCAGTCGTGTCCGACTCTTCGTGACCCTATGGACCATGTCACGCCACGCTTTCCGTTCTCTCACTATCTTCCTAACATCACATAACTTCATCTGCAGTGCATCGAGGATGCCATCTAACCATCGCGTTCGCTGCCTACCCCATCTCCGGCAACCCTCAACCTTTCCCAACATCAAATCTTTCTCCAGCGACTCCTCTCTTCTCATCAGATGACCAAAGTAGCTGAGCTTTAACTTTAAAATTTGACCCTCCAATGAGCAGTAGGGTTTATGGTCGACAATATCGGCTGATTTGATCTTCTGGCAGTCCAAGGAACTCTCAAGAGTCTTCGCCAGCACCACAATTCAAACGCGTCAATTCTTCGGCGGTCAGCCTTTTTCACAGTCCAACTCTCGCATCCATACATCACAACTGGAAAGACCATAGCACGAGTTATACGGATCTTGGTTGGCAGACTAATGTCTCTGCTCTTTACTAGGCGGTCAAGGCTAACCATTGCTCTCTTTCCCAGAAGCAGGCGTCTCCTAATTTCATGGCTGCAGTCTCCTTCCGAGGTAATCTTCGAGCCCGAGAAGAGAAAATCTGTCACAGCTTCCACTTCTTGTCCCTTGATGCTCCAGGACTTGATAGGGCAAGATGCCATGATCTTTGTCTTTTTAATGTTCAGTTTAAGCCCAAACTTGTCACTCTCTTCTTGTACGCGCATCAGAAGTCTCTTTAGTTCCACTTCACTTTCTGCCATTAAAGTGGTATCATCCGCATATCTAAGGTTGTTGATACGTTTTCCAGCAATCTTCACTCCAGCTGAAGACTCGTCCAGACCGGCCTTCCTCATGATACACTCTGCATATAGGTTAAATAGGCAGGGCGACAGTATGCAGCCTTGCCTCACTCCTTTCTCGATCGGAAACCAATCAGTAAGACCATGCCCAGTTCTGACTGTGGCCTCTTGCCCTTCATACAGGTTCCTGAGGAGACAGATGGGGTGAATTGGATCTCCCATCTCTTGGAGAGCTTGCCACAATCTGCTGTGATCTACGCAGTCAAACGCTTTTGTATAATCAATAAGCAGAAGTAGATGGGTTTCTGGAACTCTCTTGCTTTTTCCATGATCCAGCGAAGGTTGGCAATTTGGTCTCTAGTTCCTCTGCCCTTGCGAAACCCAGCTTGCACGTCCGGAAGCTCCCGATCCACATACTGCTGCAGCCTACCTGCAGTAGTACATAGGAATGAGTATATTTGGTTGATCTATTGTAAATATACCAAATTCTGAAACGTATTCCTTTCACATGCGATAGTTACTGCAAAGCATTATTAATTAAATAATTGGTTGATCTTTTGTAAATATACCAAATTCTGAAACATACTTCTTTGACATGCGATAGCTACTGCAGTGCAATATTAATCCAACCATTATCTTGTATGTCGACCTAACATAACGTGTCTTAATCACAACAAGAGTTTATTTGATGACACGAGACGCAGTAGTAAGTGCTTCAGTATTTATGAATAAAATAATAGTCACTTATTTTGATAAGCTACAGCACCAACATGGGAAACAGCTCCGCTTCTACGGCAAAAACAGCCGAGAAAAGAGCAAACATTTAGGCCTCGCTTTCAGACTGTTCATCTTGTTTTCGCAGAGTGAAGGCGCACTTGCAGTAATATCACTGTGGAAGCGCCTGATCGAAACGGTTAGAAACTCAAAAGAACTTCCTCGTCATCCCAGGGGTGCGGGCAGCAAAGTAACGAGAACGCGAATGTCGGGATGCAATGACAATAGCCTCAAGCGGCAGTAACGGCAACGTTCCTTCTAATGTTATCGCATTTCTCTGTTCAGGGGCCATTGGTGTCCTAAATAAATTCTTTGATTCATCTTCAATAATGAGCTCCGGGTGTTCGGAAGGCAAGATATGATGGTTTTCGGGACCCACCTAACGAGTCATTTACTTAGAGTCTCCCTGACGTGTAGATTTGTTCGAAACTGGGAGGTAGTTTTCGGTTTCCGTCCGTGTCACGCTTGGAGGCTATTCTTTGGGGCCTTAGATCATATAAGTGGCAGGTCCAACAATTTTATTGTAACCTGTCGAAAAGTTTTGAGAGAGAGAGAGAAAGCACTTTATTTGCAGCCGTCAGAGAGTATGAGGGATCAGGTAAGACGCAGCTCCCCTTTCACCGTCTCCCTAGACGTCGGCCGGAATTAGTCATTTAGATATTTTATGAACGGGGTGTCCGAACTTCGAGCCGCCCTTTCATTCATATATTGCGGGCGTAGGAGAGCTTTGCCGCGTAAGAATTGTTTACGTCGCTGGTAATGCACTTACGGACACTGGATAGGACAAACCCGATTCGTGGTTTAGGTACAGCGATTTTTAAGTTTTTGACATGTCTTAACTCTATATTAAAACATATGTGCTCTGACCAAGATAGGAGCTTATGAGAAGCATAAAAAATAGTCACATCAGAATCTTCAAAAAAGCTCGGACGTTTCTAGCAAAATAAAGTTGCAGATAGGTTACACTAAGCCCAATTGTTGATTATTCGCCTATAGGACAAGATGTGATGATTTTGTTCCACAGTGCGCTGAGCAAACCGTTGCGGTTTGAAAACATAGAAGGCGTGAAAGTAAGCGAGAGAATGCCAAACATACCTTTTAACCTGCAGGTACAACGGGATAAGCATCTTTTTTGAGATCACAAAAGCAATTGGTTTTTCGTGATTGTTGGCACGTAAGACGCAAGGATAATAACATTTATACATTAAGACTCTCGGATTTAATATTTGATGCCTGCGCTTCGGAGAAAAACTTACAATTACGATACTTGCTAATGCGAAATTTGAGCGCAGATTGTTACGTCGAAGAAAACCCGGCTTATTTTTGAGATCAAGTTAGCGAGCGAGATCCCCGCATCTTTTATTTTAGGCAACCGTTGTACAATTCACAACGCTTCTGGTCGAGCAGCGGTAAATAGCGACTAGTTTCTGAATTTTTGTAGTCATATTATGGTGCGATTCCACAGCTTCCGCTTAAGCATCGACAGCAAGAGGAAAATAGGATAAATTTTATGAAACGAATCAGAGCAGAATTAAACGTGCCGCTACTTCATATCTGCTCCGTACAAATGACACATACCGGCAGTGGAGGAATTGCGGGTTCAGTGCAGGAGCGAGAACTGAACGTATCATCTGGACTTAGGTTGTATAATATGTAACAGGAATTAAGTATTAGCATTGATGAAAAATTTTTGTGAATTCTCGGTGGCTCCGACCGATATGTATGAGCGGTGGGTTTATTCCTTTCCTTTTAATGTACTGGATATTTTATCAATGTCGCACATAACTTGATGGTACAATTAACCTTGGCCTTTAAGGGTGTAGAGGGATATAGCGGTAAGGGGCGGCTAAGGATTCCTACGCCTGTTTGAACCGAACTGTATAAGGCATTAAGGTTCCATATAAACATGGAGCGTTTCCAGACGCGAAGCATAAACTTGGGCCACAAGTTTATATTTGCCACATGCAATAGAGTGACTACTCTATCACGGTTGCAGAAGCTTCACATGGAAATGTACATCGCGATAAAGGTGATCTATTCCACAGGATCACAATGCTGCCATTCGATAGACTGTCCAAGATGTCAGTGTTCCAGATGATCATGGCAGGTTGCGCAAAGCAGAGCAGAATCTTGTGCCCCAGATTGGCCAGCGCCGACTGTGATTGGTGGTGCCCGGCAGGAACACCTGCTCGAATTCGGGCTTCCCCTAGGTCGACTGCCGGATGTGGTCACCGGGATATTTGGTCCTCGTCGCTGACCCTCTTTACCTGTGTTTGTAGATAAGATTTTCGGCTGAAAAGCATGTGCTACTCAATACAAAATATGGGACCCACTTAAGCTGCACCTTTTATTAAGTCCTGCTTTAACTCAGCGGCAGAAACGTGCCTGTGTATACCTAGGAGTAGCATGCTTGATTCGACATTCAATATGAAGGTTGATTTTTATTCCACTTTACCATCTCAAATGAGATACCTGAGTTATCTTCTCCCAACTTTATCATATTGTATGGCCTCGTTGAGTAACACTAAGCATCGCAAAATTAGTGTTGATAGAGTCAGATGGCAGCTTAACCTGCCAGTGCCATACCTGAGAATTTACGCTCGATACGCTCAAAACTCCGAACAAGCCAACGCCAGATTTTCTGGATAACGAGGCCTTTAACGCTATCAAGTTAAATAAACTGTAATAGGGTGCTCCTCTGAGCCGCTTACCGGTTACGCCGACAGCGAAACCGCTCAAGCAAGTAACGGGTGCCCGAAACCTGCTCTCTAGAACGCGTTAGTTTTGAACGCGAGGCAGATCAAAAAATAAGCTGATGCACTGTACGTCTGCAATTTTGTGGAATACAGAGCTTTTTTTTTCAAGCCTTATAATGCGTTTGCGAATATAAATAAAATGAGTAGTATTTATTTTTCTTGCTGAGAAGGCCGTTGTCAACAAAATATTTTTCACTCATTTGTTTAAACTTAACATAGAAACGCAGGTCACATATTAAAGATAAGAACGTACTGTAGCGTAAGCGATAACAGCCAAAGTAGCAAGAACGAAGGGAGCTAAATGTGATGTAAATTGGTTTCTTGAATAATATCAGGCCTTGTTTGGTTGGTTGGTTCATAGGAAGGGAAAGGCGCGGTATCTGTCACACTTGCTCTGTGGACACCTGAACCGCGCCGTAAGGAAAGGGATGAAGGTGGGAGTGAAAGTGGATAGAGAGAAAGGGGGGCCGTAGTGGAGGGCTACGGAGAAATTTCGACCACCTGGGGATCTTTAACGTGCGCTGACATCGCACAGCACACGGACGCCACTTCGTTTCGCCTCCATCGAAACGCAGCCGCCGAGGCCGGGATTCGCCTCTAATAAATGTTGTTTCATAGCTTCCCATTAAAACGAGCTCATTATAATTGCGCACTTCTTTCCCCACCACAGCTATTCTTATTTTCAGTCCGCACATGTCCTGTTTTAAGTAATTTCTTTCACATGACCAGCCAAAGACTGAAATCCTTCGAACCCTATATCCAGGCGCCGTTACGAAGCTCCTAATGTTAAATAAATAATTAGTACAGACATTAGTAATCAAAAACAAATGTAATGGCGTCTCTCATAGCCGGTGTCGGTTTGGGATGTTAAATCCAGTAAACCAAATCAAATCTTAAACAGAAGTAATAGCTACCAAATAATAAATTTACTTATACAAGCAAAGGGCTGCGCCCAAGAATCCTGCTAATAAGAAGACAAAATAACAGGTCAAAAACTCATTTATTGAAATTAGTCTCTGTGGGTCCCTAAAGAATACAAGCTATTTATTTGTTTACAAATACAGGCTTCAAGAGAGACATATTTGTGTAAACGAGAGAAAATACAAAAGTTGATGTGCGAAATGTTAGTACAAAAATCGAATAAAAGTGCAGTAATACAAAACAAAAAGCGAAGAAAAGTGAGCACAGTTAGCAGATTCACAAGAAGTTATAATCCTATAAGGCAATAACGTGCCGCGGAACAAAAACTAGGTGAAATGCACTGACCCACACAAATGCAAAAGAAAATATTTCAGACATACATGTCAGGAAATCGCGCCTGAACAGAACCAACGCAAATATTCGCAAGCAGCTGAATACAAAGCTGTAGGAATTGATCACGAGAATAGAAATTGTGTGCTAGCTGTTATCAATGAGGTGTTTTAAATACAGTGTTCACAAAAGGTATCATGATTGCGTCGCAGGGCGATACACTCCGGAAGCGCGTCCTAACGTGGATGGCGCACGGGAGTGATAAAAAGTTGAGGCATGTGTATTGTCATAATTGCAGGCGTAGCTAAAGTTATTTTGTAATCTATGTGATAAGTAGGAGGGTGCTGTTGGTGAGCTCAATTATCCTACCAAACTGGATTGCTGTGAGGTGCCAATAATTCTTACTTCTAGTTTTATCTTTGAAGACCGTTTCCCTATGAAGGGCCCGCAGCGTCAAAGGCAGTTTGTTCGCACAAAAGAACTCGCGCAGCCGTTAGCCATGACGCTTAAAAGCCGCCATATATAACATCAACAATCACCGCAGTGGTATGCATGTTAGGTATTGTTACTTTTGTGTGGAACTTACACCTCTGTCACACAAACACTTTCGATCCTCATTGAAATCTATCTGCATTCAACTTAATGCAGATCGAGGTTGTCACACAACTTTCAAGTGCAATTCTGCCCGAGCCTCCCTGGCACTAAACCGGAGGCTTCCTCAAGCGTTCTTGAGTTTTCAAGTACATTCGAGAGCGAACGTCGGCACCCTCGTCATCATTTAGATCTAAAATAAAAACGAATGCATGGAATGAAACTTCAAATTACCTGGCAATAAAAATTAAAAAAAATACACGAATTGCATCGCATTATACACAGATGGTCCAAAACCTGATGAATATGTTGGAAGTGCTATAGTGCATGCCATAAATGGAGGACATGACATAATCTACCAATCGCTTCCAAGACACAGCGGCATAGCGGGCAATCTCCGGGCGGACGAGGTCGCATGAACAGCCCAACAAGACAGCGATTGTGTGTTGATTCCAATTTCCAGGGCAGACGCAGCGGGCAGGCTTCGCGCACTTGCGCGGGAACACACGCTATCCTTGTGGAATTCTGACTAGTTTGCGAACTGCCGCCTAAAATTCCTGGAACCTGACCTGAAGCTCCGGCTCCCACCTGGCCTACACCAATGTGAAGAAACTTTGTTGTGCCGCCTGTGGTGTCGTGTAGCATTTACAAACTCTTATTCTTTTGTGATAGGTATGGCAAATAGCCCTGCATGTATAAACTGCGGATGCGACGAGACTATAGGCCACATTCTTTGTGAGTGTCCCATATACAGCGAGGAAAGACAGTGTCTATGCCGTGCGCTGGAGCGTCTACACGGACGCCCACTGACTGAAATTAAGATCCTAGGTCCCTGGCCACGGCGATCATCTGCGGTGAAGGCCTCCCATGCACTGCTCCGCTTTATGAAAAGCACAGGACTGATCTAAAGGCTATGATTTTTTATGTCACGTGATATGACTGTGACGTGATGTGATGGGACATGTCTGTGATGTGACTGTACTGTCTTCACCCATCCCTCTCTCACCCACAACTTTTACACCCACCTACCCCTCTCCCCAGTGCAGGGTAGCAAACCATTTCCTTTACCGGTTAACTTCCCTGCCTTTCCTCCTCACCTTCCTCCGCCTATAGTACAAGACGAAGAAGAATAAATAACACGATTACCCCACTGTGCATCAGTTTTCACTGCAGAGTGTTACGGTGTTTGTGCTGCTGTGGAGAAATTAAAGAATGAAAACATCAAAAATAGCATTATCTACACAGATTCTCTAAGCGCAGTAAACTCTAAAAATGCAGTTGAACCGATGAATTGCCGCATAATGCACAACATATAGTGCAGATATTATCCCAAAAACATCATATAAACTTCTGCTGGGTCCTCAGTCATGTTGGTATTAAGATTAATGAGAAAGCAGACACATGTGCAGCACAAGCCAGATCCAGAGAAATAAAACGTGACAACTTACCTCCAGAGATTGCACAAATTTGTGCGCAGCAGACTAAGAACTATCTGACAAGCTGCTTGGAAAAAGGAAGAAAACAACAAGCTACATTCTGTAAAGCCCTTTTTAGGAAAATGGTAATCTTGTCGACATCAAAAACGTTAAATTTATCGAAGTTAGTTTTTGTCGTCTACGCATAGGACACACACATCACACATATTTCCTCTTTACAGAAAAAGAAAAAGAGAAACCAGTGTGTGAAATGTGTGGCGTATAATGATCACATTTCATCTCATCCTGCGTCGCTTTTAGGCGAACAAGTATTCGTCGATTTATTCTTGTTTGTGCCTTTCTTACTTTAGGCACTTCATATAACAAATCGTCTTTGTGTTTGGCGCATCATAGCCAAAGTTACTTTTGCGTCATAAAACCCCACCTAACTATAACGAAACATCAAACATTAACGCAGAAGAATGTAATAAAAGGCCCGATAAAACATTATTAGAACAATATGCTTGTTTATATCAGGGTATTTTTATAATTTCAACACCACTGTGATGGCATATAACGGACATAAAGGAACATTCTCAATGGTCTTTTAAAATACCCATGTAGCACCGGATGCTTCAATACTTCTTGAAAACCTCAATGCAGATCGAGTTCAATGAGGGTGGAAAGTGTTCGTGTGAAAGAGGTATTAATGTCCCGAAGCGTCTCAAGGCAGACAAAAGGCTTAGTGGAAGACTCCGGGATAATTTAGATCTCCTTGCGATCGTTAACTTTCAATGTTTTCAATGTTTTGATCTGGCGCTTTGAATTTCGCCCCCATTGAAACGCTGCCGCCACGGCCAGGTTCATAACCGTATACTCAAGATTAGAGTCTACTGGATATCATTGAGATATCCCGGCGTGTTTATATTGGACCTTTGTATCGTCAGTGTCCATTAATAAAAAAAAATTTTTACAGTAAGACGTCTGGCGGTTCGTTTCTTTATTGCATAGAAGGACTCAAGATGAAGCTCTTGCCTTATGAGCTGTGTAACAACATGTAGCCCTTACTCAGCATTGTCATTCCCTGTGTAAAAGCACTCAACATAGAGGCCATTAGTTTTGCATACACTTTTATCACAGTGACCAACGGGACATGAATATCCCAGGTAGCGCTGCATACGTCGAGCCTCACCGGGAGCAATTGCCTGCAAGGAACAAGAGAAGTCACTGCCACGTGAAAACCACTTCCAGTATCAGCTTGTATGGGCCAGAATTCTGTCCTTCTAGTAAAAGCTGGAGCGTCATTTAGATTATACATTTTTTATATTTAGGTAATTGTGGCCACAGGCACTTCACACCGCTTCGGGGTTTATGTTTTCTGTAGAGGCCACCAATGGTTTTAACATCGTTGTACAACTATACCATTAAAGTGCATTACTAATGGCGAGCTTTATTGGATTAGTACACTCGGTGTACTGCAGATGATGACATGGTTTCAGACAATATAGTGTGCAACATTACTACGCATTAACTAGAGTATAAAAGCAAATGATCGTCTCCACTATGAAAATGGCTCTCATGTGCTCTTTTTACTAATTTTAAATCAAGGATTGCTGTTTATAGTACCAAGACAGCATGCTTATGAAGATTAATCAGATATATTAAGGACAGAAGGCACACTCTTCCCGAATGTCAAGTTTTCCTCGTCTCCGTAGTAATTAAAGCGAATGTTTCAGCGGAAACAAAAATATGCTGATTAGCATGTGAAGTACGCCTTGTGGCCATCACGCTGTGATAGCTTTTAACGATGGGAAAATATTGATTTCGTATTCGCCGAAGGTAAGTAACTTTATGTGCCTTTCGTAAGCTTTATTACTACTCCAGGCAGAATTCTGCAATAAAACGTCAGTTACCTTCTAGGAGTTTAGTGATATGCATCAGAAACTAATACACAAAAATGCCTTGTACAATTAGTGCGCTTCCTTCTGTAGTTTTTCACATTGAATTTAATTGTTGTTCCATGTATTAAGTTCCCTATGGTTGTTTCTTCATGAATATGATTTATGCCGGCCGTACCTACAAGCTTCTGCATACAATGAATGATCAAGAATGTCAAAAACTATTTTCGGCTTTACTTCTCAAGCTCCCCGTCACAGCACTTTCATACACATAATGTATGTTTTTATGGAAGCTTGCGGCTTTAGTCGGAATTATCTTTGGCGTTGGAGCTCCTTCGAACTCTAACAACAATAATAGCCTCCAGGTTTGAAAACATTTGTTACTTCTGGACGGCTTCCAATGTGATAAACTATTGTTAAGCAGTTTTCTATTGAATTTAGGGAATAATTACATCACGCAGAATTACGTCATAAGCATAACAGTTCACAGAAAGACAGTCGCATAGTAAAAAGCAGCATGAGCACGCAAGCAAGTATTCTGGGACACCGCCTAACTGTGAGGCAACCATGGGATAATATAACGTACTGGCATGCACATGTTGACGGAAATGGGCTATGATGCATGCCAAAATTTGCTTCAATCTTTTTCCTCTGGCCGCAGCAAGTAGTGAAGACTCTATAAAAGAAACCTTCCATAATAAACTAGTGGCCTGAATATTTAATGAAATATTGAGACATATACGGAATTCTCCCAGATAATTCAATTTACCTATTGTTATAATTAGTTTTACCTACCAATGGTTAGGGGAGTTTTGATTCTGAGTTTTACCTGCGCTTACTAGAAGTTTGGACTTGTCATGAAAACAATTTGGGTATGTTTTGAAATAATTGTGAGGCAACTTCAGAGTATATTCTAGAATATTTTTATGAGCATATGTATAGAAAGCTACCAATCTCTGCCATTAGCTGGGACACGAACGCGGCACCGCGATCTGTGATCAAGACTTCGGGAGCACCGTGATGAGGACGATGGACTCGACGAAAAACTTCGCTACATCAGCCGCTGTTGCAGAAGGTAAAGCTCGCGATTCAGCATACCGTGTGAGGTAATCCGTTGCAACAGCAATCCAGCGGTGTCCCGAGTTGGACGTAGGAAAAGGTCCGAGCAGGTCCATGCCTACCTGCTGGAACGGAGTCATAGGCGGCGGAATGGGGTGAAGATGTCCTGCGGGTTGTACGGGCGGAGTCTTACCTCTTTGACATTCGCGGCAGGTCCCGGTATAGTGACGAACAGTCTTAGCAAGTTGAGGCCAGTAATACTTGGAAAGAATTCGTGCGAGTTTTCGGCTGTATCCCAAATGCCCGGAAGTTGGGTCGCCATGACAAGCGTCCATAATTTCATTACGTAGGTCAGCCGGAATAACCAGTAGCCAAGACCACGCACTCGCTGCGAAGCTCTTTTTGTATAGCACATTGTTGCGAAGGCGTAATGCGGGTAGAACGCGCAAGAAGACGCGTGGAATGGTGCCTTCTTCACCTTCCAGATGGGCGATTACTTCACGGAGTTCAGTGTCGTGTCGCTGCCGCGCTGCCATATCGACCGTGCTTATGGTACCTATAAAAGCATCTTCATACTCGTCGTCTTGACTGCCAGATGCTGATTCTATAGGGGCTCTCGAGAGGCAGTCAGCATCTGTGTGCCTGCGACCGGACTTATAAACTGTTGTAGCATCGAATTCTTGCAACCGAAGGGCCCACCGTGCAAGTCGCCCTGAAGGGTCTCTCAGAGTGCTGAGCCAGCATAGAGAGTGATGGTCGGTAACCACCTGAAATGGGCGTCCGTACAAGTAAGGTCTGGACTTATTAATCGCCCAAACTACCGCGAGGCATTCTTTTTCAGTGATCGAGTAGTTAGTCTCCGCCTTCGATAATGTTCGACTTGCGTAAGCGATTACACGCTCGGTCCCGTTCTGCTTTTGAATGAGCACGGCTTCGAGGCCCTTGTTGCTGGCGTCTGTATGAACTTCAGTCTCGGCGTCCTGGTCAAAGTGCCCGAGTACAGGGGAGGTCTGTAAGCTTTGTTTAAGGCGGTCGAATGCACGCTGCTGTTCATCCGACCACTGGAAGGCGACGTTCTCTTTCGTGAGATGAGTAAGGGGTGCAGCGACATGAGAAAAATTGGGAACAAAGGGCCTATAGTAAGCACAGAGGCCCAGCAACCTCCGTACGGCGTTCTTGTCCGATGGTGTAGGAAAGGACGTGACGGCGGCTGTTTTATCGGGATCTGGACGAACACCCGCGCTACTGACGACGTGGCCAATAAATTTTAATTCATCGTAGGCAAACTTGCACTTTGTTGGCTTCAGAGTGAGGCCTGCGCTTCTTATAGCTTGTAGTACTGCTCTCAGGCGAAGATGATGATCGGAGAACGTGCTTGAGAAGATTACAACATCGTCAAGGTAGACCAGACAAGTTTGCCACTTCAGACCGGCCAAGACGGTGTCCATAACGCGCTGAAAGGTTGCTGGGGCGGTACGGCATCACTTTAAACTCATATAGACCATCCGGGGTGATAAAAGCAGTCTTCTCTCGGTCACGCTCATCAACTTCGATTTGCCAGCAACCACTTTTCAGATCTATGGATGAAAAGTAACCGGCATGTCGTAGATGATCAAGTGCGTCATCAATGCGAGAAAGGGGATAAACATCCTTCTTGGTGACGTTGTTGAGACGGCGATAGTCAACACAGAATCGAAGAGTGCCATCCTTTTTCTTTACTAGTACCACTGGAGCTGCCCATGGGCTGTGCGAGGGTTGGATTATATCGTCGGCCAGCATTTCTTGCACTTGATTCTGAATAACTTCACGTTCTTTGAAAGAAACTCGGTAAGGCGACTGACGAACAGGGTGAGCAGCGTCATCGGTAATTATTCTGTTTGGCAATGGTCGTCTGGCGAACTCCAGATGACGTAGAGAAGCAGTCTTGGAATTCTGCAAGCAGCGCTATCAATTTGGCCCTCTCGCTCACAGAGAGATTAGATGCAATGCGCACACCCAAAGGTGCATCGTTCTGCTGCGAAGAGGAGGAGAAAGCACCTTCGGACAGGGCAACAACTTGAATAGGGGCGGTAATGCTCTCCATGGTACCGAGAGCCGTGCCTTTCGTAAGGCGCTGTGGAGTGCCATAAAAGTTGGTGATTAGGAGTGTACGCAGCCAGTATCCAGCTGCGCGATACCTCGAGCAACACCAAGACCCCGTTCAAGAAGCAGCTGAGCACTTCCTTCCAGCAGAACTTCGCCAGAAGCAACGTGGTCGGACGTGACAGGGAGAAATACGCTAGACTGGGGCGGTACGGTTAAGTGCTCCGCCAAGACGCGTGCCGTGCAAACTGGGGCTTTGTTTGCGCCGAGGTATATCGAGGTTGACGAAGCGTGAGGCGGCGGTCGGTAAAGTCGATTACAGCGCTGCAATCACTAAAAAAATCCATGCCGAGAATAATGTCTCTGGAACATTTCGATAGTACAACAAAGGTAACCGGGCACCTGAGACCGTTAATCTCAATACGAGCAGTGCAAGTGCCGATTGGTCTCACGAGGTGGCCTCCAGCGGTTCTGATATCGGGGCCATCTCACTGCGTCGTTATCTTACGAAGTCGGCGGCATAGCTCCCCACTCATAACACAATAGTCTGCACCGGTGTCAACGAGTGCCGTCTCGTCGTATCCGTCGATCACAACATCGAGGTTATTGTACACTGTGGCGCGACGGTCGTCGGAAGCTCCGTCGTGGAGTTCGTAGTGAAGTTCGTCAGAAAGCTCGTCGGAAAGCTCGGCGGGAAGTTCGGCGAGAAGTTCGGCGCGAAGTTCGTCGGGAAGGTCGTCGGGTTGATCGTCGGTTCGCGTGGGGGAGCGGGGCGAAAAACGTGGAGGCTCTTTAACAGGAACGGGTTCGGCAACGTCACCTCCAGACGTCGCCGGGCTTAGTTTTCCCGATTAGGGGACAGGCTTTGCCGTCGATTGCTGCGAAGGGGAGAATCGTATCGGAGGGACGGTGTCGAACGAAGGTCGCGACGTGAAGACCGGTCGGGTGGTGGTGAACGGCGCAGATAATCCGCGATGTCGCGGGGTTGCTCGCCGAACTCCGGGCGGGGAGCATTCCGCTGGAAACCGCGAAGACCAAGCTCGCGGTAAGGGCAGCGACGGTAGACGTGGCCTGCTTCTCCGCAGTGGAAGCATAGTGGGCGTTGGTCGGTTGTCCTCCACGCGTCAGCCTTGATCATCCATTGCTGCTGCGGACGAAGATCGTACACAGGGATACGGGGTTGTGCAGTACTGACGGCGAGCAGGCGGCGGTGGTGGCTGCTGCGGCGGCGGGCGACTAGCAACGGACGCGTACGTCTCAATGGGCTGAGTTGGTGAAGAAGTAACGGAGCACTGTGGATAAAGGGCACGTTGTACTTCTTCGCGGACAGCATCCGTGAGGGCGCAGGATGCCGCACCATCAGCAGGTGGAAGCAGCTGCCGTATTCCCTCGCGTACAACTTCGCGGATGATCTCGCGTAGGTTTGCGGTGTCGAGGGAACCAACAGGGAAGCGAGAAGCTGAAAGGTTCGAAACGCTGGGACCTCCAGCAAGGCGACGATAATGGTCCGCTCGCGTAACCAAGGCTCGCTCAATGTTCGTCACCTAATTTACAAATTGTGCCACTGTAGTCGGCGGATCACGAATAAGCCCGCCGAAAATGTCACTCTTGACGCCCCGCATGAGTGCACGCATATTATTTTCCTCGGTGGCACAGGGGTCCGCACGGGAGCTAAGTGGTAGGACTTCTTGAACAAAACTCGTTACAGTTTTGCCGGGTCTTTGTACTCTTGTTTGCAGAAGGCCTTCTGCTCGTTGTCGCTGATACTGATCGGCGAACGTCCGTCGCAGCTCTTCTTTACAGGTGTCCCAGGATGTAAGGGAGGCCTCGTGGTTTTCGAACCAGTGCCGGGCCGTACTGTCCAGACAGAAATACAAATTCTGAAGACAGTTTTCGGCAATCCAGCCATTGTGGCGGGCCACACGTTCGTACTGCTCCAGCCAATCCTCCACATCTTCGGAGGCATCGCCATGGAACGTGGCAGCCGCTCGAGGAGCCATCGGTAGGTACACCACGGACGGTGCGAGAAACGAGTCCGTCTGTTGATATTGGGCCGTGGTACTCCGGGTCATTGTAAATTGTGGAGAGCCGGAGTTCGGCAACAGGCCAAATTCAGGAGCAAGCCCTTGAAGTCGCCGGCTGGCACGTATCTCGGCCTCCTCGTCGAAGGGGCGGCGGCTGAGACTTGGGGGCGAACTCAGAGTAGCGGGTTTTGAGGGGCTGTGCTGCATTTACCCCGCACCTCCACCAGAATGTCACGGGTTCTGTCGATACCCGGACGGCAGTCCAGAAGGACAGGGTCAAAGGACGGGGTTGAGGCACAGGAGGCAGAGAGCAGGCGCTTGACTAGGCAAAAGCAGCGGCGTCCCAGAACCACGCGCACTCCGCAGAACTTCGTCTTCTTCTCCCTCCAGAACTGACACGGTTAGCGCGGGTTACAATATTACAGACCGTTCAGGTTACTATCAGTTACGTATAGATAGTTACTAAGATAAAGGCTAATAGAGTTTTTACCCATAAAGAGAAAAAAAAATTGAAGACAAGCTTTTTGGTGTTGATGACTGCCACAGCTTTAATACATTTATAAAAACGTTACGTTTTGTGTAAAACCGACTATTTTTTACCCCCCTCTTGAGATATGATTCAATCTGGATAAACATGTATGTGGTTCTAAAATTTTATAACAAGCATTATGCTCTACCATCCAGAAAAAGTTGATCATCTGTGTTATATTTAGAATTATAATTTGCAAAAAGAACACAACAAAAGACGAATAGCTCGGTGTATTCAGGCATGTTGTACACTTTCACGCTTGCCGACATCGTTTAAGGGGACGAAAAAGCTGATTACTGAAACTAGACAAAGCGCACGAGCTGTAGGTATCCTATCACTCCTCTCAGCAGAAAAAAATTTTTCATTAGCACAGAACTTATCGCCGATTGAAATTGATGCTCCTCCTCGCCCATCTCAACTCAACGCACCCAAGCGCTCAAGAAAAAAAAAAAAACACGTCGCACCGACGCTGCACGACGCCACGGCGCACCCAGCAAGCCCCGATGACGCCATCGAGGAGGCAGCGCGCAGGGAGGCGTTGCCATGATCAATTGCGAGAGCTCGACAGAATCACTTTTTAAAATTATGCGTAGATTATAGGCTCAAGGCAAAGGTTTTAAATTTGACTACTCACAATGACCACCTCTATAGATTCCTTTCATTAAAATATTACCGAAAGTAGCATTTCAAGGGCCCTTTAACACCCAGACCCTGTTTCCACTACAAAAAAGACCGGCTCTACGATCAGTAAAAAAGTATTCGACTAAGCCCAGCAAAATACAGAGGGCGCATAAGACTAGTTACGTGCTGGAAGGCGAAACCATAAATGTCTCAGCCCCTGGTGGCGCGGCGATTAAGACACCCGGCCACTGAGACGGACTTGCTGGTTCGAGCTCGACCGCCGCGGCTGCGTTTCGATGGAGGGGATACGCGAAGGCTTCAGTGTGGTGTATGACGTCAGTGCACGTAAAGATCTCTAGGCGGTAGCCGAAATTATTCTGGAGCCTTCCACTGTGCCATCACATTTAAGAGCGTCAGCTCTTACTTTTCACTTCGGGCGATTTCTGTCGGTTTGTCCGGGGTTCCAAATTTCTCACTTCGAAGGAGTGTTCATCATGGGGGTGTGTTAGCTTAGCAATCTAAGACGGCGCTCTTCTTAAGGTTCGGACCGGTGCTAAATGGTTATTTGGGTTAATGCAGAAAATTGCTAGTGAAGTCGATATTTAAAATGTGTGACGAAGTCGTACCGACGACCTCTGGTCACAACAACCGTACCGGGGGTGTAACTTCCGGCGGTCGTGGCAATAAATTGTTGAATTGGTTTAGAGGAAAAGAAAGGCGCATCTTTCACAGTTCTCGATGGGCATATATACAGATTTATTTATAGGAAGGGAAAGGCCTTTAACTGTCTCACTTGTTTTCTGTGGACACCTCAACCGCTCTCGGTCTGAACCACGCAGTAAGGGAAGAGAAGAAGGTGGGAGTATATGAAGACAGAGAACAGGAAGAAGCGTAGTGGGGGGCTCCGGAAAAGTTTCGACCATCTAGGGATCTTTAACGTGCATTGGTATTGCACAGCACACGGATGCCTTTGCGTTTCGGCTCCATCGAAACGCGGCCGCCGCGGTCGGGACCGAAACCGGGTACTCTGGCTTAGTAGCCGAGCGCCTTAACGACTGAGTCACCGTGGCGGGCATGGCGGACGAGGACGCGGGTGGTACAAAACAAATCGTCTTTGCGTGCTAAACATGTTGATACCATAATTCGGAGCCTAAGAGTGAAATTCAAACATGCGTGCCAATCAGTGCGGAAACGCTTTAGACAGTTAATGCTCTTTAATCGAACGCCGGTACCGGAGGGGTGTCTATACCGATTATTTGACTTCGTAAGCGTAAAATTGCAATTCTAAATCTGCTCTCATTTTAATTGGGGGAGTCGCACCATCGACCTTCGGGGGTCCAAAATAGTTAAAATGTGCATTTGCAGGGGGGTTCGTATGTGGCGAACCACTGGTCATAGACACATGCGGGTAGTATCAAACGATTTGTCTCGGCGAAATCCATGCGAAATGGGATTGCGATGAATAGCAGCTAACGCTCTTGCATTTCAACGCCTATCGGTGGTGGCTGCATCCCTTCGCCCCCTTCTTTTTTCCTCCATTCCATCACGGTGAGATTACAGTGTCCACCGAGGAACGAGACACACGGGGCTCATTTCTTTTCCTAAAAAGAATGCATCTTATATTGTGAGTTTATGTGTCGCTTATTGAAATTACTTTTACTGGCTAGCTTCTAGTTAGAGTAGTAGTAGTAGTAGTAAAAGGCTTTATTGAGGCACAACACTTTGGCGCCTAAATCATCGATGGCCTGCTGGACGAGCAGGCGCTGTTCTTCTTCACCCTCATCACCAAACCAGTCCACCCAGGTCCAGATAGTATGGGAGGAGGTGGCAAAGAATACCGATTGCAATGCAACCGGACGTGAAAATAGGCAATGTGAAAAGTTGGCATAAGAGGAAGGGCAGTTGAGGCATGATGGATCACGACGGAATTTGTAGAGATTTAGCCGTGCAGGGGTTATGAGTGTATTCAACTGTATTTTCCGAAGGATATGAGCCTCCCGAATGGAAAGATTAGGATGAGGGTCGGGGTAGAGCTTGTGGTCTAAGTGAGCAGCATTGTAATATTCGCTGTTGGTGGCGTGAAGAGACTGTCTCGACCCGCCCTCCAAAGATCTTGGCCAGGGGATGAACGGTGCCAGGTTACGAGTTTCACGGGCGAGCTGGTTCGCCAGCTCATTGCTGTCAATCCTCGAGTATCCAGGGATCCATCGGAGGAAGACGGGGCAGGGCTGCAGCGCAACGAGTGCAACCTCGAGCTCCGTGGACAGATGACGTGTTAGACTTTTAGTTTGAATGGCACGGATAGCAGCCTGGGAGTCGGTGTATATAATATACTGAGGCACAAGTGGGAGAGAATGGAAACTTTGAATGGCATGAATGATGGAGAGGACCTCAAGCGAGATATTTAGAAGTATGCTATGAATGCTACTTCGCCGCTGACAAATGATTGCTTCAAAATTTTGATATAAAAGATGTTAAAACTGGTCCACATGCATAGCCTGCGGGAAATTCACATGCGTCCCCCATATAATTCCAGGCGTTTATGTTGCCTGTGAACCTCAAAGCACGTGCAGAGGAGGTAAGCGTCTTCAGTTTCTGAGGCTGCATATGTCTGCCACTATATTGCTACCTCCGATCTTGAGGGCGTCAAATCCCAGGGTAAACGGTGCCTTGGTGAAGTCGAGTTACAATACTTCAATGGCTTTGCTTGGGCGTGCATACGACAGATTTCATGTCACATAAGCGCACAAATGTACAAAGTCTACTATTATTCAGGATGGATTTTATTGGCACAATGGTGGAAAATTTCAGTGTTCATTGTCTTTTACTCCTGTCGAGATAAGTACACTACATCAGAACAATCTGGCCTTTATTTCAAAAACAGTAGTTACGGAGTGCGAGCAAATAGCGAGCCTGAGACAATAAAAGGAGCGCTTCTTGCTGATTCTTCGGGGGCTGGAATACGGGGGTCCTCACCGTAGGGTTGTGTGTTGTGCGTTTCACCGTCGCACTCGCCGCTTTGGGTGGCAAGGTCACCGACAGAATTTTGTCTGATGAGCTTTCAAGACATTCGCCAAAAAAGTTACTTTTTCAAATAGCACTTTCTAGACGCGTCGTAGAAGTTCGTAGAATCCACCTTTATTTCTAATAAAGTTAGGTCAATTCTTCCTATTTAGGCTCAAAATGATGCTATCATTCTTCCTAAAAATAATTTGAAATGTAACCCACAATAAATAATTCGTGACAAAGAGAAAAAATATTTATTTGAAATAAATAAATAAATAAATAAATAAATAAATAAATAAATAAATAAATAGATAAATAAATAAATAAATAAATAAATAAATAAATAAATAAATATATAAATAAATAAATAAATAAAACACTACTTGCTTTAAAGGAGGAGAATAAACTCTATTTGGGGAGGAAGAAGTCTTCTGCAGCGACTTCACTCTAGTTACTGCGTCTATGCCTGAGCGCACAGCTTTTCAAGCTGCTTTTTTTTTCTTCTTTAAAGTCCATAATGGCTTAAAGAAGAACAGTTTCAAAAGGTGGGTACTCGAACGTTTATAGACGTCGTAACACGAAGGTACAGATTACTTACTCTAATCTAGGCCAGCCTCGATTGTAAACAGATAGCCGAAAGCTGAAGGCATGGAAAGGGCAATTATTGAATTTACATCGACCGAAAAAGAAGAAAAATTAGAAAGCAAACGTCTGTAAAATACAACTGGCAATTATTGTCCCTAGTTGCCCCCGTTCACTTGTCATTGTCTTCGCTCGTCTCAATATCGCCGACTTCGTCATACATTCCACAATCGTATGTTCCATCAAGTGCCTTCAAATACATCATTTGTAAAACGAGTGTGACACCACGCATTCAGGGATGGGATCCGAGGATTCACCAATCTAGCTGGCAGCTGTTCTGGATACTACTAGCGACGCGTGCCTGGTGTGACCTGTCGGGATAAACTCGCAAGTTGGAGTGAGATGTTGTGCATAATATTTTCACAGTCGATAATTCAAAAGGCTTTTTTAAGACGTCAGTAAGCCTTAGCTGACCTTTTATTCCTTCAGCTATAATCCCGACATCAGTGCCAGCTTCGGCGAGCGCAGCTTTCACAGCAAAGACGAATAATCGAGGATGGAGCCGCTGGAGAGAGGTTTTTATGCCTACGTGTGTCACAAGAAGCAATAAGGGCGAATTATTTGGAAATTTCCGTAAGACCTTATTCGCATCATCGCTCAATCCCTCGCGACCGTGCATCGCCGACTTTTAAGCATCGCTCATATTTCGGGTTACGTGGCAGCTAGATTGTCACAATTTGTAGAATATCTGTGTGAAATCAAGTTCTTCCATCTGCTACCACTAGAAGTGTAGCAATGGCTACAATATACGTCCTTATGATGTAGATTTTTTTTTTTGGTGGATGGCTGCCAGGCATATATACTTCAATGAGTTTTCTTTGTGTATTATGAGATATAATCTTATATCCGCGAATATAAATAGAGCTATAAATTTCGTATATTATTCTCCTAAGAATCTATTGGCAATGATTTAAATATATACGGCATGTACAACCATGTGGAAAGTCACTCGCTCCTTAGTAGCGCCAAATTCAAAATAGAATTTTCATGAGCATAGCACCCGGGTGTCCTGCCCTTACTTTACTAACTTTTATATCCAAATGCCCTCTATTTGCTGAACAGTTATTGCAGAGTTGATGACTACCTTATTCCCGTTCATCCACTATTATATTTACTGCAGGCAGTGAACAGAAGTTTTGATATTGACAAGAATCGGTCGGATCTAGAATGGCCGCTCTCTGTTGGCCAACAGTTATTCCTAAGACAGTCGGCCTTATCTCCACTCCTCTTCCCCCTCTGCGGCTCCCCTATCCTGTGGGTTTTTCTTCCCTCGGTCACTTTTCACGCCTCTGTCACAAGAACTGTGGTCGCTGCATCACTTACAATGGGAGACAACATTAGCTCGGGTTTCTTCTTTATTATTCCAGCGCGATCGGCACGTGTTCATGAAATGAAAATATAAACTGGTGGATTAGAATATAAGGTGTGACTTTATCGTCCTTACATAATCAAGCCATGATGTATGGAGCAGCGGAGAGCACCAGATTAATTTCGAACGTTTAGGTTACCTGCATGTGCGCTGACATCGCATCGCACAGTTTTTCGCATTTCATCTTCCTCTAAATACGGTACCGCAGCGAGATCCTACTGATGACCATGATATTAGCAGCCCACCAAAGATAAAGTCTCTAAAGCCGCGTTGTTGATTAAAGACGCGGGGCATATTGGTCATGGTGCATATTTAGCATAAGACGTACTATACTGACATCATTTTCCTCAAATCGTGGTATAAATATTCCGAGTAGCCACTGCATACATGTGCATATAAAATTGATTAGTTCCGCTGAAGGTTTTTTTTTATGATTGTTTCAAATAAGTATATATGCATACGCCACTGATAGATGAGTTTATTGATAAGGAAAAGTAGAGACATTGAGCGGGAAAATGAATATGTTGCTTTACTGTACTCTAAAGACGATGAAAAAAAAACAAGAAAGGAAACATTTATGTGTGGGGACGGGGTGAGAAGAGATGTGAAAATATACAGAACATACGTTTGTGAGTCGAGCCTTGTGTTGCCGTAAAAAAGGATAAACGACCGCTTATTGCCTGAAAAGTTTTCAAGCTCTCAGGAAATGCGCCTAGTATTAAGTCCTCTCAGAGTGGCTTGTTGTCTAAAAGCTTCAAAGAAGCAGCCATATATAATTAATTCGTGCTCATATCACATCACTAGTTCCTGTTGCAAACTTCTGAGTAATGCCACAAGTGAAACAATCTGCGCAGTATGCCTATCCTTTTAATGTAAGTACCTCCTTGTGAAGGCGACATCCATACCCAATCTATATATTTAACAGGTGTGCGTGAGAGCGCAGTGTTTCTTAAATTTTGTGAGCCGCATCTACATTTTAAGGCGGATGTGTCGATCTCCTCCCTGAGTCCAGTATGTTGCAGTCACCGACCTAATAAATTAGTGTCTTGTATAAGAAAAGGCGCAACATTTCTGAGGGCGTCTTTTGCTCTCACATAGGCCCTTTCATTTCTGTCGAGGCCGCTGTCACTAAGCCGTACACAAAATCATAAAGGTCCACTTTCACCCCCACCTTCATCCCTTCCCCTACGGCGCGGTTCAGGTGTCCACAGAGCAAGTGTGACAGATACTGCGTCTTTCCCATCCTATGAACCAACCAACCAAGTCGCTTTTGAGTTCACTCCATGAAGTTAAAACTATAAGAATTCTAACGCTGTTTAGTTGGCATGTAAGAAATTATATCTCATTTATGGTTTGGCACTGTGCCTTCCAACGATGTAGTGGCAGTTAGAGGAAGGGGAAATCCTTTGAGAAGAAAAGAAGATAAAAAGATTGAGTAAAACTCTATGAGGACCTGTTTAACTTCAGCATGACATAAACACTTCATGAAGTCTCACCCGTGGCTAAAACGAAGAGCTTCAAAAAGCAGGACGAAGTCATTTTTTTGGTTTCCTGGTAGTGCCTCCTCCACAATAATATGTCTAGGCGAAATTGCACGCGCTATTTTTAGAAGCCATGAGAAACTAATCAACAACTGTGATCCATCCACAATTAATCAGATGTAATTTATCACCAGGAACCAGCTGAGATTCTTTATGCTCTAAGTTTCTACTTAATGCAAATAAGATCAATTAAAAAGCAGACTCTGTTTCTTGTGGGTTTTTCCTTATTGCCATTTTGGGAGTGTTTTACACATAAGGCATAATAAAGTCCGATATAATTACTTTATTAACATAAAGATATCTGCTCCAGAATCTCAAGGTCATCAAATGTGATATGTCTTGAGTTGACTCACTTGCATATGCATTTCTTAATGATGGCCTCCAAATCTCCTCCGGCTCCATTGCACTTCGCTCGCTGGGGATTTATCAATTATTTTTCAAATTAAATACCGATAATAGCAGTAGCTTTCTTTTGCGGCCCGCTGTATATATTAACCTTCTCCACTATGAAGCGGAGAAATTAAGCTTCACTAACTTCTGTTTCGTGGTCCCAGTCGTTTTTATATCTTGTTTGTTGTGTATACTCCAGCGGCTACTCAGGAGTGTAGCAAACGGCCTCGCGATACTCTAAATAGCTGCTTTCGTTCATCATCTGTGCTTCCATTTTTTTTAAGCGTTTCGAAGTGACTCAGGCTATCCGACGTAGTAGAGGACTCCGGAGTCTCACATAGGCTAAGTCGCTTTGAGCCGCTTAAACCTATCTTATCAACCTAACCCAAACATATTCCCACGTGTTGGTGACAGTGCTAAAGGTAACAAATGAGCGCACTGGTATTCCACTGAAATTGGCTTTTTATTGGAATGTTTTGCATTTAAATATCAACGGCGGCCATAGCACCCAGAGCACCAAATATACTTGTCGATCACCAAACTACCTATCCTCCTCCATTCGGCAGCGCTCAATTTGAAGTCGGCGAAGAAACAGCTTGATAAACCAGCGAAAGGAAGCTAGAACGGTCTGGAACAATACGGAAGCAGTTGCGCTTGACTGCAATCATTCAGATAAATCTCGGGGAACCTTCCGCTACAAAGAATGTTTTAAAGCCATGTGTCGGTGGCTTTTAGCGCGTAGGAAGATCACAAGGTCGTTCTGTGCACTGCAAGCAAAGTATTAATGTCTCATGAGGCGGTTGTTCAAAGCAACAAAATATATATTTCAGGGCCTTTTGTCAATACAGATATACATGCATACATCCGCGTAAGGTGCGATGCAGTTACGCTGCACTACTGATGCGACTATAGATGCATGGAACGCTTTAGAAGTGTGAGGTAGCAAAAACAAATAGGTAAATGAATGAAGTGACAATGCGGCGCAATTCACTGCTCAAATAAAATGTGAGAGAGGCTATAAGGAAGTGCGCAGCGTGTTTTTTCAAGCTTTAATATGAACGGTTCACGTACACACTGTCTTAGCAGAGACCGAACGAAACTGAAGACCGTGGCGCTACGATTGAAGGTATGGAGCGAGAAAGATTTATATTTTTTCCTCAGCGCGTTTGCTCCTGTTAGGAGATTGGAATTTGAAGTCGGACAACTGATCTGTTACAGTTTCAGTTTCCCATCCATCGCAATGTGCATGGCTCTATTACTACGTAGAGACGACCGCGAGCAGCCATATCGCCATTCTTCCAGGTTATTTCCAATCTCTAAACTTGGCGGGGGGCTCTTTTATTCCTTACGGCACTAATTATGGTCCTTTGCAAGGAACGCTTTCAAGGTTTCTCAGTTTTGAAACAAGCAGGCAAAATAAAACATAGTAAGTTATTCCAGGCTGAATGTTAAGCTGTGCAATTTATGTCAGATCGTTATAAGCTACGTTGTGGTCTCAGTTCCATTAGGATGCTAACCACAGCTCATTTGACTTAAGGGAGGAATGATCGCTATCTAAACAATTGAGTCCATCTTACGGCTTTTGAAAGCAACTGATGCCTGCAAAACAAGTGAATTGATATGCATACGTTTCACAACTACGCCGGCTAATATGTAAATTGCCTACAATTTCAACGCCGCTTTCAGCGTTCATTTCAGATACGCTTAAAATGGTTGAAATGAGCTCATCGCAAGGGAACCAATATATTGGTCGTCCCAGGTATATATAGTGAAATCTTCGGCAAAGGGGTGTGTCCTTACCTCCTGAACCTAAATGACATCTTTTCAGAGTCGCCTGTCCTAGTCTCAGGTATTTTAAGGTAATGGAAAAAAATACCCTGGTTTTGGCATTGTGAGTGAAAACATTATGGGGACACTAAGCTCCACCTCTAAGGACATGACGCGATAGCGTAGGCTACCAGTCCACATATAAAGTCCCACTTTAACCAAGCCATATGAACGTGCGTGCGTGTCGTAGGGGCAACAGGAATGCAACGGTTCTGGCAGGCTGATTCTGATATCACCCTCCCATATGAAAGGAGAAGCCCGAATTGGCAACTCTACCGAACGTAATGTCAGGCGAAGGTACTGCCGTTCACTGCGCAACCATGTCAGCTGCCAGCGGAGAGCCACCGACGCCGACACCGACACCGAATTTTTGGCGAACGGGACCAATAACGATATCGCGTAAACCTCACTGGCGTGGCTCTGACATGCGGTAGTGCGTGGCTGGCATCGCCGGGTAGTGATTGATCAAAGGGCTATCGCACGTCACGCGACCACATGGCACGGCTGATTTGGGAAGACTTGCCAACTTAGGCTCCTCCTTTCATATGGGTGCTTGAGATAAGGATCCGGCACTCGAGGACCATTACGAGTAATACGATATACGGGCTATCATTAGGACATGTAGGGATGTTCGTACGGCCTGGTTTAAGTGGTGCTTTATATCTGTGTCGTGTGGTTTTCGGGTGGGTAGCTTACGACAGTGTGCTAGATGAGTGAGATATTAGATGAAGAAAATGCAGTATTATAAGTTGACCTGATAGCAAATGTCTGTGCACTCAAACTAGGTTCTGAAAAAGCAGTCCGCAAACGGGTGCCAATAATGCTGTTCGGTCACGCTGTTAAAGACAGCTTAAGTTTCCGCTGAGTTTTGAGTTTTGAACATGACAGCATTATAGGTATCGTCACCCAGAAAATCCGGCTTCGGCGACGGCGTTGCGAGCGAAAAAAAAAAACAGGGGCATGCGGGGTTTATATGTGGGGTGGTAGCCTACGCTATCACGTCACACCGTTGAAGGCGCAACTTAAGTGTCTCCAAACATTTTTTAGTCCGCCAAAGAATAAATATTTCTAAAGACAAATTAAATATATTTCCAATAATTTCACGAACAATGTCAATAAATAATTTTAAATCGCTTTGAGAACAGCTGGCTCGCATGTTTGCACCAGGCTACCATTTGCCTAAAGTTGCTTTTCTTTACTGGCTTTAAAAAATTAGTTGTGGTTAACCTCTGGGTAACCCTAGTTGAATTGCGATAGCAACGGCAGAAGCTTCTTTTGCCTGCTACACTATTCCCCTATCACGCCCTATCATTGTAAAGTGCTACATTATTGGGGACACTTAAGCACATTCTTTAATAGTATGACGCGAGTTGTTGCTGTTCTTCTTCTTCTTCTTTTTCTTCTTGTTCTTCTTCTTCAGCTCCAGCTCACATATAAAGCCCCGCTTTAACCAAGCCATATGAACGTGCCTTATTGGGCTGCAGAGCCACCAAGGTCGTCCAAATCCGTGTTTCGGGAGCAGTGTGCTTTGGTGAGAGGTGTATATGCTGCACGTGAAGAACCTCCAAACTGGATGCCGTATCTAAACGCATGTGTATGTCTCCCAGACTTTTGATGTTCTGATGTTGCGCATTGTCGGGCTGGGGATATGACGGGCTCGTAATAAGCAGCCCGGTAACTTTAGACATGGACATGTTTAAGTAAGTGGAGTTGTTCTTTTTTACGGAAGTTTTTCCATGCAATAAAGAAAAAAAAGTGCCTTATTGGGCTCTAGGAGTAACGTGAATGGCAGGGTCCTGCAGGCTGATTCTGACATAACCGTTCCATGTGAAACGAGAGACCCAAGTTGGCAGCTACTGCGAGGGGATCACGGACACGGACACGGCACACAGCGACAAGCGGTTAGACCTGGCTTAGTATTGCTTTCGCAATAAAAATAACTTGTAAAATAATAATAAAGAAAAACTTCCACGTGAGAGCGCCGCACTTCAGCTTTCTAGACACCCCCGGGGTAACAAGATTCGCTGGAGAGCTCACACCTATGGCGCTTTGCGAGCTGACTGGACGAAAGATATCAGCCAGTAGCAAGTGGCATGACAGCTTTCTATGAAGGCAACCTAATAATACTCCGCATGTCGTCTTGAGATGAAAGACTCGCAGCTAACGCTTTTCGAAGGAAACGTACTATATTCACTGCCGTTATTTATTCTACGCAATGATTATAATAAATAAATGATTTATTCCGAACTAATAAAGTTTACAGAATAAAACAAATGCTGCAGACTACGCCACGCGCCACAAAGCAGCTGCCCGTTCTTCTCACTTACCTGGGCCACTCCATGTTATATAATTGCGTGGTGACATTTAGCTGAAAGACCTCATATAAACGCCAGCCAGTTACACAGCATCGTTTCGCAGCAGAAGTCGAATTTTTTGCCAAGCAATTTTGGTGCTGAATTTTTATACGCCGTGACTTCCGATAATAAGTGGGTCCCAAAGTTATGATCTTAAGAGGTCATTAAATCGGTTCCATTGAATAATTGTTGAGAAATAAATTTATTTTAGTATCAACTCAAACGACCAAATTAATCTCAGTTCAACTGTTTAGGGTTGTGTACTTCGCATTATGGTTCCACTTTGCGACTATGGTAACATATAACCTAAAATACTTACCAAAAATAAGACATTATACAGATGCCAGTATTCTGAAAGCATCTGGAGTTACCTTTGAAAATTAGTTCAATGCTTTTGCTGTAATAAGTACTTTTATTGTAATTTTTCCGCAGTGACTGAATGTTTGAGTAGGTTGAGGATTGGTTCAACACGATAGCTAGACGAGCGAGTTGCTGATACATTTTTCAAAAAAATACCAGCGCGAACAACGGGGACGAAGTGTACACGAATGATGCTTGTCCTATGTTTTTCTGCCTTTCCTCCCCGTTCTTCGCGCTGTTATTTCTTTTTTTGAAAAGGAGGATAGGTGATGATTTTAGAGGGCGGAGGGGGGGGGGGGGGGGGGGGTGGAGGGGTCGCTCATAGCTGAGCTTCTGCAGTGGAGCTGCAGCTTTATGCCTCTTTGTGTATTACTCAGGCGCCACTTTTTGTCCCGCTGACTTCTCAGCTCTAAGCGCACGAAAAACTTGTGGAGGCGAGTTACTGGTGGGTGGCACCTCGTGTAAAGTTAGAAGGATGAACAATGGGTGGCGCTGCGTCTTAGACCCCGCTCTTGACAAGTGTGTTTTCGCCTATGGCAAGAAATACGTGAGCTGCGCCGCAATCTACTGCACAAAAGTTGTGGACACGACACACACCAGTGCTGCGTCTGATTGCATACACTGCAGCGCTTTCCTTGTTGCTACCTTTCGGTGACAGATATGATAAGCCCTCTTAAAATGTGTATGAGCAACCCACGGTGCCTGATAATACAGACCAAACCACCTAGCGGCGGTTGCCGGAAAAAGGAAATGAATGTCTCCCGTCTGGCGATTTGGAGATGTGCAACTCAGTAATATAAAGTTGCGAAAGCACATTCAATACATTCTGCTTGTTTCAAGCGGGGTTTCCACTTACGTATTTCTTTTACATATTGATCATATTTGCCGTTCGCTTTTTCGAACCGCCGCTTAGGATCTATCCATCGGACAAGGCTACATGATCCAATATAAGTAGCCTAGCAGTAAGACTCTTGAAATGCATCGAGGTACATAGCGTATGTTTGTCGTGATGAGACACGTTGGCTTTTGTCCCGTTCAGCATAGTGGATATCACTTCGTGAGACCGAATTTAGTGTTCGGAGTCATTAACAGCCAAGTACCGTTATAGGCGGTGGAGGATCTTTAACGGGCCGTGTAGATGACTATTGAGGGATATCAGCACTATTTGTTTACAGAAAACAATATGTTACCACTTCTGGCTCTGCGTCAGTTTGATATGTAAAAAAATTGCCTGCCTCGTGTTTCTTATTTTACTTTTACTTTCTTCCCTTGTAAGCAAAATTCAGCTCCGAGTTAAACGTGGCCAGCCAGTGGTGTATGCGGGTGCGTGCATTATATGCCGTAGTCTTGGCTGTTGTTTTTTTGTTTTGCGTATATTTATTTCGCGCAACTCTGGAAGCTCTCCAGCACATGTTTCGCTAACGCTTTGACTGCGCTGAAGTTCCTTTGGTTCAGAGGATGTCTATAAGACGACTAGTATCAATCTGCTGAATGTTGCAATCATTATCAGTGACATCCCAGAGGACTCAAGGTCCATGAGAAGCACACTCTACTTCCGCGATGTTAGAACGCCCCTTTGTACACTCTCTGAGGGAACCTTCAATTAGGATTAGGTTCTTCTTGTACTGAAAGCTTCAGATTGTACAAATTTACCGCACACCTTATTGCGTGCTCAACTCGTAGTTCTTCAGGTCATACCTGTCACCGAAAGACGGCGATACAGAGTCAACGCTCAGCCTTTCACGATGCTAGCAATGCGATGTATGCATAAAGTGCTCCGCGTGCCTAAGTGCCGTGTGCACATCGTCTGTTCTGCCCCTGCTATACGGAATGATTTGCTTGTGCTAACCGAGAAACCAAGCGAAAAAAAAAATTGTTACTGCCGCTTCGTGTCCAGCTTATAATGAAATGGAATTAGGCCTAATATCACTGCCATAATGATTGACACTAGGAGTAACACCACTATCGGGATCAGACCAGTGGGGTACCGTGCAGGATAGAAACGCGGTTATGTCATAATACCTTATAAGCTCTTACCAGAGCACATGAGTGGATAATTTCATCACACTGTTGTCCCGGGATAACGAATTCCACCCCTTATCTTGCCGTTACTAGGGAAGGTGCCTTATCAGGCGCCATTATTCTCCGAGTGTAGCACACTTGACTTTGACTGCTTTGTGAAATCCTGGCATCTATCGCGACTTTTTCGACAGAAGAATGCTCTTCAGAGAAAGTAGCAACCCGCGTTAAACTGACCAGAAATGGCACTAGAAACAACCGTAGGTTTTAACCTGCTGTGGAAACAAATCTCACAAGAATAAAAGTGTTTAAATTCCCTACACCTATATGCGCCTTCAAGTACATTAAAGTTTTCTGTGCATTACTCTCTCTCTCTTTCTCTCTTCGCATCAGGGAAATATCGCGGAGAGCGCGCTCGCAGGCTATGAACATGCGGCGTGTTTATTAAGTATATAATGATAAAATAAACCTGACTGCACAAAATATCTCAGGACATTTATACAGGCGTGCATGAGTTCTTAGCGAAGTTGATGGCTGATCATACGGAAAAAAATTGCTCTAGTTTTATTATTACTTATGTTGGTCAAACCATCGTCATAACGCGGACCACACGTGCGTGAACAGGTTGTGCCCAGGTTAACCTCTATGCTCACCGGGATAGTAGACATTGTTTGACGCACAGTATCGTTGTTTATGGCGACTGCTCGACACAGGGAGGGCTCACACTGGTGTGAAGCGTTCCAGTGAGACCGACGAAGAACGCCAGTGACACTTTACACAACGAGCGCACAGGCTCCTGCGAAGTAGAACAGAGTGCTACTTCAAGACATTCCGCGCTTATTTATGATAAAACGTCTGGAAATATTTTATATCCTACAAGGCTACATTCTGTATTAGAGTCTAAGATTGTCTCGGGAGTAGGGTAAAAGACGATTTAAGAGGAAAGCCTTATATGTCCATTAGGAACTGTTTCCGGCGTGAGTTCAGCTATAACGACAGCGGAAAAATGGCCCCGGAGTAAACGTCTCCAGAAATAATGGGCCCGAAGAAAACGTTCCCGGAAGAAAAGTCCCCATTTGCGAAAATAAAAAAGAAAACAAAATGTCCCCAAAAAGGTGCAATCAAACGTACTGTAAAGTAGTGCCGCTTATCAGTGCTGAATTCTTTTACCATCACCGCCTTTTACTTATTTCACCCCCCCCCCCCCCCCCCCCGTTTATAGTTTCATCTTGACCTTGCTTGTATTTTGCTTCCATCGTTTCTTGGATACAGTGCCCTTGAGTGCTTGGATACACTGCAGATCTCGCAGAAAATTGCCTATTAGCGATTTTCAACAGTAGTCTACCATCTTCCATGGTGTCGTTGTTCACACAGTCTCGAACACCGCCAGAAAAAAAAAAAAAAAAAAAAAAAAAAAACGTTCAGTGTTGCCTGAGATACTAAGAACCTCTCGGCTTCAAAAGCTGTGTTCAGCACTGATTAACATACTGACACCTCTTGCTGGAGTCCTCAGAGGTTGTCTGTTTAGTGCCGGTTATACTACCCGTTAGTATTGTGGTAACATGCAATTTCTTGATGCTGCCATTCCAACAGCAAGGGGTTATCGTTCCTTCAATGGGCACAGAAATTTGCTGGGCATTATCGCAGGAGATGGGTTATGTAAAAACCGCAGATAACGTGTTAGCAGCATCATGGTGTAAATATGAAGCTAATACTGTTACAGGAGGTTGCCCCAGTTATCCCGTCGCTTTTCCTCCAGCGTCACTACTGCAATATCTGAACATTTTTGTTCGTGATGCCTAATGTTGCGTTAGCCAAGAAATGTCTTACACAACCAACTGAAGAGCATTAACTGTCGTCGAACTGAACGCGTATCTTATCTCTAGCAGGAGCGCCTGTGACGCTGATGTTGCGGCTGGATGAGTAGGTGCTATCTTTCACAGAATTCGGTAAGGTCGATAAGCCTGCCCCGCTTTTCCGTAGAAATGCAATCATTCTGTGTTTAGAAGACGGCACTTTCATACCACGTGATGCGAGTGGCTTGTAGACGAAGCTTTCATATATGCTTTGGACCTGAATGTGACACCCATTCACTGAAGCATTACCGTGGTGCGCATGTCACTTGTGTTTTCGCCAGCAAGCACAGCAGTCAAGGTAAGAGTTTTCTGTGAGCATCCAACGATACAGGTGGAACTCTCATTATCTTTATGTCAAGATTTTCAAACGCCAGTGTTGTCCATGGACTTGCATTTTAACGCGGTCGAGCTAGATTCCACGTAGTCCAAGAAATTCGGCGTTGCGTTGTCGGCGCGTTGTGCGACAGAAATTAGGAGCATGCATTTCGCAAGTGGCAGGTGACATAGGCGCTAATTGGTCAATAGGTCGGCTTATGTCACGCCAACAAGTGACATGGGGAAGTTGGCTGTATAGCTGCCGACTCTAATAGCTCCTTTGACACTAAAGTGGAGCCCTCCGGGGACATTGGAGTTCCGCTGCGCGGCGATAGGTTCATTGGGCGGGGTTAAATAACTGCTTCATATTTGTGTCCGGTTACATTTCACATATTGCGATAGTTTAGTACGCTACGCGAATGTACATTTGCAGTGCTCGCCAGCGTTTGCCATTCGAAAGCACTCGAGTCATGCTGTTTGCGTGCTGTTTCCAGTCCTACAAATGTGCCAAAGACGACGGCTGAGGAGAGGAGAAAACCACCAACTCTTTCGAAGGGACATTGTAAACTTTTGCAGACATAATTTACCGCCGGATACAGCAATCTATGCCATGTAAAGAGTTGGCGTGACCGCACAATTTGCAATAGTGTCCGACAAGCATGTCTGGTTCCTGTTTTTGCTTTATATATCAACTAAACAGATACAGCAATAAAGCGTGCGAATAAAGTGCACGGCGTAGCCAGCACCGACCAATATACGTCAGCAACAAGTGCACGCTACGTGAAGTAGACGACACATGTTGACACGAACGCACGTGCGAAGGTCCAGAGGGAACCGGGGCAGTCTGACATCAGCGGTAGAGTCTTTGCTGTCACTATTTCCCCCGTGCATCGGTTCTCTGTATTCCGCGAGCTCAGCTTCATAAGCGCCAAGCGCGTAGAAAGAAATGAGTCCCATACGGCACGCTGCCGGCACGTACAGAGAGAAGATAGCGAACTAACTTAATTGGGAAGCATCCCACCCAATAGCAATGACTGGCTGGCAAGAGGAAAAGTTCGCAACACCCATGTTTTGAGGCAAACACGTTAAATTTGTGTCATTCCAGAGAGCACCAGTGAAGACAACGAGAGGGAGGCGGTAACTAAATACCTCGTTTCCAGCTTCGCATCCACCGCAGTAAGGCTGAAAAGCAGCGATACCAAAGGATAACAAATATATGAATAGATGACGCCGTCTTACCTCTTTAATGTTTAGTTTTACCGCGAAGTAGTCTTACATTCAAAATCTTTTTCTTTTGTATATCTGCGGCCGTATGCGCCACAATCCGTATACGCCACAATACGCCACAATACCCAACAACCTCCCTCTGACCAGGGAAGCTACTATGTTTTAGCAACGTAATTTTTCTTGCCAAGTATGTTGCTTTGTTTGTATTGTAGTTATAACTAGCTAAATAGAAAATCCCAAGTGAAGTAACCCAATCTGGATAAGCGTTAGTCTCGGACCGAAACGTGGTCAGTAATTGTGCCTCTAAGAAATGTGTACTTTATTTCCTTTTTAATACAGAAGCCAACAGAAACTACTCTACTGTGTGTATTTGTGCGTGCGTGTGTGCGTGCATGCGTGTATGTGTGTGTTTGTGCGTGCGTGCGTGCGCGCGCGTGTGTGAGCTGCTACTAAAAAGATGTAAACATGAACAAATAGAAGTGACGTCCATCCGTAATTTGGGGCCAAACAATGCGGATGGACATAGAAAAAGAGGATGATTCAAATGTAACTAAGTATAAATGTGCTGAGATTGAATACGAAATCACTGAAAGGAATCCAATGTTTGAAATGTCGGTAACTACAAAATGGAAAGCCTGCTTATATTTGTGTGAATATTAGAGATGCGAGAGAAAGTGAAAGGACGTGAAGAAAATTGAGCCTGTTTTCAAACATAAAAGCGAAAAGCTAACATGAAACAGCGCAAATAGCCGAGTTGACGCAATACTAGTAGCCCGGAGTGAGATAGAACACTAGAAGCCCCCGGTGAAAAACCTAGTTGGAAGAATCCCCGTTCAATTGAGCACAAATGGATGTCCGATACATAGGTTTAACGGCCTTCGAGCGCTTTAGCGTCTGTAATCAAATGCTCTGCGAATAGTGTTTGCGTAAACATGCGAACAACGCGGCCGTCAGTCGGGGAACTTTGGGCCATGTTGACTTTTCTCGTTCTCACGGTCCCTTCCTGCCAGAGCGCATCTCCGATTCGCGGCTTACCGGCAGCGACTCGTCTACGAATGGCTGAGCGCTACATCTTCTGTGTATATTGGTCGTGTTGCAAGAGGAAAGAAAAGCCTCGAGATAAAAAGCAAACATATGAATAGAAGGAGCCGCTTGCTGGTTGATGAGACAAAGCACACTCTTGGCTGGGCATGCACGTAACACTTACTCGTAAGCGCCGTTAAATGTTTTGTATCTCGCTCTCTTCCAGGATGGGGTGTGCTGCTCTGCTGCTTTTCGTCGTGTTCGTGTCGCATCTGCGGGGGTATGCCGTCCACAGCATCCGCATCAACCAGGAGAATGGAGCGTACGAAGATATAGTGGTCGCCATTCATCCATCCGTGGAAAGCGACGAAAGAATCATTGATAACATCAAGGTGCCTACTTGTATTCACCTCTAAAGCGACACAAATTCCGTACCGACATTTTTATCCTACTAAAAATAGTCTATCCGTTTGTTCTGTTGTCTTTCATAATGGAACTACTAGAAGTGTCTTTTAGATCGGCCTGAAGCAAAATGTTAATTTAGGGTGCCGATGTATACGTGCATGCTACGACAGGCTTGTTGGCCGCAAGCAGTTTAGGTACTACAACATTTGTGAAGCATTCAGGAACAAGACTTATTAAGCGTTTGGATGTTATGCCTCAATTTCAAATATCTTCAGGAGAAGAATACAAATAATCAAGGTTATCTTCGAGGTTGCATAATAACACAATCAATCGTAAATGTCTTGCTTCCTTTAGCACGATGCTTGATTCAATACCGAATTGATATTAAAGAAACGGCTGACGTGCTAAACGCTCGAAAGCACGCCGCGTTTCCTCTCTGACCGTGGTATGATGGTAAATATTTTGACAGCGCACTTATAAAGGCGTGTCTTTTGCCAGCAATACAGGGTACCAGGCGCCGCATTTCTGGGTACTATGCAACATCAACTCGCCCCTCACGCTGTTACTCTGAAACCAGGCACTGTATGCAGGCATTTAAATTAAGGCTTAAGTCCGCCCTTTTCTGCGCATTGCTTATTTTCTTTTAAACGGAACAGCATTAAACACCCTCTCCTGAATGAAATTCGTCATTGTTGGCGCTGTGAGCTAGAAATCGCGGCCGTGGCTCTGACATTTGTTAGGTGGCAGGTGACATGGTCGGCTACTGATAAGTTGGCGGGTAGTGCAACGTCATGAGACCATGTGACATATCATCATCATCAGCCGGACCATACTAACTGCAAGGCGAAGATCTTTCCTATTTTCCTCCAATTAACCTGGTCCTGTGCTAGCTGCATCCACTTGACCCCTGCGAACTTGTTAACCTCATTCGCACGCCTGATCTCCTGATTCGAATCCATTATCCTCAGCGACCATCGGTTACCTTCTCTTCGCACTACATGTCTTGCCCATGGCCATTTCTTCTTGTTTTTCACTAGAATGATCCCGTTCCCTAGTTATATCTCTGACCCCCTCTCAGTTCAGTTCAGTCGTTTAGTCGTTTCCGACTTTTTGTGACCCTATGGACCATATAACGCCATGCTTTCCGGTCTCTCACTATCTTCCTAACATCACATAACTTCATCTGCAGCGCCTCGAGGATGCCATCTAACCATCGCGTTTGCAGCATATCCTTTCTCCGGTGACCCGCAACCTTTCCCAATATCAAATCTTTCTCCAGCGACTCCTCTCTTCTCATCAGATGACCAAAGTAGCTAAACTTTAACTTTAGAATTTGACCCTCCAATGAGAGTCAGGGTTTATGGTCGACAATATCTACTGATTTGACTGACTGACTGACCACAATTCAAACGCGTCAATTCTTCGGCGGTCAGCCTTCTTCACAGTCCAACTCTCTTATCCAGACCCCCTCTACACGCGTCCTATTCCTTTATTGCCATTTTCCGTTCCGTAGCTCTCCGCTTTGGCTTCCATTCCAGTAGAACCCTTTTCGTTAGCCTCCACGTTTCAGCCCCATCAGTGATCACCGGTAAACTGCAACTGTTAGATACTTTTCTTTTGAGCGATACCGGTTAGCTGCTATTCATGATCTGCAAGTACTTTCTAAATGCGCTCTATTTCAATCTTATTCTCGTATCGTTATGTCTCTTTCGTAGTCTCGGTCTGTGGTCCTTCGCATCGAAATTCCGATGTTTCGGTACCTGTTGTTAACCTGTTTTGTTTGTTGACGCTGTTCGATATCACCTTAGTCTTCTGGATACGAATTTAGGTATACCATTCTGCTTTTACGGCCCAAACTATTATTCATTCTTTACAATTCGTCCCCTCAGTTAGTTAGCAACGAAATGTAATCAGCAAATTACAGGTTGCTGAGATATTTCTACAAGGCCCCTTACTCCTAACTACTCCCATTCCAAGTCTCTGAGTACTTCCTTTACATATGCGGTGAATAATACTGGGGAGGTCGTGTCTTTTTGACGAACATAATTCTTCAAGGGAAAGGAATTACTTTATAGAGAACTACGGATGCCGTGCAGCCACTATAGATATATCACCCCGTAGTTGCACGTACTCTTCACCTACACCCTGATTGCAGAATGCTTTAAAGACCAGCTGAGGATTGCAAGCTGATTGATTTGTAATATTTCAGTTCCTTAGCGTCCCATTTCTTATATTTAAGATCATGATAGTATTCTTGCAATATTCTGAAGCCCTGGATGTCATCAGGCATTGCGAGTGCAGGGTGACCAGTTTTTCTAGCACGATATCTCTACCGTTATTCAAAAAATCAGTAGTTGTCTAATTGAGAGGTTCAAGGTTTTGATGACTACAAGGGGGATTAGCCTTGCCGGTTCTGCTGCTAATTTCTCCGCCGTAGTGCGAGCTAAATATTAATTGGTGTTCACTAGTTAGTCAGACATAATAACACATAAGAGAATTGTCGCTGTTCTGTCATCACCTGCATTCCAGATCCGAGTCCTGCAGGAAAGTTAAAAGAAGCCGTGTAACCTTTTTACAGTACCGGTTTCTCCCGGGTAGACAATGCCCTGAAATTAAGTTTCTTATTTTCCAGAGGGAAGCGAGCAACACACTTCTTTCCGCTCTGTGCCCTGGACAGCACATAATGCAGTGCTCTATATTCACACACAGCGGAGACGTTGCAAGATTCGTCTTATACATCCACGCAGGGTTAAGAGCAGTGCCCGTACAAATACAGTGTATCAAAGTGGCGTGTGGTCATTTCCGTCCTTTGGTCACGCATGGCTTGTAGGGTGAACTTCAAAAGGAACTGAAATGTCTGTGCAATTTTTCTCTTAAGAGCATTTTGGTGTCTTGCGAAACTCTTCCTGATAGCTGTTAGTGTTCCTCCGCAGCCACTTTCCTCCTCTTCATAGTTTCTAAATCCTATTTTAACCATCTTCATTACTGGCTGAGTGTCTCACTGCTCTTCACTACAGCGAATCTCACTATTTTACAGACTACTTTGGCTACTTATAGGTCGTATAAAAATCCTCAGCTACTTTGACTATCTCGTTCTTATTTGTTATTACATTGCCTGCCTTGCCCTTAGTGCAAAAATATGATTGTTGCCTGTAACTAGCTTTTTCTTCATGGCTTTCAGACTACCACCGTTATTTAGAGCATGCTCGATTTTCCCCGTATTATACATCCTTATGTCTTACAATTTACGCCTGTTGATTAGCTGTGGTATCTTTCTTCTGCCAGTTCTATCATGTCTCTTGGCTTGGAGGCTTTCATACTTGGTTGTTTCTAAATGAAAGCTTTCGTCGGCTTTGATAGCTTACCGTTATTCTCTCTAACTATCTTACCTCCTACTTGTTCCGCACACTGAGTAATGATATCTCCGAAATTATCGCTCATTGCTTTACATTAACGTCGTCTTCCTGGACTAAAGTTGAATATTTGTTTTATAGCGAGATCCTGAATTCTTCCTTTCTCTCACTGCTAATTCGTTGATAAACTTCTACATTTTCAGTCTCTTCCTTCCCCTCTTCAAACCTCTAATAACTCGAAACCTTACTATCATATCGTCACTGCTTTACACCTTTCCGATTTCCTCAACATCCTGCACAATGCCAGGGTTAGAACACAGTATAAAGTAAATTTCGTTTTTAATCTCCACATTACCTTTTCAGTGTATATACATCCGATATTGCCGTTCACTGTAGAAACTATTCATAATTTGTAAGTATTGCGTTCTCTGAACTCAACAGGGATGATTAAGTAACGTAGATTCTTTCGCCTCAAAGCTTGGTCATTGTCAACTGTGTGGTCGTTATTAATGCGAAAGAATTAGCAGCCTATGTTGCCACCGGAAGTGCCTGCAAAATGCGTTACCGGAAGTTGGTTCCCTCGTGACGTCATAACAAAGTTGCGTCGTCAGTCCACGACAGGGTGAGGGTTGTGAGTCATGGTATAAATAAGTGCTGTATCATCAACTAGTCGTGAGTCATTAGTCACGTGACATGGGAATGGCGAATCATGTAATTCATAAGGTCATGAAGCAAAAAAAGTGTCAGCCTCCAAATAGTAGCATCGGAGGTCGAGTGGTGGCGGCCGGGTATTAGCGGAGTGGGTAAGGAGATTTAAGACGTCGACCAGGAGCCATTGACGTCGCGCCAAAGCTAATATTATCGAATTCTCGTAATAGACCTTTTACAGAAATCTGTATGCTTCTTTTGGAGTACTGGGGTTAAATAAAGTGCATAACGCGTCATAATACACAAGGCAGTTCGAATTTAGCGCCGCAGCCATTGTAAAACGTCATCGCCAAACATTACATTTATACTGAGGTTCCTGCGCGTCACTTGCGCTTCACTTTGAGTTTCGAACAAAAAAATGCGTCGGATGTCTTGGCGCTGCTAGGATTTTTAAAAAAGAGTTTCTTTTTATAGTGAAAACTGATATGCTATCTTCTTGCTCACGCCTTTGAACTTCTTTTGTTGTAACCACACAACTGCGATAATTTAAAAAGTTATTAGTAGGTTTTAGGTAATTAAATGTAAACTGAGAAGCGGTTTGCACCAAATTGTGTCCATCGCACCCGAGAGGGCGTTCAGGGGTTTTCGATATCCTTTCATAGAGACTACCTTTCAAATTTCAAAAGTCAAACACCTTGAATATAGATCGATCTTCATTTTGGCAAAGTTGGAACCTTTGCAATACTATTATTTCTTTGCTCGCTCAGCATGCGAGGTAGATGCGAAGTGAGGGTCAATGAACATCCAAGAAAAGCTACGAAGGGTTTCATTCACTTAGACTATATGCTGCCCTTGGTATGGCCTATGTTGATGCAGTCTCATATGTATATCATTCGACCTAAGTATGCACTGCCATGGTCATTTCAGTGTTCGGACGATCTGTCTTGTCAGGCATTCCCGCGGCCTGGCCATGGCAGGCGTGTAAATTAAGTCCTGGTCTGTCTGTCTCTCTAAGGCTTTGTTCCGATCGGCATCAACATTCCTGCATCGGGCTACACGCGGACTGGTCCACTTCGGCAGCGTGACCATCGCCGTGCCTGAGACGTGGCCCCGGAGGGACGGCGCAGTCACCACAGCGGCAAGCCTCTTTCCCACGGCCGATGTCCGAGTGGCGGCCGCGAACCCACAATATGGTGACACGCCATACACGCTTCAACCTAGCGGGTGCGGCGAACGCGGAGAGTAGATTCATTTGACGCCCCACTTCTTGTCGCACATGAACGGATCCATAGCTGAGATCTACGGGAGTCCAGGTGAGGGTCTCAGGTGGAAGAAAGCTTGAGCAATGGGTGACACCAGTGTCGATAGAATTTTTTGCATGGTAACATACGAAATGAACGGATTTTTGTGTCCTAGAAACAAAAAAATAACATTTGTTTTAGCAACTTGCTAAGTGCCTTTAAATACGAAGCTGTGCTGCCTTCTCAAGCCTTCATTGCAGGTAAATATTTGTCCACCGAGCAGGGCTCGAATGTGACACTATTTCCACGGCACTATAAGACGGATATGTTGAAATAGCTTAGAATTGTAATAGTTCAAGGTTTTAAACTGGTAGAACCAAAAACACTATCACTCACCTCATTCCTTTAATAGGGGGTGAACTGCTTTCAATTACGGATATTTAAACGGAGTGCGGAATATGTAGCTCCGAAAACCTTCACAGGGCACTTAACAACGTCAGATCGGTAGGAAATTCGCCCCTAATTGTGGCCTACAGGCAGGCAACATTTCCTAGTGACAGAGCTGATTGTACACCCTCGAAATCTCTTTTTCTCTAAAGTATCTGACCTTCAACCATTTAGGCTACCCGGTTACAAACTTCACGAAGTCGGCCTTCAGAGGAAGATTTTTTATACACTATAGCAAGTACAAGCCGAATACCTTCGTGTAGTGTACTCCAGTCATGGAGTTGGCCGAACGGGTAGTATGTCTCAAGGAACTTGTACTTAATCAATTGAAGAGATCATGGACTACTGTGCACTGAAAATTAACCAAGGGCGCAGCGTTATTCGCGGCATAAACTTGCACTTCGGCTGCACAATGGGTACAAGAGCAGATTGAGAACCTACCGAAACACTTCATAGCGGATATCTTGGCCACCGTTCGTTCATCTGAGCAAGTACTGACTCTGCACTCTTACCAGCCACATTCGCGGTACGCAACATTACATGAGATAAAGCAGGTACAAGGAAATCTGCTCCATTCCGTACATCTCGAAAATGAGACAATGGGAAGCCCTGCAACAAGCGGAGGCCAACAAGCAGAAACAGGCATTCCAGTGGTAGCACTTCCGCGCTAAAGCCATCATGACCAACAACGGGAAACGGTTTGTAGAGATAAATGACCATCCCTCCCACCTTTAGCAAGAACAACAATGGTGGGGGTATCTGCCGGCACCGGCGATCGAACCTGGTACCAACCCCAACAATCGACCCAAGTAGGTTTAACCAAGCATGGGACAAGAGACGACCTCACTGGGGCTTACCTACAGGGTCGTCACTCGTCTCTGGCCAGCTCGCAAAGGAAAAGAAAAAGGACGCCAGGAGAACCGCCGCACCTGCCGGCAACGATACTCAAGATATAGGCTTTAAGCCCTTCTTCCCTTCCCACCCTTTTCGCATCCTTCTCAACACCCACTCCCTTCCGGTATTCGACCCCACCTCTCCCCTCATTTTCTTTGCTTGTAGCTGCATACAAGCCCCACATCACGTGGAAGAGAGAGTCGAGCAGGATCGAAAAAAAAGTAAAGGTTGGAGATTTTTTAAGTTTCACTTATTTACCAGCCCAAACAGACAGACGATTCTATCGAGATGTTTACCTTTCGACTGGTAATCAACCTGACAATTTATTGAGCAAGCTTGGGTCTGCAATCTGGAACTGTTCGGGGACTGCGATAGAAATAAGTGCACAGAGCGGACGTCAAGTTAAGACTGAGAGATGGCTCTCAGCCACCTCCTAATGTTAAAGGCAGCAGTAAGATTTCAATATTGGGAACTTGGAACATCAACAGACATGAGGAAGAGCGCAGAACTTGCCGGGCGGTTCATGATTATTTGGAGTGCGCTGGTCGATCCATGTATGCTGACAAAAAATGAAAAGGCCGTATACCGTCTTTGATTAGCAATGTACATTTAATACAAGAAGTATTCTTCGCTGCATTATTTACTTGACCTATTGAAATGAGTTTTATTAAGGTCCTCTCTATTCAGCGAACTTTTTCTTGCGAGAAAGGTTTCAAAAAGTCTGCTAAGGTCCATTCATATAGCATTTTATTATAGTGTTGTGCATTTTATTTTATTTATGACATATTCCTGGTGCACCTTAATATTGATTTTATAAGTTCACCAACTTATGCGCGAACCACGTGACCCCCTAGCAGGCAAAAACATCATGCAGGCATAAAACAAACTGTGTCGCCGACATCGTACTTGTAGTCAAATACCGTACGCTGTTCTACTCGAGCATGAGATTTCATTTCCTTTTAACTTGCACACAAAAATGTAAGTGCTCTTCTTCAGGCGCTGCCAACAGAATGTCAGCCAATAACCCCTCGCACCAAATTTCTGCCGTTGAACAATATATGAATTTTAGAGCTCATGCTTTTCATACTGTCACTGAAATTTACGAAGCATAAACTTTGAAAATGGGCCGCCTTTTTCTAAGGCACTTGCGAGACAAACAGCCTCGTGACCCATGCTGCCTGAGCCAAAGTTCCTCTTTCCGAAAATTATGCACGAATATCTAATACTTGGGTCAGAATATGACGTATCTTATGGCCTTTTCAACAGAGTGTGCGTATCTTATACGAATGAGGAAGGCAAAATTATGTCAAGCCCACAGAGATACAAGCTACGTGCTCTGACATGCAGTTCTTTAGAATGAATCAAGGCAGCCTGGTTCCTTATATCATACTTGACTCGAGGATTAAACAGGTTAAATGTAGCACTGACAGCGTACTTCCCGGCTGGTTGCCGTAGACTGAGTGGACATCAACTCTGGCCTGACAACCAGACACAAGTATTCCTCAAAAATGAGATTACGCCGAGACTGTACAGGAAACCTCGCCGCACAGGAAAGCTGACTGCTCACGTGTAGAGCAGTGAGTGGATTGAGTTTGCCGAGCTTACAACAAGGCGGATGCTTCTTGAGGCAGAAAATCCCGTGTTGCACTGTGAAATGACTTTCTAATGATTTCCTGAAACCCAGGGAAGTATAAGGGCTTTCTGATGTGGTGTGATGTTCATAAATGCTAAATCAGTAATGTAATTATTATTTTTTAATGACAATGAATTTCACCATGTAGCGATTGATGTTCAGTAACGTTAAAGTGCAAGCTACAACTCAGTAGCTGCGAAGACATCGTAAAAACTGCGCTTGATCGCTGTCATGAATTCTGGCAAGACATTTTGAAGGCTGAAGATTTATCATTGTAATTATTGTTGGGGTACTTCTCACGTTTACTTCCAAAACAGGCGCCGGATATAAAACTATTCTGAAAGAAATGGAGTTCATATCTTATTATGTGACTTTAAATATGTATTTATTCCCGAACTAGACGCCGATGGTTAAGCTCGTAAGAAGCTATTTTACGCCTCTTGTCAGCAACAATCAGTTGGCTCGAAAGACAGCACAGACGAAAAGGGGTTCCAATGACTCTAATGAGCTACCAGTGTACATTGATCTATGTGTATTATTTATTATATAGTGTAATATGGGTGGGTGCTGGGCAGATTTGTTTCTCAAGCGTTTGAGCATTTATTCACTAAAGCGAAACGTGCTCATTACCACTGTTACGGGTGCGGAGAAGCCTGCAACAGAAAAAAAGAAAAGAAATGCATATATGGGTTTACCGCGCCATGCGACATCGGCTATATGACGGATGATGTAGAGGCGGGCCTCGGTGTTGACCGCGTGGGATTGTTTAACGTGCAGTCAAATCCCATAGCCGAGCAGCACCTTTCGAAACGGTCTGGATCAAACCTCGCGTTTTCGAAATATTAATTCAAGCTCACTACCACTGAGACACCACGACATAGGTTTAACAGCAAAAAACAAAAAAAAAAAAACAGTTACTCAGACAAATCTATCGTCGATACAGAAGGCACAGAGTGGCTTGTTTCAGTAGTGGCGGTATTCCAAAGAAACGGCAATATACGATTTTTGAGCGTTTGCATTAAGTTTTATTGACGGCTGCAACCTGGTTTGCTTTGACACGGCGGCTAACGACAGCAGCTCTTCGTGTGAGACACCGTTTATCAAATAATCTCAAGCGCCGAAGACCATGACTGATGATGTCCTTTCCAGCGTGACATACTCGATATGGACAAGTATTTTGTTTTAAGCAAGCGTAGGGTAATAGCCTGTTCATATTTTTTTTGCAAGAGGCAGATAGGTAGGCAAACGTGCATAGGAACCGCGAAACAAACAAAAACACTGTTGTACAAGCCGCACGCGCGCACATAAATCACTGCAGGCTGGGACGCGACGCGAACACGCATCCGCAGTGGGCAGGGTACGCCGCTATGCTGCTAGGTGGCGATTCTGCTCAATCTTGAGGCCAATAGCAGGCGGTGGTCCCCGGATCACTCAACAATAGAAACTTACTCATAGCGGAAGAGGATGCTCTGGCGTTAGCCTGCAAGAGCACCAAAGACAAATTCGTACTTTTCGACTCCAAGATAGCAGTGAGAAACTTTAATAAGGGGATCGTTTTGAAAGAAGCGGTTAAGATACTTGGCCAATCGGTATTCGATAGAGAGATCTCCATCATGTGGGTCCCAGCTCACGAGGGAATTCAAAGCAATGAGGCTGTTAAGAGTCTCCCCGAGATATCTGCACCTGGGCGGCCGTGGAATCACCCTTACCCGGGTCGAAGAATCCGCTCATCACGTACACGGAAATCACGGCTGAGCACAGGAATGAAAGCTAGACCTCTCACTTCCAGATCGGACTCTCACATCTAAGGAGTGCAGAGATTGGAGAAAATTACAAACAAACTGATTTTTTTCACCTTATCTACACGGGGATGGAGGCGAAATTCCAAAGTTCTGCACAGAATGCTGGATAATATCCAATCAGGATCACCTCATTTGGGATTGCCCAAATTCTTCCTGGCATATTGATGGAATTAGAGAGAAAGATATCTGAGATGCCCTCCTCCGGAGCCGGGCTCCGGAGCGACAAGCTAGAGTAATGCGTCTGGCACGGGACGCTTTGAGCAAAACGTCCCTCTGCGCGGCTCCGTCTTCCTTGGAAGGCCGCCTAGGGTCTTCCCGAGGAAGCGGAGAGGTCTACGTTGACGGCAATAAGGTTATCTTGAACTTGAACTTGGGAAAGGGCGTAATTTGCGTGCAATTGTTACTAATTTGTAATTAGAGGTAATCAACCTACTGAAGTCTGAATATTTCCGAGAGCCTTGCAGAATCTCCAGTGCAGAAATGCATAAGCATGAGCTTTGCTGCTGCACACTGTACATCATGCGCCTCTTGTCGAACACAACCAGCGTTCCGTTGAACACATCAGTTTCCATCGGCGTTTCATAATTAGTTTACAGAAAAGGAAGGCGCTGTACCGGTACCTCGCGGAATCCAGCTCACACGTCTCGTGGACAGCACAGAAACGCTGACGTTTACGCATTTCTCCACTGCAAATTCTGCAGATATATCTCGAAATTTTTATTGCGAAAATACGACAGCCAAAGCGAGACCTCGAGCGGCCGCAGCTACGCCGTGAAGAGGCGTAGCTACTGTCTCCTCATAAAAAATCAGCCTGCCTTGACATTTGAATTCACGTTACCCCTATGCCACGGGCAGGAGCTGCCAACTCGGGTCGCTCCTTTCATCATATGCGACGGTGATATCAGAATCAGCCTGCCAGAACCATTTGCATTCTCGTTACCCCTACGTCACGCAGGCACGTTCATACGGCTTGGTTGAAGCGTGACTTTATATGTGGGCTGGTAGCTTACGCTCTCGCTTCTTACCCTTAAGTGTCCCCAATAATGTTGCACCTTACACTGATAGGGCGTGATAGGGAAATAATGCCAGCAGGAAAAGTGCATGACAGGGCTGTCAATAACCGTGTTTCAATCAGTGTAGCAGGCTAAAGAAGCTTCCCTTATTGCTTTCGCAATTCAACCAGGATTAACCATAGCTAAATCTCAACTATGGTTTTGTTCTTGTGGAACGGCAATCCTCGACAAAAGTTGTTTTTTTTACCCATTTGATTTAGGCTAACTTATAGAAATGTCAGTCAGAATTTAAAACTCAGAACCTAATGTAAAGTAAGCGATAATAATCAAAGTAGCAAGAACGAAGAGGCTAAATGTTATGTAAATTGATTTCTTGATTAATATGAGGCCTTAGCCTCTATCACGTGTTGTTTCTTAGCTTCCCATTGAAAAAAAAACAAACGAGCTCATTACATTAGCGCACTGCTTCTTTCAGCACAGCCATCCTCATTCTCAGTTCACACATGTCCCATTTTAGTGGTAATTTTTTTTTTTCGAAAGGTTTGCCACAAGGCATAAGTTGAATGGTAATTGTTTTTACATGACCAGCCAAAGACTGAAATGCTTCGAAACTAATATCTAGGATATAGTATGCCATTAAAAAGTTCTTGACGGCAAATAAATATTGAGTACAAAAATTGGAAATCAAAAGAGAAGCAATAAATACAATAATCAATTCATTTATACGAGCAAAGTACTGCGCCCAAAAGCAGTGAGAATAAGGAGATAAGAAAGCATGAAAAATTCATTTATTGAAATTCATCGCTGAGCGTTCCTAAAGAATATAAGCTATCTATTTATTTATTTAAAAATAAAGGCGTTAAGAGAGACAGACTGTGTAAAGGAGAGCCAGTACAAAGGTTATGTGCAAAACGTTAGAACAAACGCATAATAAAAGTGTAGCAATACAAACAAAAAGCGAAAGAAGTGAGCGCAGGTAGCAGATCGTTATTAACAAGTAGTTATAAAAATTATAAGGCACCATTGGGGTCCTGGAACAAAAGCTGTGTGAGATGCACGAACTGTCCCACACAAACGCAAAAGCAATTATTTTAGGCGTACATGTCAGAAAACCGCGCATGAGCAGCACCAACAGAAATAATCATATGTAGCTGAAAACAAACTAAAGAGAATTGACCACGAGTATAGAAATGGCGTGCTAACTGTTGTCAATGAAGTGTCCTAAACAGTGTTCACGAAAGGTATCATGATTACGTTGCATGGCGATGCAGTCCGGAAGGTCACTCCAAGACGGATGGCGCGCTGGAGTGACGAGAAGTTAAAGCATGTGAACTGTCACAAATAGCTTAAGGTAGCTTAAGTTGTTATGCAATCTATTTGATAAGTAGGAGGGATAAGTTGGTGAGGGCAATTATCCTATCAAACTGGATTGCTGTGAAGTGCCAATAATCATAATCCCCGAAGATTCCTTTACTCTGAATGGCACTCAGCGTGACAGGAAGTTTGTTGGCTCAAAAGAACGCGCGGCCGCTAGCCATTTATATTTAACATCCGCCATATAACATCAACAGCCACCGTTGTGTTAAGCAAATTAGGTATTGTTGCTTTTATGTGGGACTTATATCCCTGTCACACGAATACTTTCGATCCTCATTGAACTCGGCCTGCCTTCCTACTCAATGCAGATCGAGGTTATCACGTGGGTACTTTCAAGTGCAATCGAGCCCGAGCCTGCTTGGCTTAAAGCCGAATACTTTTTCAAGTGCTCTTGAGTTTTCCAGCACATTCGAGAGCGGGCGTCGACACCCTCGTCATCACTGTGCTCTAAAATAAAGGCGAATGAATGCAGTACAACAACAACTATTAACATAGAACTGCCTTAAAATGCATAATAGAACATTATTATAGCATTTTGCTTGTTTATATCAAGATACTTTTATAATTTCGCCACTACAGTAACGCCACCTAACGTACAGGAACGAAATTTTTCAATGGTCATTCAAAACGACCGTGTAGCACCGAATGTTTCGTTCCTTCTTGAAAACATGAATGCAGATTGCGTTCAGCGAGGATCGAAAGTGTTCGTACGACAAACGTATAATATCCCGAAGCGTCTTCGCAGAACAACGCAGTAGAAGGCTCTGAAATAATTAGGCCTCCTTGAGATAATTTACCGTTCAATACTTTAACTTGCCGTTTTGCGTTTCGCCTCCATTGAAACGCTGCCTCCACGGCCCTGTTCATAACCATATACTCAAAATTGTCTAGTGTTCGAACCATTGAACCATCATGGTGTATTTATGGTAGATCTTTGTATCGTCACGGTTCATGCATATAAAATGTTCTTCACGGTAAAAATTTAGACGCTTCGTTTCTTTATTCCATAGAAGGGCTCAAGAAGAAGCGCTTCCGTTATGAGCTGAGGATCAATAAGTTGCCCTTGAAGGGACACTAAAGACAGCCAAAGATGGTATGAAAATCTAATAAACTACATTTGGTGACACTGTCGCCGCATATCCGGCAGCAAAAAATCGAATAATTGCTGAGATATTGCGATAAGAAGTTGAGGTTTTTTCTTGTTCCCGCCGGTCGAATTCAAACTGTGGCCTCCGACTACGTAGTTGGAGTTGAGTGACGCACACTATGAGATAAGCGGAGACTCCGTGATAGCTAGCGAGCCGGCGCGGCCCGCGGCGTCGCATCCCTCAAGGGCCAACATGGCAACAGCGTACTCGTAATGACGGCCTCAGCCGAAATAAATAAAACGATGAAGAGAGTAATTTACCGAGCGATGGGCCCATAAAGGAAGAAAAAAAAACACAGAGCGCTTGTAATGCACAATACTTTACATGTTTCTCAGGCTTTTGCGCTCCTTCTTGCACTGTGTATAAACAAACCGAGCCCTCGGCCATCGCAACGCTTCCTGACATGTTTACAAACAAATAAGATTTAGTTACCAGCAAAATAGTGTCCTCGCTGCTGCGCTTGTCAGTTTTGAAGCTTCGTCGCACTTTTTTCCTTCAAGGTTTGTGCTACAGCTCCGTGTTCAGCGAAAATTACGTCCACGGTAGCAGAACATGACCGAAGTGCCGGCGCCACTACATTTGCCAGCGCTGTGAAATTCCACATGTTAAAATGGATCGAGTGCACAATATAGTGCGCATAGGCATCCAGAACATTAGTTGCAAGACGTGAGAGCAGGCAGCATGCGCCGATGATCAAGAAGTTGTAATTTTTAGACCGGCAGCAGAAACACTTTATTTTAAATGGGCCATAACATAAAAACTAGAAATATTTTCAAAGTTCGTGTGGCGCGGCGTAGCTTCCGGCCACGCCAGTGAACGGACGCAGGATGCAGGGCTCCGCAGGAGCGGCTTCAGCGGCCATGTCGGGCCGCGGTAACAGGGCTATGGAACAGGATAATGGCTACCAGGTTGTTCTGCCAAGTCTTCCAACAGGGCGTTTTGTGTTAAACAGTTTTTTTGCACGCGGATATCAGGGCCCGCCCGTACCGGGTGGAAGATTTCCGAGAAGCGTTGGCTCAGCGTTCGCTGCTCCCTGACGTTATCGCCATGGGGGCGTATCGCATGAGCCACGTCTGGGCCATCACTATGAAAGACGCGGATGCCGTGAAGAAGATTGCTGGAGTGGGTGAGTTGTGTGTGAAGCAACGTCGCTGCCTCGTTATTTATCCCGCTAACCAGGATGTGAGGCTGAAGCTCCACTGGTTGCTTCACAACGTTCCGGATGAAGATGTGCGTGTGGCCTTCGCGCCGTATGGAAAGGTTTCCGAAGTGGCCAGGGAGCGCTGGCGCGTGCATGGCATATCGGATAAGGGTTCAACTAGCAGGATTGTCACCTTGAAGATGAAAGTGGGGGTCAAACTGGACGACTTGCCGCACCAGCTGAACGTCGGCGGTGAGTTGGCGCTCGTCGTAGTACCTGGAAGGCCTCCGTTATGTCTCCGGTGTCGAAGTACCGGCCACATTCGCCGAGAATGTAAGGTTCCGCGTTGTGGTGCATGCCGTCGTTTTGGCCACGAAGAAGGGCAGTGTTCTCGCAGCTACGCGAGCATCGCTGGACCTGGGAACAGCGAAGGTTTTTCCGAGCATCTGATGGATGAGGCGGACGCGGAAGAGGCAGCCAAAACAACCGGGCAACCGGCAAGGAATGATGGGCCGGTGTTGACCCCTTTGACAATGAGGAGGACGTCCACGGCCGTTGCGACAGCGGATTCTGCACCAGTGGAGAATGGTTCCCAACTGGACGCAAGTAACAGCGTGGCGGACGCCAGAGAACCTGTGCTCGAAAGCAAAGGCAGCGTGGAGTCTCCCAACTCCGAAGTTATGGACTTCAACGCAGGAGTAAGCGGTCTACCCGTTGGGAAGCGGCCCCATGATGAGAGCGCCGGTGAGGATCTGCAGCCTGGTGGTGGCAGTGACGAGCCGCCATCGAAAGCACCGGGGGTTCGACGTTCGACGTTGAGGCCTCGGCTGAACGTTTTTTCCGAGACGCGGCAGGCGGGGAAACCGCCTCCGTAGTTTGGACGTGACCTAATGCATGTGAGTGCAGGGGGTGCGTCAGCCGTCATAGCCTGTTTTCGGCTGTGGCTCTTTGACCGTGTTTATGGAAGGTGGCAAGTGCGGTGGTCAGGCACGCCTCAGTACGCATTCAGACATCCCTTTGGGAGCCCGGGTACGAGCACGTACGCTTTGGAACCTCGGACAAGCAGAGCAACATGGACGATTGAGGTAGGCATCACATGGATCGTGCGCCTTTTTCTCTAGATGCATGGCAATTAAGCTAGATGTCCCATTACGTGTAGCAACCTTGAATGTTAGAGGGCTTCGAGCCCGAAGGCGGCAATGCCAGTTGAATCGCCTGCTGCTATATAATGAAATCGACTTATTAGCCGTTCAAGAGTCGAAGATAGAATCTCAGGACCATGCAGACCGCATGGTGTCTGTTTTCCATGCAAACTTTGATGTGTGTGTTTGTCACTCTGTGGGGACATCAGGCGGATGCCTTGTTTTCATTCGCAATACTTTGGGTATAAGCGTACACTGCGCATTTGCATGCGAAAGTGGCCGACTCTTGGTTGGAAACTTTTTGTTCTCAAATTTATTTTGGCGTGCTGTCTGTATGTACGCCCCCAATGTTGAAAGTGATCGTCAAAACTTCTTTTATTCAGTCGAGCCGTACTTGAAATGTGACAAAATTTTGCTTGTATTGGGCGATTTTAACTGTGTGTGTGTGCTGCTACTGATCGAGTGAAGATTAGACCAGTGAAAGACAAGAGCGCTGAACTGTTGAATGTATTGGTACATGACTATTGCTTGGAAGACAGTGGAAATGTGTTTTCTGTTGGAACCCGTCCGGAATACACGCACTTTCAACGCGATAGTCATGCGAGACTAGACAGGCTGTATGTATCTATTGATCTCGTTCCAATCTGTACCGACTATAATGTAAAACCTATTTCGTTTAGTGATCATTGCCTTGTTAGTGCGACTTTTGGAATGAAGGTTAAGAAATCTGTTTTCAACTGGCATCTATGGAAACTGAACGAGAAAATTTTGGAGGACGAAGAGTTTGTTAAGGCAATCTTCATGCTTTCTTCATGCTTAAGGTGCATGAAGAAAGCCATGCAGATAAATGGGAAAGATTTAAAGAGCAGGTGAAGATAAAAGCAATAGAAAAGAGCAGTGTTATTCGGTACAAACAGAAAGAAACAGAAAAGGAACTTCGTGGACAACTTGAGTGCCTGTTGTGCATGGAAAGCTGTGCGCCAGGAAAGTTCACGAAGCAAATAAGAGATGTGAAATCTCATTTAGAAAGAATCGACGCTGAGAAGTACAGAGCCGCGGTTATACGTGCAAGAAGCGATAAACTGTGGGCTGGTGAGGCGCCGACAAAGCGAGAGCTATCAGATGAAAAAAGGTATGCTTGCCAGAAGGAAATCAGGCAAATAAGACATGAAGGGCAGATTACAAACGATGCTAAAGATATAAAGTGTGCGATTCTTAAACATTTTGCTGAGCTTCTGAGTAATACGCGCGAACATAGTGAAGGGTTTCCAGAAGAATATTTACGGCTAATGCCAACGCTCGAAGATCATGTGAAATAGAGCCTTGAAATGCCTATTACATTGCAAGAGATAGAAAAGGCCATAGATGACCTCCCATGTGGGAAAGCCCCTGGACCAGATGGGCTGAGCGCCTCCTTTTACAAAGCATTTAAAAACCATGTTTCCAGCCATATGTTGGAAGTGATAAGAGAAGCCTACGAACGCAAACAAGTGCCATTATCATTTACTACGTCACACATCGTACTTATTCCAAAAACTGATGATCCGGAGAAACGCCTGTTGGTGAAGTCCTATAGGCCAATAAGCCTGACAAATGTTGATTACAAAATCTTCATGAAGGTTTTAGCGAAGAGATTGCAGAGTGTAATAGCCAAATTAGTCGGACCGAACCAAACGTGCGGCATAAGAGGTCGCAGCATCGCCACAAATATACATGTGGCACGAACCGTACTGGAATGTGTAGACACGCTTGGAAGTCAGGTTGCCATAATTCAGCTGGATTTGGAAAAAGCGTTGGATCGCGTATCACACGACATCCTTTTCTCCATTCTAGAGGATTGTAACCTGGGCTCGGTAATCGTGGAGGGAGTGAGAATGGCGTACGCAAACTGCTCGACGCGTATTATAGTGAATGGCGATCTCACTGACAGTCTCGCAATGCGTTCTTCGGTGAGGCAAGGATGCCCACTCTCTCCTCTGCTTTTTGCAGCCTATATCGAGCCATTATGCTTGGCCATTCTCAATAATGAATGCATCTCGGGTTTCAAGCTTCAATCGGCGCATGTGAAGCTACTTGCATACGCGGACGACATTGCAGTATTTTGTGAAAACAGAGAGAGCATTTGTGAACTGGTTAACTTTGTTGAAAAGTTTTGTGACCAGACTGGATGTCGGGTTAACTGGGAAAAAAGCTCCGGATTTTGGTACGGCTTATGGGATGCTGAACCGGCTTCTTTCTCCCGATTGCAATGGTCTTCCGTGCCAATGCAGTATCTGGGTGTGCCCCTACAATGTTATCGCGATCCTAGCTTACATTGGAAGGAAGAAACAAATTGGGTTGCGAGAGAAAGCGGAAGCATGGCAGGGAAGGCAACTGTCAATCTTTTCACGCGCGTTCATCTGCAATGTTTTTTTGATTTCAAAGATATGGTATGTAATGAATGTTCTATGTGCGTCACGAACTGCCATTCAAAAAATTCATCGTGTGTTTGCGGTTTTTCTTTGGACTTCGACCTGGGAAAAGACGAGGCGAACGAATTTATTTTTTTCTTTAAAAAGCGGAGGAGTCGGTTTGATTCATTTGTTTCTGCGCCAAGTGGTATCGCGCTTTTTTTTTCTTCGCTGCCAAAATGACACCTTTTTAAGAACAGTCATGCAAGTGCCGCTGCAAAGGCTGTTACCCGGATTTGTTGTCTCCTCAAGTGAAAACATGCGTGGTGCTGTCACAGGATATTTGCGCGAGGTAGTTCTCTCTTACAAGTTGTTAGAAGTGCGTTTTTCCCGTGAATATTTGTACAGTGTTGTCAAGAAAAAGCTGTATAAGGACCTAGTGGAACTAATGCTGCCGGCACCTTTGTATCGAGAGCCCTACCGTGGAGGCCAGGGCAGGATATTTTAAAACGAGTGAAGAGGATGCCAGTTCGACCGGCTGCCAAAACGTTCTTTTTTAAGTTGCACTCGAACACTCTACCCGTCAAAACCTGGCTTCACGAAAAAGGAATCTATGTCCCTTGGACGACAAACTGCCTGCTTTGCAAGAAGCCAGAGACAATTGAACACATATTCTTAGACTGCTGGGATGCAGTATTTCATTGGGACGTGCTACAAAGAACAATTAAAAAAGAGCTACCACTAAACCCTTATGGCATCCGGTTTTTACCGGTGGAGAACGAAGACGTACCCTATGATTTAATAATGCTTCTGGGCCTCCACAGCTTGTGGCAAACACGGATGCAAGTAAGGCATGAAGATATTAACATTCGCAGTGTACGTGAAAATTTTGTTGAAAGTGCTGTTTATCTACGGGAATGTATCTGCGCGCTCCCCGACCCACCACAGTGGGCAGAAGTTCTGGATGACCTGGTAAAATTGAAGAAATTTTAACCTCACACGCGTCAGCTCAAGGGCAGCTGAAGTGTTTTATTAAGTGTGACAAATTGTTGTTCATGTATACCTCGGAAATAAAGAAGAAAAAAAAAAGCGGCGTAGCCGAGCGGTTAGCGCCGAACGCTACGGAGCAAGCAGTAGCGAGTTCGAGTCTTACCGATTTTTTTTTTCCTTTTTTTTTTTACAAATCGATTTTTTGTAACCTTTTGTAATGTATTTCTGGTGCTTCGTTATTTTTAGTTTTTACTTTTTTCCCGAGGCCCTTTTATTCGCCGGGCGACGAGCGCAATATATCGACGCTCTCCTTGGTATGAGCGGCAAGTATGCCCGTTTTGTTTACGACGCCTGCAAATAGCACGTTGAAGGTCTTGTTGACGCAGTATATGTTGGTTAGATGTGCCATGATTTAGTGAACAATTGAATGATAATGCGTTTTTCCATCAGTACTTAGCGTATGTATGCTTTTCGTGGCGTACATAGCTGCAGTCAAGCGGTCAGGTCGCAGTCGAAGCGGATACGGCGGCGATATGTTGGCGCAGAAGTGTGAACGAAGGAGCGTGTCGGCGGTAGCGAATTTCGCCCGCTCGTGCCTCCGAATGCTCAAATGGGAACCACCAAGGCGCATCTGCTGCTCCAAGCTCGTAATTCAGGCGCTGCAGGTTCAAACAAACTATCCGAGTGCGCACGAAATGCCTGAGCCGAAACATAACCAAAACTGAAGTGGGCGCCTGTGGCGCCTACAAGTATATTTTTGTATTTGCCTTGCAACGTTTACGTTGTATTTTCGCCATCGTTTACGTATGATAAAAGCGTGTTATCATGTTTGAGAAAAAACGTACTACCGCATTCAAACATTCAACGTAATTCGCATTTGTCAGCCTCCGGGATCCCTTGCGCGTCACGTGATTTGTAGTTGCGAGCCTCGGCCGCTTGGCTGTGGTGGCGATACCTGTATTTCTGTTATTCTTCTTTACTACCTTATAACAGCTCTGTTTTCAGTAAGAGTGGTCTTTTTGTAATCAGGAACTGGCATTCCATCGATGCAAACCCACTTCCTTTCACTCTTTAGTGTCCCTTTAAGTAGCATCGTCCTTTCCAGTGTAAAAGCATTCAACATTGAGGCGATTAGTTTTGCACAATTTTTCTTGGCAGTGACCGACTGGGCATGAGTAGCCCAGGTAGGGTTGCATACGTCGAGCCTCACCGGGCGTAATTGCCTGCAAGGGACAAGAGAAGTCACTTACACGTAAAACACGCTTCCAGTATCAGCTTAGTATGGAAACGAATCTTGCTCTGCTAGGTGCTGCACACTTAACTTATATATTTTGTATATTTAGGCAGTTGTTGACACAGGCACTTTATGCCCCTCGTGGGTTTCTTTTCCCTGGATGCCAGCAATGGTCCCCCCCCCCCACCTCGTTTTAAACTAAACCATTAAAGCCTACTTGTATGGCGAGTTTTTATTGATATAGTTTAAGACACTAGTGTTCAGTATTACTACAGTTTAACTTGCGTGCAAACGCAAATTATTGTCTCCGCAATGAAAATGGCTTCCATGTCCCCTTAAGACAAATTTCAAATCAAGGATGACTGTTTAGTAAAACTACATGCATATGCAGATTGATCAAGTATATTAAAGGTAGATGGCAAACCCTTTTCTGTTCGTCAAAATATTTAGAGCTTAATGGTGAAGCTGAAAAAAAAAAAAGACGCGCTGATTAGCATGTACAGTGCACCCTATGGTCTTCAGGTAGTGATAACTTATGATTGATGGGACGTGATTGTTTTCACATTCACAGCAGGTAAATAGGCTTATGTGTCCTCGTACCCTCGCAAAGTAAATTACTACTACTAGGACAAAATTCTGCAATAAAATAGACAGCTACCTTTACGAAATTTGTGATGCGCATCATAGTAAAACTGTTTTTACTGTTCGTGCGCGTGTTGCTGAAGTACTTCCTATTTAGTTCCAGTGGTGCTTATTGCATAAGATTCACAGTGGCTGTTAATTCGTGAATAGGTTCTAGTTCCGTATATACAGACTCGTACAAATGACGAAATGAACAAGAATGCCAAAATATATTTTAGTCTTCACTGTTCCGTCTTTAGGTCGTAGGACTTTCAGACATACTATGGAAATATTTTTTATTTCATGGAAGTTTACGATATTGGCAATATTTTCGGTGGTAAGGTCTATGAATTCTATCATCCATAGTAAGCTTAAATTTGGTAAACAGTTCCTGTTCCTAGGTGGTGTCCATTTCAATTCACTTCCGTTACTAAGTTGTCTTGAGAGTTTAGGGAATAGTTGTATAACCAGAATATTCTTTACAGGAAAACAGGTTTAAGGAAAGAAACGGTGACGGTTCCGAGGTGACGGCCACTGCGGAGATCCAGCGTCAGATTGGGTCGAATCCGCGACCTCCACCAAGATGTTACGGGGATGTACTTAATGTAACGGCACTGCGATGGGCTGTACTCGACGCTAAGACTTGAGTAGCCGTGCAGTATTCGCTCTGTCAGCGTCGTCCTCTTTCTCAACGCTTCGTCGTGCCCGCGTTCCTCGGTCGTCGGCTTTGTCAGTGAGCACATCACTTTGGTCCCGCGTTTCCCGGTACGTGATCACTCGCCATTCCAACCAGCTGCGCCACAGACGTTGCTGACTTCCTTTTGCACGACGTCATACTTCACCATGGTGCTCCCCGTCAACTACTTACCGACCGTGGCCGCTGTTTCCTTTCCCGAGTTGTTGAGGAAATACTTCGTTCTTGCTCCGTTCGGCACAAGTTCACCACTGCGTACCACCCTCAGACGAACGGCCTTACGGAGCGTCTTAACCGCACACTCACCGACATGCTCTCAATGTACGTATCCGACAGTCATCGCGACTGGGATATTAGTCTGCCATTTGTCACCTTTGCATACGTCCAGCCTCATAACTCTTCGCGTCATGACACTGCTGGGTACTCTCTATTCTATCTTCTCTTTAGAAGAGACCCCTTACTGCCCTTCGACACTTTGCTTCCCGCCACTGGCCCCGTCACAACCTATGCCCGTGATACCATCGCCCGAGCCGACGCTGCTCGCCAGATTGCTCGTCACAATCTCACCATCTCTCAAGAAGCTCAAAAACGCCGCTACGACGCTCACCACCGCGATGTGCACTATTCTCCCGGATCTCTGGTGTTGCTCTGGCTTCCGTGCCGTCGTGTGGGGTTGTGTCAAAAACTTCTGCCCCACTAAACAGGCCCTTACCGTGTACTACGCCCAGTGACCGATGTGACCTATGAGATTGCACCGCTCCACTCAAAGTCACCGACTGCTACACCCACTTCCGAAATTGTACATGTCGCCCGCCTCAAGCCAAACAACTTCCCCTAGAAACAACATGCCTAATACGCACCGGGACGTTGCCTTTTGCCGAGAGGAGTAGTGTTACCGGGGAACGCGGGACCAAAGTGATGTGCTCACTGACAAAGACGACGACCGAGGAACGCGGGCACGACGAAGCGTTGAGAAAGAGGACGACGCTGACAGAGCGAATACTGCACGGCCACTGAAGTCTTAGCGTCGAGTTCAGCCCATCGCACTGCCGTTACATTAAGTACATCTCCGTAACATATATATACTTCATCCTACTTAGAGGTCTGCTGAGTTGACCACATCTTAGAGATGCGAGGATACCAATGCTAAACCAATGTACACAAACATTCGCTTTTTCTAGAACAGTCCGCGATTAGAATGGTTTGCGGGAGGATGTTGTCACCACGTTGCCCTCTTCGTTTGACGATGCTCTTCCTGAGCTTTTGTTTAACTACATGTTATATGAAGTTTTCCTATTCTTTTTTTTTTTATGTACTATTCTCTTTTACTGGTTTCTGTTGTATTTATGTGCACTTTTGGTGAGAACTCCTTTTCAACGTCTTATTTTTAATAATGACATATGGTGGGGTTATGTTTTCTTGTACACAAATGTACCACCTGTACGACTTTACAATGTTTCCCCCCTACACTAATGCGCCTGTTAGGGCGCTGTAGGTACCTGAATAAAGAATTATAAATAAGTGGGTTAAGTGGAGAAATATGGGAGAGGCCTTCGCCCTGCAGTGGGTATAATCAGGCTGATGATGATGATGATGAAATAAAAACAACGCTCAGAATTACGTCATAAGCAAACACTTCACATGAAGACAGTCACATAGTTGAGAACCAGCATGAGCAGAGATGATTAGGACTTTGGGACACCGTTTAATTGTGAGGCTACTGTGTGATAATATACGGTACTGTTATGCACATGTTGGCAGGAATAAGCTGCGTGCCAAACATTTGTTGCAGAGTTTTTTTTTTTTTTTTGTGGAAGCAACTAGTAGCACCGCCCTCGAAAATAGGCGAGCTGCACATTTAATGCTGTTTTATGGCAAAATAGGAATTTCCAAAGTTATTTTTATTAATATATTGTTACAAGTAGCGTATGCTACCGATTTACAGCCAAATTATGCTTCTTAATTTTTCCCTAGGCTCACTAGAAATTAGAATTTCTCATAGAAAACCGTTTAGGTATGTTTTGAAAGAATTTTGAGGCAACTGAAGAGTATTCTGAGATATCTTTATAAAGCATATTGGTAGAAATTGTTTAGCCCACCGATGGTTACCAAAATGTCTTCAGAAGTTTGTGCTGAGCGCAGAGTAATAATCAGCCTGACATAAAAAAAAAATAAGGGGGATGTTTTTATTATGAAACAAAAACTAGGAGCCTGTCGAAGAGAGATCTGCGATTTTGTAGATCGTTATGCTCGAAAACTGTTTCTAGGAAATGCCAACATTCCTGGTGGTCGAAATTTCTAGACCCCTATATCATGGCGCTGCTGATAGCCTCCGCCTTCCACACGGTCTCTTACGAATAGGAGAAACTTTGCTGTGTCACCTCTGGCAAGTGTTGCCTTCACCAACCATTGTTCTTTTGTTATCGGCGTGGATGATAACCTTGCATGTGACATCTGTGGCAGGGTGAAAACTATTTCGCATATTATTTGCGAGTGCCCTGAATACAGTGAAAAAATGCGGTCTCCAAGCCGTGCACTAGAGAATCTAGAAATACCACTGCTGCCGGAGGAAATGATCCTCGCACAGTGGTAGTGGCGATAATCTGCGGTGAAAGCCTGTCAGACACTCCTCCGCTTCCTAAGAGCGCCGAGCCTGCAAGATACGCGGTGACATTACAGTGTATAGCGGCTTCTATGGCATTTTTGCCTCCTTTTCTCCTTTTGCTTTATATCCCAATGCAGGGTAGCAAACTCACTTCTTCTGCAGGTTAGCCTTCCTTCCTGCCTTCCTTCCTCCTTCTTATTTTTCTCCTTGTCATAGCGTGAGTCGCTTTGGCACACGTAAATATTACTAAAGAAACCAAGGCATTTCTGTATGTTTAGAGCTGAGGTATAAAGCTGAGATATAAGGGGTGTTTAGAGCTGACATATAACGACGCACAAGCGGCGTAAACTGACAAATATGATATGCTGTTAAAATACGAGAGTACAATGTGTGCCACGCTTCCTTAGTGCTTGAAAGGATATCAGTGTATCGAGGACTACGAAATCGTTTCAACTAGACCAGTGGATATTTTAACTTCACCTGAAGGAAAGGAATAAGTTGACTAGGTTTCTTTCTTCCTACAAGTATACACGTAGGAGCAGTGATATAACTCACAATGCATTCTGCATTAGAACTCGTTGTGGGCATGCCTGGGATTGAGCACTCATCAGAACATCCAACTTGAATCTGCAAGAAAAATTGCAATTCCGCTCGCAAAGGGAAAAAAGTACATGCCACGTTCCCTCTTCAGTGCCAGGTTCCTCACAAAGTTTTAATGTTAACGCCACCCTTCCTGTATAATTGTTAACTGTATATTAATAATGTCAGTCAAAGTCAGTCGGAGAATAAAGTTCGCAGTGGTGCAGGTACTGCAGTGCTGTATCCTCATGACGTTTCTTCATTTGGTATTTGTAGCGGCTGGTGCCTGTTTTTGCTAATGCAGTCACTGTTGACTTATTGGCAATTATCCAATGGCTGCAACATATTCTTTAATTATTACTCACTAACAGGTCAAGCAGCATCATCAAGCAGGAAATGCGTTTATCTTTGATCTTACGCAAACTAATGTCAGCATTGCGATAATCTGAAGCTAAACAAGAGGGAGAATTTGACGCCAAACATTAGGGAGAACATAGTTGAAAAGGGACTTCGCTTAAGTCTGCGTAAGAATGGAAATGGCGAAAGCCACTTTACAGGACTGTTGTCACTAACTACATAGTCACTCTCATCTCTGCTATTCTACACATCATAATTATCACCATCGCTACTATCATCATTGTCAGTATAAACTCAATTCACTGCCAATTTCAGTCTCTACAGAAATTTCATGAATCGTGCCTGGAATACCAATGCCACCTGGTGGTTTCAGGTAGGGTACGATTGATAGTCTCTATCAAACACAAACACAAACCACCACACAAACACCTTCCTTCCTCGGACGCTATAGACTGGAGAAAAATACAAGCAAACACATTCCCTAATCTTCAAATTTTAAATAAGATAAGCCCAACAAAATACACGAGTTACTGTCCTTGGTGCGGTGCAAGCCCCAGACTCTTTCACATCTCTTGGGAATGCCAGGACAAACCTGACCCAACGTTAATAGTGCCATGCCCGACACACGAGCAGTGGGAGGCGGCCCTGACCAGCGACAACCTGGACCAGCAAACCTGGATTATCCAGCTAGTCCGCAAGTCAGCTGCTGCCAGCGGAGCCCTGGACTAGGGGCACCGACCACCAAGCTCCTTCGAATATTTACTGATTATATGCTCATTAAAAGTTTTTTCTCTCTCTCTCTATAATTTCTTCGTTTCTCAGGCAATACCTGAAATAATGGTATACCATTATGGTAATGTTTACGTTATTATTATGGAAATAGTGTACTACTATACAATACAGTAGAAGATTAGTGTAGTGCATTTTAAAAGGAATACACTGTGCCGTGCAAATGTGATGGGTGCGCATTTGTCGGGAATCTTTTGAAGCATACATCAGCTGCTTCAGCGGCGCCTACCAGCCGGTTTCTGTACGCTTTCGAAATGCTCTTGTTTGGGCAACGTACGCAGCATGTGTTACTCATTAAGTGCGAGTGTCTGCGTTGTAGAGGGCTCGAAAACTATTGTTTCTAGCAAAGTCGAAGCTCGAACCGAAAACCGAAGCTGAAGCCAGATATCCTAGAACTACATGGTGTAGTAACAGCGTGGCGAGAGCTCTGACCCCGTTGCCTTGGCTGCATAGCCACAAAAAGTTATTCGCTAGTATATCATCATTACCGTCATCGTCATGGTCATCGCTGCTATCATCATTATGTTGTGGCAAGAAATATCCGGGAACAATAACAGAACTGCAGGCAGACTTATGTAATTCGGCTTGGACACATGCGGAAGATGTTTTCGCAAGGATCACCTGTTACAAAGGGGAAGGTTCATATCGAAATTTAAATTATTATCCTCACAAACTATATAGTCATTTCCATCGGTACTATTATTATTATTATTATTATTACGCTAGACGAGGATTATTATGATTTGTTTCTGAAGAGCAAGGCGTTAGGTAGTTGTTTGCGCGCTCGGCTTGAGATCGGAGGCGTAGGGGTTCGAGTCCCGGTGAAGGCAGGCTTTTTTTCCCTCTTAACTGCAAATTCGTGCAGACATTTCTTCCGACGCGCTGGCAACACGTTTGGACGACAGTTTCTTCAATAACAACCACTAGCCTAGAAAGGTTTTCGTCTTAATGTTCTCAGACTGCTCATAATACTTCCATAATACTTCCGCTGCAAATGCATATTGTCGCTTGGTGTCGTGCTCCTCAAATTTACTCTTCAGTTTCCGCTGTTTAGGTATAGTAAATAAAATACACTAAACCTGTACAGCCATGATGCGGTAAGCGCGAACTGAGCCCATTGTGGACGAGCGCTTAGAGCGTGATCGTACGAATGCCTCGAAATCGTTCGTAGATACGCTAGCAGTTATAGCTGTAAATAAAAAAATGAGAGAGGATATTACTAACCGACTTGCTCTGCGTCCTTACATAAACGCATGGCGACATTTCTGAAATGGTAAACAGAAAACTTATGAGATAGATTATATGTTCTTAATATCTCAGAAAACATGCACGGTCTCTCATTTAGCGTATTCTGCCGATACATGCCTATTAACAGACTATCATTTAGAGATAGAAAGCTTTTTTGTTGCAGCATAACATATCGGCACCGAACGAAATTCCATGTTGTCGGGCGCCCGGTAAAATCTGTTTCGGAAATTTTCATTTCTGAAACGAATTAAAGCTGGCATTCATATGTTAAGCAGGTACTGTATTTTATACCAATGGCAATTTTTCAGATGACCATGATGACGGCGATGATGGGGATGTTAATTCTATCGGCTTAAAATTATAAATAAGAAAAAGTCGAAAATATTGCATTTGCAATTTCGGAAAACTGCAATTTCAGTTTAACAGAGAACATGAAATGATATATTTTAATGTCTGGTTAACCTTTCAATAAATTACAGGGAACCACTTCTGTTGAAGCAGCAGTGAAACGTATTGTACGGTTTGGAAGTTTGGAACAATATAAATCGCAGATACCTTCGAAAACATTATGCGCGACAAGCAGGGCATTTCATGCAATAAAAATGGCGAAATATGGAGCAGCAGAACAGCATAACTGCCACTGATACATTTTTTTTTAATTTCAATTTTAAACGATGGAGTTGTACTTAGTAACCAGAAATGTAGCGCAGCAAACATAATCATGTGAAATAAAACACAAAACAAGTGTCCAATACCAACTGTAATACGGAACTGAACGCGCACTTCCTCTTCACCACTCAGCTACACCATCCTCTTCTGCACCAGTTACAGTTGGTAGAGTGCGCCTGTGTTGTGGTTTCTATTCATGTGATTGTGTTTGTTGCGCCACATTTCTGGGTACTATGCAGCACCAACTCGCCCTTCAAGCTGTTATTTTGAGTTGTACTTAGTTTAATCCCAAAAATTTCTAGTTCAGAAGCTATTTTGAGGCGCATGCTTCCACTTGAGCAAACTATATTACCTAATGAAAGGGAATCATTCATGCAGTTATTCCTACAGCTTATGAACTTGCACAGCGGCGTTAACGTGTTCATTCATAAATGTTTCCGCTCCAAAACGTTGGCATAAGCCAGGCTCACTGCAGCGCGTTTGACACCTTAACATACGAGACCTTTGAACTCCCCATTCATATGTTGCGCTTTTCAATCACTTTATTGCGTCCTGAATGTCAGTATGCTGACGGCGTGGAAGTTTATAAATGCTGGAAACGTATATATTTCATTTGAACACATATAAGAAGCAGCCAGCTGTTCTTAGTTTAGTGGACAAATTCGGAATTGAAATGAGTATTTTAACGCGATAGCGTTAAAGAACCCGCTCACCGAAAATCTGGCTTCGGCGGCCGTCCGTCCGCATTGGCGTTGTGAGGGTAAATTTACGAGCACGGCGCTGACAGGCGGCAGCTGGCATGGCCGAGGACTAACTAGACTTAAGGTTTTCCGACATTACGTTTGGCAGCAGCCGCCAATATGGGCCTCTACTTTCACACGTCAGAAACAGCCTGCCAGTACCCTAGCATTCGCGTTAACCCTAGGCCACAAAGCGGCTTTCATACGGCTTGGTTAAAGCAATGCTTTATATGTGGGGTGGTAGCCTACGCTGTCGCGTCATGCCCTTAAAGGCGGAGCTTATGTGTTCCCCGTAATTTTGTATCGAGAGCAACATTCTGCTACCTGTGAAGCATTTCACTATGAAGCCGCCCTGAAATATCTGGAATACGCCGCGGAGAGGAGGAGCAGGTGCGAGGGGCGTGACATCAGAGTGCTCATAACTGCGCATGCGTAACTGCGTGTATAAACGGAGGCGAGACAAGACGGCCGCAGCGCAGTCGTTTCGCATGGAGGAGGAGACTGGGGCCTCTGCTCAGCGAAGGTATCGACCGAAGATGCACAACTCCTCAAATGTAATAGTTGTCGCCTGGCAATTGGCCATTCAACAGAAACAGAATAAATACCGAAAGGCCAAGCGAGTAGCAGAGACACCTGAACGTAGAAAACATCTCGCCAAGTGGAGAACACCAGTATGCAGACCATAACAGGCTGCTCATAGAAGCTCAGATGGAGCCTTCGGAAGGTAAAGAGGAACCGATGACAGTGACAGGAGAGAATGTAGAGGTCCGTCAAGGAACTCGGTTGCTGATGCAGTTACTTTGAACCTAATAAGAAAGTCGGAGTCTGCATCTACGTGAGACAGGGTGTCACTGCTGGCAGACATCTGCCTTCGATGGCAGTGAACAATGGAGAAGCCTGTTGTGTTAGATTTTCCGAGAGCGGCATTGGTCATACAGGGAATTTACGTGGCGTCGAAAACATCTTTCGAACATACGATTATTGTGGTGGCCACCTGTGTGCCAGCTTACGACACTGTTTCAGAGTTGTGCTTGACGGTGCGGGACTTCTACTGCGTGGAGGACTCTTTTAGTCATTACATATCGCAACGCATTGATCTCCCTTACAAAGTCGCTATCCAATTATGGAAAAGATTGTTTCTTACTCTCATTTGTTCCCCATATTTCTAAAGAAGGGAACGGTGTTCCAAATGAAATTACATCTATTACAGATATATTTAATTTTCGCAAATTTTTAGCTTGCACTGTATAAGTACTACCAGTTTTGTACTTGCTATAAAGTTAGTGCCTATTCAATAGCGAAGATTGTGTATATAGGATCTGTTATTTATGCACCCACATTTTACATTGTTTCCTCTGTATTTTTTTGCCCATTCCCCTTTGAAATGCCTGGACGACCCTGTGGGTAAAGTAAAATAAATAAATCAATATGAAACAGAAATTCGACTTTAGTTTGGTATCAAATCCCATTATCCCAACCACAGAGTGGGAGACTGACATTGATCTCACATATAAAGAGATTCTGTGGATTGAAAATTCTGCATATATTTAATCAAAACGGCCACGTGCTACTGTGTTGATCACCAAGCCGCCTTTCTTTCTGCCATAAAATAAAAAAGTTATGGGTGATGACCAATGCATCTTCTTTGATTATCAATATAAACTCAACAATAGGCTCGGCAGCTTGCCATAACTAGAGGAAAGTAGCTCGCAATACATATATCCTAGCGTAGCCGAGCTTAGCTACTGCCAATGTGTTTAATCTCCTTTATGTGTCGAGCCGGCTGGGATTGAACATTAGTAGTTGCAAGGTACCATTCTCTGGCCTTCCTTAAAAAATACAATATTACAAATAAAAAGTTTGAGCTTTTATTTATGATACTTGACACGCCTGTTCCCGCTAGGTCTTTGTGCACACTACTGAAGAAAATATAGCTTTCCTCTAAAATAGCATCACTTCGACAGAACTTGCCCATTCCTAGGCGCAGGCCTGACTTGCTTGACACATGAAAAGATTTTACATTAGCAAATGATTAAGGGGCCTTTCCTAGCACATATTTGCTTGCAAGAAGGACGAAACACTACATTATTTTGCACACCCTTGGCCTAAGCTCTATTGGAAGAGCTGTGGTTTATAAGCAACTCCTGATGCCTAAATTAAGCTTTTAAGTACCGAATGTCTAGCTGATTGCACTGAAACACCCTTTAAGTATTACTGAATTTTGATTTCCATTAGCCAGAAGTATAGACGACACGAGAATTAAGAAGCAGTATAATGTATGCTAGTGTTCCATCAGGAAGTTTGCTGGCGTGAATATTGTTCTAGAGTATTTCTGACTTTGTTTAATTATGCTATTTAATACCACTCGCATGTGGATGGAAGTTGACTTTTTTTTTCCAAACGGGCTCATTTTACTAATAATTATTCATATCTGTACCTGAAAGAATTGTGTCCTGATAGTAGGCATTTATGAAATTAATAATAATCATTTAATGGCGTGTTAATATTAACACAGAAATACTGAATGCTTATTTAAAACTGAAAAATGTTGGCAATGGCATTTTCTTAGGTCTCAGCCATAATTTGCAATTTTTCGATATTTTCCAATTCCAGAAGATGATTAGAGAAAGAGGGAGGGAGAGAACAGAATAGAAAGGCAGGGAGGTTAACTCTAGGCGATGCCCAGTAATCTACCCTACACGTAAGGAGGGGAACAAAGGGAGAAAAAGGAAATAAAGAGAGGAAAGAAGATTATTTAACAATTTTAGGAAGGATCCTTCTAGTTGTCGGTATTCTTCAATGACTGAAAAAAAAAAAAAAAAAGATGCATTCAATTCTACAACACTGAACCGGTGGCTTAGCTAGAGCATCCGCCTCACATTTGGGAGGTACAAAGTTCGGTCCCTGGTGCTCCGAGTAACCCCGGTTTTCCAACGAGTACATTTCCCCCGGTGTGGTGCTCGGTACTTCTGGAGTGAATGCTTGGAAAAAGGGTCTATAGGGCCAAACCTTTCCGCTTACGGCCCAGTGATTAGTTCTGCTGTTAGGCAACCTCAAACCCCTTCACTTTTTAGAAGCTCAAGTTAGGCCGAGATCCTTTTCATAGAGAATTTCACCCCACAATTGCAGAGCAGCAGCCTCAGAAAACTTTGTCCACAGTGGATAACAGGTGTTTACTCCGCAGCACCAGGTATCGGACCTAGTATGAGAAGCAAATGCTCTACGATAAGCCCAGTGTCTAGGTAAAAAAATGATGCATTTTTTCCCCGTTATCATCCTGCAGAGGGCCATGCTTTGTAGCAATATTCTTTGGATGATCTATTGAGGCTTGTCATTGCGAAGTGCGAAGACAGATGTGGTCGAGTATGATTGCTAAAACAATATCCACTTTAAAAAAGGACTTTTTTTCGATTCTGTGGCGATTGCAATACGCGGTTTCGCAAAGGTGCTAAAGCGAAATTTCCTTTTCCGATACACGATTTCCCCACCAAAAAACTACTCCTTCAGCTTCAATACTGACATTTATTGTTTCGTGCAGACATGCTTGCAGATGCCATATAAATATTTTCACCGAAAACAAAAGCTGTCCAATTACAAGCACCGAAAAAATTTTCATAGGGATGGTTCTAGCTATCTGTGTGCCTTTTTGTCTATTGAGAAATCGGCTCTCTGGTGCCAGTCGAACTGATTCCTGTGGTTTTTAACTAAGAATGTTGTTAACAGTGACATAAATTGAAGCAAAATCTGTATTAATTTGGTGGGACTATTTAATTTCAGATGCAGCGACGGCGCAGAGATAGAGCACCCTCAGTGCGTGTGAAAGTACGGCGTTTCAAATCCAATTCTCGCTACAATTTTGCAGTGGAGGAAATAAGCAGCCTGTCTCTGCAAATGAGGCATGTAAATGGGAAGGAGGGGGCGGGGGGACGTATTCTGGCGGTAAGAACTCAAGGCTGCACGCACAGTCACAGGGGGTGCGGGCTTTCACAATCAGTGTGTAATAAGATATCGTCTTTAAGCTGCAGCTGGTTGTTAACAGTGCTATCAACTTAGCGGTTTTCCTATTAAATTTAGCAGTTTGTGAAACTGTTTCATGTGAGGAATATTGTATTGCGGGACATGAAATTTTGAGCGGTTTTGATGTTTGTTGCCTTTATTCCTGGCTGCTTTCGGTAGTCTTATATGAAGTGCTGAAGTGCTTGACTTTTGTTCTATACTGTTATTTCTGTGCTCCGTTTTGAGTTGGATGTTTGTTTTTGTTTTTTTACCGTCTGGGTACGTGGCTTCTGTGTGACTGTGTATGTTAATGGCGCATGAAGTCCTGAGATGATCAGGTGGCGAATCCTGGGACATGCGATATATGCATTGAATTCATTGATGGGGCAATTATAAGCGATAGCTTACACAGCTCGTTCGATCAAAAAGCAGCTGGCGTAGTAGTAGTAGTAGCGATAGCATTAGTAGTAGTAGTAGTCGGCCCCACGTGTCGGAAATAAGTAGGGTCTGTATAAAAAATCGTGTCGCTGTAATTTGTGGTTCTAGTGATTGATGATTGACTGATGTGTGATAGGCGATGATGAGTTGATTAAATCATTGCAATTATTTGAGTTTATGAAATAAGCGATATTGTAGCGCAAAATAGACCAGACACACGAGAAGACCGAACAACACGAGCGCTAACTTCCAACAAAATATTTTTTCCAAACATGCAGCACATTTATACGCCAAAGACAAGATATCACATGCGCTAACAGTATCGTCGCCGCAGAAAAGACTGTTCCTTATCACAAACAAATCGACGGAGTACTAACACACGTCTCTCCGGAAGCATTTATCCTCTCCGCTTCAATTATTACACGTGTAGTCATATTAAAACTTCTTGCTAGTACAGCAGGTTGTTCAAAGTATGGCTTGCAAGTTCTCGATTTACAAGAAAGAATGTGATCCACAAGTGAACTTCCCTTTCCGTTCATTTCGTTACGTATGTGCTCCATTATTCGCTCATTTAGGCATCGTCCTGTCTGTCCGATGTAGTGGCCACCGCATGATAAAGGTATCTGATACACGACTCCTTCAATGCAACGTACGAAAGGCTTCTGATGACGAGTCGTGCAAGCACGTGCTCCGTTATTGTTTGTTTTGCCAATCTTGCACAAAGAAGCGAGTTTTTTCGGAGCAGAAAATACGATGAGTGCGTTTGCCCTTCGTCCAATTCTCTTTAGATTATGGGAAATTCTGTGCATATACGGCATTACAACAAAACGTTTTCTTCCATCGAGCAACGTAGGCTGGTGTTCATCATTGAATTTTCTCAGAAGCTTCTCGGCAACAGATACTTACGTTACTACGTGACTCCCCATACGCTTCCTACTCCCCGCCATTCTTTCATGTATATGGAGATTATTCACAACACTAGCTTGGCGTGAATTAGTGGGTATACCCCCTTTTGCACTATCTGCAAGGCAGCTCAGTACGCAATAAGTGATGGAAATACTTCATTACGTGAGCTTTTGGACGTGAGGACTTGGACAGCTGCAAAAGAGAGAAAAAAGTCGGAGTTTTTGACAATTGTTTTTTTTTCACCATAGCTAGAACTACTTATTGGCATTTGTTTTTCTCTTTATGATCATCCCTAAACGAAGTCTGAAACGTGTGAAATATTGGTGTCGTGATATTTTAAAAACAGTTTCTCTTTAAGCCATAACTGTCGGCCCGTGCTTCCGGCCTAAATTTGAGCTAGCTATACAAAGGTCGTACAAACACAAATAAAAAATGGCTTGTTGCGACAGAAGCGCGAACACACATAGTAAAACAACAAAAACAAACTTCCAACTCAAAACTAACACAGAAACAACAGCATATAAAACTAGCAGGAAATCTTGTGCCTCATAGAACAAACGTTTTACCGTATGCTTAGCTCAGGACTTGGAGAAACAAATACAGTCTACAAATTGGCCATATTTCCATCGTAAGGAAGAAAACCGTACAAACAACAGGACAGAGGAAAATCGACAATGCATGGCAGTAGTGACAACATATTTGTATGCAGGGCATTCCATTCAGCGATAGTTGTGCACTACACCAAACCACTGACAATTTTTCTTTAATGACTGGAAAGCATAGCGTGAGGAAGAAAAGGATAAAAATACATTAGTTATAATGTGATTTGAGATTTATAGATAGAGAGTGAGATAATGTTTCTTTCCTTCCCATCATTGGCATCACAAATTGTTTGCAATATAGCTATGATCACGTGACTTGACCGCCATTTTGAATCTGAAAGTGACGAAGGCGCGGATGAGGAACCGAAAAATGTAAATAGCAAGAGATAACGCTGTTACAAAATGGAGGTACATTTGCTTAATCCTACTTTATCCTCGAAAAGGAGTTCCAGCATCGGCTGAATAATATGGGCTTTACGTTTTTACACATTAAGAGAAAACAAATTGAAGAAAAGCTGTTTAGTATTGATGATTGGCGCAGTTTTAATACAGTTGTGAAAATGATGTTTCTTGAGTAAAACCGGCTATTTCTTTACACTGTGTTGAAATTTGATTCAATCTGGATAGAACTGTACGTGGTTCTAACTATTTATATCAATCATAATGGCTCTACCATCCAGAAAAAGGTCAACAACTGTGTGTATATTTAGAATTCTCATTTTCAAAAAAGAATATAAAAACAAACAAAAAACAGAACATAAATAGCTCGATGAATTAAGGCATACTGTATACTTTCACGCTCGCCGATATCCTTTAATGGCCCGAAAAAGCTGTTTACTGAAACTAGACAAAGCGCACAAGCTGTAAGTATCCTATCACTGAAAAACATTTTTCATTAGCACAGACCTTATCGCCGATCGAAAATGATGCTCCTCCTTTCCTACCTCAACTAAGCGCACGCAAGCGCGCACGAAAAAAAGAGAAAACCAAATCGTGACGGCGCCGCACCACGCACGTCGCACTCAGCTAGCCCCGATGACGTCACTGAGGAGGTAGCGCGCAAGGAGGTGTTGCCATAATCAATTGCGAGCGCTCGCCAGAAGCACTTTTCAAAATTAGTCGTATATTATAGGTTCAACGAAAAGCTTTTACCGAAAATATTACCGAAAGTAGCATTTCAAGGGCAATTTAATAGCCAGACCCTGTATCCGCTACAAAAAAATCAGCTCTATAAATCAGTAAAAATGCATTCGATTAAGCAAAGAAAAGAAATGTAGCGGAAACGTACTTCGCTACTCGTGTAACTGCGACTTCTGTAAGTAACATGCTCATAATTACCGATATACACTGCAGTATAACGTTCTACGGCATGTTTCTAAGGCAACACCGCATTCACTAGAAGCGCTTTTGTACCGCTTTCAAGCATCGAACTCGTGGCTGAGTGGTAGCGTCTCCGTCTCACAATCCGGAGACCCTGGTTCGATTCCCACCCAGCCTATCTTGGATGTTGCTTTTTATTTATGAAGTGCATGTTTATTTATGAAGTGCATGCCGGGATTCATCGCTCACTGCACGCCGACGACACCGGCTTTTCTGCGACACGAGCTCCTTAACGCTACCGCGTTAAAAACATACGGAGGGCGCTTAAGATTGGTTGCGTGCTGGAAGGCGAAAGCATAAATGTCTCAGCCTGGGTTGGCTCGGTGGTGGACACCCGGCTACTAAAACGGAGTTGCTAGTTCGAGCCCGACTGCAGCGGCTCCATTTCGATGGACGGGAAACGCGAAGGCTTCCGTGTGGTGTGCGATGTCAATGCACGTAAAGATCTCTAGGTGGCCAAAATTATTCATGAGCCTTCCACTACGCCACCATATTTAAGAACGTAAGGTCTTATTTTTCACTTTTTGCGATTTGTGTTGGTTTCTCCGCGGCTCGAAATTTCTCAAAGTTCGAAGGCGTGTTCGTAATGGTGGTGGGCTAGCTTAGCAATCCAAAATGGCGGCCACGCTAAGGTCCAAGGTTCGGACAGGTGCTAAATGATTCGTTGGGTTAACGCACAAAACTGCTATTCGAATCGAGCTTTAAAATGTGTGGCGCAGTCGTACCGACGACCTCTTGTCATAACAACCGTACCGGGGGTGTAACTTCAGCGGCCATGGCAATCATTTGTTAAATTGGTTTCGAGGAAAGGAAAGGCGCGTGTATCTTTCACTCTTCTCGGTGGACAGCAAGAGAAAGGAAGGAGTTGGGAGAAAATGAAGAGAGAAAGAAGTGCCGGTAGTGTGGAGCTCAGGAAAAAATTGGCTGTGGCAAAGCTCAGCTAGGCCACAATATCAGCGACAGCATGTGCGCCTTGCACTGGGCTGCCTACTCCTCTCCAATCCAATCTAAATCCACTGGATCCAATGTAATTCAATTCAATCCAGTCTAACTTAATCCAACCCAAACTAGTTCACTCTAATCAAACCAAGTCCAATCAAGTACAGTTCATTCCAGTGAAATACAATCCAACCAATCCTGTCCAATTCAATCCAAACCAGTCCAATCCAAATCAGTTTGGCTTGGTTTGCTAAAACTTTATTTCCCACAGTAGGGGTCCTGGAGGACACTCTGCTAGGCGCCAGATGTAGAGGGCAGCTACCACGTCGGCACAGAGAGCCCGAAGCTCTCCGCCGCCGCGCAGGCCTCCTGGACAGCCCGAAGCCGATCATCTAGTGAAGCACTTTTAACACTTTGTCCAAACGTTCCTTGTTTTTGGCGTAGGCATCGCTCGATGCACAACCACACAGCATATGGTTTAAGTCTACACGGTCACCAATTCCAATCCAATACCAATACCAGTCCGACCGAGTCCAATTCAAGCCAGTACACTGTAATCTAGTCCAACACTGAGTACACTCTCGCCCGAAATGCGCCGCTGACTAGCCTATCATCATCACTACTATCATCCTCACGCTAGAGAAGGAGAATTAAGATGCGCTACTCACTACGTCTAGCTATGGTATTGTTACATTAAAGACGAGACATCTTCCGCTTTTTCTGATCCGCTTCTTGACTGCCAGGTGGCGAGGCGAGCGCGCGGCGTCTGGAAGATTGGTGGCTTCCAAATTCTTGTTTTTTTTTTTTTTTTTTTTTTTTTTTTTTTAGCGTTTCAAAGTGACTGAGGCTATCCGACGTAGTAGAGGACTCCAGAGTCTCACATAGGCTAGGTCGCTTTGAGCCGCTTAAACCTATCTTATCAACCTAACCCAAACATATTCCCACGTGTTGGTGAAAGTGCTAAAGGTAATAAATGAGCGCACTGGTATTCCACTGAAATTGGCTTTTTATTGGAATATTTTGCATTTAAATATCAACGGCGGCCATAGCACCCATAGCACCAAGTATGCTCGTCGATCACCAAACTACCTATCCTCCTTTATTCGGCAGCGCTCAATTTGAAGTCGGCGAAGAAACAGCTTGATAAACCAGCGAAAGGAAGCTAGAACGGTCTGCAACAATACGGAAGCAGTTGCGCTTGACTGCAATCATTCAGATAAATCTCGGGGAACCTTGCGCTACAAAGAATGTTTTAAAGCCATGTGTCGGTGGCTTTTAGCGCGTAGGGAGATCACAAGGTCGTTCTGTGCACTGCAAGCAAAGTATTAATGTCTCATGAGGCGGTTGTTCAAAGCAACAAAATATATATTTCAGTGCCTTTTGGCAATACAGATATACATGCATGCATCCGCGTAAGGTGCGATGCAGTTACGCTGCACTACTGATGCGACTATAGATGCATGGAACGCTTTAGAAGTGTGAGGTAGCAAAAACAAATAGGTAAACGAATGAAGTGACAATGCGGCGCAATTCACTGCTCAAATAAAATGTGAGAGAGGCTATAAGGAAGTGCGCAGCGTGTTTTTCCAAGCTTTAATATGAATGGTTCACGTACACACTGTCTTAGCAGAGACCGAACGAAACGGAAGACCGTGGCGCTACGATTGAAGGTATGGAGCGAGAAAGATTTATATTTTTTCCTCAGCGCGTTTGCTCCTGTTAGGAGATTGGAATTTGAAGCCGGACAACTGATCTGTTACAGTTTCAGTTTCCCATCCTTCGCAATGTGCATGGCTCTATTACTACGTAGAGACGACCGCGAGCAGCCATATCGCCATTCTTCCAGGTTATTTCCAATCTCTAAACTTGGCGGGGGGCTCTTTTATTCCTTACGGCACTAATTATGATCCTTTGCAAGGAACGCTTTCAAGGTTTCTCAGTTTTGAAACAAGCAGGCAAAATAATACATAGTAAGTTATTCCAGGCTGAATGTTAAGCTGTGCAATTTGTGTCAGATCGTTATAAGCTACGTTGTGGTCTCAGTTTCCTTTAGGATGCTAACCACACCTCATTTGACTTAAGGGAGGAATGATCGCTATCTAAACAATTGAGTCCATCTTACGGATTTTGAAAGCAGCTGATGCCTGCAAAACAAGTGAATTGATATGCATACGTGTCAGAACTACGCCGGCTAATATGTAAATTGCCTACAATTTCAACGCCGCTTTCAGCGTTCATTTCAGATACGCTTAAAATGGTTGAAATGAGCTCATCGCAAGGGAACCAATATATTGGTCGTCCCTGGTAAGTGTAGTGAAGTCTTCGGCAAAGGGGTGTGTCGTTACCCCCTGAACCTAAATGACATCTTTTCAGAGTCGCCTGTCCTAGTCTCAGGTATTTTAAGGTAATGGAAAAAAATACCCTGGTCTTGGCATTGTGAGTGAAAACATTATGGGGACACTAAGCTCCACCTCTAAGGACATGACGCGATAGCGTAGGCTACCAGTCCACATATAAAGTCCCACTTTAACCAAGCTATATGAACGTGCGTGCGTGTCGTAGGGGCAACAAGAATGCAAACGGTTCTGGCAGGCTGATTCTGATATCACCCTCCCATATGAAAGGAGTGACGTGGTAGTATACGCTACCACGTCACACCGTTCCAATAATTTTTTAGTCCGGCAACGAATATTTCTAAACACAAATTAATTATATTTCCAACAATTTCACGAACAATGTGTCAATAAATAATTTTAGATCGCTTTGAGAACAGCTGACTCGCATGTTTGCACCGGGCTACCGTTTGCCTAAAGTTTCTCTTCTTTACTGGCATTAAAAAATATTTGTTGTGGTTTAACTCTTGGTAGCCCTTGTTGAATTGCGATAGCAATGGCGGAAGCTTCTTTTGCCTGCTACATTATTTTCCTATCACGCCCTATCAGTGTAAGGCGCTACATTATTGGGGACACTTAAGCTCATCCTTTAAGAGTATGACGCGGCGAGAGCGTAAGTTAAAAGTCTGTGTCTGTATATATATTTCACATGCCTTCTCCCACATCGTCACCCATCATGACCTTCTTTCTTCTCTTCTTCCCCTTCCCCAGTGCCCAGTAGCAGGCCAGATTTGAATTATTCGGGCCAACCTCTCTGCCTTTTCCTTTCAATAAATCCATCTATCTACAAGTCTTCTTCTTTTTCTTCGTTTCTGTACCTCCTTCTCCTCATCAGCTGTTCAAGGTCAAGCGCGGCCTCCGCCGGAACCATGCGACGGCTCGAAACCTGGCGCATTATTGCTATCGCATAAATATGAGAAGGGTTCAACGCTGCTAAACCGAATATGGAGCGAAAACATTAGCTGCAGGTGACCTAGCGTTATTGCTGTTGTTGTTGTTGTTTTTCTTGTTCTTCTTCTTATTCCTCTTCCTCTTCTTCTTCGTCTTCTCTTTTTCTTCTTCCTCAGCCCACATATAAAGCCCCGCTTTAACCAAGCCATATGAACATGTCTTAGTGGCCTATAGGGGTAATGTGAATGCCAGGTTCCTAGCAGTCTGATTTTGACATAACCGTCCCATGTGAAACGAGAGACCCAAGTTGGCAGCTACTGCGAGGGATCACGGACACGGACACGGCACACAGCGGCAAGCGGTTAGACCTGGCGTTTTATTGCTTTCGCAATAAAAACAGCTTGTAAAATAATAATAAAGAAAAACTTCCACGTGAGAGCGCCGCACTTCAGCTTTCTAGACACCCCCGGGGTAACAAGATTCGCTGGAGAGCTCACACCTATGGCGCTTTGCGAGCTGACTGGACGAAAGATATCAGCCAGCAGGTGGCATGATAGCTTTCTATGAAGGCAACCTAATAATACTCCGCATGTCGTCTTCAGATGAAAGACTCGCAGCTAACGCTTTTCGAAGGAAACGTACTATATTTACTGCCGTTATTTATTCTACGCAATGATTATAATAAATAAATTATTTATTCCTAACTAATAAAGTTTACAGAATAAAACAAATGCTGCAGACTACGCCACGCGCCACAAAGCAGCTGCCCGTTCTTCTCACTCACCTGGGCCACTTCATGTTATATAATTGCGTGGTCACATTTAGCTGAAAGACCCCATATAAACGCCAGCCAGTTACACAGCATCGTTTCGCAGCAGAAGTCGAATTTTTTGGCAAGCAAGTTTGGTGCTGAATTTTTATACGCCGTGACTTCCGATAATAAGTGGGTCCCAAAGTTATGATCTTAAGAGGTCATGAAATCGGTTCCATTGAATAATTGTTGAGAAATAAATTTATTTTAGTATCAACTCAAACGACCAAATTAATCTCAGTTCAACTGTCTAGGGTTGTGTACTTCGCATTATGGTTCCACTTTGCGAATATGGTAGCATATAACCTAAAATGCTTACCAAAAATAAGACATTATACAGATGCCAGTATTCTGAAAGCATCTGGAGTTACCTTTGAAAATTAGTTCAATGCTTTTGCTCTAAAAAGTACTTTTATTGTAATTTTTCCGCAGTGACTTAATGTTTGAGTAGGTTGCGGATTGGTTCACTACAATAGCTAGACGATCGAGTCGTTGATACATTTTCCAAAATATAGCAGCGCGAACAACGGGGACGAAGTTTACAAGAATGGTGCTGGTCCTGTGTTTTTCTACCCTTCGTCCCCGTTCTTCGCGCTGTTATTTTTTTTTGTTTTGAAAATGAGGATAGGTGATGATTTTAGAGGGCGGAGGTGGGGTGTAGTGGTCGCTCATAGTCTGTGCTTCTGCAGTGGAGATGCAGCTCTATGCCTCTTTGTGTATTACTCAGGCGCCACTTTTTTGTCCCGCTGACTTCTCAGCTCTAAGCGCATGAAAAACTTGTGGAGGCGAGTTACTGGTGGGTGGCACCTCGTGTAGAGTTAGAAGGATGAACAATGGGTGGCGCTGCGTCTTAGGCCCCCGGCTCTTGACAAGTGTGTTTCCGTCTATGAAAAGAGATACGTGAGCTGCGCCGCAATCTACTGCACAAAAGTTGTGGACACGACACACACCAGTGCTGCGTCTGATTGCATACAATGCAGCGCTTTCCTTGTTGCTACCTTTCGGTGACAGATATGATAAGCCCTCTTGAAATGTGTATGAGCAACCCACGGTGACTGATAATACAGACCAAACCACCTAGCGGCGGTTGCCGGAAAAAGGAAATGAATGTCTCCCGTCTGGCGATTTGGAGATGTGCAACTCAGTAATATAAAGTTGCGAAAGCACATTCAATACACTCTGCTTGTTTCAAGCGGGGCTTCCGCTTACGTATTTCTTTTACATATTGATCATATCTGCCGTTCGCTTTTTCGAACCGCCGCTTAGGATCTATCCATCGGACAAGGCTACATGATCCAATATAGGTAGCCCAGCAGTAAGACTCTTGGAAAGCATCGAAGTACATAGCGTATGTTTGTCGTGATGAGACACGTTGGCTTTTGTCCCGTTCAGCATAGTGGATATCACTTCGTGAGAACGAACTTAGTGTTCGGAGACATTAACAGCCAAGTATCGTTATAGGCGGTGGAGGATCTTTAAAGGGCCGTGTAGATGACTATTGAGTGATATCAGCACTATTTGTTTACAGAAAACAATATGTTACCACTTCTGGCTCTGCGTCAGTTTGATATGTAAAAAAATTGGCTACCTCGTGTTTCTTATTTTACTTTTACTTTCTTCCCTTGTAAGCAAAATTCAGCTCCGAGTTAAACGTGGCCAGCCAGTGGTGTATGCGGGTGCGTGCATTATATGCCGCAGTCTTGGCTGTCGTTTTTTGCGTATGTTTATTTCGCGCAACTCTGGAAGCTCTCCTGCACATGTTTCACTACGCTTTGACGGCGCTGAAGTTCATTTGGTTGAGAGGATGTCTATCAGACGACTAGTATCAGCCTGCTGAATGTTGCAATCATTATCAGTGACATCCCAAAAAAGTCAAGGCCCATGATAAGCACACTACTTCCTCGATGTTAGAACACCCCTTTTTACACTCTCTGAGGAAACCTTCAATTAGGATTAGGTTCTTCTGGTATTGAAAGCTTCAGATTGTACAAATTTACCGCACACCTTGTTGCGTGCTCAACTCGTAGTTCTTCAGGTCATACCTGTCACTGAAAGACGGCGATACAGAGTCGACGCTCAGGCTTTCACGATGTTTGCAGTGCGGTGTATGCATAAAATGCTCCGCGTGCCTAAGTGCCGTGTGCACATCGTCTGTTCTGCCCCTGCTATACGGAATGATTTGCTTGTGCTAACCGAGAAACCAAGCGAAAAAAAAATTGTTACTGCCGCTTCGTGTCCAGCTTATAATGAAATGGAATTAGACGTAATATCACTGCCATAATGATTGACACTAGGAGTAACACCACTATCGGGATCAGACCAGTGGGGTACCGTGCAGGATAGAAACGCGGTTATGTCATAATACCTTATAAGCTCTTACCAGAGCACATGAGTGGATAATTTCATCACACTGTTGTCCCGGGATAACGAATTCCACCCCTTATCTTGCCGTTACTAGGGAAGGTGCCTTATCAGGCGCCATTATTCTCCGAGTGTAGCACACTTGACTTTGACCGCTTTGTGAAATCCTGGCATCTATCGCGACTTTTTCGACAGAAGAATGCTCTTCAGAGAAAGTAGGAACCCGCGTTAAATTGACCAGAAATGGCACTAGAAACAACCGTAGGTTTTAACCTGCTGTGGAAACAAATCTCACAAGAATAAAAGTGTTTAAATGCTCTACACCTATATGCGCCTTCAAGTACATTAAAGTTTTCTGTGCATTACTCTCTCTCTCTTTCTCTCTTCGCATCAGGGAAATATCGCGGAGAGCGCGCTCGCAGGCTATGAACATGCGGCGTGTTTATTAAGTATATAATGATAAAATAAACCTGACTGCACAAAATATCTCAGGACATTTATACAGGCGTGCATGAGTTCTTAGCGAAGTTGATGGCTGATCATACGGAAAAAAATTGCTCTAGTTTTATTATTACTTATGTTGGTCAAACCATCGTCATAACGCGGACCACACGTGCGTGAACAGGTTGTGCCCAGGTTAACCTCTATGCTCACCGGGATAGTAGACATTGTTTGACGCACAGTATCGTTGTTTATGGCGACTGCTCGACACAGGGAGGGCTCACACTGGTGTGAAGCGTTCCAGTGAGACCGACGAAGAACGCCAGTGACACTTTACACAACGAGCGCACAGGCTCCTGCGAAGTAGAACAGAGTGCTACTTCAAGACATTCCGCGCTTATTTATGATAAAACGTCTGGAAATATTTTATATCCTACAAGGCTACATTCTGTATTAGAGTCTAAGATTGTCTCGGGAGTAGGGTAAAAGACGATTTAAGAGGAAAGCCTTATATGTCCATTAGTAACTGTTTCCGGCGTGGGTTCAGTTATAACGACAGCGGAAAAAACGGCCCCGGAGTAAACGTCTCCAGAAATAGTGGGCCCGAAAAAAACGTCCCCGGAAGAAAAGTCCCCATTTGCGAAAATAAAAAAGAAAACAAAATATCCCCAAAAAGATGCAATCAAACGTACTGTAAAGTAGTGCCGCTTATCAGTGTTGAATTCTTTTACCATCACCGCCTTTTACTTATTTCACCCCCCCCCCCCCCGTTTATAGTTTCATCTTGACCTTGCTTGTATTTTGCTTCCATCGTTTCTTGGATACAGTGCCCTTGAGTGCTTGGATACACTGCAGATCTCGCAGAAAATTGCCTATTAGCGATTTTCAACAGTAGTCTACCATCTTTCATGGTGTCGTTGTTCACACAGTCTCGAACACCGCCAGAAAAAAAAAAAAAAACAAAAAAAAAAACGTTCAGTGTTGCCTGAGATACTAAGAACCTCTCGGCTTCAAAAGCTGTGTTCAGCACTGATTAACATACTGACACCTCTTGCTGGAGTCCTCGGGGGTTGTCTGTTTGGTGCCGGTTATACTAACCGTTAGTATTGTGGTAACATGCAATTTCTTGATGCTGCCATTCCAACAGCAAGGGGTTATCGTTCCTTCAATGGGCACAGAAATTTGCTGGGCATTATCGCAGGAGATGGGTTATGTAAAAACCGCAGATAACGTGTTAGCAGCATCATAGTGTAAATATGAAGCTAATACTGTTACAGGAGGTTGCCCCAGTTATCCCGTTGCTTTTCCTCCAGCGTCACTACTGAAATATCTGAACATTTTTGTTCGTGATGCCTAATGTTGCGTTAGCCAAGAAATGTCTGACACAACCAACTGAAGAGCATTAACTGTCGTCGAACTGAACGCGTATCTTATCTCTAGCAGGAGCGCCTGTGACGCTTATGTTGCGGCTGGATGAGTAGGTGCTATCTTTCACAGAATTCGGTAAGGTCGATAAGCCTGCCCCGCTTTTCCGTAGAAATGCAATCATTCTGTGTTTAGAAGACGGCCCTTTCATATCACGTGATGCGAGTGGCTTGTAGACGAAGCTTTCATATATGCTTTGGACCTGAATGTGACACCCATTCACTGAAGCATTACCGTGGTGCGCATGTCACTTGTGTTTTCGCCAGCAAGCACAGCAGTCAAGGTAAGAGTTTTCTGTGGGCATCCAACGATACAGGTGGAACTCTCATTATCTTTATGTCAAGATTTTCAAACGCCAGTGTTGTCCATGGACTTGCATTTTAACGCGGTCGAGCTAGATTCCACGTAGTCCAAAAAATTCGGCGTTGCGTTGTCGGCGCGTTGTGCGACAGAAATTAGGAGCATGCATTTCGCAAGTGGCAGGTGACATAGTTAGGCACTAATTGGTCAATAGGTCGGCTTATGTCACGCCAACAAGTGACATGGGGAAGTTGGCTGTATAGCTGCCGACTCTAATAGCTCCTTTGACACTAAAGTGGAGCCCTCCGGGGACATTGGAGTTCCGCTGCGCGGCGATAGGTTCATTGGGCGGGGTTAAATAACTGCTTCATATTTGTGTCGGGTTACATTTCACATATTGCGATAGTTTAGTACGCTACGCGAATGTACATTTGCAGTGCTCGCCAGCGTTTGCCATTCGAAAGCACTCGAGTCATGCTGTTTGCGTGCTGTTTCCAGTCCTACAAATGTGCCAAAGACGACGGCTGAGGAGAGGAGAAAACCACCAACTCTTTCGAAGGGACATTGTAAACTTTTGCAGACATAATTTGCCGCCGGATACAGCAATCTATGCCATGTAAAGAGTTGGCGTGACCGCACAATTTGCAATAGTGTCCGACAAGCATGTCTGGTTCCTGTTTTTGCTTTATATATCAACTAAACAGATACAGCAATAAAGCGTGCGAATAAAGTGCACGGCGTAGCCAGCACCGACCAATATACATCAGCAACAAGTGCACGCTACGTGAAGTAGACGACACATGTTGACACGAACGCACGTGCGAAGGTCCAGAGGGAACCGGGGCAGTCTGACATCAGCGGTAGAGTCTTTGCTGTCACTATTTCCCCCGTGCATCGGTTCTCTGTATTCCGCGAGCTCAGCTTCATAAGCGCCAAGCGCGTAGAAAGAAATGAGTCCCATACGGCACGCTGCCGGCACGTACAGAGAGAAGATAGCGAACTAACTTAATTGGGAAGCATCCCACCCAATAGCAATGACTGGCTGGCAAGAGGAAAAGTTCGCAACACCCATGTTTTGAGGCAAACACGTTAAATTTGTGTCATTCCAGACAGCACCAGTGAAGACAACGAGAGGGAGGCGGTAACTAAATACCTCGTTTCCAGCTTCGCATCCACCGCAGTAAGGCTGAAAAGCAGCGATACCAAAGGATAACAAATATATGAATAGATGACGCCGTCTTACCTCTTTAATGTTTAGTTTTACCGCGAAGTAGTCTTACATTCAAAATCTTTTTCTTTTGTATATCTGCGGCCGTATGCGCCACAATCCGTATACGCCACAATACGCCACAATACCCAACAACCTCCCTCTGACCAGGGAAGCTACTATGTTTTAGCAACGTAATTTTTCTTGCCAAGTATGTTGCTTTGTTTGTATTGTAGTTATAACTAGCTAAATAGAAAATCCCAAGTGAAGTAACCCAATCTGGATAAGCGTTAGTCTCGGACCGAAACGTGGTCAGTAATTGTGCCTCTAAGAAATGTGTACTTTATTTCCTTTTTAATACAGAAGCCAACAGAAACTACTCTACTGTGTGTATTTGTGCTTGCGTGTGTGCGTGCGTGCGTGTATGTGTGTGTTTGTGCGTGCGTGCGTGCGCGCGCGTGTGTGAGCTGCTACTAAAAAGATGTAAACATGAACAAATAGAAGTGACGTCCATCCGTAATTTGGGGCTAAACAATGCGGATGGATATAGAAAAAGAGGATGATTTAAATGTAACTAAGTATAAATGTGCTGAGAATGAATACGAAATCACTGAAAGGAATGCAATGTTTGAAATGCTGGTAACTACAAAATGGAAAGCCTGCTTATATTTGTGTGAATATTAGAGATGTGAGAGAAAGCGAAAGGACGTGAAGAAAATTGAGCCTGTTTTCAAACATAAAAGCGAGAAGCTAACATGAAACAGTGCAAATAGCCGAGTTGACGCAATACTAGTATCCCGGAGTGAGATAGAAAACTAGAAGCCCCCAGGTGAAAAACCTAGTTGGAAGAATCCCCGTTTAATTGAGTACAAATGGATGTCCGATACATAGGTTTAACGGCCTTCGAGCGCTCTAGCGTCTGTAATCAAATGCTCTGCGAATAGTGTTTGCGTAAACATGCGACCAACGCGGCCGTCAGTCCGGGAACTTTGGGCCATGTTGACTTTTCTCGTTCTCACGGTCCGTTCCTGCCAGAGCGCATCTCTGATTCACGGCTTACCGGCAGCGACTCGTCTACGAATGGCTGAGCGCTACATCTTCTGTGTATATTGGTCGTGTTGCAAGAGGAAAGAAAAGCCTCGAAATAAAAAGCAAACATATGAATAGAAGGAGCCGCTTGCTGGTTGATGAGACAAAGCACACTCTTGGCTGGGCATGCACGTAACACTTACTCGTAAGCGCCGTTAAATGTTTTGTATCTCGCTCTCTTCCAGGATGGGGTGTGCTGCTCTGCTGCTTTTCGTCGTGTTCGTGTCGCATCTGCGGGGGTATGCCGTCCACAGCATCCGCATCAACCAGGAGAATGGAGCGTACGAAGATATAGTGGTCGCCATTCATCCATCCGTGGAACCCGACGAAAGAATCATTGATAACATCAAGGTGCTTACTTGTCTTCACCTCCTCTAAAGCGGCACAAATTGTGTTCCGACATTTCTATCCTCCTACAAATAGTCTATCCGTTCGTTCTGTTTTCTTTCATAATGGAAACACTAAGAAGTCTCTTTTAGATCGGCCATAAGCAAAATGTTAATTTAGGGTGCCGAATTATACATGTATGCTACGGCAGGCCTGTTGGCCGCAAGCAGTTTAGGTACCATAAAATTAGTGAAGCATTCAGGAACAAGACTTGTTAAGCGGTTGGATGCTATGCCTCAGTCTCAAATGTCTTCAAGAGAAGAATACCAAAAATCAAGGTTATCATCGAGGTTGCATAATAATACAATCACTCATAAATATCTTGCTTCCTATAGCAAGATGTTTGATTCAATACCGAATTGATATTAAAAAAAAAAAAAAAACGGCTAACGTGCTAAACGCTCGAAAGCACGCCCTGTTTCCTCTCTGACCGTGGTATGATGGTAAATATTTTGACAGCGCACTAATAAAGGCGTGCCTTTTGCCAGCAATACAGGGTACCAGGCGCCGCATTTCTGGGTACTATGCAACATCAACTCGCCCCTCGCGCTGTTACTCTGAAACCAGGCACTGTATGCAGGCATTTAAATTAAGGCTTAAGTCCGCCCTTTCCTGCGCGCTGCTTATTTTCTTTTAAACGGAACAGCATCAAACGCCCTCTCCTGAACGAAATTCGTCGTCGTTGGCGCTGTGAGATAGAAATCGCGGGTGTTGCACTGACATACCTTAGGTGACAGGTGACATGGCCGGCTACTGTTAAGTTGGCGGTTTGTGCAACGTCACGGGACCATGTCACATATCATCATCAGCCGGACCATACCAAATGCATGGCGAAGGTCTTTCTCATTTTCCTCAAATTAACCCTGTCCTGTGCTAGCTGCATCCACTTGACGCCTGCGAACTTGTTAACCTCATTCGCACGCCTGATCTCCTGATTGGAATCCAATATCCTTAGCGACCATTGGTTACCCTGTCTTCGCACTACATGTCCTGCCCATGGTCATTTCTTCTTGGTTTTCACTAGAATGGTCCCTTACCCTAGTTATATCTCTGACCCCCTCTACACGCGTCCTATCTCCGCTTTAACCTCCATTCAAGTAGAACCCTTTTCGTTAGCCTCGACGTTTCAGCCCCATCAGTGAGCACCGGTAAACTGCAACTGTTACATACTTTTCTTTTGAGCGATACCGGTTAGCTGCTATTCATGATCTGCCAGTACTTTCTAAATGCGCTCTATTCCAATCTTATTCTCGTATAGTTATGTCTCTTTCGTAGTCTGGGTCTTCGCATCGAACTTCCAATGTTTCAGTTGTTGCAACCTGTTGTTAACCCATTTTGTTTCTTGAGGCTGTTCAACGTCACCTTAGTCTTCTGGATACAAATATTTAGGTATACCATTCTGCGTTTACTGCCCAAACTATTATTCATTCTTTTTAATTCGTCCCCTCAGTTAGTTAGCAACGAAATGTAGTCAGTGAATTGCAGGTGGCTGAGATATTTCTGCAAGGCTCCTTACTCCGAACTACTCCCATTCCAAGTCTGTGAGTACTTCCTTTACACAAGCAGTGAATGATACTGGGGCGGTCGTGTCTTCTTGACCAACATATTTCTTCAAGGGAAATGAATTACTTTCTTTATAGAGAACTACAACCCACTATAGATATCACCCCATAGCTGCACGTACTCTTCACCAACGTCCTGATTGTGGAATGCTTTAATGACCAGCTGAGGATCGCAAGCTGATTGGTTTGTAATTCTTCAATTTCTTAGCGTCCCCTTTCTTATACCTAAGATCATGGTAGCAATCTTTCAATATTCTGAAGCCCTGGATGTCATCAGGCATTGCGACTGTAGGGTGACCAGTTTTTCTAGAACGAGATTTCTACCGTTATTCAAAACATCAGTAGTTCTGTAATTCAGAGGTTGAAGTTTTTGATGACTACAGGGGGGATTAGCATTGCCGGTTCGGCTGCTAATACCGTGGTGCAACCTAAATATTAATTGGCGTTCACAAGTCAGTCACACATAGTAACACATAAGAGATAATAGCCGCTCTTCTGTCACCATCTGAATTCCAGATCCGAGTCCTGCAGTAAAGTTAAATGAAGCCGTGAAACCTTCTTTTCACAGTATCGGCTTCTCCCGGGTAGACAATGCCCTGAGATTAACAGTGGGGGACTTCTATTCTCTTGAGGGAATGCAAGCAACACACTCCTTTCCGCACTGTGCCCTGGACAGCACATAATGCAGTGCTCTATATCCACACACAGCACATACGGAACACAGCGGAGACGTTGCCGGATTCGTCTTATACATACACGTAGGGTTAAGAGCAGTACCCGTGCAAATACAGTATATCAAAGTGGCGTGTGTTCGTTTTCGTCCTTTAGTCACGCATGGCTTGTAGGGTGAACTTCAAAAGGAACTGAAATGTCTGTGCACTGTTTCTCTCAAGAGCATTTAGGTGTATTGCGGAACTCTTCTTGATGGCTGTTCCTGATCCTCCGCAGCTGCTTTCCTCTTCTTCATAGTTTCTAAAGCCTTTTTTAACCGTCTTCATTACTGGCTGAATGTCTCGCTGCTCTTCACTACAGAGAATCTCGTTATTTTACTGACTACTTTGGCTACTGTATAGGTCGTATAGAACGCCTCAGTTACTTTGACTATATCGTCCTTATTTGTTATGACACTGCTATTTTTTATGGCAAACATATGATTTTTGCTTGTACCTAGCTTTTTCTTCACGGCTTTCAGATTATCACCGTTATTTAGAGCATGCTCGATTTTCCCCGTATTATACATCCTTATGTTTCACAATTTACGCCTGTTGATTAGCTTTGATATCTGGCGTCAGCCAGTTCTATCATGTCTATTGGCTTGGAGGCTTTCATACTTGGTTGTTTCTTAATGAAAGCCTTTTCACCTTATTTAGCTTACCTTTATTCTCTCTAACTATCTCACCTCCTACTTGTTCCGCACACTGAGTAATGATATCTCCGAAATTATTGCTCATTGCTTCTACATTAACGTCGTCTTCATGGACTAAAGTTGAATATTTGTTTTATAGCGAGATCCTGAATTCTTCTTGCTTTCTCTCACTGCTAATTCTTTGATGAACTTCTACCTTATTAGTCTCTTCCTTCCCCTCTTCAAATCTCTATTAACTCGAGACCTAACTATCATGTCGTCACTGCTTCTCACCTTTTCGATTTCCTCCACATCCTGCACAATGCCAGGGTTAGAACACAGTATGAAGTCAATTTCATTTTTAATCTCCACATTAGCTTTCGAGTGTATATACATCCGATATCGCCGTTCGGTGTAGAAACTATTCATAATCAGTAAGTATTGCGTTCTCTGAACTCAACAGGGATGATTAAGTAACGTAGATTCTTTCACCTCAAAGCTTGGTCATTGCCAACTGTGTGGTCGTTATTAATGCGAAAGAATTAGTAGGCTATGTTGTCGCCGGAAGTGCTTGCAAAATGCGTCACCGGAAGTTAGTTCCCTTGTGACGTCATAACCAAGTGGCGTCGTCTGTCGACGACAGGGTGAGGGTTGCGAGTCGTGGTATAAATAAGTGCTGTATCATCAACTATAGTCGTCAGTCATTAGTCACGTGACATGGGAATGGCGAATCATGTAATTCATAAGCCATATGAGTCACGAGTCATAGGACTGATAGGTCATGAAACAAAAATGTGTCAGCCTCCGAATAGTAGCATCGGAGGTCGAATGGTGGCGGCCGGGTCTTAACGGAGTGGGTAAGGAGATTTGAGGCGTCGACCAGGAGCCATTGACGTCGCGCCAAAGCTAATGTTATCGAATTCTCGTAATACACTTTCTACAGAGATCTGTATGCTTCTTTTGGAGTACTGGGGTTAAATAAAGATCATAACGCGTCATAATACACAAGGCAGTTCGAATTTAGCGCCAAAGCCATTGTAAAACGTCGTCGCCGAACTTTACATTTATACTGAGGTTCCTGCGCGTCACTTGCGCGCAGGAGTTTCGAACAGAAAAATGCGTCGGATGTCTTAGCGCTGCTAGTATTTATAAAAAGAGTTTCTTTTTATAGTGAAAACTGATATGCTATCTTCTTGCTCACGCCTTTGAACTTCTTTTGTTGTAACCACACAACTGCGATAATTTAAAAAGTTATTAGTAGGTTTTAGGTAATTAAATGTAAACTGAGAAGCGGTTTGCATCAAATTGTGTCAATCGCACCCGAGAGGGCGTGCAGGTGTTTTCGATATCCTTTTATAGAGACTATCTTTCCAATTTCAAAAGTGAAACACCTGGAATATAGATCAATCTTCATTTTGGCAAAGTTAGAAACTTTGCAATACTATTATTTCTTTGCTCGCTCAGCATGCGAGGTAGATGCGAAGTGAGGGTCAATGAACATCCAAGAAAAGCTACGAAGGGTTTCATTCACTTAGACTATATGCTGTCCTTGCTATAACCTATGTTGATGCAGTCTCATATGTATAGCATTCGATCTAAATATGCACTGCCATGGTCATTTCAGTGTTCGGACGATATGTCTTGTCAGGCAGTCCCGCCGCCTGGCCATGGCAGGCGTGTAAATTAAGTCCTGGTCTGTCTGTCTCTCTAAGGCTTTGTTCCGATCGGCATCAACATTCCTGCATCGGGCTACACGCGGACTGGTCCACTTCGGCAGCGTGACCATCGCCGTGCCTGAGACGTGGCCCCGGAGGGACGGCGCAGTCACCACAGCGGCAAGCCTCTTTCCCACGGCCGATGTCCGAGTGGCGGCCGCGAACCCACAGTATGGTGACACGCCATACACGCTTCAACCTAGAGGGTGCGGCGAACGCGGAGAGTACATTCATTTGACGCCCCACTTCTTGTCGCACATGAACGGATCCATAGCTGAGATCTACGGGAGTCCAGGTGAGGGTCTCAGGTGGAAAAAAGCTTGAGCAATGAGTGACACCAGTGTCGATAAAATTTTTTGCATAGTAACGTACGAAATGAATGGATTTTTATGTCCTAGAAACATAAAAATAACATTTGTTTTAGCAACCTGCTAAGTGCCTTTAAATACGAAGCTGTGCTGCCTTCTCAAGCCTTCATTGCAGGTAAATATTTGTCCACCGAGCAGGGCTCGAATGTGACACTATTTCCACGGCACTATAAGACGGATATGTCGAAATAGCTTAGAATTGTAATAGTTCAAGGTTTTAAACTGGTAGAATCAAAAGCACTATTCACTCACCTCATTCCTCTAATAAGGGGTGAACTGCTTTCAATTACGAATATTTAAACGGAATGCGGAATATGTATAGACATTTAGTGGAGACGTGCAGTCATATAGCTTTGTTACGCTCAATGCCATTTGTACTTATTTCATAATTATTTGAGTGGTATTAATATTCTCACTCAGAGTACATTGTTGTTTGGGGAGGCGCTAAAATGAATAGTCTTCGCATGAGCCGGATTTTACAGAGTACCACCTGGTTCATGAGTGGGCTCACTTCCGGTACGGCGTCTTCGATGAATACGGTGACCCCGAGAGCTTCCGGTACCCAAGCCTCTACTGCGAATTCGGCATGGTGAGAAACAGAGCCGCATTGCGACGAGTGGATTAAATGTGGGCCACTGAAGAGTGCAAAAATATTGTATCGCGCTTGTTATAATGAATTTGCCGCTCTGTATTTGTGTCAGCTCGTGTTTCCGGCTAACAGAGTACCGAAAGTTTACAAATGTGCTGATCGAGCGGCACACCATAGACGGCAGTTTTATGATGTGCTGTAAATCTCCGATCACTAAAGACTGCTGACGTTCTAGGTAGAACGTCAGGTTGGTGGTTCTTGCTGTAATGCTGTGTCATAGATACAAGTGAAAAGCTCACTGCCCTGTACTATTAAACACGCGGAATGTTACATGAAATTAACTGAGATCTCTATCGAGATTATAGTGGCCTGCTGAAGGCATTAAGAAATGATGTAGGAGTCTTATCAGGAACATAGCCGAGAAGAGTTACAGTGTTTGCTGCGCTCAAGATAATTTTTAGCGGGAGAGGGAAGGGGCAAGAAGAGCCCAATTTGAAGATCGGAAGTGAGCCTTCCTATTAACCAAGGTATATGTTTCTATAAGGCTGCCTTTTGGCTTGTAGTATTATTATTTATTATCTGTTACTATTTAGTGTGGATTTGTCCATATGTTGAGCAGAACCCCAGGGCTCATATTGGGCTATACGGACATATACATCATTCTTCTAGTCGCTTCTAGCATCTTTAGTGAATTACGCCTATATATCAACACGACAATGTTATCGACCATCGAGCGCGGTGGAGAGAAAAAATAACTTATCCAAGAATTAATCAATGCCTTCTGAAGGTACTATTGTTAAGTGGACCAGCACCAGCTGAACCTGGCCGGCGTTAGCCTGTGAGGCTAGCCATACGCACCGCTGGGGAGGGAATGGTTTGCGGTAGCGTGTCGAAGGTGTCAAAAACTCTCGCGTTTACGTATCCGGTCTACTTTTTGGTCTTTCACGTTTACACCACCAGCATTGCGCATGATTTCGCGTGTGAGAAGTTATGATAGACAATGGAAAGGTAACTTAGAAAAGAGATTGAGAAACCCTGGTATCCGTTTTGACGAATTCGAAAGCTTCAAACTGATGTCACGAAGAGCTCTTGTTTTTTTTTTTCATTTACTTTGAAGTGCAGTGAGGGTGGAAGATATTTTACTATTTAACAAGTACTGCACTAACTTTCAAGGTTCGACTGGTGTGAAACTAGTTGGAAGACTGCCGCACAAGCAACCGCGGACAGTCAGCGAGGAAGCCAGATCGAAAGTTTGTCCATTGCAACTCGTCTTTTGCTAGTGTTGAGCAAGTGGGCTGACCCTATGCTCGAGTAGCCACGAAGAGGGTCCGCGGTGCCACTGGAAAATTTGTGCATTGGAAGGTGCTGCAAATGTTTTGTACATACATGCTTCCTGATTATAAAAGGTTTTCCGTTGATATCTGTCTCACGTTTTCGTAAATCCGAAAGGCAGAAGACAAAGAAATCATGACAGAAGCTTTCTTCATTATCAATACTTAAAAAAGTGCAACATAATCGATGTCGCAAGGTGTCTGTGTATTCCGCTTTGCCACCAATTACATTTCATGGGGAACTGGAATACGTTATTGATTATTTGAAGCGTATTGACTAGCTTACTCAGATTAAAACAAAAGAACCTGCTGAGAGAGACAGACCTCTTACTACGATGCCAATTTTTTTTCTTATTGTGTTCCATGATCACTACGTGACGCGCCTTCAGATAATAAGTCACATTAAAACAGTGGGAAACGAAAATTACTGAAACATTTGTGGACCGCCTTTTAGTGTATGACGCGGAAGTTTTAACAGCTGTCGTCAGTGGCTTCACTTGCGGCTCCTCTTTATGTAGATAGCAAAGTGCATTTTGACAAATCATCTATATCATATTTGAACCTTTGTTGTCTCAAAGGTATTCGTTAGCATGCATTCGTATGCTACTCCATTATGCGAAAGGCCACGTGACAGAGACATAAAGCCCCGCTTTAACAGTCATTAAAACGTGTCTCCGTGCCCTACGAGCAGCGTGTACAACTCGAAATCCAATGATCCGGGAGGGTACGTTCTCGTATCTGTCACTAACCCTACCTCTTCCCTCAGTCTCATAAAAGCTGCCCTAGTTGCCAACTCGGCAGTACTTTGTGGTATATCGTCACTGCGCAACCTCCCGAGCAATCAGTATTCTGCCGCGTCATCTGCCAACTAATAGTATACGTTACAGATGCATGCCTGGGACTGTTGGTTCCAAACGCCGTCAAAGGTGTTTTTTTTTTTTTTTTTTTTGAGTGCGGCGAGCTTCGCGTTCTCGAGTTAATACTTTCATCTGGTGCGTTTACGGCCAGTTGCAATTATATCGTCATTAGTAGTGGGGCTACCTTACCCTTCTTTTGGATGCGCTTGTAAAGATTCCAAACGGTCATAGACATAATGTTCAACAGAAACATTTCTTACCAAGAAGTGTTTTGCTGACTGCTGTCTCTCTGGGAACGCTGCCACGACGCGAAATAACATGACGCCGGTCATAAATTTGGCACTGCGCATAATGTAACGCCACAAAGTTAATTGCCCCGTTCATCGAAAAGTCCGTTTTCGGAGTTGGTGACGCCACTGTGATGGAAAAAAATAGTGGGTATTGCTCTGGCAGCTGACAGCTTGCTCGCCCAAGCACTGATTGGTCGCGGAATTTTCTGACGTCACGCGGCAACACGACATTGCTAATTTGGCAGGAGGCTTCTCATTTCGAATTGGTTGGCCAGGGGATTCGAACCCTACAGGACCCGAGCGTTCCGGGCCAGGCACGTTACCTATAGGCAACGCAGGGATGTTCGTATATTGCTTGGGTAAAGAGAAGCTTTGTATCTATGCTGTGTGGTCAGTCAATAAAATGGTACCTTACTAGATGCATACATTAAGGGGTCAGTCATTAAGCGAGAGGCGATTTGCGTGTGTGCGAGCGAGGGTCATCAAGAGGGGCCGCAGATGGAAGCCGTTAAATCCGCCGCGTCATACCATCAAAGGCGGATCTTGAAGGGACACAACACTGCACTTTATACGTCCAATTGTTTTCACTCAATGGAATGCTTCCTGCCTCGACTTGACCATTTCGTAGCGGTTTGGTTGAAAATGATGTAGAAATATTTTCCTGAAAATTGTTCAATCAGTGCATGCTGCCGTTTGTATGTCTTCCGACGCTGGAAACGATCAGTAACAACGTAGATGACGATTGTGCGTGGAAAAAGTGATATATCAAAAATTAATATAAATCACACCTGCTAGGAAGTAATTGGACATTTTTTAGCTCAGAGCAGCTTATATTTTAATTTGTATATCCAAGGCAGCTGCGGTCAGGAACGTACGCCTCATCGACGAAGTTTCTGTGAGCAATGTTCACTGCTTCATCCAGGGAATTCAAAACACCGTGACGTCATATATTGACAAGCATAAAATAATATCATAGACAATGCGAACGTAGGGTGGTTTTTGTTGACGAGCTCGCCGGAGAGAGCGGAAAATATAATAAATAAAAGTGAGCACTCTTCAAAGCAATAGAGGACATTGCGCAATTACGAAAACCACTGGCATTTTCTCTAGATGTGGTCACGTGGGTTACTACAGTGATAATTAGAGCGCTTCGCCACAAGAGGACACTTTACTCGTGTTTGTTCAATTTTCAGTGGCGAATTAAGATTATGAAATCCCCGTCTCTCAAATATTGTAAGGTCAGTTTTTATTATAATAGGAAGGCTATTCATTTTCACCTTGATTTCGGTACACATTTCAGTCATTGTTCTGCACCTTTCAGTGTTCCCGCTTCCCTATATGTTTTCTCTTTAATAAACTACTGATCTTTAAACTGCGTAAAGTAAAATGACGGCAAGGGAATCGAGCTAAATTCTTGTGTTTGCTTAGCACTTGAATGCGGGCATAAGAAAACATTCAGTGCTTGCTATTGGGGACCAACTCCCCGTGAAGCCTTGAGAGTTGCTTTCTATATGACTTCCTGAGGTTCCCAAACAGCATAAATCAAAACCGTATCACTTGTTTTCTTGAACAGGTCCGTGCCAGTACGTGTTCTCAGAATGTCCGGTTCACGGCCTCCACGGACTCGGGCGAACCTTGTCGCGTCTACAAGGGCTGTCGCGTGTCGTCCAAATGCAAACCGCACTTCTCCCAGTGGGACAAGGACCCAGTGACGTCATCCATCATGTTTATGCCATACCTGAAGGGTGTAAGTGTGTTGAGCAACACCTTGCTTCCAGATCGCAGACATTGCTGCTCATGCTTTGTTTTTGTTCGTGATTAACGCCCATCCTTCAGGGCTTAGTCAGTTTGGACTATATTTGCCAAACCTTCATTGATTGCAGTTGCTCGTCACTGAGTGTAATTTATTTGAGATTGCAATTTATTCTTCGCTCACGTTATCTCGCAAGTACTGCTTTAGTTTTGAATATGGCGAGACCAAGAGCGGTGATTGCAATTTATTTGATATTGCAGTTCATTCTTCGCTCACGTTATCTCGCAAGTAGTGCTTTAGTTTTGAATATGGCGAGACCAAGAGCGGTGATTGTAATTTATTTGAGATTGCAGTTTATTCTTCGCTCACGTTATCTCGCAAGTACTGCTTTAGTTTTGAATATGGAGAGACCAAGAGCAGTGATTGTAATTTATTTGAGATTGCAGTTTATTCTACGCTCACGTTATCTCGCAAGTATTGCTTTAGTTTTGAATATGGCGAGACCAAGAGCGGTAATTGTAATTTATTTGAGATTGCAGTTTATTCTTCGCTCACGTTATCTCGCAAGTACTGCTTTAGTTTTGAATATGACGAGACCAAGAGCAGTGATTGTAATTTATTTGAGATTGCAGTTTATTCTTCGCTCACGTTATCTCGCAAGTATTGCTTTAGTTTTGAATATGGCGAGACCAAGAGCGGTGATTGTAATTTATTTGAGATTGCAGTTTATTCTTCGCTCACGTTATCTCGCAAGTATTGCTTTAGTTTTGAATGTGGCGAGACCAAGAGCGGTGATTGTAATTTATTTGAGATTGCAGTTTATTCTTCGCTCACGTTATCTCGCAAGTATTGCTTTAGTTTTGAATATGGCGAGACCAAGAGCAGTGATTGTAATTTATTTGAGATTGCAGTTTATTCTTCGCTCACGTTATCTCGCAAGTATTGCTTTAGTTTTGAATATGGCGAGACCAAGAGCAGTGATTGTAATTTATTTGAGATTGCAGTTTATTCTTCGCTCACGTTATCTCGCAAGTATTGCTTTAGTTTTGAATATGGCGAGACCAAGAGCGGTGATTGTAATTTATTTGAGATTGCAGTTTATTCTTCGCTCACGTTATCTCGCAAGTATTGCTTTAGTTTTGAATATGGCGAGACCAAGAGCGGTGATTGTAATTTATTTGAGATTGCAGTTTATTCTTCGCTCACGTTATTTCGCAAGTATTGCTTTAGTTTTGAATATGGCGAGACCAAGAGTGGTGATTGTAATTTATTTGAGATTGCAGTTTATTCTTCGCTCACGTTATCTCGCAAGTACTGCTTTAGTTTTGAATATGGCGAGGCCAAGAGCGGTGATTGTAATTTATTTGAGATTGCAGTTTATTCTTCGCTCACGTTATCTCGCAAGTACTGCTTTAGTTTTGAATATGGCGAGACCAAGAGCGGTGATTGTAATTTATTTGAGATTGCAGTTTATTCTTCGCTCACGTTATCTCGCAAGTATTGCTTTAGTTTTGAATACGGCGAGACCAAGAGCGGTGATTGTAATTTATTTGAGATTGCAGTTTATTCTTCGCTCACGTTATCTCGCAAGTACTGCTTTAGTTTTGAATATGGCGAGACCAAGAGCAGTGATTGTAATTTATTTGAGATTGCAGTTCATTCTTCGCTCACGTTATCTCGCAAGTATTGCTTTAGTTTTGAATATGGCGAGACCAAGAACGGTGATTGTAATTTATTTGAGATTGCAGTTTATTCTTCGCTCACGTTATCTTGCAAGTACTGCTTTAGTTTTGAATATGGCGAGACCAAGAGCGGTGATTGTAATTTATTTGAGATTGCAGTTTATTCTTCGCTCACGTTATCTCGCAAGTACTGCTTTAGTTTTGAATATGGCGAGACCAAGAGCGGTTGACATCTTGATCCCAAGGAAAGCATAGCGCATTTGCTGCTACGCTGCCGCCGAGTACAGTTATTTAGAGAGCGTGAGCCGTTCCCTTTAAAAACCTTAAGCTGCCTTCTTGCTGTTTAACCTCCGGCAAAGTTATCTAGCAATAAAGTGGAGCTTCTTGATCGGCCACTACCTAAGTGCTCTTCAATATTCGATGACAGAATTCAAACACCAGCTATGTCAGCTTAATCCCTAGCAACCGATTAGGGCGACACAACCCAGTGCGCACTTCATCGCGACTTGCTGCGTACGCCCACTCATTGTAGGTTCCACTGTGATGCGAGCGGGAAGGGGCATGGTGGTGAAGCACTGCAAGTTAATTGTTCTCTTCACTTTCCTTTTTCTCGCGTACCGATGTGCTCGTAGTTCAGAGGGGAGAAGAGGAGCCTCATTTTCGATCACCAATAGGGTCAGCGTTAATGAAGCTAGCTTAAATGTTTAGCTTTATGAGAGGACTGATGGGATACCTATGGCTCGTATGCGTTCTCTAATTTGAGCAAATGTTATTTCGTGGGCCATTTATACTAAACCGGATGCACTCGCTTCATGTATTCCTCGACAGCCTGCCAACATTATCACCCGCCGGACTGTATACCCACTGCAGGGCGAACGCCTCTCCCATATTCCTTCAATTACCCCAGTCCTGTGGTAGCTGCACCCATTAGACCACAGCGAAGGAAGATACTGCGAAAATATTGACGCTGAATAGAAGTGGTAAAAACGAATAGAAACCAGATTCTATGCAGGAGATTGATACAAACTTTATGGGAAGGGGAGGGTTTTGTTCTCATTTAGAGTGTTTTAACTTTTAAGCAATCCACACTGCGATACTTTGATCCGCTGAAGTAGGGACCACGCTCCATGTACGCAATAAAAGGGAGCATCTGTAATGAGCGGCTGTGCATTTCAAAATATCTCCACGAGGAGGCATGCCAAGCTACCATAAACGCGGATTCCGCTATGCCAATTAAGAGCATTAGCATCGCGCACACTTAAACTAATTACTAAGGCAGTTAATGTGTTCAACAAGTGACTAGCTGTGAATTTCTCTTGGTAGGTGGCTGAATTTTGTGACAGCGGAGATAAGAAGCACAATGTCTACGCTCCCAACAAGCACAACCACCTGTGCGATCGCAAGTCCACATGGGAAGTGATCAGCGCCAACCAGGACTTCAAAGGGTTTGTACCGTCCGTCTATTTGAGCTTCTGTCCACCTTAATGCTAGTATCTCGCTTTATTTGGAATCAAGGAGGCAAAGTTAACCTTCACACAATTAACGCCGCTTTGGATGGATGTTCTTTTTTTGTTTTTGAAGGTATATAATGGCAGATACGCGTACTACCTTTGGTACTCACAAATGCTCTGCACTACTACAAAATAACGTAAACCATTTGCAAGGCTCTCAAGGAGGTTTTCGAAAAGGCTATGAAACTTTTAGTAAACTGTGGAAGTCAGGTAATATTTCGTAATTTCTCATCTGTGCTCATTAAATTATTCGTGATCAATACACTAGAGGAGGGTATCTGCTAAAGTGCCGGTGGCGTTGCTTTTTACAATATATTCCTTTATTTCAGGCAAAATACTGCTCCTATGATCCATGGTTTTATATTATCTGTTGGCGAACTAAATGATATACGCTTATTATTAGCGGTCCGTCAAGAGGCAGTAGTGAAAACGCCTATAACAAGGATGCTGATTTGGAAAAAAAAATTGTTTTCACGTTGCTGCTCCGGTTTCTGCAATATGCAACATAGAAAAGTCAGACACACACACAATATAAAGCATGTATGTATATAACCTCACTGTATCTTGCATGACTTGCCCTTTCGTAATCATGAAATTTGATACTGACGTATTTAAGAACCTCTCAAAAGACCCCCAGAAGACAAAAATGCTGTCCTATGCTTAAGAGGTCATTTGACCGCATAAAACATTTTAAGCAAAAATGAAATTAGTATTTTCCTTCTGAATACAAGGATGCCAAAAACTCCATTATGGACACTGATATTACATGAGATGAAAAATAATGCGGCTAACCAACACCAATCGCACGTATTATGCATGGCGTACACATGTACGTGCCAAAAGCTGGCATGCAAAAAGGTTGCGCGATTTGGAATTCGCGCAAAAAGACGAAAAGCCATGATGCGAAATCGCTCTTGCGCTATCTCATGCCAGAAACATGCATCCTGTAAAAATATGAGCAGCCAGAAAATATCGATGGGTTCGTTCGCTTACCTTTATTTCGCTTTCATGAGCTCCATTCGCCTAGCCTTTGGATGGACACACACACACACACACGCGCACACACACACACACACACACACACACACACACACACACACACACACACACACACACACACACACACACACACACACACACACACACACACACACACACACACACACACACACACACACGCACGCACACGCACACGCACACGCACACGCACACGCACACACGCATGCGCGCGCGCGCGAGCACGCGTGTTTATTGAAACTTTTTGCCCTTGTTTTTGTTGCAGGCTACCCGATGCTGACCTCCAAAGATCTGTCTCGGTGAAATTCACTGAAGTCCAGAAAAGAAAAGGCGCCCTGGGTCGTGTGATTTTCGCTCTGGACGTATCGACTAGTATGAACGTAAGTGTCACGCACTGACAACACAATGTGATTATGAAGCAGTGGGGCCATTGCTCCTTATTCCTGGTAGAGCTCCTAGAGGCTGCGCAAATAGCGGTGGAGCAGAGCAGAATGAACAAAACTTAGCAAGGCGCGGACTATGCGTGGATTGACTAAGGTGTGTTATCCATTTACCTAAATTGCGTTTACTGAACTAGCAATAAGTGGGGTTCAAACTGTATGCTAGCGCGACGTACCAGCTGCTGTGACAAATACGTCCGCATTAAAGAATTTGTTATAAGGAACGCATCTTGGGTTGTTTCAGAGTACCGTGTCCGTGTATGGAAAATTTCAAGACATGTCAAAAAAATTTTTTCCCCGCCTGGTATTTATGATGCGCTGATCATTCGTCGACAAACAAATAAAGGCGACCAAGCAGCAACATGCGAACAGGGTAAAAGGGAATCTCTATAGAGTGGAAAGGACTCGTAAATAGGGGCAGAAACTGAGTTTTTAAACTGCGACCCTGATTGTGAAAGTGTTTAAGCATTTGAATCGAGTATCCTATACATTACATCATAAAGCATTATGTTTTGGCATGGTGCGAAACGATGTACGTGTGAGACAGAGCTTTTTAGATGAATTCCACAGCTTCATAACCTGAAGCTAAGCTGCATTTGTTATAGCAAAGCCGGGCATCGCGGAACCAACCGCTAAGAATTTGTTTATTTTATTTTATTTCAGATACTGTCAATTCTCATTGGGATTTTTACAAGATGGGCATATAATTGAATTCAGGCTATAATAATGGCGGTACAAAGGTTACAAATATGCATAAATTAAGACGAAAAGCAGTTAACAGGTAAAAACAGTCTCATACACAGCATATCTGCTAGGTAATGATGCAGTTATACACGATAAATAACGTAGTAATACAATAGCTTTCTTGTAAAGTAAATAGCTTGTTATATTTGGTTCGAAATGGTTTACGTGTTGTGTAGCAGTTCTTCTAGAAAGGTTACAAATTTCGGCAATGATGCGCTATTATCGATGCGTGGATCCAAACCGTTCCATTTCGTAGTTGCACGAGGCAAACATGAATATCTAAAACACTCGTTGCGGAAAAAATATTCTTTGAGAGTTGTGGTTACTTATGGCGGGAAAGTGTGCATGCATCTAATGATATATACAATGAGCTATCTATTTTTAGTGCATTGTGTAAGAACTGGTAGAGTAATTGTTGTCGTGCTAGTTTGGCGCGGTTTTCTAAAGTAAGATAGAAGCCTTTTTAAGGAATTGAGATGGCGAATCAGCAATCCTATATTTGTAAGATATAGATCTAACTGCCTTTCGCTGTACTCCTTCGATTTTGTTAATAAGCTGCTGTGTATAAGGGAACCAAATTATGTTACTGTAGTCGATAACTGGTCGTAGAAATGTATTATATGCTAATAGTTTAGTTTCTGGTGGTGCTTAATGAAGTCGTCTTCTCAACAAAAACAACCGTTTTAAAGCGGAAGATATAATGCTGTTATTATGTGCTTCCCATCGTGGGACATGTTAGAGGATTAAAATTCGGTACTTATGTTGATTAACTTTTCTCAGTGGTATGCTATTTATGCTGTGAATGCTTTTCTATGTGATAGCTTCTGGGCTCTTAACTTTTGTCTGGTTTGTTAACCCGCCGTTTCTTTTGAGGGTCCTTTATGCTGGTTAAGTTGTTTTCTCACGTCTAACGTAGAATATTAAGAGATATCCTTATTACAATCCCCGCATTTATCTGCTGGCTCTCGTATCTTTTTCTCTCTAGGATTACAGCCGTATAGACCATCTAAGAGAAGCGGCTGGCCAGTTCATCAATGTTCTCATACCAGACGGGTTAGAGGTCGGAATTGTCACATTCAGCAGCTCCGCCTACACAATATCTGCCCTGACCTCCATGGACGCGACAGTGCGGAGACAGTTTGTTGACAAAGTAAAGCAGCTAAGAACTCTCGGAAACACCTGCATTGGATGTGCGCTGCGAAAGGCTCTGGAGGTAAGTCCAGTTTACCTCACGAGCGCTCTGCTATACACTTCAGTTTCAAGATATAGATTTTTGTTGCGGGAGACACTGAGGTAGTCACTGAGTGATTTCTCGGAGCCCCCGATGAGCCAAGCTGCTCATGCGTGAGGAGCGAGTGACGTCACATCGAGCATAGCTGCAGAGCCACGTCGGAGCCGCCCCCGAATCCTCCGCTGCGCGGGTGACTCACAATTAGAGAGTTTTAGCTCCCCGTGATCCGCGATCCGGTACCGTGATCCGCCACCGCGCGTTCCACTGCGCATGCCCAGACCCCCCTCTACGCCGATAGATGGCGCCACATACTGCATGTTGGCACACAGACCTGCCGCGTCGGGACCAATCGGGACCACGTGCGGTAGAGAGTCACAGTAGCGGATCGCGGATCACGGTAAGCTAAATCTCTCTATTGACGTCGTCACCGCGCTAGCTACGCATTCGCTAGAAGGGAGTGACTTCACACGGCGCACAGTTGGCGCGCCGGGGCCGCCACCGACTCCTCCGCGGCGCAGCGACTCAGAGGTGCCGTCGCCGCCGAGTTCGTCGCAGATGTTGCTTCTGCAGTTCTACTCGGGATGGCCATTGGTCAAACCACAGAAATATTTTTTTTTGCTCGACATTAGGCCAGCTCGTTAGTATTTCGCTAGACTGACCGCTGATGCCGAGACTGGCCAATGCAAATTATTCGATTACAGCTAGAGTACGTTCGAAACCGCACTGATGCTACCGCGAGCATGGAATGTGCGGAGCAATATGTCACTTGTTCTCCTAAACTGCTGGGAAAGGTGATTCTGAGGGCAATCAGCGCGTGAACAATGAACGTTTCAAGAAATTTTGTCCAAAGCTACCCGCTTTCGAAAGCTTAGGGGACTAAAAAGTGACATTAACCGTTTCAGGTACTCAGCATATTCTACTGCAGAGGAAAAAATTCGCGCGCATATTGAAAACATATCTTCCAAAAATAACCAAATAGATACAAAGACTTTAGCAATAGTTCTTTCCACACCCGCCGATTTTAACCCTTCTCTATTTATCGATCTCATTTATTGTGAATGATCGCTTTCCTGATAAGCGCGCCCTGGGACCATGTGACGTCCACATTTTTCAATACGGAAGCCTTTCTAGGCTCAGCGGTGGTGTTCGCGGAATGTGTTCTCATGAACTCTGATTCATTATATAGGTAGTGTGAGTGATGTTGTATAGTAACAGTAATATGATATATATATATATATATATATATATATATATATATATATATATATATATATATATATATATATATATATATATATATATTGTGAGCATGGTTCTAGAACTCTCGCCTCTTTCACCTGGGCATACGCAGCATCGTCATCATTCAACGGTGTTTGGGAGTTCACGCGCAGAGTTCAAGATTCTGGCTGGAATAAAGACGTTTGTTAGAGTGGTGGCTCACCAGTGGCATAGGTGCCCTTAGTATCCCAAGCCTCTCGCTTTATGGACCTTTGCATCGGGTTAGGAGGATGTCAAAACGCCTCCTCTCTGGACTGTTGCAAACCGGTTCCGCTGCCGCTTCCACCATACTGACGTCAGGCGCACACAAAAGCCCAGCGAGCAATATGGCGACGCCTAGGAGGCCCTCGTTGCAAAGGTCTATAGCTGTCTACTGCTCCCCTTGGAGCTCCGTTCCGGCCTTCGCTTGCCCTCACACCCCTTCGGTATGAACGAGGGCAACGAAACCCGCCCGCTCCTGGCACCAACCACGTCGACTACCGCCTGCTGCTCCCCCACGTACGTTGAAATGGCTTCGAAGCCACCTGCCCCAGTCCATTTCCCTTGTCCTGGTCCTGTGTGTGCTCATGTGGCTGCAGTGCAGTGCAGCCCAATGCTCTCAACCACCCCGGTATCGACAATCCTGGCGTCCTTTCCGTGCAGTCTGCTATTGCTGTGGAATCCGCGGTCACATCTCCCGTGTCTGTCGCCGGCGCCAGCAAGACTAACAGCGTGGTTATGCTCCATTTGAGAGTGCATGCCTGGGCCAGCCTGAAGCTTCTACGATGTCATACTCTACTTCCTTCGGTCGCTCTCCTTCACCGCAGGATTTCCAGAATATTTTCCGACCCCCTTGTTCTATCCGACGCCGCACCCCATCGCCTTTACGCCGCCCGTCTCCCCTTCGACCACTCTCCCAATACTTCCTTCCTAGCGCGGAAACCTAACAAAAGCAGTTTTTAGAGGGAAAGCTGCTTCACAATCAAACTCTGGAATTCCTCCCGAACACCCGTCTAACACGCTCAAAGTACCGATCGAACGAGTATACGTTCAAGCCCTCATCGATACGGGTGCTGCTTATTCCGTCATTAATCGATCGCAACTTGTGTTATCGTCTCCGCAAAGCGATCACTCAGTACAGGGGGCCTCCTCGCCGTGGAGCCAACGGTACTATCATCACGCCCATAGGGCAATGTACAACACGCGTTCTCATCGATGACCAGAGGCATCATATTGAGTTTGCGGTGATTCCGTCCTGCGTTCATGAACCAATTTTCGGCTGGAACTTTTTATCGTCGGCGTCTGCCCTTATCTTCTGCCGCGACCACCTGATTCACAATGCGGACATTGAGTTCGAACGCGAATCTGTCTCCTCCCCACTACGTGTGCTCGCTGCCCTTGACTACGTTTTGAGCCCTGGTCGTGAGCACCTCATCATTGTTAATCTGGATTATGCACTTGACGGCGATGCTTTAGTGATGCCAGCACCACGGTGGACCTCCGAAGGTATAGCGCTTGCCTCCTGCCTCACCTGTTTCAACCATGGTTACGCGGTTGAAACAGGTGCGCAGTCGGTGCTATTTTACGATATACAGGAAAATTAAGAAACTTCCATTGAAAACTCGCCCTTGTCCTGAATTTACGGATATGTTTCAGCCTTGCGTGAAAACGCGAAGATCGAACTATCGAGAGACGAGTGTATCTCACTCTTATTCCGCTATGTCAGCTACGAATACATTTACTGCTACTGGTGGGATTATGGGTTCGCTCATACGGCGTTAACACGTTCGCATACTGATGGTACTTTAAAATGCTTAATCGCTGCATGAGATTGCAACCATGTGATGCAATATTTATATTCTACTTATGCGAGTGGTTCTTGTCTACTTTTCTGCCCCCTGTCAGATGTTCGAGGAGAAAACGCAACGCGTCGAGGGCTCTGTAATTATCCTCATGACTGACGGTGAGGAGAACCAGTATCCCTACATACGGGACGTCGTCGACGACTTGATTGCCGCTAAAGTGGTGGTAAACACGATAGCTTTTGGCGTCTCTGCCGAGAAGACTTTAGAAGACCTCGCTCTGCGCACTGATGGGAAGCCGTTTGCCCTTAGGGACCACCAATCCAACGTTGCAGTCGCGCTAGAGTCGGCATTCCTGGACTCTATCACCACCTTGCTGGATGACAATAAGAGGCCAGTTGTGGTAAGTGCTACCTTTGATTGTGATTTTACTTCCGAAGAAGAAAAACCCGAGAAGAGGACCGGAGGGAGGGAGGAATGGACGGAGGAGAAAGAATAGGGCAGGGTGTGAAAGAATGTTTCCTTAGGTATGAATTTCAAAACCTGAATCTGATGATCCCTGGACTTGAAAAAAAAAATTATAAGGGCAGCAGCAGGAAAAGCTGCAGTGCTAGTTAGATGATAAGTGAGCACTAAAGCACGTTTGATGCTGAGACGTGTTTCTTTTTGAAAGGGACAGGTGGTGTTCCAAAAGGGCGTGATAAGCATTACAGCTACAGGGAAATAGCTATCAAGTGCTTTAGTGAAGGGGAGGACCAAACAAACAGAATAATAACAGATTATTAAATATCTGGAAAGGAGCATTAGAATCCCTTAAATATATTCCTTCGGCGTCTAAATTACTTGAGACGATAATCCCACGCTGTTAATTGGAGAGTTTATTCACAGCACAGAATAATCGAATATATCGAAAGGAGAATTACAATCCCATAAATATATTCTTTCGGCCCCTGAACTAGTCGAACAGATAGTCCCACGATTTTAATTAGACAGTTTGCTCACAGCAGGTGCATACACGCATGCCTCTACCCCCCCCCCCCCCCTTCTTTTGCCACATAACATAAGCTCCACGTGTTTGTCCAAACATGCTTCCTTCTCATCACTCTTACTTTGGTTCCCCTTGAATGCTTTTCTTTATATAATGCCACACTTGGCAGGTATGGTTTACTCTGATTTGTTATTCTTTTTTTATATTTCTCTCCTTGCATAGTGCTCTTGAAAACTATTCCCCTTCAGTTGTATTGCTTAACATACCCTTTTGGAATGCCTTTCCCTTTCAATAAAGTGCGTATCAGCATCGAATCTGCTTTATCTGCTGACTTATCATCTACCTCGCATTGTAGACTTTCCTGCTGCTGCTCCTTTTTATTTTCTTTTTCAGGTCAGGGGATCACCGGTTTCAGGCTCGGAAATTCATACCCAATTAAACATCCTTCCATCCCTTACCATACTTCTTTCTGCCCCTCCCTCACTGGCTTTGCTTCTTCTAAAGCCAAAGCGTATTTAAACCCCGCCAGTGATGATCTCTTGTCGCAATGTTGACTCGGCTTCTAAACCGAGGCTCCCCCTCATCTTGTACAGTGCTCTTTCATACCGCGTAGCTATCTTCTTCCTCTCGTTCTACCCTGGATCACTTGCCATATATAATTCAGTGACTGTACCATGATATGTGTTACCCGCCTACGGCTTTAAGGGGATGCAATGATTAATAATTTCGTATGATGTTCTTCTTATGCTTCCATAGCAGAGTGGAATCTTCCGGCACAATGACTGAAAGCGCATAGTCATGCTGCATGTCCCATTTTGTTTATTTTGTTCATTGTAGTTTGTGCTTTTGTATTTGTAATATCTACTTGTGTGTTTGTTCTGCTTGGATATGTACAATAATCTGCAGTATGAAATAAATAAATATATAAATATGAGCTTGCGGCATGCTATTCTCATTAGTCATTAAGAAACCGTAGCTTTACGCTTATGCTTATCTAATGCCACGAAACTTATGAAACATTTTTTCACGCAGTTACGTTTTAAGGGCACTGACGGCTTAGTCTACAAGTTGCAGTTGCCCGGAATCATTAATTATGTGCGAAGTGCCAATGAAGTAAAATAACTTAGCTATATTACCCATTTTCATCCTCCAAACAATTTGAGGAACAGACTTTAAAAAAAGAAATGGTGATAAACGATTAATGGCACAAAAACAAGCGGGACCAGAAGCAAGAGGAAATACGCAAAGGAAAACAATATAGAGCTTCATAATTGTTCAAACTTTATTCCATAAGGAGTGAATATGGATTCTTCTCGCTTTTTTAGGTCTTTGAGGAATCTGCGAAAGTGGTGGATAAGCGGGAGTTTCAGATCCTCCTGGACGCCGACCTGGGCAACCAGACGACAATCTCTGTACAGTCCAATAATATGGCCAGCCTCAGGGCAGAGCTGCGCTATCCCGACGGCAAAATCTGCGTCGACTGTTTCGAGCCCGACCTGAAGAAGTCCTCCAACTATATAACGTTCAAGATTCCGGGAATAGCAACGGTGTGTACTTGACCGACTTCTGACGAAACTATCACCCTGTCCATAACGATGACGAGACATATTTGTCCTATCACAGATGATACAATTTAACTAGCTCAACATTGGTCAGCGAACAGTACGTCAGTTTCAACCAACTGCCTTAGCGTTCTATTCATTTTATTATTGCGAAAACGTTTCTCGGCTGATGGGTGACGTGGACAGGACGTGTAGATAAGATGTGTGACCACGAGATTTAGATGTACATGAGATAAAGACGATAACGAATGATAACTAGACAATTAGAAGAGAATAAATAACGTATTAAGTCCTAGCAACGTTGAATTCAGATTATTTGAGAGTTGTGAGATTCATGACGATGATAATGAGATTGGAAAGCTAAGATTAATAGTGTACCTCAGTGGGAATTTAGGATTAAGAAAATCACATGACGTCATTTATAATGGAGTGATAGTTACTGATAAGGTTACTGATAAGGTAGTGACAGTCAGTGTTAATGATATATTAAGGAGATAAGAAGGGTGGCTGAATACAACGGAATTTAGGCCAGTATCAACGGTACTCATAACGTAGTCAGACTAGATGGTGATAAAGTTACTGGTAACAGTGATTGTTGATAATAGTGATAGGTAATGATAACAAGCAGCGTCAATCAACCACGTGGTGTGAACATGTCTAGACAAGAAGTTGTCAGCATCAAGTTGATCATCTCATAGTTCCATGCAACAAACATGTCCACACTAATGTAGATGTCACAAAAACATGAAAACGCTGAACGAGTTCATAACCAAAACAGGGACGGAACTCGCAATGTGTTCGAATTTCCAAATGTATGGAAAATAAGTGCATCTGTGTGACGTTTTTTCCTTGGCCTAACATCATGTGAAATCGCTGCTCAGGTTACCTACTATGTGTCAGAAATCTGCTGGCTATTATGCGTATATGCATCATATGTTTCGTCTTTGTTCAAGCCATGCAAGCCAATTGCTATAAATATAGTTCTAAGTGTGATTTACCGCATTCTTAGCTGTGAGCATTCTATTAAGGACACGTTTTCTTTGTTGCTTGCGTGTTAGATTTTTGCCCCGAGCACTCCTCCATATGACGGACAAACTGGGATGGAGAATTCGGATTATTCAATGAAAGCCGCTAGCACTGGTTTCGCTCATTTGAGTGAGAAATCCTCCACGGAGGCTTCTTTGAGCACACGCAGTGGTTCATTTATGTGAGACGATGTTCGGGGGAGCTTAATCGCTTTGGACTGATGACACTGTGCAAACGAAGTTATTCCATTTGCGTGATTTTCACTACTAAAAGTTTTGCCTCGCAATAGCGGTCCGCAGATTTAATTTTACATATCATGAAATGCGGCAGTGCCTTTTAAGAAGAAACTGTTTTTCTATTGACTTCAAACAGGATGTGGGTAACGTGCGTCTGTCAGAAAACTGTGTGGTGATCAGCTTGAGGGGGAGGGGGGATGAAATGAGACAGCATTTTTTATATCGTTCACCAGTCCAGTTTTACGCCAACTTTATAACGATATTGCAACTCCAGCTCTGTTGCAATTATATTCTCATACTATTCAAATTTAGATTCTAATATTTTTCTGATTCTTTTATTATTCACTTTCCATTCGCAATATGCTCCGAGTCATTCTCTCCGAGGCTCAGTATTCATTGTTCCGCCTCTCCTGCCTCCATTGGAATTGTAAAGGAGGATTTCTGCTCTGCACCGGCCCCTTAGTGCTCAGTGAAGGTTAGTGAAGGAAGTGCTTAGTGAAGCTTAGTTCTTACGTGGTGCCACCTGCCTTGGAGTGCAGGTGTAGCCCTCACTGATGTTCGCGTTCATCAAACCCATAACTAGAATGCGTAAAGCCGCTTCGGCAGAGCAGAGATGCAGGTGCTTCGCGCGAACAATACGGGGAGCCCAGTGACTAATAATAAGACTGAAACTTAGGTCCTGGCGGTGCTGTTCTAGCGGGCGGAAACGCATTACACAGTTTCATTCTTTCTAAGGACTAGAAATGGTTACGAGCCGTATTTGAAGTAGCGTATCCAATGCCTTTCCAGTAACGACTGCTTTAAGAATGCATTGATAAACAAAAATATTGGTTATTGATATATTGGTATAATGAAGCGGCTACTTGTTTACATCGCAGGCAGGGGCGGTGGGAAACCACAGGTGGAAGGTGTTGCTGCTTTAACATATCTCGATGCATATGAGCTTCGCGTGGCACCTTACTACCGTTGCTTGCACGAAGCCTACCGTGGCAATTCTAGAGGGCTACTTTTAGTGAGAATTCATATTTGCTTCAGTCTTATATGCAATGCCACACCGCTGTACTTTTACAGAATGTTGCTGGGAGAGTGAAATTTATCGTTAACAATGTACAGGGTGATCAACTTCTAGCTATGCCAAGGTCACTGTTTTCAAAGCAGCATTGCGTCGGATGCAGGCGCTTATCGAAGCAAAGCGATATATGCACAGTGGGAGGCGGAGGTAATGCTTCGCATGGCCTGCCGCCTAGCTTTATGGAATGGTCGGGCCGGACACAATGATGCTTTGAAAGCAGTGGTCGTGTTATAGCTAGAAGTGGATCACCCTGTACAAAATCTATGTGTACATTTTTGATATCACCAAGACTGTCATCTTTTTTTCAGACTAATTTGCCTTCGACCGCGTCCACTGCTTTAAAGAGACGCACAAACCTGATTTATTTGTTTTGTGCGCATGACCCCGTAGCCTGGTGCCTGGACTTTGGTCGTGTTTCACACCATAAGCCGTGGTGAAGCCGACGTCCATGTACGTGCCACTTCGCTCGCCAACGGTGACCAGGATGAGCCTGTGCTCGTGCGCGCCTTCCTCAAGAAGACCGAGGTGGCCCAGGCGGCCGAAGCGGTCATCTACGCTGAGGTCACCAAGGGTTCCCAAGTGGTGCTGCATGCTCGGGTTACCGCCACCGTAATCAGGCCAACGCGGCCGTTCGAGATCGAAGTAGAGCTCTTCGACGACGGATTAGGTGCGCTTCTCTCACGACTTCAGTCAGGCACTGTTTCAGGATAATTAATACGTTATTTTAATATCTGAAAATAATGTTGGCTTGCACTGCGTTCCAAATTTTTTGTAGACGCAGTAGTATAACCTTCCAAGGTATCATATTTATTGAATAATGAGACAAGGTATGGGCATATATAGCGATAAATACCGCAGTCTACTTTGGGTACCGTTATGTACTATGAAGGGTATAGTAAGGGTCGGTTCGCAGACATGATGAAATTGTTAGCTGCTAAGTAGACACTAAATACGGTTGCTTCCTTGAACGCTTGTATTAGGCATAGCACGCGACTCTATGTTGTTTTTTTCTTCTTTTTTTTTACAAGCGAGACTGGAAAACAAGATAACAAGATTATGTTTTTTTAAGAATGATGGCAGACGAGTGGGGTACCTCTCTACGTGTACAGACATGTTCGGTGTTGCGTAAAAATGTAATAGGAGGAGCTTCATGCAACACTAGCAAACTATACACTCTATATTGATTTGGAATCCTTTACCGCTGACGACTGGTGGCCAGTTATTGACGAAACGGAGCTCACCTGCCATGACTCAGTTATGGTGAGTCATGGCAGAAGTACCAAATTTTTTAGGACCATTTGCCTTAACTCAATGCTTACATAGGCGGGAACGAAAACAGCTTGATATGTTTTGTAAGAATGTCTTCTGGACAACACTGAAGCGAGGTTATGGTGGAATAAGGGGAAATAATCGTTAGGTATAGAGCCTATCCTAACAAGACAGGCAGGCAGGAATGTACTTCCAGCCATAAACACATCAATCATCTAGAACTCTGATGGTTTGATTAATGTATTCGCTAGAAAACTGGTACTACATTTAAACTTTAGAGGACCAATCACGCAGCATTATATGCGTCTATACGCACTGTGAAGTGCGATTTGAAGTGAAGTGCACTGATCGTGCGCAGCGTGTACGTACCTGTGAGACGATCGCGACAATGGACCGCGAGACACGCGCCACCCAAATCGCCGAGTAAATTTTGGTGCTTGGTAGTCAATAGCTGCCGGCAGGATGTTGTAACGGGCACCTGCTCTAAAATGTATTACGCCTTAAGCTTCTTTGCACAGTATCAGTGATATTTCAGACCAGAAGACATTACGAACGGCTGTTGGCATTTACAGTCAACGGCGCCACTTGAATCACGATGTGTCCCTTCTATACCTTAGCTTCGGTGTAGGCGCAGCTTCAGATGGTATAAAACAGTCCTAAAAGTGACCGACAATAACGAGTGTAATTTGGCTATAAAGTGAATTCATGATCCTAACAAAGTCATGGATTGAACTAACAGCGAACGATACCGCTCCATCGGAAAATTACTCTTTGCCAGAAAGCTTGTTTTTTCTGAAACGCTTCAAAGAGCAACATGGCGGACTCTTATTTGTATGTCCATGCCCAAGAATACCTTATTCACTCATATTACACTCTTTTGAGTCTCCGAATGCACAACGTGGTTTTAAGAACGCTGGAAGAAATCATGTAGAGTTTGCTTTGCACTCGGTTAACAATTATTCCAAGCTTCGAATGAACCATGGGTGCTGCCTCATATTTTCAGCTTGCTCGATAAATGCGTTAACTCGAGGCGCTCAACGGGTTGTTCAGGTCGCTTTTTGCAAGGATGTATCGGGTTCAAAAAATAAAAAAGAACTTTGCATATGCAGGTGCCGATGTCACAGCAAACGACGGCATCTACAGTGGCTATTTCACGCAGTTTCATGGTGTTGGCCGCTACTCGGTTTCGGCTCGTGTTGTCAGCGGCAACGAATCGGTCATTGTCCGAGGACGCAAGGCCTCGGGCGGACTGCCTGCTCCACAGCCATTAGGTGAGTACTTCGTTCGGACGGAAAGAACTGACGGAATCGCCAGTCTTGAACAAAAGATAGGTAGATAATGCTGGCGCCTGTTGGATGTCGTGCAAAAAATCATAGTATAAAAAATAAAACTCTGCGCGCTTGCTAAGTCAAAAAGTTCAGACATTTATTGGAACTTTTAGAAGTGATAAATAAAAATATTGAGGGCTTATTAAGGCATCTTCCATAAGAATATGTATGAAACCACTTCGTTCACTCCATTCAGCGAGCCTCATTGCAGATCCTGGTTCGCGTACGTGTGTTGGTTGCTACTCACTTATTCATTTTTTTTTCTGTTAATTAAGGCCTGTAATACGTCACACATGCTGATTGGCATATAGTCATCAGCTGCCGCATTATCTGAAAGACCACGTTTCCTAGACAAAGCTCCACTTTAACCGGCACGTATGAACGTCCCTGCGTGTTCAAGCAGTAATGTCTCTGACTAGGGATACAAGGGTTCCGGACGGCTCGATTCTCGTCTCTCTTTCCCAAATTAAAGAAGCTAAGAAAGGACATTATATCATGTACAGTGGCGAACACGCACAGAAACGACGCTTGCATTTCTACGCGCTATAATTTCCTGTAGTAAACATGTTCCATCACGTAGCCCAAATAATCGTTCTTTTAAATCAAAGGAGCAGCCAGATTTGGGAGCACCTGCCTTTACATGTGGTCTCCCGATGTAGAGCACAAGCCGGTAAATCTGAGCCCGTCAATACCACCTGCCTACTACCACCTGGGAGATGCATGCTCGCAATAGAGAGATTTAGCTTACAGGAATTCGCGATCCGCTACCGTGACTCTCTACCGCACGTAGGCGGGGCGCTCAAGCCGATTGGTCCCGACACGGCAGATCTGTGTGCCGACATCCAGTATGTGGCGCCATCTATCGACGTCAAGGGGGGTCTGGGCATGCGCAATGGAACGCGCGGTGGCGGATCACGGTAGCGGATCGCGGATCACGGTAAGCTAAAACTCTCTAATATTTCGCTCAGAACACCGTTGCCGGATTCTCGATAGATCGCGAAACTTCGAACCTTGTTCAACTGGTGTCAGCTATGGTTTATATTGGTGTAATCAATGCATGCACATTTGAAAAAGTTCCAAAGAACATTCCACCACTTGCGAGGAGCCAGAATGCTTGGCGAGCAATACTGCGCCGAGCGTCACTCGTTCCCATGAAACGTACCAAGGATCACAACACTGAGCGCACGAGACGCATTCGAAGACATAGCAACTAGCGGCAACGGCTCGATCACGCAGATCGTGACCCGTAAGTGGTTTGGTGCAGGTGGTTCTATTTTGGGTATTGTGGCTTACCGAACGCCTATAAATACGAAAGGGGTGTTGTTTACACTACGGTGAAGATATAAGCAGCTGCTTCATAGAAGCTCTCTTGCAAGAAGGTGTGAATTAATAATAATGCGGTAAGCGTCTTAAATTTTCATCGATACCGGACGAGACATAGCTCATCCTTTCATTAGAAGTCTTCCAATGTAGCAGGAGAAGGCAAGGAAGGAGTGATAAAATTTGAAATGGATTAAAGAGTGACAGTAACGTTGAGGTAGCTGTGTATAGGAGATCGTAAAAGAGTTCGGGGCAGTTGGGGCAGGAATGACCTGAGAGTAAGCGGCATTAAAATGATTTCAGATCTAAAATCTCAACATATAAATAATAATGCTTTTTCACAACCGAGAAATGATAACTTTGAAGCAGCACACCGCATTAAGCAGTTATATGGCTCGTATCACGTTGCATTCGGCCGTCGTTACTGAGACGGGTTTGTAGTGCAATGGCCTCTTTAGCAGCGCTCATGAATAGTTTCACTGATAAATTCTATGTTTGCCTTTCAGCCTTCTCAGCAGCTCCTTCCAGTGCTCAGGCAGAGGAAGAAGGTGTTCAGGGCATTCCCCTAAGTCAGTTCGTCTACGTGGATGAAGACATCGAAGATGCAGAACCAGAGATCAAGTCCAGCGAAAAGGCCCCCGCGTTTGTCAGATACGCCGAGGGAGGCTCATTTCGCCTCACGGAAGACATCGAGGTGTCGACGATACCTCCAGGTTCCATCAATGACTTGAAAGTCGAGGATACCTTTGTTACTGACAATGGAACACACGTCGTACGTTTGTCCTGGACCTGCCCAGGAGCTCGTCTGAACACTGGAAACGGTGAGGCTTAGCTGGACCATAAGTTGAAAACTGCGAAATCTGGCTGAGCAGGGCATATCTAAAATAAAGAGAGAGGAAGAGAGGGGGGCAGTTATTAACTATTGGAAACCTTTGGTGGCAATAACTTCCGCCGGTAAATTATGATCAAGTCAGCTTTAACTGCTCCTATTCATATGTCCCTTTGAGGATATTCTTTTGCTTACATACACATTGCCATTGAATTGATCAATTATCCCTTAATATGATCCCTTAATCCCTTATTATCAGAGAACAGCTACAAAGCGTGGCCGCGTTCCTCCTTTACAACTCGCAAAAAGAAGTCTCTTGTAAGCACCCGATATTCTGCAGGAGTGGTGCCCGTTCAGGCTTCAACTTCTCCAATTTTCATAACTTTTGATGCGACACCTTACATAGCAGCAGCAAATAGAATTACATGTTAAAGGTCTGAACTCTATTGAGAGCCTAATTGTTTGTTTTTTTAGACGATGTATTGGTAGCTGTGCTCCCTTGCTCGAAGACAGCTCTTAGTTCTCTCGATCTAGCCGCTACTTGGCTGCTAGTAAGTCTCACACAGTGAACACGGGCTGCACAAAACTCGATAATGGTAGGTTTGGCTGCGCAGCCATTCGGCCGTGCGAGTCGTGCACAGACAACCAACTATTTGCCCGTCCCGTCTGCTGCTTTTGAGATAACGGCTTTCTTAGAGCACTCGCTTTTCCTTTACGTTTTCTGCTCTTTGCCTCGCGATCGGCTTGCTTTATGGAGTGTTCAGGCCAGTAACGAGAAACTACATTAACAGAGCATGATCAACTTGTGAACATGGCTTCCAAATAAAAAAAGTTTTGGCGTCATTGCAGAAAATGCATTGGCATAAAGCATTAGCACTGCCGCAACGTTTTTGAAATTTTCACTTTTTTACTGCTTAATGACCATATTTCTTAGTTCACTTTATTTTACTTTTTCTTCCTGTTTTTCATATTGAACTTCATGTTCTTTTATTTGTTATTTTGCTATTTTGGTATTTTCATTTCTTATTTCATCTTTTTTACCACTTTCATTATTTATCATTATCAGTAATTACTAGAGTTAATATTTTATTAGTGTTATTATTATTTGCCATCATCAGCAATTATTACTTAATTTTACAACTTACTCAATTGTTTCTTATTATTAATATAATAATATTAATAATCAATCAATCTTTATTTACTGTGCGCAGGAACAACCATGTGGTCTTCGTGCTGCAGCACAAATAAAAAAATAATAATAATACGAACACTTCGACCGCATGGGCTTCTTTAACGTGCACTACCGTAGCAGAGCTCATGGTGCTATTGCTTTTCGCTTCCAAAAGCGCAAAACAGACACGTTTCTTAATAATAAACGGCTAGCTTTCTTTAGGTTATGGTGGTAAGTAGTAGTATCAGTACTTTGAACGGAACGTTCTAGAGATAGAAAAACTATTGTGCCTTTAATGTGAAAGTCTCAGTTTGACTTGGACACTGGAATGCGCGCGTGGTGTGAACAATGAGTGGAAGAAGGCATTTCAACTTTTCATACTCGTGCAAGCCACATTTGTTGTCGTGAAAGGCCTGTGTCTATATGAAACATTTAACAAATACTCAAAACGTGCGAATACGCGGCTTAGGAGGAAACTCGTTTAGATCTCTATACTTAGCTAGCCGACTCATTTTGAGTAGTAGCCTTTGCGCGGAAATTCCTTCTGCTTTTCATTTTTCATTCACATAAAATAACGTAATCCCGTAGCAGGATCACATGACCATTTCCAGCGATCATGTTTGACCCTAATATGATTGAGGGACGCGGCAATCAACCGCTGCCTCATGGAAGCGATCGCCATATTGCACATTATAATAGACTCCTGCTTGTGTAACAACCCCTTAAATACCTTTTGATAAACGTCCTTATGACCCAAAAAAACTCCACTTGAACGTTGTTTCTTTTTTCTTCACGCACAGCATCCCATATTGAACTGAGAGCGAGCACTCAACTGGCCAGTCTCATGAAGGACTTCGACTCTGCAGTTGAGATCATCACTGAAGAAGGCAACATATCGGCGAGAGCTGTCGGCTCCAGGCAGCAGATCGAGTTTTCGCTTCTTGACACACTGCTTCTCGCAGAGAACGAGAGCCTGGCGCTAGACTTCTACTTCGCTGCCAGAGTGTGGAACGAGGAGGGACTCTCCTCGTCGGTGTCGAACATTGCGAGGGGTACTTTTGAAAGGCCGCCGCTGCTCACAGCGTCTTCCGGTGGCGGGTTAGGGACGTGGGCGATTGTCGGTATTGTTCTCGTGGTGCTAGCCGTTTTAGGAGGCTTTGTCGGAGTCGCGGGGGTTGTGTTGTTCAGGAAGCGCAAGACTCGTGAGAACAGGTTTTCCGAAAACGAGAACAGGTCCAGCATGCGCCGTCGTAACCTTAATCATAGTTAGGCAAGCGAAAGAGGAGGCAAAGGGACCTTCTAGTGTTGCGGTGAGCGAACTGCTTCCAGACCAGGTTTGCATCCACATTTCACTTTGTTTACCTAGCTTCTGTACCTTATTGGGGGCACGACATCCATTTTGGCGCGAATCCGTAACAATGGGAGGGATAAATTGTATATGGAGTAAGCCATATGCGAGGGACTCAGGCAACTTCGGTAGAAGACACGCGGACAGGGTTAGTGAACGCGTTTATCAAAGGTCAGCGCTATTTCTTAGATTTAATAAACCAAGGCAGTGTTTTGCTCCTCTTTATTTCGATATGCTGTCTGTACTGGGGATGTTGTTCAAACAGCTGATTTTTTGTTTCATACGTGTCAGCACTTCTACTACCGGACGACCCCAGCTGAAGGTTGCGATACTGCATTCATAGGTGAGATCGACCGGACCACGTTTTTCTATTTTGTCATTTCTGCGTCTTAGTACTTCTAATACCGGACGACCCAAGCTGGATGTTGCGATAATGCATTCATAGGAGACATCGATGGGAACACGCTTTTCTATTGTCTTTTTTGCCTCTTCCGTACATCTGCCCTGCAAGCATTGAATGCATGATACGCGCCACGTATAGAACTCCACTGCCAGTCAGTTGAAACGCATTAAAAAAAAAAAAAAAAGAAACTTCCAGGGTGGGGAAGCTACAGCTCCGATCAGTGGCTGCATGGGCCCGTCCTCCTTTCGTGACGCTATTTATTCAGTACGTCAATCTTCGTCATAGGGAGGAATTCGCAACTATAAAACAGCGCACGACAAATGCGACTAAAAGGAGTGCCCAGGAAAGGACCTCCGAGCCTCTGCATACTCTGTATATTCTCGGTGCGACTTTAAAGTGCATCTTCTGTGACGGTGTGTATGCTGATGTGATATATATATATCTTGTACGCCAATAACCTCACATCAAGGACGCAGCTCAGAGGCTGGCAGACATTCAGCCTTGCAGTTTGATGTATGGAGTAATCCGGCACCGAAGTTACCTTTGTGACTCCACAAGCTTCGGGTTTCGGCTCCTGAACATTTTTCACCTTGTGTGCAACATACTGCATATTTTTTTATGATGTTGCAAAGCTCATGTCACAAAACCTTTGTGGTTGTTTGCTGATCGTAAATAAAACTGACGAAGAAACTGAAAGCGTGCTGTGATCAGAGATATTTCCTGATTTATCATCTCTGTGGTCACATTGAAACTGCAGGTGTGTGAAACAGATCTAACACCGATGTTCTTGTACACAGTAGTAGTACATATAGTATAGACAAGTGAATATTTTGTTCACTAACACGTCCGATGTGTCTGCTCCACTTGTTTCACTTGATATATTGAAACCGTAATGTTCATTTATATGGTTGTTAGAGAGGTGACAAATAAAGTGAGGTGGTGCAATAGTACAAACCAGATCTAACTTAAAGGTTACAACAAATTCTGGCCAGTCCCCCACTGTTAAAGAGGTTTCAAATGAAGTGAGGTGGTGCAATAGTACAAACCAGATTTAACTTAGGGGTTACAACGAATTCTGGTCAATACTCCCTGTGGGTATGTGCCATTATAACAAGGGAGAAGAATTTAGAGGTCGCGAAGCAATGTGTGCAATCGGTTAATTTAAACATATATGCCCAATTACAGACCTAGAGGTGAATAAAAACAAAAGCTCCTGCAATTCTTGCCTTCGTTGGGTGTTTTATTACAGAACTAACGATCAAAACATTCTGATGACTGTAGATCTCCTTGACTCTGGTTACATCACGAAGATGCGGTTGTGCTGCCATCGCCAGCGACGTTCGCGCGGTAGGCAATACATTCAGTCGCTTTTGCATACCGTGATTGCGGGTTGGTTTGGTGCTGACGGGAAAAAAAAAACAGCATCATGCCGAATAGTTGCTTTGGTTTGGTTTGTGGGGTTTAACGTCCCAAAGCGAATCAGGCTATGAGAGATGTCGTAGTGGAGGACTCTGAGAATTTTGACCACTTGAGGTTCTTTACCATGCGTGCACTTACAACGCACAGCAGATGAGCCCCTTGCTTTTCGCCACCGTTGAAAAGCGGCTGCTGTGGCCGAGATTTGATCCCGCATCTTTGGGCACAGTTGTCGAGCGTCCTAGCCACTGCACCACCATTTTTATTTTGTTATTACCACTGCATCACCACAACGGGGCCCAAATACTTGTGTCAATGTGGCCTGCGCTGAAAGGTACAGAGAGGGAAGTTTAGCAAGCTTGCGCAGGCCTTTTACCGACGAAAGCCACTGTAAACAGTTGAGCCGTGGGGAAGTGCGAAGACTAGATACCGACGCCGACTCATCGAATATGCGGCAAACACTTTGTCATAGATACGCTGGAGCTTGTTCACCTTTACGCCAGAGCCGTCTACCTACCAATAGGTCATCAATAACTCCAGTTTGGCTTTCTAAGCACCACTAAATGGGATCTTGGTACCTCTTTCGTTCTGGTGCAACTGCGCACGGAACATATGTAGACAAAGAAGCCATTATATTGTAATGTGTAGGCCTCTTTATTTGTTGGAGCTTACGTAGATGTGCTTACCTATGTGAAAACAATTCCTCAAACATGCTTTACTTTCACTTTGATAATTGTACGTATGCGTAGTGAGCTACTGCGTGAGCTATCTGCGTTAAACTCCTCCGTGGTTAAGTTGCATGGCTACCTCCACTGAGTTCGCCTCAAAATATTTTAATATATTTCATAATGAAGATTGCCACTGAATGTTGACAGCCACTGATTTGCTCTGTCGGAGTTGAATATTTATATAATGTCAGGCATGCGAACAGAAGAGAACAAGGAAGTGCAAAAAGAGGCTCTCCGGAATAGAAGTGGAAGAAGATGAAGCTCACTATATCTTGGTTAGATCACTTTTTATTGTTTTGCCGCCGCTTTACTACGCTGAGAAAACAGTTGATGGAAAGGCCATTGCAACAGCTTGGCCTTAGTTTAAGCAGCCCGACATTGTTATCATTTGGCGCCACCATCCTTGGGCACAGTCACAGGTCTATTTTTACCGCCATGCAAAAATTTTTTACTGCACTCAAATCGTTTTCCTTGCTAAATATTTAAACATCACTTGTCCTACAAATATAGTGTCAATCCCCCGTGAGTGTTACCACTTTTCATATTATATTTCACTTATTTCCCATTTTGTTTCGTTTCCTCTACCCCTCAAATTATTATTAATATATATATATATATATATATATTAATAATAATATATATATATATATATATATATTATTATATATATATATATATATATATATATATATATATATAATATATATATTATATATATATATTATTATTATTATTATTATAATAATAATAATTATTATTATTATATATATATATATATATATATATATATATATATATATATATATATTATATATATATATATATATATATATATATATATATATATATATATAATATATATATATATATATATATATATATATATATATATATATATATATATATATATATATATATATATATATATATATATATATATATATATATATATATATATATATTTATATATATATATATATTTCTTTTTATGCAAGTATATTAAAAAAAAAAATTCTTTGCTACCCAATTCTTGGCCGATCCCCCTCTGTGGGTATGTGCCATAAGTTATTTGGACAACAACAACAACATCAGGCTAAGGGGCAGAACCACTTTGTAAATAAACCTTAACAGTGTGGTGGAGGTGCCAGCCGCTGATTTGGTGTGTTGGAGCTGAAATCGTTTTTATAACGTGCAGTCTTACTTGTATTCACAGTGACAAATCGTGAATGCTATCGAGTTGTGGGGTTGAGCATCGCCGATCGACATATGGGCAAGCGATTCAGACTCTCCGGTAATCTTTATATCAACTACGTACTGCATGCACACAATAGCTTTCTGAGTTCATCCTACACTGAAACACGGCCACGGTGGTCGAGACTGAACTAGATCGCCCTAACTACGGAACCACCACGGCCGCTGGAAATTGTAATGCAAGCTAAAAGCGTGAATAGCCGTGATGAAATTGCGAACGTTAACGCCGACAGCCGCCCACGAACAAAGCCGGCACAACACGCGCGCAGCGGGTTATTTCAACAAATGACGCAAGGTTAAGCAAATGCCTGCGTGCCTAAGCGCAATGCATGCCCCTGCTATCGTTGGAATTCTTACATAAAACGCTTTACCCATACAGCCGCTCGACGCCAGTGAGAGGCTTCGTTCATACCAACAACGCTCATTTGCCGCATCCTCGCCTCACTTGCCTCTTCTCAGCATTGAACAGGCACCTTTAATGGTGTACTTTATGGAAGGTGGTGAATAAGGTGACGTAGGCGATGTCTTTTTCTACAAATCCTTTTTAGGCGTCTTTTTCGCTGCCTCTCAGCTGTTGCAGAAACCTTCAAATCTTTCCGGTCGACCAGTAGTTTATCAACCTGTGCAAACATCAGATGTAGAATCCTACATTGCAATTGAAAGAGGCAATATTGCGGAGGATTCCCATAAAGAAACTATGAAACTACGCAGGTTGGAATCCCTTATATGGAATAGTCGTTAAACAATTGGGCGTGTGAAGTAGCGTGATACATTATTTCTTACCTTTGATAAATATACCAATGCATACGTCTTACGGACCAAAGCACACTACTCTCATATTCGATGGCCGACGGTACTCCACGCGTCGGTCTATCATGCGGATCTTCAACTGACTCAACTGTATTGACAACCCAAGGTGTTCACATGGCACAAGAGATTTTCATTCTACAGTAAAATGCATAATACTGTAAGGTTGGATTCTAATGGCCTCTCTTCGTTGCAGTCGATACCAGAAGAGCTTCGCATGACGGCAGAGCAAAAAGCAATAGTATTTGTATATCCTTATGATGAACGCATATTTCGGCAGCCAATGTCGATGATAAAATTAAAAAAGAAGAGGGGAGCGGGGACATAATGTTGTTTCAGCCGCATGCGGAAGGCACCTTCGCTTAGCATTCTAAAGTGCTGGTGTCAAGGAACCCAAGATTGGTTATCGATACAAGGATGAAAAGAAGGCTTCCTAACAACCTTCTGGGCAGGCAATAATGGTAAGGTTAAGAAAATCGCACAGTGAAGAAATCCAAGTTTGTTTTCAGCATCTTCCCTAATGCATCTCCACTGAATCCCTGCCAACGTGAATCGGAAAGGCAAATGGGAACAATTATTGCATTTGGGATATAAGTAAAAAAAAATACAAGTTCACGCACGATTATGTGAAGAAGGTCTACTGCATCCGACTATAGGGAGATAACAGGTTGTCACGGCCCATAAGCTGTTGCTCGGAGCGGCACACGAAGGCTCCAGTATTGTCTGCATCCCGTCCATATTTCTCATTGCATAATGCGGGACTTGCAGAAAGTAGGCAAGCTTCAAAACCAAGAAGCTTTGATGACTGTTGCAAACACTCATAGTTTGCGTACCATTCAACTCGGTTTTGTCTCCTCCTCCATGAACATGATTTCTCTAAGTGGGCTCCATGGTTGCGAACCTGGCGCAGAGCAGCTCCTATGGACTACAGCGCGCCACAGGTCCACCCTTATGTGACCAAAAATGTTCTAGGCTTGTAGAGCGCTATCCCAATTAAATTTCCTTGTTTACCTTGGAAAACCGTTAATTCGAACGCAACGACTCGAGTGAACGATTTGGATTACAAGAAATCAGACAGGCGGACCTCTTAGTGTAGCACTTAGCCAGAAAGAAATCAGAAATCACGCATGTCTACGGTGTTGCCTCTAAAGAAGGCGGTGAATATTTAGGGCACTAAACAATGAAGACAACTGGCATGCTTGCTGAAAGGATTATTTCAGCCGTGTAGGTTTAGTAGCATCGTGGTCAACTATTAGCCATTTGCCGGATTTCCTACTGGACCTTCTGTATTGGTACTCGCTATCGCTTTCGCAAATATTCTCGTAGTTTACCACGTCCACTCAACAGAAAATGTCGTGCATGAGAGTGCCTAGCCTGGCTGCTATTTATCACATATTAGCGCAGTTGATAACGAGAAAAAAACTCTAGCAGAAAACGTTCGATTTTTCATTCCTTGTAGCTGCTAAAATGTACAAAATATGTCGTGACAGTCTTCCAAACGACAACTGAACACTATCAAGAAAGCCTTTCCGAAAAATGCACAGACATTCCGACGGAATTACAGCAGAGCGCCCTAAACACTGAGCCACTCTGATGGGGCGGCGCACAATAGGCTGCATAAAGCCACGTTATAGAGTTTTATACCTGTGCGCAGTAGCATAGCAACAGGTAGATTCTACTGGGTTTAATGAGGACCAAGAGAAGCCAGAAGATCAATCCTTTCTTGCAAACCGGCACTGGCCTGTTCCCGCCACACTATTATTTCGACTGCCTAAAAAAAAAACAATTTTTCATAACAACTATAAAACAGTGCCCTTAGCCTTGCTAATGGCTAGCAAACAGAAAAAAAAATGTAGGGCGCTCGTATGGCACTTGCGGTTAACGCTACCTCGAAGCAAAGCGTAGCTGTGTCTGCTTCAAATGCGCAACTTTGAGTTTGAGTACATGGCAGTTCACTCAGAGCCTACTATAAGCAGAGTTCTATAGAGTTGCCTGGAGCATGCGGCTTACATCCATGATCCAGGGTGTTACTATAGCGAACTATATATATATATATATATATATATATATATATATATATATATATATATATATATATATATATATATATATATATATATAGCGTTGCTTAAAGTATACATAATATTCAGAGGGCATGCGAAGCCTTTAGTGATGACATCATTATAGTAGGGCGCTACGGCTCAATAAAGGCCTGAAGAAAGCAGGCTGAGGTACTTGTTTCCACATAGGGATCAGCATACATGGCGGAAAGAAGATGGAACCGGTGAAAGGCCCCAACCAGACCTTGTGTAATGAACCACTAACGCCTGTCTCACAATTGCCGCGAAAGCCGGAATGATTTCTTTTCAAACGTCCTGTTTCAGAAGCGTTTTTGTTAACTGGTGGCTTTCCCATCAGTTAGCTAGAGATGAAGATATCAGCTTTGGCGCGCGGTAACGGTATGGAGATGACTTGTGTTAACGTTATCGCTGCCGCTATCATCGTGAATCAAAACCGCTGTGAAAGTCTGTACGCTTACCTTTTTCACTTATCAACCGATGCACCGATGAGCATGATGAAAGCTATCTGTGGTGAATCATCTTGCTCCACACGACAACAAAAGCAGTCATTTTATACATAGGTTGGCTAATGTAATGTTTCTCGTACATGTGGTTACTGTGAATTTCGCGCTGTAGTAAACTGTAGACAGATGATCGAAATAGCAACCCGTGTGTTGTGTTGGCAGATACAGCTGGGCGCCTTCGAATCTGTAATGTTAGCCTGACTTCACCCTAGTTTGATTTTGTGCATCAAGATGACTGCGACTAAAACAGCACAAATAAACTTAATATCTTAAGACAGGTGCCTTCTGACCATTAGTCAGAATTAATTTGTCATTTACAGGTGCACATCGCAGACATTGTTGTTCATCATCATAGCAATGTACCGGTCAATGACATACGTAATAATGGAGTAATTACTGTTTCTTAATTTTTTTAGTAATTACTCTTCCTTGTGGAGGAGCGACAACAGAGAGCACTGCGTCGTGACTTTCTAATACCTTGTCGATCATATGCCTGTAATAACAGCGTTCGTGGTTGGAAATTCCAATTAATAAGATCTAGAAAAATAATTACTGACATTCACCGACAAGCTGGTTCTGAGGGTATTCGGCTTAATCTAACCCTTAAGCTCTGGAGGCTCGCTCAGAGAAGACAAATTTTGCGAAACTTGCGTTTCCTCAATATAGCAAGTCGCAGTAAAGTGTTTCCTGCATGTCTTTCCCCGACGAGACCATATCCAAGGCACGTCGGAAAGGGTCTTGCGGCTTGGCGTGTTCAGGCAAGTATATTGACAGTTTCTGGAATGGTACTCCCTTCATCCCTCTACATCGTAAAGCTGTTCTGACGAAGCTGCCAAATTTCGTCTAATGGGGTTAGTGAGTTTTCGCCTTGACATTCGCCCAATAAAAACCCTATCGGGGATGAGAAATTATTATCGGCAGGTACCGACCGAGGAGAACGAATGCCCCTTTAATTTGCAAAGACCTCTGCGCAGCATATCTCCAATATGAGGGCGAAGGAGAGTTATTGACAGCAACCGCTACAAATCCAGCTTAAAAACGCTCTTTTCGTTCTTTGGGTTGATAAAGTTACCTTGGGCTACAACCTTATGCGCCATAAGTGCCAAGAATATCACAGTGCGCCATAAGAAAATTTACCAAGAGTCTTTATTTTGAACTTTTGTATAAAAGCCGCAAATATATTCTAGGCTCCTTCGAACTGCCCGAAACACCTTCGGCAAAATAGAAAAGCCGCACTCTAAACATCCAAACAGGCACAATAAATGAATATAGCGCAACAATTCTCTCGTGCGTTGTATGGACGCCTTGAAACTTTGTTACAGGCTTTTTTCAGAGTTCATAAATTCATGGAATTAGTACTGTTAGTAGGCCCTTAATATATAATTAGGCGCACAACAACTTATAAAAGGTGAATCCCAAGTAGAGTGGTGAACGAGCAATCCACGAAGTGGTCATCCAGCACTCCGCCTGGCCTTTTCTTTTTTTGCGTCGCGAATCTTCAGTGCCATCAGCTGGAGTCTGGAGTACGGATCAGCTCCAATGCATGCGGACTTTACGTCCCGCTGGATATCAAAGACTGCCCAACCGTCGTAGTGAATGTCCATGTAAGTTTCCATCTGCGCAAAGGGAACGGAAAGCTGGAGGCTAATTCCAAGCACATCTAAACGGTTGCGCACAAAAGGCATCTCCTTAGTGCATGCTCCAGCTCTACCAAATGACCACGCTTGCCGGTTTTAGTAGGAGAAGAAAGTTTCGCGTAAATTAGCAGGTCAGCCTGGTGGCTGGTTGACATAAAGGTTACCTTCGACAAGCGTCAAAGTTAAAGAATCCTTTGCAAAGTTTGGTCAGGAAGGGAATGGATTGTTTGAACTGCCTCAGTGGAGAAATATGGAGACCCCAAGCTTATAGCAGAAACAGATGAATGAGCAAAGCAAGGGAGGGTCCATGTTTGAAGTGATGCAGAAGCAATACACCAAACCTTCTTCTGCAGTGAGTCCCGGCTCTCGAAGCTGGTGAAGTGCTTTACGGACTTCGCCTCATACTTTGCCGTCTCGACGATGTTGGCCGCATCGGTAGCGTACACGAGGTGGACCTCCCTTAGGCTGCTGTTGCAAACGCCTTCGATATCGAGAGGCATGCTCATACTGCACGGCTGTCCGGCAGAGTCCGGGCCTACCGCGGAAGGTTCGCCCAAGTAGTCCACAGCGGCTAGCGTGGAGCTGAACATAACCCGTAGGTAGTTAGCTGAGCTCCGTATCGCAGTCCTAGCCTCTAACGCAGTATCCTGCATGGTGACAGTGAAATAATAAATTAGAATGTTTTCGAATCAGTTTACAATTGCCAGCACTATCCACCGACCGACAAAATGACGAAGCAAATACTGACTTAAAACTAAGAGAAAGCCAAGTCATCTGGTATCAGTACACACTTAAACTACAAATGCTGTTACGATTGCAGTGCTTGCTAACCACCTTATAACCGTCGGCTGATTTGCCTTTTTGTTAGGTGTCAACAAAGAGAGGTGTGTTGTTGGTCTTGGTCAGTGATGTATACTTGACGCCCTGAGGTGTGTCAATCTGTCATAAACCTGCAACACTCCCCTTGGTGGAGGACTAAGATATTTTCAAAAAGAATAACGGCATATATACCTTATCTTGAAATTTGCTTTAGTATCTGCATTACTCGCCTTTCTTTTATAAACTCCCGCTTTCAAAGTCGGAAGCGAATCCATCCGAGACGAACATTTTCCGGAGTTAATTTCCCTCATTGCTAAGAGCTACGCGATGCTATTTTGAGGAAACAAGCGGTGAGATGCGGATAATTTTTCGTCTATAAAAACAACTGGGTAAAGGCAATATGTGAGACGTAAAACTTGAGCTATCGCACGTAAACAAAGGTTATTTCTGAATTGCACACCTGACAAGACAAATCACAGTCTCGAAATGAAATGCAACAATTCGGTCCCTATAACTGCACGCTAACCAACAGCAAGAATAGATGCATCGAAACAGGATTGCTGCACAGGCTACCGGCAGTCCCCAAAGGTCTCAGCATTACAGGCAATTCTTAAGTTGGCTGAGAAAATCATTAATTCTGACATGTACACAAAGATTAAACTCATATGCAGGACACTGGGATATGACAGAAACCAAGGAACTCACGAAAGATGGCACAGGATCGGTTGAGTTAAGGTAACTGACAAGTAGTGTCGTGCACTTTTCAGTGAACGGAACGTAGTCGGACAGGTGTGTTTGTATCACAACACTGTCCAGTTCCCTGCAAAGAATGACGAAAAATGCAATCGAAGTCTAATAATTGGAGTCCCAATTAGAAGGGCACTAATTGCAGTGTTAGATGGCAGATAATTGTTTTTGAAGAAATATGTTGGTCTCGAAAGTTGGAAAAATATTCGTATTGTTTCGATATGAGTTGCGAGAAAGTCAGGGCATTCGGTAGCTGCGACCAAATATATATGTCAGTTGGGCAATAAATGCTCCACTAAAAGAGAATAACCGAAGTATCGAAATAGTGCCAATATTCAGTTAATATACTTCCGCACAGAGACGGGAGAATTCGAGGGGAAATGCTAATAGGATTGTGACTGGGCGAGAGGAACAGGGCATGAGCATCAATGTTACATGGCTTCAACGGAATAGTGGAACTAGGAGCTTCCGGTATATGGGTGCCGATATCTTATTCATATCCCATATCGTCAGACATTGATACGGACCGAGAACAAAAGAAAAGAAGATTACAGCGGGCCATAAATTCTTAGCCGGTGCACTCCTGGCTTCCCTGCCGTATCTGAAAACAGCCGCACACAATTTAATACGGCTTTTATCACAGCACGAAATGCGGCCTCTGAAGATACAAATGCGATCCACGCCCTCATTGCGCATTGTCGCATAGAACGCAGTAGCCACAGTAACAACTAGGAAGGCATTACAGAAACTCCTCACGTAATGGTTACGACAGCTTTGACAAAGTCCGTGACGTCTTGCTTGCTGTGAAGACGGACTCCGAGAAAAACCATCGCGCCCGGCTTGCCGTGGACTGTCTTGTTCAGCGTCTGAGATTGGAAAATGCGCCGCGCCAGGCTGTAAATGTTTCGGGCTCGTTAATATGGAAAATACAATGTGAGCCTACGCATAATGCGCAATAAATTTTGAAATAGGATTGCTAGATATTTTTGTGGGCTTTTTACCTTTCCTTAATACGTTAGTTGCATTGGAAGCCGGTATCAGTTGTAATGTCGATGTGTTGACGGGAGTGCTGTGAATTATTTTCATTTAGAGTGCCTGCGTTTATACAAAGCGCGTGAGAAACTAGTCTCCAACTTGAGCAGAATTAATTTTCCGTGAGACGAAGCGTTTCGATGTATATAGAATGAGAGCTTAAGACCAGAATGGCGAGTAGTGTAAAAAATTACGCTGAATTAATGCATAGAAATCTCTATAAATATGAAAGCGAAAGCCTGGTTGTAGCTTCTGCTGACCTGCTGCTTAAGTTTATATTGTACTTTCGGCTGACCTTCTGTTGAGCTTTCTGTTCAACATTCTGCTGATCTGCTGTTATACTTTGTGAGGAACGATCCGCTTAGTGTAATCGGTACCTTCATCTGTCAAAGTGGCGTCTTTTACAGATTTCGCAGCGGCGCCTTTCTTCTACAAATCTGCGTTCCTAGAACGCCTGTGTCGTATTCCGACCACATGTTGATCTCTCCTGGCGGCTGCGCAGCTTCCTCCATAGCAACTTCCTTCCGGCAGAGGCCACGACGAGCGGTATTTCGAGCTGCTCTTGCCTCGACCACCGTGGTGTATTTTCTGCATCGTCCGCGCCTGCGCCTAAGGCCTTATGCGTCATCACCCACAAAAATCCGGAAGCTCTAAGTTTACACGGCGTCTTGTAGAACTGCCTCATCTCACAGTATACATCCCAAACTCACAGCCTAGGAGAAACTAAATGCAGATTTGTGAAATTGAAAAGGCTCAAAACTACCTCGCACTTCGTCAGACACCTCCTCAGACTCCGATTCTTATGCATACCACACGACGCGACCTTGGTACAAAGCTATTTAAGACTTCGGCTTTAAAACAATATTGGCTTCCTGGGGACACTGTTTTTACAGGAGAAGGGAGACAGCAATTTATTCAAAGAAGTACTCGGGTAGAGTACTGACCAAAAGTGATTGATTGTAAAACTACTTTCACTCCTTCGATATCACCACAGTTGCTTTCCTTGTAGGTGGAAGCATGAACGAAAAGAAAAGAAAACCGAGATATTTTTTAGGAGAAAAATGCGAAATTCACAGCTGAAGAATTCGAAACGCTGTATTTTGTTTGTGTAGTTTGTCCATAGAATCAAGCGCACAAACTTCCTGAACATGAATAGCGACATGAATTGTGCGAACAAGAGGCACATTATTTTAATTTGAATTTTATTTCTTAAGCATTCACAGTTTCAATTGCCAAATGACCATTGCACCGTCAAAGACGAGTCGATCACGTGTGAGGCATTCAGAAGGCAATTATGGTAAGCGCTTCGTTCATTCTATTTCCAACAAATTTTTGTGTAAGTTTCGGCAAAATATGAACACGACAAAAATGAATATATGCATAAGATTATACGAGAGGTCCTTTTTTATATAGCACTTAAGACGGAATAGCCTCTGTGACGCTACAGTCATCACCTAGCGGCTGCAACGAAAGTAAAATTTGCAAAAGAAAAAATAAAAAAAAAATCTCGCTGAAACCCTATTGTCACTCTAGGTCTTAGAAAAAGAAATGTGCATCAGAAATTTTGGTTAACATCATGATTCATAGGACACAAAGCAGCATGGAGAAGCAAGCAACCCGTATGCAAATAATGGCATTCTTTTCAAACACGTAATGCAGAAATACGTATAGGCAAGCCGTATATTGCGAACGCAAGATAAACGGTGGTCGCATAGGCTGGATTCACAAGACACACCAAACCATGGTCTCGAGTAAGAACCGCGAATTTTCACAGTAGAGAGTTTTAGCTTACCGTGATCCGCGATCCACTACCAGGATCCGCCACCGCGCGTTCCACTGCGCATGCCCAGATCCCTTGACGCCGATAGATGGCGCCACATACTGGATGTCGGCACAAAGACCTGCCGCGTCGGGACCAATCAGCTTGACCGCCCCGCCCACGCGCGGTAGAGAGCCACGGTGGCGGATAGCGGATCACGGTAAGCTAAATCTCTCTAGTATGACAAGCTCGTGTCCGCGGGACACGCTAATGAACAAAGTACGCCAGCCTTTTGCAAACGGACCTTATTTCATTTGTTGCTTGAGTGCTGTCAAAATGCGTGGGGCCCCTCGTTTCGACGTGACGTCAGAGATTCATCCTCGACGTCAGACACCCTGTGAATACTTACTGATAATAAGATAACAAAATTTAGAAATAGGGCGAACATAGCAGTTGGTGGCTGAAATTCAGGTGATAGTATGAGATTGAGGAAGTATGGGGATATCATTGGGCCGCACGAAGCACAGGACATAACGGACAGTGAAGATATTTGCGAGTCGTTTCGGTTCTCGGAGAGATACCTAGTCTCAGGGTGATTTAAATGCAGTGATAAGAAGAAATCTGGATAGTACCTTCGACTACTGTCAGCGAGAACAGAGTTGGTTTAACGCACTTATCTCCAATTCGCTCTTCCTTCTCCACTGCTGTATCACTTCAGTTCGCAAAGTTTGTAATAAACAATATGAACTAAACAAAACAATTTCAGGGTAAATACTGAGTCGATTCAAGTTCCCCATACAATGAAAACTTGAAGGCAACTGAGCTGAATCCCACTGCTTTCTGGCCAAAAGATCCCTTCCTCTAAATCTCCTTCTAATTAATTCTATATGAAAGAAATAGGATCTCGCCTGAGATGCATTACCCTGTGTTTCAACTCCACGATAACGTGTCCTTAGCAGTTAACTGCATTATTATTACAGGATATTTTGTTGCGCCACAACAAGCGCCATGTATGACACTGCTGTAAGGAGGCGGCCATTCCGTCCTCGACTTCAGCCAGTCCCAGCGCGAACTTTTCGGCATGTCTTCGCTCTTCACCATCTAGACCAGTCAGGTGTTAACATATGCTGCAAGGTCGCTCCTTTCTGCCCCGGAGCTTTTCTAAATAACGTGGTATGAGCGAACATGAGACCTTTACCTTGCTGGTGGCTGGCGTAGTTCTATAAGTAGTGCATGCCTTTTCGTACCAGCGGGTGTCGGTTTCTTATATTAGAGAAGTGTCCGGTTCGCCGACGACGGCTTCCGTTGAGGCAATTTCGTGATCATGGGTAGCGGTACACGGCCGCTTCTCTGTGGAGCTTAGAGACAAGCGAGATGAGCGTATCGTGCTTTTTAAAAATTATTTGTGATTTAACTCTTGTTAACCCTAGTTGAATTGCGATAGCAATGGCGGAAGCTTCTTTTGCCTGCTACATTATCCGCCTATCACGCCCTATCAGTGTAAGGTGCTACATTATTGGGGACACTTAAGCTCATCCTTTAAGAGTATAACGCGAGAGTGTATACGCTGCCAGCCCACATATAAACGAGAAGGGTTCAATGCTGCTGAACCGAATGTGAAGCGAAAGCATTAGCTGCGGGTGACCGAGCGTTCTTCGTCTTCTTCTTCTTTGTCTTCGTTTGTTCGTCTTTTTGTCTTCGTATCATTTTTCGTCTTCTTCTTCGTTATCTTGATCGTCTTCGTCTTCTTAGTCTTCGTCTTTTTCGTCTTTAACCTTCTTCATCTTCTTCGTCTTCGTCTTCTTCGCGGCTGTTAAAGGTCAAATGTGGCCCTTGCTTGGACTACGGGACGGGCCGAAACCTGGCGCAGTATTGCTATCGCAATAATAACGCTCACAACACAGAAACGTCACGGGAAGTACGACCCATCACCAGCGAAGTTCGACCCCAGAAATGTATGCACCGCGCATGCAAAACCACGATGTTTGCATGTCTTTCAGTCCCGTTGCAGATATGTGATAAGGTCTGAATTTCTTAGATACATTCGCACGTCAGAGAACGACAACCTCCAGGTTGTTATATAGCGGATCGACTGCCTCGGAAGGCTGTCCTAGGGTGCATATTGCAACTTCCCCCTACTTAATTAAACCAGCACTCTACCGATATCCCGGAAGAGAATTCCAGTTGAGGCCTCTCAGTAATGATGCTCAGTGCCTTTAGTTGGTGGCGAGAAAAAATGTTTAAGGTAAACTCTGAACAGCACAATAACCGACGGAAAAGTATTTGATATGGGTGGAATGAAGGGCCGAAAGTATTTCGTGATGATTACATTACATTCTACATGCAATTATCTTTTATCCAAGTTCAAAAAAGCTGGGGGGGAGGGGGGGAGGGGAGAGAAATGAGTTTAGCAATTGTACACTCGCACCCTGCAGTGGACAAAACATGACTGACAATGAAGGTGTCACCTCAAAGAGCTTCTTGAAGACGATAGGGCTGTTCTGGGCGTTGCTAGTGTAGTTGAGCACCCCCATCGCCGTCACTCTATTGTTGAGCAGGTCCTGCAGCTGCTTAGTCATACGCGGAACCCGGGCCACTGTGCTGTCAGGCTTGGTGGGGCTTAGCGCTGAGAAAGCGACTCCCGGCACGAAGTTTGGCATCGTCTTTGTGGCCTGTAAACCAAATGCAATATTGTCACCGAATTGTTTAGTTCGCGTTTTATCCATTGTAATCACGCGTAAGGCATTACTGTAGATGGGTCACCACGTGCTGTCCGCCTACGAGTGCTGGATAATTTCTAATCTAATTTCTTTTCTGGCCTGTTTGTTTCGGTTTCAACAGCCGAACGATGGCTTTGACGTCAAAGTCAAATCTAGGTCACATGACTGGTATAGAATACAGGGATATAGTCGTTCCAGTGTCATTTAAATTAACTACAACGTTAGAGTCAGCTTGCCTCAAGAGCAGGAATTAAAACAAGTAAAGAATGAGCGATTGTATCGCTGGTTTTGTCATTCCGTGCGTGACCAGGACTTGATTGTGACGTCAAAGCCATCTCAATTTTAGAAAGAGGAGGATATCGCAGGAGGCCGGCAAGTCCTCACACAAAGAACGCTGAATAAGAAACTCAGTTAATTTGAACACCCACTCACGCTGCCGCCCCTGGTAAGGAGGCGACTCACGATCTAGCCCGAGCTCTCTACTTTCGGGTAGCCGTCGAGCCCCCCAAGCACTGGGCATACGACGAGCGTCTGCAAAATGACGGGGAAATCATCGACAATTATAAATTGGGACGTAGATTGGTACCGCCGCCAGATGTAAGCCTAAATCATAAAGAAGCTGTCGCGTAGAGGCGGTCAAACTAATACAATCATAAACCCGGTCTGTGCACTTCACGCGCTACCAGATCTTAGGGGCAATGATCAGTGCAAACACTGTGGGGCGAGAGGGACTCTGGATCACATAATTTGCAAGTGCCCACAATCACCAGGGATATGATTAACTATCACAAGTAGAGAAGCCTGGGATACCCTGCTGCGAAGCGCGGACACTGCGATCCAGCACCTCACCGTCTATGCAGCGGAAGAGACCGCAACAAGCCAAGGGCTACCTGCCTGCCTGTAATCCGCAGGCGCACGACTCCCCGTCTTCCCCGGCACGCGTGCCAGGGGCGGGGAAGAGGGCGCCCATTTTCGGTGGAAATAAAAGTTGTGCAACCAACCAAGCATCGGCAGCTTAAACCGAAACCGAAGCCGGCGAGAGAAAAATAAAATTGCCGAAATTATTTAGCGGTTGTAGGCGGAAACCGCGAGGTAATCCGTATGCAAGAATGTCTTACCTATTAATATCAAAACGAAAGATGACACTAAACTTTTATGTCTATACTCCTTTAAGCGTAGTGCCAATAACATTTTAGGATATTAGAGCAAAGGGAGGTGGTAAATCCCACATAAGAGCACCCGTTTTCCTTTCTCATGTTCATGCCTGGTTTTCGGCACCACGAATACTCGTTTCAGCTAAGACGACTCAGGATCGCTAAATAAATCAAGTTAAATACATTTCGTGCAAATATTCACTACCGATGCTGCATAACGAAGGCATGTAATAATTTGAGTGACTTTGCTGCTTAACCTTCACAATCTGCGTTTTACTGCAAGTTCTACAGTTAACACCATACGCTTCTCAACCGCCTCTCTAGTGTATTTCATAGGTATGTTTAAAGGGGCTCGAAAGATACTAGCGATACAGTTTCCCTATGCCTAGTATGGGAAAGAATGTCCAGGAAAGATAACCATCCCGCAAGAAGTTTTGAAATGCGGCATTTGGAAGCAGAGTTATTTGTAATAAAAATTTGAATATCTGCGCCTTCGCGGCTTTCCTCCTCCTTTCAACGTTTTAGCACGCGCGAACGCTGGCCCTCCTACACGGGCATCGCCTACTAGCACGTCACAAGTGATGCAATTGCGCTTTTAGATTTTTGCTTAGCGCCGCACGCTGCAACTTCTGTTCTGGCGCGCTTGCTTGCCGGTGCGCCGCCGGGGTTATCTCGTCGTCTGCATCGTCGTCATCGCCCTTCGGCGCAACTGGGAAATTTTGTTGCCACGCTATAGATCCCTGGCGCACCTTCGATTTTGTGTTACGTTGTGTGTGCGACGGGTGCAGGACAGCTCTGGGCTGGACTGCTCACTCGCTGAGTTCGCCAAGGCAGTTGTCGAAGCGTGCAATTTCGGTTTGGCGGGACATGAGCGGGAGGCTGCTACAGTGTGCAGTCCCTGGTTGCGAAGGTATTGCTAGTGACGCCAGAAAAAACATTCTGCATAAAGTGCCTCAAGACGCCAACCTCCGAAAACAGTGGCTACAGCTCATCGGATAGCCATCATCGGTGAAGAAAGCGTTTATCTGCGTTTGTGGACGATATTTCTCTCCTGATGCGTATAATATTTACCCGGATGCGGTTCGTGATTTGGGGATCCCAACAAGACTTTGTCTGCGTGATGGAGCGATACCAACGCTGTTTCTTCCAAGACTGCCGGTAAGTGTAAAATGAAAAGATTGTGGTAATATTAGGTTTAGACGCGTTATCACAGAACAGTGTTGATTTTTTTTTTTTTACTCAGGCTGTCTTGCTCGAGCCTGTGCCGTGCATAAGCGGAATTTGTCATGATCACTGTGAATTACACTGCTCAAAATAGACCAGTGGCGAGCTTACGATGAGATTTTAATAATTTTTACTGTTACCTTTTTACTGTTACTCTCATATAAGCCGTATACTATCCTCGTCGGGGTTCAGCATCGTATTCTTGAACGGCCTGTACTTATGCGGGTCGAGTCCCATATCAGCAATCCCAACAAATATTACCTCGCGAAACCTGTACTTGCCGCGCCTTCCTGCAGGAAGTAATGTAGCCATAACGGGGTGAGATTAAAGGAAAACGGTTTTCTAATAATTCTGCGCCCCGTACCACCGTGCGCAAAAGACGGGAGACCACGGCTTCGGCGGCCGGAACGGCTGCGGGGACGCACCGCGTCGCTGCTATCTCGCGCGGCTCGCTAGCTTCAAGAGTGCCCGGCGTGACGCAAGACTTTCTCTCGCTCTCGGGCTAACGCTTATCATGCCACACTACAAGTTTGTCAGTCATGATAAGCGCCATACCGAGAGCGAGGGAAACTCTTGCGTCACGACGGGTACTCTTGCAGCGAGCGAGCCGCGCAAGATGGCAGCGACGCGGTGCGTCCCTGCAGCCGCTCCGACCGTCGAAGCCGTGGTCTCTCCACTTTCGCGCACGATAGTACATAGGGAACCTGCACTGCATAGGTAGCGCTGCAATTGTCCCGTAGCGGGACTCAAAAATGCTGCTGTTAGCCGCTTGGTTCGCGATAAACGACCGGGCGTGTTCATCACCATTATAGATACGCGTGTGACAGATAACGTCCTCACGCAGGCGCTCTGGATGTAGCCCAGTTATCTGACACACGCCACGCAAAGCTTCGACAGAGCGTGAGATATGATTCCTGTCAGCTCATGCAGGTGGCGTAAAAGCGCCCTAAAAAGCCGCCTCAGACGTATCTGCTCTTCTCGCTAGGATATGTGCTAAGGCGCGGCGATCGATACAGCAAACTTCATTGCTGGTTGCCTGTAACATTGGAACACTGTCACAGTGAATTTTTGAACCTGCAGACGTAACTGAGACGTTAAGAGACCAGTGAAATATGTTTCTCTAGCTATATAAACAAAGCAGCCGTTAAACATAGTCGGATGCGCTTCATGACTGAGGCTTTCGTGAAGTTTGGGACCTGCATAATTCTGTTCGGGATGGGTGTAACATTTCTGTGACCTTCAGGAAAAAGCGTTTTTGTTATTATCTACAAGGAAATCTGGCGGCGCTTCACTTTATTCACTGCGTACGGGAGCAGTACGCAGGAGCTTCTAAGATAGAGCTTCGCATTTGGGTTCGTACTATTCGTCAAAAAAAATGGTTTCTGCCGGAACAATACCACCCTTCCCAAGCCAGTCTTCTTGAGTAAAATGTTCTGAAGCGAAACAGAACAGAGTAGTGACGAAATTTAAGCTGAGAACACACGCCGGCATCGCGGTGCTTCTCTATAGGCTCCAAAAGAAAATGTGTGTTTTGGCCCAATACTATACAGGTACGCCTATACGAAACCTCATCTTCACGGCATTTGCGCGACATATTCATTGCTCTTTGAGAATTCGCGTATCAAGTGGCGCCACCTTATCCTCGCAGGTAACAATGTGAAAATATACACCTTGAGGCGCGACTCCTTAGTTCCTTGGTTTGCTATATACGACACTCCGTCTCCAACAAGTGCGCCGCCGTTTCGTCAAAACATCACGAGCATAAATAAACAGATCTCATTTGCCCTGAGTTGCAACACGCAACTATGCACAAAGTATACTATGAAATGTTGCTGATGTTTCCGGTGAGGATTGTAAATGTTTTTGTTTTATAGTGCAGACGGGCATTCCTTGCCAACATTTGCCCTCAAAATTAGTATCGCGGTTTTCAGCAGATTACCCACGATTGTTCTCGTAGAACGATTAGTCGCAAATTAGGTCAAAGTTTTTTATGAAAAACAAGATGTCTTAGTTCATAGTTCTTTACATCTACGCTTTTACAGTTACGCTTTGTCTACGGGTAGCACGAGGCTTACTTAGCTGGCGAGCGTTGCGACATCCGCCCTTTACATAGGCGAGATGCCCGTCGAGGAGCCCTAAATATACCGGCGTTTTTCTCAAAGTTTCTCAAAAGCTTTATTTCTCGCTTAAAACGAACCTTGAGGGTGAGGTGAAGTAGAATTCGGAATAGGAACGCGCTTTTAAATTCGGTTCTAAAGTATACTGTGCGGCTAGCTAGATGGGTTGTGCTGTACTGTGCGGGTACTTGGTTTGTACTGACCTGATCAAAAAACAGGCTCCAAGCTCGGGGTCCCCCAGGAGCTACGAATGCGTTCTTCGTGGCTACTAAGTCCGGGTAGACAATGACGTCACAGTAGAAATTCCAGGACTGGTGCAAAGCCACGACGCTGTGACCCAGGACGCAAAACAATTTCGCGTCTAAGGGGCTCAGCGTAGTTGTGGTCGTTGTGGTAGTCGTTGTAGTGGTCGTTTGAGGGGTTGTCGTGGTGACCGCGGTTGTCACATTTGTGGTCTTTTTTGATATCGGAGGCGTTGTCGAAGAGCCTTGCGGTGTCACTGCCTCCGTGGTGAGAGCTTTGGTGCTTTTTGCTGCAACAAATCGAGTTCGATCCATGCTTGCCACAGCAGGTATTGTGTTCATTGGTTTTATCTTTTGCTGACATGTTCATCGCTTTTTCAATATAGGTAAGTCAGCACTTTCACAAATGCTCATTCACAAAATGAGAGAATGGGCATATCTAAGCGCGAGACAGCGAAAGACGACAATGAGAACGTTGCTTGAATGCGGTGTACGACGCGATGTGTGCACTTAGTGGCAAGCTCGAAAGTTACCCAGCAGGGCGGATATGACGTATCCTGCACTTATTTCACCTTCTGTAGCCTATCCCCTTATTTTGAGCTTCGGATCAAGTTCTGTGGAAGTCGCGTACTGTGATCAGTTTGGAACGAAGTGCTAACTTAACGCGAACGCGTTAGAGCACCCACTCTCCGAAAACACGGAGGTCGCAAAGCATTTGCCTCATCGATGCAACTAGTGATGACGTCACAAGTAATGAAATTATTCAATCACTTTTCTAAAGTGCTTTCTAGTAAAAAAAAACATCTTGCTCAAGTGGGAGTAAAACCTCTGCCATTTCGGATGAAAAAGAGGCACGCTTCTCTGCACCGCTAGGCAGCGTTGATTTAGTGCGATATAAGGTTCAGCTGTTAGTTCTTTATTTTTACCAGGGGGGTTCGCCTTGCGGATTCTGCTGGCCTGTTCTCCATCATAGTGATACTTAAATTTTATATAGGGTGCGCAAGTCAGACGTATATCCTATACCTGACTCTTCTACATCCTTATGCACATAATCACACAAATTGGCCACTCCTCCTGTTACTGTATGACGTCCAGATCTGAGTCGTGATAGAATGTTAAAGCAGGGTGCAAAACAGCCTTCTTTCATGACGGCTTTTCATGCTGATACTTTAGAAGGCTAATCGACAGCTCTGTACCTTACAGCAGACAGCAACAAGGCATTAGATAACAGAAAATGCTCAATTGAAATCCAGCCCGCTAATTTACGCTGGTAAATAACAATGCTACTAAATTATACTACTTCTATCTATTAGCAACCAAACATGCTTAGCAAATTACGCTATTAATTAGATAACAAAAAATACTCAATTGAAATCCAGCCCGCTAATTTACGCTGGTAAATAACAATACTACTAAATTATACTACTTCTAGCTATTAGCAACCAAACATGCTTAGCAAATTATGCTATTAAGACAGTTATACTTAACAAAAATGCCTAATCTATATACGACAATGTTATTCCACAAGTTGCTAAGGATACTTAAGTGTCCCTTAATAACCCTAACCTGACGACCGACAGTCATGCTTATTGTCTTCGGAGGATATATTTTGAATGTGAGCCTAGAGGTGGCATACGACACACCTCAAACTTCAAGAAAAAAACATATTCAGTACGGCGGACGCGTTTTCTCACGTTAGTGAGCACGTGGACGAAAATATAGCCCGAAAATGCATGCCTACGACGCTGCTGCTGATGCAGCTAAGGCCTAATGCGGTAACCCAGCTGGCGTAGAACCACCTTTACAGGATGTGAGGTCGCCAAAAACTGGGCTTGGTACGTGAGGGGTGCCGTGAGGTTTAAGGGGCTTCTCCCCAGCGAACACCCTTAAAAGGCACCGGGCGCAAGACCGGTGGATATTTGTACCCATTTTCGCGTGTGTGTATCCCGCGACAGGTTTGCAATGAACCACTTCACGTATCCAAAATAGGTACCCTAACCACAAGGTCGCGGTTTCGGTCCTCAGTAATGATCTAAATATTATTGGAAAATAATTTACCACTTGCACATCCAACAGTATTTCTTGCTGGGCTAGTTGGTCTGACATTGCGTTTAACCAAAGGAAAAAACAGCGCTAAATATTACACAAAACACACAGAAAGACGAACGGGACAGGCGCTGCCCCGTTCGTCTTTCTGTGTGTTCTGTCTAACATTTAGCGCTGTGTTTTTTCTTTGGTTAAACATTTGCACATACTTCAGTTTTAATTCATTTGGGGACCCTTCGCCTAAATTTCAGAGGGTTCACTTGAGTTGAGGGTCGCTCTCTTTGAATTAGCTATCGTAACAAATATTTTCATGCGAAATTATTAGCACAAACGGAACCACCTATATTGAAGCATGGTATGCACATGACTATTCGAAGGAGACTTTCTGACAGCATTGACTTGTAGCATTTGACTTGCGCAGAATTCCTTGCATTGAACTTGTTAGTTGACCGAAGAATGAAGTTGTTGGTTAAAATTAGAAGTCAATGTAGAACCTGCATTGGGCGGATGTGAAAGTATTAGCGCTGCAGCGACGATATTATAATTTTTACTTCCTTACTTTGTAAAATGATTATTTTTACTTCTTGTTTACCAGTATAATTAATAATCTACATCATTATTTGTTGTTGTTGTTATATTATTATTATTACCTATTATCATCATCATTATTATCATCATTTTTACACAGCCTACTAATGCTTTCGCAAATGTTTGACAGGAAGGAAAGTCGTGGTATGCGTCACACTTTGTGGACATCTGCACCACGCCTAAAAAAAAGTCATACTTCTACACAGAGCTCACCCTCGTTGCCTCACATTCTGCTTGCACTTCTTGCAGCCCCATTTTGGCCTCACCATCATAGCCTATTAAGAATTTCTCCTTAAAACATATAGTTCTAAGGAACGAGATTCTACGGGTAGCCTAAAAAAAAAACGCGACATTAGCTCTGACCACGTACCAGGGTGGATAGACAGTATTTCTTCACCTCCTTTGCTGTCCCGAAACTTCTTACCTGTGCGTGAAAAGATGGCGATGGCATATGTTTCAGACACTCGCAATACCTCGCCACCATCATGGGCTTGCGACTGTGGCGTTGGAACTGCGCAATCAGCCCACTTTGTTGTCTGTCACCTGTAAGGCCATTACACCTAGTGGCACGGGCAGAGGCACATTATTTTTTGATTTTTTGGGGGTAGCCTCACCATAATATATGTCTGTCACCCATGGACAGAGGCATATTATTTTATATTTTTGGTAGCCTCACAGTAATATATGTCTGTCACCCATGCCTGCTCCCTTCTGGCAGATACGACACATTGATGTTTCGTTTTGCAAAGACTACACTTGGTTTCAGCTTGCAGTATTTCTAGCGCATCGAAATATTTTTCGTCTTTCATTCTACTGGCATACGCTGCTCTATTTTAACGGCACGTACCTGGATTCATATCCACTCAAATAACCTATCCTAATGAACAGACCCGAGCTCCGAAATCCTCCGAGAGAAAAGACAGCAATGGATAGTTATACGACCCATACTTTAAACAAAAAAGACACGCCTTCTTTACAATCTTTACAAGCCTATATAAATATTTGTGATACACGGTAGAAAAACCCTAAACTTTATTCCGACGTTACAGCCGGGGTCCGGCTTTTGTCAAGGAATGTCACATTGCTTGACAAAGGCCGGACCCCGGCCGCAAAAGTCGCATTAGAGTTTACCGTTTTTCTACTGTGTGTCATCTCCTTTACGTTTATGCCCTTCCGGACCCCTTCAAGCTGCAACCCCCTCCCGATATATATATATATATATATCGATATATATATATATATCGATATATATATATATATATATATATATATATATATATATATATATATATATATATATATATATATATATAATATATATTGCAGAAATTGCATAGAGCATTTTAAGACGGCTTCTGATGATGGGCACACGCATAGCGGTGTTTACTAGCGCGTCTCACTGCTGATCATGGACTCCTAACCTCCTTTCGATTTTTTTTTCTCCGTGCGAAAATGTCATTGAGGCGATGAACACATTTTCTTCTCCTACACACTGTTACTTTTGCTGCTAAGCTAAAGACTACCATTCCAAATTTTTCGAAGCATCATACTTGTCCCTTCTTCAACAGCTGACGGTTTTCACAGATTAACTACTTGGTTTCGGTGCCGGTCTCTCACTCTCACCTTTCTTGGTCGTTACAAAGCTGTAGCCACGGGCGGGAGTCCCCGGATGGAGGCCTGCACAGTGCAAAACAGCAACAGAGCATAAAGGCTTTCTCAGTTTCAAGATGATGAAAGAGGGTAGAATGCATTTATGCGCCACTGGCGCACGTTTGCTTGCAAACCCGAGCGTTCGCCAGCAAAATAAAGAAAACAGCCGACAAACCAAATTATGGCATCAATCAACCTTCAGCCAGTGTGCTAGTGAATGCAAGATATTGCTTGTAGTTTCTTTATTAAAGTGCCACGCTCATTAAAGGCTTTCTCAGTAGAAAAAAGCTCGATAATAATGTTGTGCTTAAATAGATGAGGGTGTTTTTCTCCTTAGACATGATGGGATCAGCTCGAGGGAATAACTTCTGTGTGTGCTATATGCTCGATAAAAGTGTTTACTTGATTGATTTTGATTTACTTAAATCAAAGCGCCTGTCAACTCTTTGGATAACCTACATGGGTACAAAGGTTATTTATGTTATATTCATAGCCTCACCAGTAGGAGGATAATCACCATTAGAAAAGAGCCGTGGTTATGTACTCTCTCCCACCTGACACCTACCACGATTCGCACACCGAAGAAACACCTATTATGGCTGACCAGCGACTAAATGGACAGCCGTAAATCCGATATTTCCTCTTCCACGGAAGAAGTGGGTGAGCAGACATGAATAAATCGTAACACTTGCTGAATAGTGTAAATGCAGCATTCTATCCCGAAGTGAGACACCTGCTGGATGTCTGATATGAAAGAAGCATGCAAAAAGGAGTGTAAATCAATATGAAAGAAGAGCAGTCAAAGAAAGTACAATTCGCTTTGGCAAATATAATTCATAATTATGATTTCGCGCGCGGTTCGAACGATAACGCTTCTACACACGCAGCAAAAGTACATTGGTCACGCATACATTTTGGCCAGAATCACAGTCTTCACTTGCAATTTCTTTCCTAAATTTAAATTTTGCGTTTCACTTTTTAAACAGTGGCTGGAGAGTGCAAAACTGCTAAGGCCCATTTCCGTTAGACCGAACGTGACTAATTATTTTCCTACTCTCTCGTAATATTCATCTCGTGCTTTCCTGAAATACGGAGGATAGTGCCCCTAAACAAGACAAATGGGACCTTGTGTGTAAGAATATCGACCAAACACACATATTTTGTATTGGAATAAAGTAAAACTTCGGGCTCTAGCAACAGTAGCAGAGTCAAAATAAAACACGCCCGCTATATGCGCGTGGCACCTCTGTAGGTACACCGCTATCGAGGCATAGCCATATTTGTGCCACAGCTGTAACGGAGTGTCAGCAGCCCTGCTCTAATCTCAAGGGCATATCTCCACGGAGGAAGAAATTAATTCGTCTGGGCAGATGACATTCATCCGCTATCCTGGCCGAGCTTGCTCCTGTTTTGTGGCCCTGTGCGTATTTTGTCCAGACCTTGTCCCGTGACATCTGGTGGATGTGCCGGGTGATGTCCTCTGGCTGTGATTTAGACGCGAATCTAGAATGACGTATGGGTGCTGAGTAAGGTATGGCTAGAATAGTGTCGAGTACTTCGGTTGAAGCGGTGTGAGTGCCTGCTGCCTCTCTTCATGAATTAAATATGAAAGTGATAAAATATATCCAGTGGTGCTGTCGAAGTCATTTTGAAGCTTATCGCGTACGATGATCCGTATATTTTCCCGGAGCAAGGCATGTATACAAGCATGAACAACAGCGACAGCCATTGGAATGGCCGGGCGCTCGTACTCTTGCATGAAATCTGGAGCGTCTTCACTGCGATCGTGGGCTCGAACACAAAGTTCGCTATCATTTTGTAGTCTTCGCACTAAGCCAATGAATATCTGTTCTTTAATACCCGTCTTTAGATTAGGGTATTGTTTCTCCTCGGGCATGTTGGAATCAGCCCGACGGAATAATTTTGTCATGTTAACGATGTAAACGAGGACGCTCTTGGTAGAAAGTTGATCGATTGCCTCTATGAGCGGCTCAGCTTATTCACTTGAGAGGATGGTGATGAAAGCTTGCAGGAACTGGCCTTTCAAGAAACACAACTTTGTTATTGTGTTATCGTAATTTTGAAACCAGATGTGAGCAGCACTCTCTAGCAAAAGGAAAAAAAAACATGCTGCAGCTCGTGGTCGTCGGCTAGAAAGTGTACTGGGCTACGCACTGAAATGTCTCTATCCAGTTCTTCGGGTCTTCTCCTTGGCAGCATTGAAAAGTCAGCAGCTACCGCGGCTAATACAACACGAATGCTGGCGAAGAGGTAACAGCCTAAATGATTACACCCCGCCGGGGTGGCGCAGTGGTTACGGCGCTCGACTACTGTTCCCAAGGACGCGGGATCGAATCCCGGCCTCGGCGGCAGCTTTTCGATGGAGGCGAAAAGCAAGGCGCCCGTGTGCTGTGCGATGTCAGTGCACGTTAAAGAACCCCAGGTGGTCGAAATTTCCGGAGTCCTCCACTACGGCGTCTCTCATAGCCTGAGTCGCTTTGGGACGTTAAACCCCACAAACCAACCAACCAACCAACCAAGCCTAAATGATTATGGGTGTTTTAGTGCTAATCGAAGATGCGGATGGGGCTGGAGTAGATGGCGATGTTTTTACAGCACGGGGAAATTGTACAAGCACGACCCCCCCCCCCCCTCTCCTTCCTATCACCTGCTCCATTCGTCACGGACGCATTCTGGGCAAAACTCGCAGAGGACCACAGAGTGGCGACGGGCTTGAGGAGGCCAACGAACATCAGCTTCCTAGACGAAGTACTTCAATTTCTTCCCTCGAGGAGACACCAGCACAAGATTAGCGAACAGCGAAGGCAGAAAATGCAGCGTATATGCCTGACTGTAAACAGTCCTTCGCCATGCCTCCTTTTCACTTTTCGAGGCAGAAACGATCGAAGGCTCTTTGATGAGAGACTACAGCTCCAGTGCCAACGAAATGTGAGAAGAGCTATAAATTCCATCTGCGAAACAGCCGATTATTATGCATGGAGGCCAAGAGCACTCACCGAAGATTTCGCTTCCAAAGACAGTGAAGAGGAAGATCATAAGCACCAGGCAGCAAGGCGTCAGCAGAAATACCATTGTTATCGAGGTGCCCGCCCTGGAGGGTGAAAAGAGACCGCACGTCTAGAACGCCTTGTATCGACGACCTTAGCGCTATCACGTTTAGGTGGTTTCGGTTAACAGTCTGTGCCTGAAAATAATTGAATTGGTCGTAGTAGTCACCGCATAAAACTCTCACCGTTTCTATCAGAAGGTGTAAACATAACGTCTCACCGGCATAGAGCATGAATTAATTCGTACGGGAGGCCCTGAACACGTTACTGGTGCTTTGAGTTACTCTGAGCGCGAATGCATACAAGGGCCGCGAGGCTGCTAACTCTGGAAATACATTTCAGGCAATTCGGCCAACAGCAACACCAGGAATGCTGACTTAGCAGCTGCGAACAAAGAAGCATTATCTTGGAGAACATTTTTCTAGCGCCCGAACCAAGTCATCACTTTAAACAAGCTCTCATTCATGCACTATACTTACCGGTGCCGCTTTGCTACAAAACAAAAAAAAAAACGAAAAGTATGAAGTATGATCAGAAGCAAGCAGGTATTGTGATTCGCCGGACATGTCGACTTATCATTTCGGAGAGAAAAATAAAAATTCTAGTGATATTTAAGGCTGTGATTTAAGGCAATGCTACTGTGATTTTCAAAATGTTCTTTAAGTTAATGTGAATAAATTACCTCAAGCATACGTGTATTTTCAAGGCTATCCTGACGATGTGCACATGATTACATCAGTATGGGCCTATTGAGCGCCTCTATTTGACATAAGGTAAGATGGAGTCCAAAGTCAGACTCCGCCCGCACCACTAATGTATCGCGGGGCTCTATTTGACAGTGCAAACTAGGCAACCCCAAAACTTTGTGTGGCACTTAGGACCACTAAAGTGCGATAAGGCGAAAGCCTTTGTTTGAAACTTCGCTAATTCCTGGTTTTACTGCATCTGCTTCTATAGACTGTGTGGTGCCGCGTTCGAGGAAGCGCCAAATGAACACCACAAGGTTTAACGGGAATGCAGTGGTCTTGACATTCTGATTTTGATATCATCCTCCCATGTGAAAGGAGAGGCCCGAGTTGGCAGCGCCTGCCAAACAATAGTGCCCTGTGATTGGTCGAGACCTCTATGACGTCATCTCCACCTCAGCCAGTCAGAGCACCGCAAAAGCGTGACACTTTTGCTGACGACAACAATGAGCCGTTAAAGGCTTTCGCCTTAAAATGACCATCGAAAGCTCTCTCCTATCTTACTTTCATTCTCTACCCTATCGTCAAGCCCTCGCGCCTGCCTTTACGCTGGTGGGGGTGGAGGGGGATGTAACAACTGAATCGTTCTGCACGATCTAAAAGTATTATGTATATTTTCATGGCTTACACAAGGGTGTAATCGAGGGAAGCAATGTCTGAAACGTTTATTTTTATTTGAGAAGCTTCCATAGAATGTTGATGTTAATACTTTCTCGTGCCTGCAAATCGCTTAAGAAATTTTCTGCATGAATCCTAACTACCTTTAAGCCATAGTTATCCAGACACTGTCACAAACATGCCATCTACTGTATCTCTGAAATAAAATAAATTAATCAATCAAGCTTGAACGCAAGCAGCATCAGAGATCATTAACTAAAACCACGCCATCTGAGAAGCGCCACATAGCCACTAAACAGTAAAAATTGTTTCTATTGCGAAGCATGCTATGAGCCTAGCATTGAAATGTAGGAGGCGCTTAAATGCGTGGCCACATAATTGCTTTATTTTCATTATCGAAATGCCGGCCAACGATGCCGAATAAAATGTATTTTGCTACCTTCGAACAATAAGGTACTCAAAGGGCTGTGAAAACCAACTTTACCGAGTTCTTGGACTTAATCATTAAAGGCAGCTTAATTCATAATGTGCAACTAATGGAGAGATGTTTATGAAAATATTGGCACAGCACTTATATATTTAGCTAAATGTGACGATTTTGTGGAAAAACCTCTACATAAAACCTTACAAAAATTCATTGCAGAATTTTTAAACTAATAGCTGACCACAAAAACTTGACAATATTCTGCCGTTAGGCTTACCTCTTACATATAATCACCTTCTAGCCTACCGTCTGCAGCTCTTGCCGCTAGCTCTTACGCCATAGGTTGGCAAGTATAGTTTCATAGGCCGCTTCTAAAGCTGACAGCAATAACATTACTACTTCTGGGAACAGTAGTAAAAGTATTACCATTTTTACTTAGTGCATCGCAGGCGATACGCGTGGTACTAATAAGCCGAAAAGTGTCGTTGCCTTCACCCTTCTCCCCTTTTCCCCTTTTACTTCTAAATCTGCTCTGCTTTTTATTACCGTCCCCATAGGGGAAGCTCTAACAAAGCAAAGCTTCGACGTCATACAATGCCAATCCTAACTTCAATACAAGATCGAAGATGGCGCCGCCCAACTGAGAATGCTAGTGTTGCTCTAGAATATTTAGGAACACTGTGGAATTCGACAGAATATGTATAGGCCAGTTGGGTCGACATTATGCTAACGGAAATGTTGGTATTATGTTGAGTAGCAGCCGTCCTTTCCTCGCCTTTTTTTGTCCTGTTATTTTGATTCGTTTCTGTGAAAAACTGTGGAACACCTTCCTTATATGGCACGCCGTCCCGATCTGAGCCAGGCGGCGTTCTAAGCAGATATAATGGCAATGCTGGTTCTTGCGCCGTCAAGTGGACACGGTGGTATAGTGCAGCCCGGTACACTGTCTCTATGGTAACTACAACAGTTCGAGGACAGGAGCTTATAGTCGCACTTGTATGGTGCACCTTCCAGCTTTCTGTCATGTAAACAATATAGACTACTTAGCTGTGGCAAAATGAGACTCACAGAGACTGACGAAGACGACAATTCCCAACAGCATAAACACGATCAGAGCCCAGAATGCGATCGTCAGGGTAAGAAATGTCCCGGCGCTCTTGTCGCTGAAAGCACGGGCAAGAGGGTGCAATTTAAAGTGCATAATACAGGCGGAAGTGAGGTGCATGATAAAGACAATCGTTAAAAGTCCAAAACTTATCAAAAACTCAGTCAAGTACCCTGTTCGAGGCGTTACTAATCCAGCCCGGTCAAAGAGGAGCAGCATGTATCGATTCCCTGTTCAGACTGCAAGCACGCGAGTTATTTTGGGCAGGCGCCAACGAAATGTGTTTGACCTTGAGTGGGGTGTCCCAACCCATTAACGTCATTACGTTGGGTAACGATCGCACTACGTTCGCGACTGATCCCTATAGGGATAAAGGAAGCAAGGTCTAGCGCCATTTTTCGTTATTTTCACTGACTACCAATTCAGCCTCGTGGGCTTCTTTTCTTTAATTAGCCGATATGCTCTGCCGGAATAAGCTGAAGCTGTTTCTAATACGAGGAGCCGAGGAGCGCGCTTTCACCCAAGAATTTAAACTGGCATTTAGCTTTTAAAAGGTAAAATAAAATTGCCCTTCAGTGAAAAGTGATCCCACTGTTGCATGACAATACAAATAACTTTAATATGCCCCAAGATCTAAGCCATCATAAGCAAGACACAACGAGCAAGAAGGCTGAACTATTCAAAACATTGCATTATCACAAGCCGCCAGTACCTTGTTGTAACCGGATATATCTCAAAGCTATCGGTTTATTAGAGATCAATTTTCTTTAACGCAAGCATTTTCACTTAGGTAATCACAACGCTCTGCCGCAACCGTATATGCGTTTTTTTGTCGCATAGCTACATAGAGCAGTAATGTTCAGATCGGGTAATTTTCTCTTTCCAAAATATTTGAAGTGTGGAATTTAGAAAAACTTTTTGGAAGTTTTTTAGCAAACGTTAGGAACCAAGTTTTATGTTGTTGTTTTTTTCCTAGCTTGCCCGCTATTTAAGCTGGCTCTAGAAAAAATGGCCAGGAATCCAGTTTTTTGAAAAGAAAAATGTGAACTCTCACGCTCCGGCAATGAAACATCACTCCGCAAAGTCAGCTGTCCTCCATGCTATCACAAAATTATCTCATTCCACTGTTATGAATGCAAGTAATTTCTGACTAAGTCGCTTCCAAAACTAACCGAAGGAAACTGTGAACAACCGGTACTTTGTCATTATTGCAGGATGTAATAGTCTTGTGATATCTGTTATTGTGAAACGTAAACTCAGACATAGCTTGAGTGACAGTTTTCTTTATTGCTTGTCCGAGATGACCGAAGAAACACAAATAAGGAAGCACGAACTCTGAGCATAACAAGCAACACACTGGGCTTAATATGTTGGTGCTGCCGTTGGTCTGTGACAGATGTCTTAGTGAAGGGTGTCTACAAACTGATTTCGGCCATTTAAAGATATCTAACGTCATGCGGCAATAATGCGATGAAAATGCAAGAATTATTAATACGGCCGAATAAGCATAAAGAAAAATTTAACCCACACTAAATTCAATATGGAGGGATAGAACTTTCCTCCATATAGCTCATTCAGAAACAACACTACAATTCAGCTGGCAAGAAGTTTTATAGTTACCTCTGGTCCTCCGCCGCCACCGCCTCTAGATTGCAAAAGAAAGATAGACGTGAACACAACCTTTTGTTTTCTTCACAACAATTATACAAACTAGAGAAAAACCCAGACATTTTTCACATCCCAGAGAAGTTAGCATGCTGTCTTCAGTAAGAGCACTGCCGTGGTAGCAGGAGGTGGAGTCAGCTGCTCTTTGTTTATTTTACTAATGCTATCAAAGTAAGACTCATTCTGTCTATCAAAGCCTTCATCTGTGCTCCATTTTTCATTTTTCCCATAGGCAAAATTTCTTGTCTGCTTCAAAAAAAAAAAAAAGAAAAAATGAAGGAGAAACCACTGTCTAGGTGGGGTCCTACGCCAGAAGGCTGAACTGAAATCCTCACGAATCAGTCACAGTAGCCGCTCCAAAAGTCACTACGAAGGAAGCCATACATAATCTATAAAAGTTCTACATAGCTCATTGCTTGTTTCACACATGGCTAGCGCACCATCGCGAAAACGAATTAGTTTATCATGCCGTACTGGCTGCCATTTTGATATATTAAAAATTATAGAACGTAGAACAAAATTATAGAGCCTTGAACATTATAGAACATTGCAGAACCTGCAGTGGGCCAATGCGAAGCGTTGGTGCTGCAGTTGTGACACTAGACTCGTCATCATCCTTCATTTTTCATTTCTTTGTTTGATTTATTCGTCATTTTTCATTTTTATTTATCATTTGCACTTCTTTTTTTTATGCCAATCATCCAACACATTCTGACGTCATTACGATAGACGATGATATTAGGGACAGATTTGACTGAATGCGGCGTATGTGGTAGTGAAAGGTAGGCTTTGATGGTTCTTAAGATTTTAATCTGACGAAGCCAGCCCTTGACAGGTTTATTATATCAATGTGTTTCGAGCGTATTGTGCGTTTTTTTTTGGTAAATTGCGATTTTTGTGCCTTGTATTGCTTTGCCAAATTCAGGCAATAAAATAAAGGGCGGACAAGATTTTTCTATCTATTATTGAATTCATAAATACACCCTGAGGCGACAACTGTTCAAAACCACTGGTAACAGGCCCTGTACACGCTACTCTAAAATATACTGCTGGCACTGCCCAATTCGTGCACCCCTGAGTATAGAGGCATCAACGCACTCGGCTTCTTTCAATAACTGAGATGTTTAAATACTCATAGCAAATCAACGTTGCAATTCGTGAAGGAGTTATTAGGTGCTTAATTTTGGCAGTAAATCTGTGCGGATGAAACGGTATAAATTGGTCCGATTTTCCCTATCAAAAATATGCATCCAAATTTTAACACTTATCCGTGACCTGAACGTGCACAGTAGCGGGAAACATAAATTTTCGTATTCACTTACTGGCTTACAATTTTCTCATTGTTTTAAAACGCCGCAGTACTGTGGTTCTTACCCAGTAGAGGTTCCTTCGTCGTTGGTTTGTATTCTGCATAGAATAATAGAAATTTACGAATGAGAGAATTTCGACTGGTGATAAAAGTAAAATGCAAGAAAACAGCAATATAAACATTACTGAGAGGGGTTAATGGCATGTAATGTATTGACATTCATTTCATTACCATGACAACCATTGAGAGCAATTATACGTCGGCAGAAGGCTATACAGCTTTCCTAGAAACTGCGCTGTTAAAAAGAAAACATTTCCTGCTCAGGGGTTCAAACCCGGCAATCCGCCTGTCTCGACAAGTCTCTATAAAAGCTGAGATAACTGAGACCTCTCGCAAGCAGGTGTTTGGGCGAGTGCGAATCGATCAACAGTTAAAACAAAGGCACGATCAATAAGAACAGCACAGAAAAAAAAAAAATGCGCAACGAGCACGAGTTTCAAATATTTCATGTCCGCTCTGAGTACTCCAACGGAAAAACCTTTTCTCTCGACAAGGGGCACAGATTTGAACACCAAGAGTAAATATCCACCTTCTAAAGGTTTCAATACCTTTTTTACTACAAATATATTAGTTATTTTAATGCATAAACAAAACTCCCACAGGGGACTAGCTGACGTTAGCGTCGTGCTGAAGAGCTCTCGTATATCGGTAAATAACAAAGGCATTAGACGCGGCAGTATATCAAACATCATTCTGCGTTTAATTCCTTTGTGTTGCGACCCTACATCCGCATCTTGAAATGTCCACTGTATCTCAGACATCATCACCTTTACTATTTAAGTCTCGCGAACGAAGAAAGAGTATGTGGTAGTATCCAGCAGCTTTCGAGAACGACGCGAATGCCTTCACAACACGCAGCTGCACCATCAGCAACAATCACACCATACATCAAAACTGAACTTTCGATACTATTTTCCGCTGCTTTCATTTTTTGTAAGCAATGCGAAATACTGAGATGCACAAAATATATCCAAAGACAGTATCGAAGATACACGTATCTTCGATACCGCCCATGCCTCCTGTGCAGAAGTTCTTTTGTACACGTCTGTTGTAGACTTCTGCTCCGCTACCGCTTGACTCCATCACTTACCGATGGGCCAGCGGTGCATCACCCTATATAAGCACAACTAGTTGATCTACACCTATTTTGAATATCGCATTGCACCAATAGACAGGATGCGAATGATTCCCTCGAAAGATGTTGAGATAGTTTAGGGCTTGGCTTAGAATGTTTCATGGCCGTCGCTGAAACATCTTGTGTATAAATATCAATATATTTTCTTACCGTCGATGGATATGTCGATGCCGGAGATGCCTGCATAGAAAATAGGTATAAGAGATATGACCCTTGTTGCGTGACCGACATTCCGCAGGCGTGAAGAAAGGAAGAAATTTGTCACATACCCATCGTGACGTGTAGGCTGCAAGAGACAGGTGCGTGGGGGCTCAGAAGCGCTCGAGATGAAAGGCACGAGTCAGAATTAAAGTACGCAGGTGCTTTTCAACCGCCCAGGAGTTAAAAATACAGCGGCCTCCATTAAGGCTCTCTTCTTCTTTCTTCTTCACGCGCCTGCAAGCGCGCATTGACACTTGGCATTTTCCGGGTTTTGCACATGTCTAATGCAACATGTGCTGAAACATCCAGTTTTACTTCATTGCCCGTATCAGCATTATTCAAACGCATATTTTCCTCATAAATGACCCAGAACACAATATAAGTTCAGAAACATATTTTGGGGGCAATGGCAGCCCCTGCTCGACACAGCAAATAGGCGCGATTCCATTCTCTCAAGGGTCCTCTGAGCAGTATCACATGACAGCAAATGTTGCAAATATTGCAAATATTGTCAAAACAAATAAAAGCGCATTTAAATCCCGCCATTCTCGTCGCTTATGTAGCTCACTGGATCAACACTACTCATCTCAGCATTCAAAACATGTGTTCGAACACTCTGAGTGAAAGTAATTTTTCTTTTACTCTTCACTACACTAAAATAAATTACATCATTCATGGGGTGTGTTCCACTTTAGGTTGTATTATGTGATGTTTTTGATACCTAATGACTGCTAAACCAGCTCTGAAAATAGCCAGGAGGTAACGATATGGCAATGGTTACACTTTGCAATTACCTTCACCAAATCCTTTCCTGCCTTCAGCGAGTGTATGTTACCTTTAGGTTACGTTCAGAGACACGGCTCAGCAAGACTCGCCGTTTAACTCGCTAGGAGACCGCCAGTGAGGAGAAAGAAGTTGCGGGACCCTACCGTTGAAAGAACAGAATTACGCAGCGAAGAAAACCTCAAGCCAAAGTAAACATTTTGATGCACACTTTAAAGCTCAGCTTCCCGCGCAATGCAACATATTTTTAAAGAATGTGGAACGTAGGCAGGAGCTGCGTGCAGCGACATTTTCATAAGTGCGAAAGTTGAAAATGGTATTGCACTTGCTTTCTGAAAGTACCCTGTCCTCTCTAGACGAAAGCACCGGGGCAAAAGCGATGGGGCAGGCGTGTATAAGTTTACGAATGGTTCAAAACGGCAGCACCATTACCCTTCGGCGGAAAATGGGCGTTGACCTCTTTTGCTTCCTCAATGTCGTCGTAGACGGCTTCGATTTCTCATCATGCGCTGTCAAAGCAAGTAAGAATCATTGTCAAACTTACTAGGCAACGAAAAGGCCAACGACGCGCGAACATTGTGCACGGTTGCAAAGCGACCGGGCCTCCAGTTCATGCAGGAGAATATTTCAAATCGTTCAAATAAACGCGCAGAGCACGTTTATATATATATATATATATATATATATATATATATATATATATATATATATATATATATATATATATATATATATATATATATATATATATATGGCGACTGGCCAACGTCACATCTGTTGCGAGCGTTGATGTCAGTGAGTCCATGGCTGATCTGATACGCTGGATTGTGCGGGAAGAATTGTTGCTTGACAAAGACTCTGCATGCCGGGACGAACACCAGTATGACGGTTGCGCGCTGCAAGCAGGACCCGCGACCCCATCAACTTCCTGGACTCCGGCTTTAAATGCATCACGCTTTGGTGAGGGCAGAGAGCATAACGATTTAAGCACTTCTCAGCCACGGATGGGCCGAAGAACCACCTACACATGCCAGGTGGTTCGTCAGCAACGCCGTCCCGATTACTACCGCCAACCAGAACCAGTCTCCGCCCGCATTTACCCGGACCGGTGGCGCCAGCAACCCGTGTGTTATAGCTGTGGCATGACCGGGCACATCTCCCGGTATTGCCGTCGGCGGGGCCTGCTACCACAAGATCATCGACCGCTGCCCAACGTTTCTAATCATTTCGACAATGCATTTTATCCGACACCGACTCTGGATACATACCGCCCGGAACAGATGCGAAACGGATCGCCTGCTTGGAACCGCAGCTTGACGCCGCCAACCCAAAGACAGCGACAATCACCGTCTCCTCGGCGCCGTTCTTCCCCTTAGGGAAACTAGAAGACGCGGCCGATAGGGGTGAGGTCGCCGGAAAATCAACATTCCCAATACCTCTGCCTGTGTTTATGTTAAAGAACAAACTCGAAGTATCCATTAACAGCATCCCCACCATGGCACTAATTGACACTGGCGCAACAGTCTCTGTTATGAGTGTAGCATTCAAGAATCGATTAGGACATAAAGTGATGTTTAGCGTGAATCAAGCTGTGGTATTCCGTGGTGTTGGAAGTGAATCATTGGTGCCTTTGGGTGTGTGCTATGCGAAAGTTGTGATTGGGGGCCAAGCGTTTCGAACAGAATTCACAGTGTTGCCTCGTTCCACGCATGAAGTAATTCTAGGTATAGACTTTTTGCAACAGTGTGGTGCAACGTTAGACTGCCGTAGTGGACAGATCTCGCATAATGCTGCGTTGATGTCGGCTCTTGTAGAAACCTCGTCGCTCGATTTAGGAGAGTTTTCTGTGTCTGAAGATACAGTTGTACCTGCGATGTCCGGAGAATTCATTCAAGTTATTTCATCTACGAATTTGTGCGAGAATTTCGACGCCGTAGTGGAACCTACAACGCTGGCCTGTGCGAAGAAGAGCGTCTTGGTGCATCGTTGCGTAGTTTCAGTCACCAGAGGCCACACCTTACTGTGGACTGTAAACTATTCAGACGAGCCAGCAGTGTTGCCTCGTGGCATGAGGCTCGCTCATTACGAGGAAGGTGTGTCGAATTACGTGGCGGCACGAAGTAACCATGCTCCTGAAGAGAAAACATCTCATTTTGCAGAGTCTCGAATCCAGGCAATGATAAACACAGCGTTGGGAGCACAGGAGCGCCGAATTTTGACAGACCTGCTCTCCAAGCATGTTTCGGTTTTCGACTTCGCCAGAGATCATCAGCCACCGATTCCAAATTCTCGCATCCATCATTCGATTGATACTGGAATTTCTAGCCCGATCAGACAGAAGCCCTATCGTGTGTCTCCGGCCGAACGTCAGCTTATTGACGAACAAGTTCATGACATGCTCCAACGTGGCATTATCCAGGAATCTTCAAGTCCTTGGGCGGCTCCAGTTATTCTCGTTAAAAAGACAGACAACACATGACGTTTCTGTGTGGACTATCGTCGCCTTAACGCCGTCACCAAAAAAGATGTATATCCACTTCCACGTATTGACGATGCAATCGACTGTCTTCATTCGGCGTCATACTTCTCCTCGGTAGACTTGAGATCGGGGTACTGGCAGATACCGATGAACCCAAGCGACAAAGAAAAGACGGCATTTGTGACCCCCGATGGTCTCTATGAGTTCAACGTAATGCCCTTTGGATTGTACAATGCGTCTGCCACGTTCAAACAATTCATGGACACCATTCTGCGCGGACTCAAGTGGAAAATTTGTTTGTGCTATTTGGACGACGTTGTGATCTTCGGCAAGACCTTTCAGGAACACAATAGCCGCCTCGCCATCGTTCTTGATTGCATTGAGAGAGCAGGCCTCGTCTTCAACTCTTAGAAGTGCCACTTTGCGAACGCCAAACAATTGTTCTTGGTTACTTGGTCGATAAGGATGGTGTTTGGCCAGATCCTCAGAAGATTGCGGCTGTAACCAGCTTTACAGCACCGAAATCAGTGAAGCAGCTTCGGAGCTTTTTAGGCCTGTGTTCCTATTTTCGTCGTTTTGTGCCCAGATTCGCTGATATCGCATACCCGCTCACGTGCCTTTTGCACAAAGATGCACCGATCAATTGGACTACTGACTGCGACTCTGCCTTCCGCCACCTCAAATTCCTTCTGACATCAGGACCTATCCTACGTCACTTCTGCCCTTCTGCCCCCATCGAAGTTCACACCGACGCTAGGGGCGTGGGCGTTTGTGCTGTGCTCATCCAGCGTCATGGCACCAATCAGCACGTGATAGCTTATGCTAGTCGTTCGTTGAGCAAGGCAGAGCGCAACCACACCGTTACTGAACAAGAGTGCCTCGCAGTGGTTTTTGGGGTGCAACGATTCTGTTCCTACCTATATGGCAATGTTTTTACCATCGACACTGACCACCATTCGCTCTGTTGGCTCGTAAATCTTCGTGACCCTTGCGGCCGGCTCGCTCGATGGGCATTGCGGTTGCAAGAGTTTAACTTCACTGTGGCATACAACATCGGCCGCCTACATGCTGACGCTGACTGTCTGTCACGCTTGCCGCTTTCATCAACTGGTAGTTATGATGACAACTTTGACGACTACCTGGCGCCTATCTCGGCAACGTTTCCTGACCCTCAACTTTTCCAGACAGAACAACGCAACGATGAGACTTTGGCACCGCTCTTCTCTGCTGCTCATGATTCAAGAGATGCGCGTTTCTGCGTTCGTGCCGGCCTACTTTACAAGAAGAATTTCAACCCCGGAGGTGCACGCTTTCTCCTCGTCGTGCCGGAAAACCTCCGCATTCCCATTCTTGAAATGATGTACGACGATACCACGTCGGGCCACTTGGGTGTCGCACGGACCCTTCATCGCACACAGGAACGCTTTTACTTGCCGAAAATGCGTCAAGGCATTCAGCGCTATGTAGCCAGTTGCGTCAAGTGCCAGCAGTACAAGCTCCCTACTTCCCGTCCACCTAGACCGCTGCACCCTATTGCGCCTCCGACCACACCCTTTGAGCAGGTGGGCATCGACCTCTTGGGTCCTTTTCCGCGATCTTCTAAAGGTAACCGGTGGATAGTGGTATGTGTTGACCATCTCACTCGATATTCAGAAACAGCCGCAATACCCTCAGCCACTGCTTACGAAGTATCCCTATTTCTTCTGCGATTTCTCGTCCTGCGTCATGGCACTCCTCGAGTTCTGATCAGTGACCGTGGGCGCCAATTTACTGCTGAAGTTATCGAAGAACTCCTTCGTCTATGCACCTGCGATTACCGTCATACAACGCCGTATCACCCGCAATCGAATGGACTTGTTGAACGGACCAACCGTACTCTAACCACTATGTTGGCGATGTACGTGGACTCTGATTACAAGAACTGGGATGAAATCCACCCTTTTATTACATTCGCGTATAACACTGCACAGCATAAGACGACTGGCTACAGTCCGTTTTACCTCCTGTATGCTCGAGTTCCCCGCAGTTGTCTTGATACCATCCTTCCTTTCTCCCTCCACAACGAGCCTTCTATCGCCACTACTTTATGTCGAGCCGAAGAAGCTCGCCGCGTTGCCCGCCTCCGCATCCTAGACTCACAGGAACGTTCGAAGGAGCGTTATGACAACCGACGCCCACATGTCTCTTATGTGCCCGGTGATTTAGTGTTGCTGTGGACGCCGCTGCGCAACCGTGGTTTAGCCCAGAAGCTGCTGTTTCGTTATAGCGGCCCTTTTGCCGTTTTGGAGCGCGTGAGTGACGTGAACTATGTAATTTCACGCCGCACCGAAAGTGGCCGATGCTCACGCCAGACCCAGGTAGTGCATGTGGCTCGGCTAAAAAGGTTCCATGCCCGTCACCTTCCTTAAACTGCTTGTCCTGGGGCTTCGTCTGCGAGGGGGGAAGTGTCACGTGCTTCGAGGCGTCAGGAAAGGAAGAAGAGGCTAGAGAGAAGAAGAAACGGACGACACAGTGGTGTGTGCTGGTGTTGTTCCTTGCGTGACTCGCAGCGCTTTAGACTACCAGTAAACACCCCCGTTACGTACTGAGTACGTAACAATATATATATATATATATATATATATATATATAATGTGTGTGTGCGTGCGTGTGTGCGTGCGGTAACAGCTAGCGTGGTCGATGGAGGTGAGATGGCTGGACAATGTGGACTGCTGCCTGTTATTCCTCCATTTAAAAACATGTTCAAGTACAAAGTTAATGTGCTTATCGACGGCTTGTCCGCAATGGATTTAGTAGACACAGACGATACCGTTTCTATCATGAGTTTAGCGTTTAGGAATCTTTTATTGCACAAAGTAACGTTCATTTCAGACAGAACTTCTAACTTTTATGATATGAGATGTTGCATCCTGCGCATGAATACAGCTGTAAAATTTGTTCCAGGGGCTAGGAATTCCGGCGGAATTCGCTGTGCAGCCTCGATCTACAAGCGACGCAATCTTGGTAATTGACTTTCTGAGTACGTGCGGTGCTATAGAATTGATTCTTGGACGAGAGGGCTAATTGTTAAGAATTCTTTTCCTCGCAAACCTTTGGAAGAGTCAACAAGTTGTGAAGAAGTTGTGTGCGTGCCGATGCAGTCGTACCGCCTCATTCTGCAGTGCACGTCGAACAGTTCTGCTCCTGCACCAGTAACGTCTCATTTGCAGCTGAAGAAAAATATTTTGATTTTCTTACCGTGAGAGCGGGCCGTTCCGGTCTGTGGACTATGAATTGCTTACCAGAACCCTTTGGTTTTCCGGCGAACGCGAAACTAGCCTCATGTAACGCAGCTGTTCTATACCTATATGGATCTAGTCACTACTCCCCCTCACGACCACGCTAATCACTGTCCTGCTGACCAGAAGCTCCTTCCAATGATAATGAACGAGAGTTGTTTTGGGACTAGTTAGCTTCAATTTTGTAATGCCATGAAATAATCTTGTTACATGATCAGCACAGCGTTGAGCACATCAAGACGGCCGACCTTGATCACTCTCTTGTCTCAGGATGCCTGCGTATTTTATTGCGTGCAGACCGACGGTTTCCAACAATTTGCAAGGTCTCGCGCTAGTCATAGTATTAACACCGGATCTGCTCATTGCGTGAACACTAAGGTGATCCTCCTTACTTAAAGCAGAATATCAGGAATATAAGTTCTGCAGCGAGATCCTGAATTTACGCGTTCTCTTTGTGCGATCTAATTTTTCCTCGGCTTCGAATATCAGGAATATAAGTTCTGCCGCGAGATACGGCTTTTACGTTTTTTCTTTGTGCATTCTAGTCTTTCCTGGACTTTTTCCGGTGCCAATCGCTTCCGTTCCTTCTTGAATTTAGGCTGATTTCAGACATTGCTATCCTATGGTCTCAACATAGCCCTTTTCACAAAACTTTCATATCCTGCACGATGTTATTCTAAGCGCAGAGTATCGAGTCTATTCCGTTTTTCAGCTGCTACTTGGGTTCTTCCGTGTTTGCTTATTGTCCTCCCGTTTGCGAACGAAGGTGCTCAAAATAAAAGAATGGTAGAGTTACGTCATCAATACCTAAACGTTATTTACTGCCCCTTTTTGTTTTCTGGATGTGTGCCACCACCCCTTCTCCGAGGAAGAATTGTCGCGCCGAATTTGAGAACATCGAGGTATTTAGAGCAACTGGAATGTAAACATTAAATTTAACCCCTTTTGCTAAACAAATCAGATAAAGCGTTCAGTTGGCGCTACTTACGTTTTCCTAATATTTGCTATATTAGCAATATTTTTTGAAGACATTAGCATTTTATTCGGCAAGGAACCAACTCTCATAAACATAAATCTCGACAAAGCAATAACGTATTGACATACTGCAAAAAAGGCGCAAATGTCTTTAGATTCGCTTCAGAAGAAGTTCCCAGTTCTTTTCGTACCACCGCGTTCACTGCTACGCAGTCATCCGTTGCACGTCCAGAGATCGGTTAACGTATAAGTCGCCCATTCTTTTGTTTCTTGCGTTTCTCTTGATTAGGACTCCAACCACAATAGCAACTACGATAACGCCAGTGATACTGCCTATCACGATCCACTCCCGTACAGGCAGAAACGCACCCGACTCTTTGTTATGCTGGACACCATGCGCAGATGTAGAGGCTTCCACAGTAGTGGAAAGAGGCATTTTGGTCGTACTTTCTGTGGTGGTCGACACTGCTGTGCTTGCCACCGTACTGATGACCTCTGTTGTCCTTCCCTCTGTTATTTCCTCTGTTGTCGTAGCGGCTGTGCTTGTGGCCAGAGAAGTCGTCACTGAAGGAGATGTGTAAGACACCGCAACGACGTTCGATGTGTTGGACCTCAACCCGCCACTGTTGGCGACTCGGCATGCCAGATAGGCTCTCCATTCGATAGCTCCATCTGGCCGAGTCCTGGCGAATGCTCGTGACAGAGAAAGAGTGACTTTGTGTACGGCCCCGGACGGGAGGGGGTCAAGGTTGCCTTGGGCGATGTCACGCTTCTTGATCTCTGCTTGATTCTCGAAGTCCGAATTCAACTTGCCGGGGTCCTTGCTAGCTCTGATTTCTATTAGAGAAGCTGAAAAAGAATGCAGTTGAAAGGTGTGTAAACAAAATGTGATTTGATGACAAATCAGGACGACCTTACAAGAAAGAGTGGCACCTTGTGAATATCAAGTCTTCGCGAGCCTCCGTTTGAATCAGTATGCATGCCAAGGTTTGTCTTATATATTTACATGTGTAGCACAGCCTTCTGGCTGTCAGGTCAGCCATGACAATCGCGATAGGTAAGGCTTAGTATAGTGACTGGCATGGTCTATATGTCTACTAACTCAGTCTTTGCAGCTAAAGAGTAATGCCATTTTGAGCTAAGTTTTCAATGTAATCCCTCTGATTATGTTCTAGTGGCTGTGATTGATGCAACATCACCAGCTTGAAAGCTTCATTTTAACTCTAGCGTACGCGTAGTAATAGGCGTTATAGCACACCCTCCTAACTTTGTCGATTGTTATTTAGCAATGCTTCGGGGTTACATTATTTCACGTGTGTCTCCATTCTCTGTTATAATTTTATTTTGAAACATATTATTATTAGCCCATACAATAAGCATAAATAATATATACATGCTGCATAAGCTGACAGGACGTTACGGTGCGGCACTTAAAACAATCTCTCGCGTTTCTCGCCGAGCGCCACGAGCTCTTGGTCAATTGATGGGGCTGTACCCTCTCCATATCCTACTACTAGCTAACAAAGGAAATAAAGTTTATCCTCCTTTCTAAGCAATAAAATAATAACCCCTCCCCCCCGCCCTTCCTAAGTTATTGAATGAGAAAGATTTACACAATGGCAGTGCCTATTGCCGCGGCAGTTTTATCCTCCTGTCTAGAAGTTATTTTAAGCATTGATCGGCCCCAATATATTTTGCATGACAAGTTCCCATTCCCAGCCTTTGCAAGCGAATTTCCTAAAAGTTTTCGAATTCTAATGCAGCGTGTAGTTGCGTGTACCTTTTTGAAGAAATACTTATATCTCTAATGCCTCGCTTGTTTCTGTGTATGAGATCCAGCTGGAACAATCCATCATCTCCGCATTAGCAATCTTCGTTCGTAATTGCTACCTCAGCAAATCCTTTAGCTAACAGTATTGAAACAGAACAATAACACTTGCCGGGGGCTAGTTGGTGCATGTTCCTTTGATAAAATGTGTCGCCAAAACGAACCACGCTCAAAAAAAAAAAGAGACTGACAGGACAGGCGGCACCAAAACAGACAACGCTCAGACAGGACGGGCGCCCCTCCTGTCTGTCTCTTTCTGAATGTCGTCTGTTTTGGTGTCACATCTTTTCATTAAAACAGAAAGCTTAATTCTTATTTGATATCACGTATGTTTGCTTTAACCTCGCCGCTGCTTCCGCATGGTTTTACCTTTCTTTTTTCTCTCTCCGTCAGATTCTTTTCATCCTTTTATTTCTTTCATTCTTTGTTGACTTTATTTCTTTAATAAAAGCTAGCTGATGCTCATTTTTAGAGCCCTGGTTCCGCATACACAGGGGTCTTATAATGAATGAGAAATTAGTTTTATGTGTACTTCTCCTGCAATAATACATGGCAGCTGGCACGAAAAACTCAAGCTGTTAAACAGAAAACTAAAATATCAACGGTAATGAACCCTGTACGTTTCTTCCATCAATTCTTCACATATTGATTTTTTTAATTAAAGGTGTCTCATAAAAATTGCTTCTAATATCATTTCCGGACTCTGTATCCATTCAAGCTGTGTCCCTTGATGCTTACCGTTCCCGGACGTCAAGTGGGCTCCAGGCCACGTCCATGTGAGCGTCACCAAAAGAGTGTCGTTATCTCCTGGCAGTACTAAGACCACTGTAAGGTCCCGGATGTTCCCTGGAGGCACCTGCTCTTCCAGAATTTCTTCCGTCACTTGGAAAGATCCTCCTGACGCCACCCTCTGGAAGGGGTCGATGTCTTGCCCATCAGTAGAAGTTCCGTTATTCTCCTCGGCCGTTGTGTTGACAACAATGAAGTCGTCCATCATGTACTCATGGCCAACATCGAGGTCTGGATCTGCGCAAAGTGGTTCCCAGAAATCAGTACCCTGGGAAAAGCTGGTTTCATTTCGTTTGTGCACTTCAACATCCCAAAGTGACACAGGGCATGCGGGTGCCGTAGTGTAGGGCTACGGAGTAATCGACCACCTGGGATTCTTTAACTTTCACTGACATCACGCAGTACAGGAGAACCTTGCTTTTCGTCTCCACCAAAGAGCGGCCGACGCGGTTGGGATTGGATTAAGCTTCCTCGGCTTACGCTTAGCCACCACTAGCCAATTTTTATAACCTTCTTGCCCAGCATGACGGGGCTCGTGACATAAGAGGCACCCGACACTGAATAATCACAAAACGGTCACCTTCTGCAAAGTTTAGTCGACAAGCTTTTCAAGCTCAACCCCTGTATGCTATAAAAACTTAGCTGGCATGCTGACTGTCCAAACAGTGCAGATCAGGTTAGATACAGGAAAGGATTCCCATAAATGTATGCTAGGCCGGTCATCACCGCCTTATTTTCACCATATTGCTGGTTTATTCCGAATTGCCTGTCTTTATTGTGACTGGGCTACTGTAACCTGTTTCTGTTTTCCTTCAGCTCATATGTCGTGTGACGCTAGCGTGAAGGAAGGCAAGCAGACATTTTCTTCAGTGTATGTGTGGGGACATTCAGATAGCGAAAGCTTAAACGTGTTTTCCCGTACAGTATAAAATGTTTTATTCGAGAGCCACTTTCAATGCTAACTGTGGAGCATTTCCTCTTTTCACAAGAATGAAAACAGGGGTAAGGTTGCGGAGGGAGGGGGGGGGGGGGGGTCCGGACTTATGGATGGAGTGAAACTAGCCACACTGTGGATGGAGTGAAACTAGGCTCTTTAGGCATGTTTTGAATGCTTTAGGAAGATTTACGCTGTTCGACCTTTTGAATTAGAAGGGACATCAAGCTTCGCCTTAGAGTAAACACAATATATCTACTACACTGTCTTTACATTCCACGATTTTTCAGATTTTCTGCTTAAGCTTGTTTTAGGGGAAAGCAAGGTGTCACTTATCAGTAGACACCTTACGCACTTGGGTCAAGTTTATTAGAAACCAGCTAAACAAAATTAAAAGTCGCAGCACGAAGTAAGGCTTCCGCTCTAAAAGGATTGTAAAGTGAAACATTCAATTTCAAAGGCGCACATATAATATTACGATAATAAAGAAAACGCATTTAATTACGCAGCTAAAGGCTTTCCGTGCACCCCTATCATTTAAACAGGAAGGGGCAGTAGCAAGTGTTGTAAAACATGCTTTCGCGTAAGAGGCAACTAGGACTTGTTAACGCTCACGTTTCTGAAAATCCTTGTGCTGCAGAAGCTGCTACTCAAGTATTCCCTTTGAATCCACTTTGTTACATTTTACGAACATTGGTTTGTTACGCTTAACGACCATCCCTAGTTCCCGGTTAGATTAAAGCCCCATCTTCTTTACAGGCAGAGGGAGCTGCAATTACCTTGGCAATCTCCTCAAGCACCGTCACACTAACCTTTATTGATTCAAAAACAGCAATCCGCAATTTCGCTTGAAGGAAGACTCGCACTTTCTATGGGTAACTGCTCATTCGGGCTGCTCTGGAAATGAAGCAGCCCAAAATGCAGCTCAAGCGCACGTCCAGCAGGGCCAGCTACAGACCGAGGCAATACACGCGAATTCCCAGTTAATTATAACTCTTCTCTCCACAACAGAGAGCAACGGCTTCAGTACTTCCCCCAAATCTCTGTCTAAACACAAGCAGGTGACCTGGCGCAAGCTCCAGTCTACAACATCTCCATCTCACCTCACTCGTATCCACATCGGCCTTTTCATTCATGTAGGCACGCTCTGCGGGACACATACAGACCAACAGAAATTCAGCCTATCCTGTACATTTGATCCAAGCTCCAGTCACCCTCAGAATGGCAACTGACGGACATGGAGCGATGGGCGATCGGGGTGTCCAGCTCGGACCCGGTTGCACAAAAGCAGCTGGTGGACTGGGGTATAAGAGTCGCTGAGAGCCACGAGCTCTTGGCCTCCCTACGCGATATCGAGCTGACCCATCAGTACAGGCTGTAATTCCAGGCTAAAAAATCAATAAATATTTTTCCCACCACCACCACCGCTTACATTTCCTTCTCGCTAATTGCTACCTAAGGCTATTTTGCTCTTTCTAATTTCAACTCGCATGCCGTTAGCTATCGTTTGCTCTGTGACCAACTCCACTCTCGCATTTTCTCTAACCGTTACAAATATAGTTTATCTATACGAAGATTGCTATTCTGTCCCTAAATTATAATCAGCCCGTGCGTTAGACTCCGCATCTATGCCCAACAAGTGAGTACCACGTAAGCGCTAATCCAGTCGGGCGTCTTTTGACGTTTGAGTGATACCAAGCTAGTTGCCATGGCAACTGTAATGCTAGTAGCCTCGTTGGTTGCCACAGCAACTGTGAGGCCGCCCGTTGTATAGAGCCGTTGTGCCGAAGATTTTAATGCGAAAACACTGTCTCACATGGCGAAAGCAAACGGAAAATGGCCTGCCTTGCATGGGTAAACCTCGGACAAAAAAGACAAATGCCGAAGCAGGACGGATTAGAAAACAGCAATGTCTCGACGGAGTGAGTACGAAACGTCGTAGCCAACGTGAAACCTAAAGCCCCGCGTGCAGGTACACTCTCGCGGCATACATTGCACGTCGTCACCTCTATAAACTTTCACACGTGCGCAACAACTTTCGCCCATCCCACTCTTTTAAGTACGCTGAAGCCTTATCATTCTACAATATCTCCTTCGGGAATACTGAAAGGCTCCTAAACAAAAACGTATACAGAATTGAACAGTTTATATAATGCAACACTTTATTCAGATTATTACACCAAACGAGCACCTTCAGTTTTACGATGTTATGCTGTCTGGGTTATTTCGGGACCGGAAGGAAAACCTTACTACACCGCCGGGGTGGCGCACTGGTTATAGCGCTCGACTACTGTTCCCCTAGGACGCGGGATCCAATCCCGGCCTCGGCGGCCGCTTTTCGGTGGAGGCGAAAAGCAAGGCACCCGTGTGCTGTGCGATGTCAGTGCACGTTAAAGAACCCTAGGTGGTCTAAATTTCCGACGTCCTCCACAACGGCGTCTCTCATAGCCTGAGTTTCTTTGGGACGTTAAACCCCGCAAACTAAACCAAACTTAAAACCTTACTGCCCAAAATTAACTACCCTATTCGTATAAAAGTATATAGTCCGCTAAGTAGCTTATCATGATCTACGTTGCTTTATATCAGTGATTTATCGATACTTGCCTAAATTGTTTGTAATGGACCAAAAACCTCATCATGGCACGTGCACAGTTTTCGCAGTGACAAGCCGAGCATTGGGCTTCACAAGCGGCTCCATCTGACGGATAGCGAGGCAATCGACATAACGGCTCCGTGGTTGGGCGCATAGCGAGCATGCTTGAAAGGGAATGTTCATTTGCTCGCCACATTATTGCTACAAATAAGGGCAGCTTGTAAAATCGGCGCTCGGCACGTCTCGACGAAAACTGCGCACGAAGCTGCGAAAGGTTTATCGACTCTAGAAAGTCTAGCCAGGTAGCTAGATTGCCAATCACCTGATAAATAATGTACTCTGTGCTATGTCACATTGTGAACGATATCTGGGCTCGAACAGGACATTAGATTTCCTTTAAAATTTTCTTTAATTCCGGCCCCAAAATATCTGCTCGGTAGAACTTTACGGCATATGGTAATGTTTCAAAAATGGAATGATGAACTCACCCGAAGTATGCGAGAGTAGAGGGGTGATGGCATAGGTGCCGCCCGAGCCGGGCTTTGGGTCCACAAGTCGGGTGGTCTTGTGGCTGGACACATGTGCAGTGACGGCGTACCTGCCTTTCCCAACGAAGGCAGCGAAATATCCACTGTAGGTGCCATCATTTGCTTGTACGTCCGGATCTGTGGCGAGAGCATGCAATGGTGCATGAATGGTCTGAATGAAAGTAAAACGAACGACCTGAAGGTCTACGAGGTTTCAAGTACGCGAAACAGTGCAATATGTAAACATGTAAAACAGCTAAATGCAACGACCAAACAACTTTCTTTTCAAATCTCTCTGCATTGTACAGTATTTGAGGTCCATCTCTTTCGTTTGCCTCCGCTCTTCTGCCGCTTAGGTGAGAACCGGCAAGATACAGCTTGCTTCACAAGACGGATATACTAGTAAACTGATAGTCACGACATCAAAGTTCCTGCCAGAGCGCTGCATCCTACTCTTATTCTTCCGGTTATTTCACTCGCATGGTTTGGATCAGCTTCAACTATCTGCCCTAAGTCGAAATACTCGAAATACTCTTCTTACATAAACCAGGCATCACCTCCTTTACTTCTAGAACACATCCCCAAGGCGGGAAAAGCAGGACAAAAGAAAACACATTCGTACCTCGGCCTTCGTCATTGAGTGGAACATTAACCTTGGGCGCTTGGTTGGGTCTGGTGACCTCTGCAGTGACGTAAGCGTTCAGGACGAGCTTCTTTCCCTTTCTCACCTCGGTAAGAATGATTGCTTCGTTTGCTTTTCCTACTTCTATACTAGACATTCGGCAGGTTGCCCGAATAGGCTCGTCATTTGGGTCCTTGGCTTGAGACTTCACTTGGATGTTGACCTCTACTTCGTCACGACTTGAAGTTTCCACTTGAAGTGTCCACTTCCCTGCCTTTGAATCACCCAATAAGTCTCATTAGTTTATTTATTCAATCAATCAACCGCGATGATTTGTTTTAAGGAATCAATAATTCAATAGGAAAATTTAGCACATTATCAATTTCTCAGTCTAGTATTGTAGCCGTTAATGAGAGATATAACTTCGTTACAATTTTGCATTAAATGATGATTTAGACAACAAAATGTTAGAATAAAACAATTTCGAACCTCTGCATGGCTTGGTATTAATATAGTCATTATAAAGCCTTTCTCCTCCACACGGCAATCTTGGCACTTTTTTCCGTTGGGATGGGCGAGCCATGCTCTGATGGAAGCACTCTCAGGTTGCACGCGTTGAATGAGGACGACAGTTTTGCTGCCCAAACTGTCCTCCAATACGAAAGTGTCATTTAGACTGCCTACAAAAAGTCTTGAGGTATCCATGACCTGGAAGTGAAAGGACAAATATAAACATCACTCTTTCAGGACCACCGTAATGTGAGCGCCAGCTCTCAAATGTTACCTCTGTGTTCAAGAGTGGCTACTCCGAATGAAAAGGCGGTGTTAAAGGTGTCTTTCTGTAACCGGAAGCTCAAGCATCATTTTATTTATATATACGTGTCAATACCTGCGCCATCATTGAAACTGTTTTCATCATTGAAACGGGCAACTGTTTTCCTTTCTACAAAAAGCAATATGGAAAAGCGACAGTGTAACGTGATCGCGATAACACGGAGGTTACGCGTTCCTTGGTTGGTTACGTCAAGCTTTAGCTTCGGTTTTGTAACGAATAGCTGACGGGACGATATATATAGAGCAATTTTATTTGGCCCTGTTAGCTTTAACAACAGACAAATTCCATGCTGTCAAAACTTTCTGCGTTCAGTATTTGTTACCTTCCACTCGTGATAAGTGCCAGACAGCGTAGCAGGTATGCATAACCGTCATCATCATTTACACTGTTAGGCATACATTCCGAATAGTGTTATTTCAGAATCGTTATGTCGCCTAAATTAGGGCTTGATGATTTGCCTCATCGACAGGTGCGAACCATGAGAAAGTATATAGAGACAGTTATCATTCCTTCCTTTTTCCTTTGATGCAATACCTCGTCATATACCTTGAATCATGCCCTCTATATGCGCGTCACGAAACTAGTATGAGTACCTACCATTGTGTACCTTCCAGAAGCTTCGTCCGCCTGGCTAGTCGAAGCTTCCACAAATGCAGTTTCAATTTTAAGCGCCGTATTTCCTTGCAGATCCTCGAAGAAGAACGCTTTTCCCTTGGTAGCAACGGCTAATTTCTCAAGTTTGTTGTCTGCCGTGGTCCCTAAAGCCATAGTGCTTACTTCAACCTTGGTTGCCACGACTTTCGGCGTAACGTCGGCCAGATTGGGAGCAATATTTTCTTCGCCGTCGCTCATCAGCAGGATTATGGCGCCTTCCGGAGTCTCATCAGGTGTGGTTAGTACCTGCAATTATAGAGTGGATACGTTTTTACTGTTTGGTTTGGTGTGGTTTTGTTTTGGGGGGTTTAACGTCCCAAAGCGACTCAGGCTATGAGAGACGCCGTAGTGGAGGACTCCGGAAATTTCGGCCACCTGCGGTTCTTTAACCTGCACTGACATCGCTAAGGCTCCTTTCACAGAATGAGTGAACAGGCATACGTTTATGTGTTTTGCACGCCTCAGCCGATATTCACAAAATGTCGAGGAGGAAACAAATTTGTCTAAACAAAAGTAAAAAAATTATTTAGAGTGTGCACCAATTTCAGCTTCCCAACAGGCGCAAATGTGTTAGTGAGGGTAATCATTATTAGTAATGCGAAGTTTTAAAGTAAGCCTAAAAAAAGTGCCGAGTGATAACGGTGGCAAGCGGGCAGAATGAAGGCAACTGTAAGTTTTCCAAAGAGAGGGGTTATCAGTTGTGCCTTTGTCTTGAAAACCAGTAGACTAGCCGTTGGCGACAGGAACAAGCCTTCTGCGCTAATGTCGCAGATAAGGGCTGCAGGTCGACTGCGTTCGCATTAGGACGGAAAATGGCAACGTGTTTTCCAGATAATAAGTGTCAAGCATTGACATTGATTTTATTATTTTAGATCGTTTTTTGACAGGGAGAAGATTAATCACGGAAGGGTAAAGAACAAAAAAAAAAACGTTTAGTATTCATTACAATACAGATATTACTTCTTGGCCAAGGGCCACAAGCATAGGGATTACCCACTTGATCGAAATCGCGCCAAAGCTTTCATCGCATGGGGTACAGATCGAATGGTCTAGTAGCTACGCTTTTCACTTGCAAGCTACCCTGCAAAGCAGTCATGCAATGCGTGCTATCCTTATTGGCTCATGTGTTTTGCAGCTTTCGTAGTGCTGCAAACAGCTTGTGAAACAAAGTATAGTTTTCGGTATCCTTGTCTTTGATTTAAAGGTCTGAGAGATGGGCATTTACTAAAAAAGCTGATTGCCAAAAGCAAGAAAACAAACAAATGTTTACAAAAAGAATTCTATATTACAGGAAGAACTAGTATGGGGCGATTCACAAGCAACATCGCCTGTTTGTGATGGCAAAGGGGGAGGGGGGGACGGGGTGTGTGGTTTCTTGTCACCTCTTGATGGGTGTTTAGGTTTCTTGATGAACAAAAAAATGTTTAAAAAACCCTGCTCTGCACTAAACCTCTAGCAGTAGTGGTTTACGATTCGGGACCACTTTCGAGCAGTGCAGTGGGCTACATGTAAAGCCTTATTTGTGTGCGTGCGTGCGTGCGTGCGTGCCTGTGTGTGTGTGTGTGTGTGTGTGTGTGTGTGTGTGTGTGTGTGTGTGTGTGTGTGTGTGTGTGTGTGTGTGTGTGTGTGTGTGTGTGTGTGTGTGTGTGTGTGTGTGTTTGTGTGTATGTGTGTGTGTGTGTGTGTGTGCGTGTGTGTGGACAATCGTAAACTGTGTTGGCTATTATCATGGCCCCTTCAACGACGAGGACATACATATCACCGATAGTGCAGCTGTCCCCACTTTCGCAGAAAAGAGTAGCGCTACTTAAACGTTCTTAAAAAAGTCTTGCCTCTAAAGCTCTTTCCAGGCCACAGCCAATGCAGGTGCTGCCTCCTGCGTTGAGCCTTTCTACGGCGTCCAAAAATCCTTTCCTGGTGTTGACATTCACAGGCATTAGTGTGTGGTGTACTGCGGCGCTTGTTTCGAATGTGACAATAGCCAGACGCAATGACCCGTCCGGTATGTCATCAATGTAGCGTGCAGCAGCCTCCTGCAGAAATTCCATCCGGTTGTCGTCCTAGAGTAAGAAACGGAAGTTAAAATAGGTGTCTTAACTGCAGTGTTGGTAAACTGTCATCTTACCGATCACTGTAGTGTGGATACAAGATTACGTTTGTTCCATGCACAACACGCAGATATGCATTTGGTTTAAAAAGGCTAGATCCCGAGCAATTCAATGTACATCCCAGGAGTACTGAAAAAAGTGGACTGTGGTTTCAAACTCCAAATCGACTTTGTTTCCAACATACAAGTTGGAGGTTCCCCAGGCAAAAAGCTATCACAAACAGCTTGACTAGGCCTGAGGGCCTACAGGCAGCACCACGCTGTAGATAAACAATTATACACACAGCAGAAATCAGAAATGAACAAATACAAATGCAGTGCTTACACTTCCTGAAGAGTTATGCAACAATATTTCAATATATTATATTAAATTTCAATAAAATTAAAAACCCAATACACGCTAGCACACGCTAGCACGCTAGCGCGCTAGCGCTATGACGTGAACAAAGGTTAATCGATCAAAAACCAATAAGTTGTCCGTCGGTCGAGTAGTGGTGCCAGTTTTTATTGGTCAGTGCTTTTATTTGGATCGCAGAAATATTCATTCCCTCATCAGAAAATTTGTTAATTTATGTCTAAATGTGTACAGTCAATGTGAGTTTTAAGTTTATAATAAAGTGATGGTATGTGGTAGTCAATAGTGAACCGACCATAATTTGTTCGTGTATGTGGCACTACCTTTAGTTCCTTACGTAAGTTGTAAGCATGCAAGGGGCGGTGTGTATAATTTGGAATGTTATTTTATGGATATTGAGAGACAGTTTGTAATCGTATAATTCAGTTACTTTAAGCATATTATGTTTAGTAAACATTAGGTTTAGTAAACTGCAGTTTACATTAGGTAGCGAAATACTGGAAATAGTAGGCGAATATGTCTACTTAGGACAGGTAGTAACCGCAGATCCGGACCATGAAAAGGAAATAACAAGAAGAATAAGATTGGGATGGAGCGCATTTGGCAAGCACTCGCAGATTATGACTAGTAGCTTACCGGTATCGCTCAAGAGGAAAATATACAACAGTTGCATCTTGCCTATACTCACCTATGGGGCTGAAACGTGGAGGCTAACCAAGAGAGTTCTACTTAAGTTGAGGACAACCCAGAGGGCTATGGAACGAAAAATGGTCGGGGTAACATTAAGAGATAGAAAGCGTGCAGAGTGGGTCAGAGAAATAACTTAAGTTACCGACATTCTAGTAGAAATTAAGAAGAAGAAATGGACATGGGCAGGACATGTAGTGCGAAGAGAGGATAACCGATGGTCGCTGAGGGTAACAAACTGGATTTCAAGGGAAGGAAAGCGTAGCAGGGGGCGGTAGAAAGTTAGGTGGGCGGATGAGATTAAGAAGTTCGCAGGGGTCAAGTGGATGCAGCTAGTACAGAACCGGGTTAAGTGGAGAAATATGGGAGAGGCCTTCGCCCTGCAGTGGGTATAATCAGGCTGATGATCATGATGATGATGTTTAGTAAACAAGGGATCAGTAAATAGCTGACTAGGATTTCCATAAAACGTTCTCAAGAATTCGTGACATCTTTTTTTGTAGTCGCTCGAGTTTAATTTAATTATGGATGGCTCTATCTCCCCAAACTAAAATGCAATATGAAAGACGAGAGTAGAAATTAGCAACATATATTGCTTTTCTGAGCCTCGCTGGAAGTAATTCTTTCAGCTTGTAGAGACAGCCAACTGCTTTACTTAATTCTATGGCCAGCCTGCTAACATGGTTGTTCCACAACATGGTTTCTTCCAACCAGACGCCTAAAAATTTTTCTGATGTCGCAAGCTGCAAAGCTGTACCTTGAAAATTTAGGACTAGCTCAGTGTCACAGCCTATGTTATGGGGCTTGAAAATAATGTACTTATTGTTTTTAACTTTCAAGGTTAATCTGGTTTTATGCGACTACTCTTCAAGTTTGATCAAATAATTATTTAGGACAGCGTTCAATTGGGTTGCGGTTTGTTCGGAGAAAAAAAATATTTATGTCAGTTTCGGTGAAAGAGGCAAATTGCACATGTCGTTATAAACAGAATGAACAACAAAGGTCCTAGCATAGAACCATGAGGTACACCATGTTTTACCGTTGTAATCGAACACGACGTTTTCACACTGTTTTCTGTCTGCGAGATAACGTTTGATAAGATCAAGAGCAACACCACCCGAGGCGATGGTGCTCTTAGCAGCACCCGAGGCTGTGAGCTATCGACCACACAAGAAACAGTGAAGAGCCTTTGAGCATCACGTCGTAAGGAGCCATACCTCACGAAACCTCAACTATAAGGCATTCCCCCAAGTCACGAATTTCACACGGAAGCATTTGCCAACGGGCTTTGATTTGTGTTAGTGCTGCACAAATCACATGCCGTTTTCTATTGAGTGTGCTCTCGTCTGGCGAGCTGCGTGCCGTGACGGGATAGCTGGAGTTAACTGTGCACCACAAATTTGCCTCGCGCACTTGACTATACTGATACGTCGGCACGTTGATGCCCAAACCTGTAACTGTATAGGTACCCTTCATACGAAATCATAAGTTTTGCGACACACAAGTTTATCTTCCTTAGTCCGCAGATGTATACGTTTATCGATTGATGCAAACTGGCATAATATATTTTGGCTATTGATTAAATCGATTGAAATATTAATATTTCATTCCCAATGTATTGATAAAACGGACAATAATTTTACGACATCAGCGTATTCAGCCAGCGTACATATAGGGGGGAGAGTTAGAATATAGCGAGAATAATTAATAGGCGACAAAGACAGCGCATCTACATATAGTAAGCAATATAATTAAGGTAATATATAGAGAAAATAAAGACAAAACTGTGACTTGGAATTAGATATAGATTTATTCTAGCTCGAATTGCCACGAAAGCCTTGACTTCAGCTTGATATGCAACGCTTAGCACGAAAAAAAAAAAAACTGCTACTCATCTGGGGGGCTACGTGAATCCCAAAGACAAAAAAGCATTGAGGAGTAGCGTATGAGGCTAGAGCAAATAAGTGAGGTTAGAAAATTTATAATGAAGGTCGCGACAAAGAAGAGAGAGAGAGAAATGAATAGTGGGAGCAGCCTAAAAGGGGGCGAATGAGAGCGAAAAACAAAGAATTGGTGCATCGTTCGTTCGTTACAACTGTCTGTAGCGTACAAAAAGCTTAAATATAAATGAGTAGCAGAGACGTTACAGAATTGTGAAATGGTTAGGTGTGATATCTCTGAAATCATTAAAAAATGATCTACAATGTGGGCGCAATCTTTCTAAATCCAACTGCTGCTCGGCAAGTATTTATTATCAATGTCACAGAGTGAAGTGGAGACTTGCCTCCGATAGACATATAAGCTTTGAAATTTTAGCTATATATTTATTTCGACGGACTGTGCTTTATAATGCCCGCCCATTGAAGTCGCGCTTGATAGACATGAAGAAATTACACAACTAGGATGCGATAGGAGTTAATTTCTTAGTTTAAATTTATGACGCTTACATCCATACTGCCTGAGACGTCGAGTACAAGCACGACACGCTGAGGCCGGTCTTCTTTCTGCTGAGTCTCGTCGAAGGTCACGTGCATGCTCTTAGTCATGTCCGGCTCGGGTACCCTGCAGTCGTCGACAGAGACAACGTGGTTTAGACAGTTTTCCACACTCTTAAAATTTTCGGCTGATAACGACATCCTTACTGTATTTTAGTCCAATACAGATACTGAAACCAATGCTCTTTAGCTCATGTATAAAAATGTTTTATATCACAGTATATCTCATTTCGTCCCATTGCTTACAAAATGGATTACTCGTGAATTCGTTCAAGCAAAACGTCGTGTTAAAAGGGTTCAACAGAGCATCAAGTCGAAACGAGCGCCAACTCATAAAACAACTGAGCTAGCAAACGCTATTTCAGTTTTTAAACAACACGCGAAAAAGCCAAACAACACTACTTTCAATTTAAGCTTCCTGATTTCCTTACCAATAACCCGCAACTTTTCTGGAAACATTTCAGCAGCGATAAAAGTCATGCCTCTCTTCTATCTGCCGGGGAAAGGGTTAAAAGGCAAATGCGCGTAATGATTTCTTTCACTCGATATTGATTATGGATAACTGTTACACCCAATATAGAACTATACGACATTTAAAAAATAATCCCCTCATCATCCCCGACGCTAGCATTATTAACCTCCTACTTGGGCTGGACAATAAGAACGCAAGTGGTTTAGACGAATTTC